>NC_080649.1:16204586-16813813 GCF_027579445.1 Ammospiza nelsoni | reverse complement strand
CATTGGCCCTCAGACCCAAAGTGTGGTGGTGTTTGCAGGGGCCCCAGGACAAGGGAAAACATGAGAATCTTGACTCCATGTTTCAGAAGGCTGATTTATTATTTTATAATATATTAAAAGAAAATGATGTATTAAAACTATACTCAAAGAATAGAAGAGAGGATTTCATCAGAAGGCCAGCAAGGAATAGAAAAGAATGATAACAAAAGCTCGTGACTCTCAAAGAGTCCGAGCCAGCCAACTGTGATTGGCCATTAATTAGAAACAACCAACATGGACCAGTCAAAGATGCACCTGTTGCATTCCACAGCAGCAGATAATTATTGTTTTTCTTTTCCTCTGAGGCTTCTCAGCCTCTCAGGAGAAAACTCCTGGCAAAGGGATTTTTCAGAAAATACCATGGCAGCACCAAAGCTCCACCTCCCTTGTCCCATATAAAACCCTGGATTCTGCTTTGTTCTTGGTTCTCTGTGCCTGGAGCCCTTGGGTGTGCTGGCCCATAAAGCACCACTGGAACTCCCAGCACGGATCCCCTCCCGCCTGTTTTCCCCTGAGCTGCAATCGCCACCGGCCTGGTGCTCGCTGGGGCATCCCTGCCCTAGAGGAGACGCTCTGGGTAAGGAAGTGCCTGGGGCTGGGATGGGCTCTGGGCGCTGCTTTGGGCTGGGGAGGCTGAACTTCCTTCCCAGGGGCTTCTCTGGGGCAGGGCTTGGGTTTGGCCTGGAAACAGAGGGAAGGTTCCAGGAGGTTTTTGTTCCTGCCCAGAGCCGAGGCCTTTCCTGTTCCTCATCCTGCCCTGGCAGTGAAGGGCTGGGGGAGCAGCAGAAAGGGGCAGAGACACAGCTGGGACAGGGACCCTGACTCGAGCCCAGGGCATTCCCAGAGCGTGTGGAAGAAGGATCAGTCTGGAAAGAGGGGGAAGGAGCAGAAAGGGGGGGATGCTGGCAGTGATGGCATTTGTGTCCCCAGGTCACCATTGCCTGGGCTGGAGCCCTGCTCACCTGGGCACGGACGAACACTCACCTGCCCGTGGGAAGCAGGGAATGAATTCCTGGCTTTGCTTCCTTGCACAGCTTTTCCTTCCCCCATAGACCTGTCTGTGCCTGAGCCCAGGAGTTTGGGCCCTTTGTCTCTCTCACTCCCTGGATTTTCCCCCATGGGTGCTCCAGGGAACTGGGCCTGAGGCCAGAGAGAGAGACAGGAGAGATGGAGCCGTGCACTGCTGCCATGGCCACAAGCAGGGCACCCTCATCCATTAATGAAATCACGCACAGACACGGGCAGATGTGATTTTACACCCTCCCCTGCTGTTTGCATTTCCTGCAAGCTTTCTGCAGTGTTGCTGGCAATATTTTTGTCCTTTTTCAGGTGATTGACACAGCACCTCACAGGACACACTCACAGGATCAGGAGAATTATGTGATATACCATGGATTCATGTCCCTAAAATTACCAAGGCTCTAATTGATTAGTTACTGTTTGAGTCTAGAAGTGGTCAGTACAAACTTCAATTTTTCACTTTCAGGTGCTCATGGGGAAAGCACAGCATATTCTTCCAGGTCTTTGCACAATATTTGTTAGCTACATACAATAACAAATCTCATTTACATCACTGTTCAACAGCTCAACATAGGGAACCCAAACTACTGGCCTATCCCTAAGACTACACAAACAGAATAAAACAAATATGTCTTGCTTCCCACTTCAGCTGCATTTGGGATTTTTGATCTTTCAGTGTATTTTAAGATGTACTTGTAGTTTTCCTGTTATGTCTAGGCTCTGAAGTAGTGTTTGTCATTGTTGTGAAACCAAGATTAATCAAGGATTAATACAGAAATAGATGTTCTAATCTATCCTTGCACTTCTGCTGGTCCCTAGGAAGGCTGGTGGGTGATTTCTGTCTGTGTTCAAATATTTAAAGCAACAACAAATAGTCCCACACTTTATATTTCAGATAAGCAATTTATTGGCATCTTAACATTGTTTTCACAATCTTATAACGTGTTTATTTTACTCCTTGTGAAGCTGAAATCTTTTTAAATACAAGTAATTCTACTGAAATTTTAGAAGTTTTAAAATCATTTTAACATACTGAAAAGCAAACAGTCTAAAAAGACAGGTGCAGGAAAAAGCAAAAAGACTTCAGGTAAAAGTACATACATTTAACAGCTACATTTCTGCCACTAAGTATTTATGTGTTAAGAAAAACAGAGTAAATTTAAAAGAACAGAAGTTCTTTAAAAGCAGAATTTCTAATGCCAGAAACAGCTTTGAAACAACTTTCTATGTAGTTCTATTTATTTCCAAATTTAAAATTGGCTAATTTGTGTCCCAACATTTTGCAGCACAAGGGAGGAAAGGTGGAAGATGCTCTGCAGGGGTTGCAGTTATGGATCTATAAAGTTTATATGTGTAAAGGAATGAACATAGTATTAACACTGAGTATGACAGAAAAACGCAACAAAGCACTAACTCTGAGAGAAAAACAGCCCTGCAAGCAATGCCAGGGCACTGGGCATTTCTGCATTTTAAGCAAAGAGCTTTACAGCATCTTTAATTTTCCTTTTCCTGTCCGTTTTGGAGAGCGCAGTCCAGCCCACCTGGCGCATTCTCCTCATGGTTTTGAGTTTCAGAGCAGAGCCTGGAGATTTCACACTGCATGGAGCTGGGCTCTGGGAAGGAAAATAAAGCCATCCTTTCGTTTCTGTAAACAATCTGATTAACTACTTGGTTTAATCTTAGGAAAGGCTAACATACCTTTTTTGGTGCTGTGGAATGTAATTGTGATGCTTGTGGATAATCTTTGTACAAATTTTTAAACATTTCTTCTTCCGAGACTATGCTCTAATTAATTAAAAGTTGAAAGTTAAATTAAAAGTTACTTAGTCACACTATATTAAAAGTACTTTTTCTTTCCGCCTAAGGATATTAAATTATGAAAAAGAAAAGATGTCATTATGACGCAAAACAGTTGAATAAAAAGAATGTTAATTATGTACATACAACTACGGTTCCAGGAAGAACCAATAAATTAAAAATATACACATAAATATTGGCTGGAATGTGGAAGCCCAAACTCTTTATTTCCATTCTCAGCCCCAGCAGTGAGCACAAAGAGCTGCTCAGCACACGATTTGTTCTCTGGCTCTTACCAGGAGCTCAGTGTGCTCAGAGCTGTCTGACTCAGTGTCCAGCTGCACAAGCACTTTCTGCTTTTTCCTGCTGCTCTGCCCTGCAGGCAGGTTTGTGCTTCTTCCACTCTGCATTTTATCCACTGGAGGAGTCTTTATAACACATGTCTGGGAAAGAAAATGTTTCTCTTTTTAGATTATATTTTATGGGGTAAGTATGGAATCTAAAGCCAAACTCAGGACTCAGTTTACAGTGTAAATGTCCAAGAATTCACCTGACAGAAATGGTGGAACTCTGATCTTTCCATCCAAACGTGGAGCAAATACCCAAACAAAGTGGGGAGGGGTGGAAATATCATTTTTTATACTATTTTTGTTGCCAAATGAGGAGAATGAAGAGGAAGCTATGGAAGAGCTGAGTTTCATGGCACATTGTATTTAAGTTCTCTGTGCTTATCTGCAGAAATTCAGGTTATTCTGAACTGTAGCCACTACGTTGGACTCTATCAAACATCAAAGAAAATAGGAACAAACAAAACTGCAGGAAAAGGCTTCCAGAGAAAGATTGATAGCTACATCAAGATTGGTGTTACTTAAAATAGTTTTTTCATTAGAAGTTAAACAGAGAAGCATTGAATGGTCCAGTGCAGTCCTTTTTTAGACAGATAACATCAAAATGGTGCTGGATTCCATTGTTCCAATGTGAGAACCTCAAGTGAACTCCTGGCAGGGAAGAAGGGTGAGTTCTGCCGTCAGGACTACTTTGATACTTTGACCATTTTTACAGCTGTATCAGCTTTTTTCTCTTCCATAGAGGAAAAGTGCCTTTACAAATGGACACTTGTAAGACTAAGTAAAACAATTCTAGAGACATTAAAAAATCAACAACTGAGCAACAAAAATTACACACTGGGAGCCCTTCCAGACTCTGCTGTCTAATATCTCCATGGGATGGTGTGACCCTTTAAAATCCCTTCTTATCCCAGGGGGGAAAAAAATCATCTACAGAGAAGTAAGAAATACAGGCAGAAAAATGCCACAAGAAAAATTCACTGTTAGGAGTTATAAAATATCAATGTTGGACTGCCCAAGGGGCTTCCTGTTTGGAAGAACATATTTTTTATTTTTATCTTTTTTATTTCAGGAATATAATTTGGAGAGTTTCTATTTTTTACATGAATAGATTCACTGTATAGATCTAAACAAGGTTTAGAAGTCAGGAACATAAGTTTGTATTTTCTATAATTTAAAAAGTTTGAAGTCAAAAGCATTCCAGTGTCTTTTGCTGAATGCAAATAAATTATCATGGCACTGCAATTGATTGTACACATATAAATACTACAAAATTCTAAAAGCAATAAAAAAGTTAAAGTTACCTTGTGCTTCTTTTCACTTTCAGCAATCATAGTGCCAGAGTGCTCTTTTACAAGATTCTCCTACAAAAGAGTTATGCGACAGCAAGAAAATATTTATTTGAATTCAGTTGTTAAAAACCTTCTTGCTGCCATTACAGAGCACAGTCTATAATCACAGACTGTTACAAAGTTCACACAAAAATATGACCAGGTTTGGTACAACCTCAGCATTCAAAAGTCACTAAAAAACCCTACAGTTTAGGGAACTTTTTTGCTTTAGCTAGTTAAAATTAACTAAAATAAAGGAGAGTTTTGTTTTGTTGTTTGTTTATTTATATATAATCTATAATCACAGACTGTTAAAAGTTCACACAAATCTATGACCAGATTTGGCACAACCCCAGCATTCCAAAGTCACTGTTTTTCTGTTCAGTTTCATTTCTTATCCAACTTCTCCCACAGCACAAGCCCAGGCCACAACTCTCACCCCCAGTGCTCAGGGAATAAAAAACTCCACCTTTTCTTCCATTTCTGCTTTCAGTTGTTCCTTAAGGGAGGACAGTTCCCGTTTCAAACATGACAGCTCATTTTCCTACAAACCATTAAATAAAGGACAGGGTTAACTCTGCACAGCCCAGAAAAAGGAAAACAGTCCCAGGTGAGACAGTAATTAACAGGGACACTCATTAGATACACAAGATAATTCTATGTGCTTTTCAGCCCTATACTTGAAGCTTTGCTTTAGCTTGTTTAACAAAGACTGAAGCACTGTAAGAAACAGGTACTTGATCAGAAGTGTTCAAGGTAATACCTTAAAACCCTTGAGAGAGCAGGGGTGAGAGGGCACAATCTAAATATTTAAAACAAAAGTTTCCTATTCAAAGTGGGGAGTCAGAACATGACACACTATCTGGAGGAGCAGACACAAACACACTGCCACTCCAATTTATTTTCAGAAACATTTGGAGTTTTTAGTGCCCAGAATAAGATCTGTTGCAGCGGGTTGGATGGGACTGCTACTGGTAAAAATTAAAAGCACACTGGAAGAGTTCCCAGAGAATGTCTCTGGTGGGAAAGACCCCAGAGCACAGCAGGAAAAGAAACTCTCTAAGCAAACTGAAAAAAGATTTTAGAAGTCAAAGAGTGACTGAAGATCACTCTTCAGTCTGATCTGTGTGTGGTTGGTGGGCAAGAGAGAGGGATTGGGAAAAAAGGTGTTTTAAAGTTTATTTTAATTCTCATTACTCACTTTTAATTCTATTAATAATAATTATTTTATACTATTTAAGTTTCAATCTGCTTTACCCTCAAAGTGTTTTTCCCCTAATCCTTATCTGAACTCAGTCCTTGAATTTTTCTTTCCCCTCCTCTGCTCAACTCTAGCAGAGAAAAATGACTGAATGTTTTTTTGTGTGTGTGCCTGCACTTAGCCAGTATAAAACCCCTACACAGGGACACAAGCCCCTTCACTGAATTATTGACCATTGCAAAGTGCTCCTTACCAGTGCTCTTTCTGATGAGAACTGCTTTTGCTGTTTCATTTTATATACTTTTAACTCTGCATCTTTTTCTTCAATCATTTTATCATATTCATTCTGTGTTAAAAAAACCAAACCAACAACAAACTCAAAACATGTGACTAAATGTTACAATTACAGAGTCTTAAAACATCATTTTTTTCAAACCAGGCCCTTAAGATTTAGAAAGAAAAGATTCATTGATGCTTCTGCAGAAACTGTAAAACAGGAAATGCTCAATTCAAGTATTATTTTGTGGACTGGCAGAGAGTGCTTTATTTCTGTGCAGCAATATCTGCTCAGCATTAAGAGCCAGCTGTGCCATCTCTATTAATGTATCTGCTAAAGATATTGCAAAATGAGGAATAGAAAGGTAAACTAAAATGTGTCAGGCTAAACTGCTGACAGTCACTATGTAACCTCGGAGAAAGAGGCCAAACTGATACTGAAAAATATTGCATTCACATGGTATCAAAGGAAGCCTGAATTGAAAAAAAAAATCTAAAAATCCCAGAAGTTTAGATGAATGGAATTTATCTGCCCATAGGAATGTGTTCATAATCTTCAAATGAATTTGATTTTAGATGATGCAAAGTGCAGCATGTGTTCAGCTTCCTTTTCCCAGACTCAGGCCTGTTTGTGCTTTTGAAAGGTCATTAACGTGGTGTCACAAGTTATAAACATGGTATTGACATGGTATCACCCATTGCAAACCACAGCAAGCAGGAAAATCTCTGACCTTGTGCTTTTCCATCAGTGCCACCATCTCAGTTATCTTGTGCTGACATCTGGCATCAGTTTCTCTCTGTATCATTGCAGTTTCATCACAAAGCAACCTCATCTTTTCTACCTGTTAGTAATAAATTGCATTTCATTCATCAATATAACAATATATTTCTTTTAAATCTTAATTTCTTCTTCCTCCTGTAGGTACAAAGTTTGCAGTCTCACTTGGGGTTTATTTGCTTTTAAGACCCCTTTCAAATCCCAGATCTTTTCTGGAGATTGTTAAAATGGGCAAGATCAAAGGTACAGCCATGGCAGGCAAGCTCTCTGCAAACGAAAAGGCCATTTCAAGCCCTCTGCCCTAACATTTCTTAGCATTGCCATAAAAAAAAGAGTGGGCAGAAAAATACTAATATGGGAGAAGTTATAATCTAATTTAACTATGCTGACTTTATACCAAGGGTGGAATTTCTTTGACCTATATCTTGAAAGAAAGAAGTCTTAATGGAGTTCTCATTTTCAAAGACATATTCAAATACTTCAATCTAAGCACCTAATGTACTAAAGCTTTGCTCACAGGGATTCACAACAAGTTCCATTTATGTCTGCAATGTAAGAGCAAGAACTCTTGCCATAAAAGCTTCATAAAAACATTTTAAATTAAAAAAAAAATAAATTGCAGTAAAAATTAACACCTCTCACCTCTTCATGAAGTTTATTTTCATTTACTTTTCTTGTTTCTATGTCTTTTTGATACATGTCAACTTCTTCCTTATGTTGCTTGTTCATATTTTCCATCTCTAACTGCAATTTATTCACCTTTGGAGAATGCAGAATTGCTGCTGTTATTTGTTTAGGAATTACTATGTTAATGATTTTTTCTTACCTCTTATTTTTGAGCACAAACACTGTTACTTTTCAGGTATATGATTAAAGTGTTTCCTATTTAAAAGTTCAGGTTTTTTTAATAAAGAGTTGAACTTTGGCTTGAGGTGAGTTAGAAAATACTCAAAGAAAGAATGGCAACAGCGCAATGGGGAAGACTGCCCTAAGCAGTCACCCTAAATGCTCTGAACGCCTCAGAAAAAAACAAATGCAGATGGAGATTTTATTCTCTCTCTTGTAAATCTATATAAGATTTTCACAGGTTTTATGGTACATTTTCCTCCCAGGTGTGCATTTTGATTACAGTTTTTCCTTTTAAGTTTATCATATGAATATCCTCAAAAAAGTCCACTTTTCTTCAAGTGCAGTACCCAAAGCTGGACACAATATTCCCATCAGAGGGATTGCCACTGCAGAACACATTTAAAGAACAGCCTAAAAAGATAGATATATATATATACACACATATATATATGTCTTTTAAATGCTTTTCTGTTACAATGAGGTTGCTGAACCCTGTTCAGTCCACTATCAACAAAAGAAAAAAAAAAAAAAAAGGAACAGATTGGAAACACCATTAATTGCAATGTGAATCCATCTCTTAAATGTCCAATAGTCAGTGCCCAATGATTAAAAATGGAAGCACCTTCTAAAAACTATGAGCTCATTCCTGCAAAGTCTGTATCCCAGATCCAAAAACCAGTTCAGAATGTATTTAATAAGTATTATCATTATTTACAGAGGGACTTAAAAACACTCACCTCGTCTTCTACATGATATTATTTAAACCTACCTTCCCTTCATAAGTATTGCTTTTCTTGCTTTCTGCAGTAATTTTCTTTTTCAGCACCTTATTCTGTTGAAATTAAACAAAACAAGCACTGTACCATAATAAATTAATAGAATTATGTTATGGTTTAACTGCATCAAGAAGTTCCAGCTTTCATCGGGCAAATACCTCTCAGCTGTTGTGCAGCTCAGGTTCCAGAACAATTCTTCAAACAAATGAATGTTCAGCTAATTTCTGTGATAATTACTATTTCTTCATGGCCTTAAGAAAGGCTCCTCCTGAGCAGCAGCAGGGAATAACAAATGAGGTGCAGAATGGGTATTAAAACTAAGATGCTGCTGACAGAAGGTGTGAAGATGTCATGACCAAAACCACAAGTTATTTATTTTTACAGTGAAGTTACTACAGTTTGTGCCAGTGCAGAATTCTTTTCTACTAGTGGTAACTGAGATACTCATTGCAAGTACATAAATAACACTATGCACTAAATGAAAAAGAGTAGAAGTTTATTAAAGATATTATTTTTGTAATTGCTTTTTTCAAATTAAGGCTCATTTAACAAATTAAGTGATCCCTAAGATGACTCCCTAGTTTGCTCAGGGTTAGGATAAGAAAGGAGAATTTTTAAATTACATAGGTGTATCTAAAGACATCACAGCAGACACAAACCTGCTGAAAAGCAACCCAAACTATAATGTATTTATGTATTTGTGACATTTAAAATCTCTACACACCTCCTGCTGCAACTCTTCAATGCATTTGGTTTTATTTTCCATCTGTTTCTTTAAATTATTCATCTGAAAGAGATGTTTCAGACATGAATTAGTAAGTTCTACAAATGACTCCCTATGTGAGCAATTCCTGTAGATGTTCTTGAACCTGCCCTTGCACCAATCTGGTTTGTTCCGATGGGACTGAAACACCAGCTGCCATGTTAGAATAATCAGAGTTTTAGCCATAAAGTACCACAAGATGTTAATTAATGGCAGTGAACCAGTTCCTTAGTGGTAATAGAGTTAAGAAAGAAGAAGAAAAAAAACCCAGTATCTTCACAATTTAATAAATGCACTTGTATGAAGTTCCCTACATCCATGAAAAAAATGAATTTTCCCAATTATTCTCTAGAATCTTCAATGGCTTTTCCTCTCTTGAACTTTCATTTTCAATACTCTTAACCTGAAATGACAATTGTAAATCTTTGACTTTTACAATGAAATTTTGAAATTTGCTAAAAACCCCAGGTTGCTTTGAACCAATAGAAAGAAAAGTAAAAATGTTTGAATCTATTTAAGCTCAAACTCACACTACATATAAAAAGCTAATCCAGAGCCCATCCATCACTGAGTGGGTATATGAAAAAACAGAAAAGCAGGTTCTCTGTTTGCCTGAAAACAAACAAATGAATCTTTAATATTAAACTTCCAGCACAGAGTGAACATCCCAGTGACTGTGCTTGTCTTTTGAAATACCAGGGCTCACATGTGGACACACAAGGGCACAGCTGGCAGCAGCTGGGAAAGAAGAAACCTCTGGCAGAGATCACATCCCCCAGGCAGAGCTTTGCAGAAAAACCCCAACAAAGATTTTACATTGAATGCTGTCCTACAGGTTCTGTAAGATAGCTTCCTGACACATGACATACATTTTCTTCTCTTTCATCCAGTGTACTTTTCATCTCTTCACCTGTCTTTGCCATTTTCTCCTTCAAAGACTCCAGTTCATTTCTAAGTGTCAAATTAACAAGCATTAGTAAATACTTCCTTATTGCCTTTAACTTATTTTCAGTACTTCTAATAAACCCATATTTTATTTTCTAAAAAGAGCTGCTAATGTTGATGGGAACTTCATAACCTGCTCAATGAAAATGTTCTTAAAATGCAGCAACAGGCCCAGTAAGTCAATATGTGAACTGTCCATACTTCTTTTAAGTAGGAAAAGATGTTCCAGGAACCCAAGGAAAATACATCCTGACCTGGACTATTGCAATGCAGCTGTGAAACATGGGAGCTGCCTGTCTGTTGAACTGGGGAGGATACAGAGAGTAACTCTGATCCAGTTTTGCCTTGTCACATTTAATCCATAACCTTCAGTTTCCATTTGAATTTCCTTCACACCTGAGATGTCTAATGCAAAACACGACAGCTCCTACCGTGTAATACAAAATGATGGCAAACATTGTTCCTGTAGCAATTGGTATTTCTAATCTGAGACAATTTGTACTTGGCCAACAGCAATTCTGAATAGTTTCTGTTTAGCTATGTAATCTAGAAAAACATTAATCAAAAAATCCCAGAAAGCAGCATTTGAACAGAACAAACTGAGTCTACTTCCTTTAACAATATCAGTTATTATTATTTGTTTTTACTTGCCTTAGCTGGCTATTTGCCTCTTCTAGGTTTTCAACTAACTGCTTTGTATTTTCTTCTTCTTTCTTACTATCCTAAATAAAGACCTCTGTGTCAGCAAAGAAATAAAATTCAAAGTGACTTCTTAAAAAATTCAAACACATCCAGAGCACACTGACCTGCCTTGTTCAGAAGTGTAAATACACTTCCTTTCCAATTCAAATACAAAAAATAGCTCAGGTACTCTACAGAACCAAGTCATGTTGCAGCTCATCATCTAATTTGTGAAACTGAGTAATTTGTCAAATTGAATGTTGTCCTTTCAAGAAAGCTGGAAGTTTACAACTTGCCTCTTGTTGTTCTTGCAGCTTCTGGAGTTCTGCAGCCACAGCATTTTTCTCTTGTGCTGTTTGTTCTTTCTCTAGTGAAAGCTTACTGAGATACACTGTTAGCTGTTCATTCTTTAACCTAATTTAAATCAAATGCCCAAGAAGAATAAGAAGATGCATTTTGAAATCTCCTTTTAAATTAAACTTACCCATTATCAAGTGTTATTCCATGCTGAAAAAATGTCCAGGCCTTTATCTACAAATATAAGCTTTGCAGAAGAGTCAAAGAGATGTAAAAAGGTGACAGAAGAAGGAAAGAAACTCAGAGTCAACTTTTATATAAATATAATGGTTAGTGAAGGTGATGTAGTTCAAAGCTAGATTAGCAATGAATTCAGAAACTTTCTCTTCTTGTTAAATAAGTCAGAGAGATATGGAACAACTACATATGCCATAGAATACATACAAATAGAGAAAGTGGAATTTAGAAATATAAGTATATAATTAATGGCATATATGTGGTTCAAAACTTCCATTAGAAAACAATCATAGTTCATTTCACTGTAGATTAAAGCAACTTCTATATGACACCAAAACTAATTCAATATTATATTTTCAAAATGGTCATACGCCTCTTGTTCAAGATCTGTTTTCAGAGTCACAAGCTGCTTTAAATAATCTTGTTCCTTCTCAGCTGTACATGTCAGCTGTGCTTTCAAATCCTGCAATTCTTTCTGCAAAATGGAAAGGAAGAGTTTTCAGTATCCATGTGCAAACTCCAACTGCTGGAGGTTATCAGACATGAACTAAGAGCACAAGGCTTTCAGAAGAACCCAACAACATCCATGCCATGGATTATCCAGATTGGATCTTTCCAGTCTCTGCTGGGATCTGGAAGTGGTGTGAGACAGTGAACTGCGACACCAGTGCTGTTCATGTCTGTCCCCTGCTGTGAGTTTCATTACCTGGGCTGCACAATTAGGGTGGGACCCTGCTCTGGGTGCTGTTTCTTATGTATAAACTTGTATCCAAGTCATGATGTGTAACTGAACTATTTCTAAAAACATGTTACTGTGGCCCTGCTTCAGACCTCTCTCATCTGGAGAGCATTTTCATTTCTCTTTCCACATTTTTCTCTCTGCATATTTTCTACAGTAGCCTCAAGATTCTTCTTCAATAAAAGTCCTCCAATTTACCCATTTTAGAAAATGAGTGAAACTCAGTTCAGAACACTCAATGCACAGATTATAACAACAAGCACACACAGTATAACGCACACCTGATTTCACACTATCTTAACTTTCGTTGATACGGATTCTTGTTAGGCTTGTAAATATAAAATCATAATGAAAATAAACCTCTGTTAAGAGTGTATTTCATATAGCTTAGACTGCTGTGACAGAAAATGGGCCTGTGTCACAGCACAGCAGGGTTCACAGAGGCAAGAGCTAATTACCTTCCTGGAAGGAAGAAAAAATGGGAAAACTTTATATCCAGAGAGAGTGGCATTTGAATGGGCATGAACAAAGAAGGAAATAACCAAAAACCTTGAGAAGGAAAACCAAAAACATGGGAGACAAGAAAAACCAAAAGCACAGGAGACAAGAAAAACGGAGGCAATAAAGAAGTTCTTCAAAGAAAACACTGAAATTGTGTGTGAGAAAGTTTAGTAGAAATGTTAAGGTTGACTAGATGGAGTTTATTTATGGCATTTAAGATACTTACAAAGCAAGAGGAATTTCATATGAAGAGCAAATGCCGTGAGATTAATAAAATGAACATTTACCAGAGTTTCTGACAGCTCTTCAAGTTGCACTTCTTTATCACATTTCACTTTAGTCATCTCTTCTACAGCACATGGAATGTAAAATGAACGGAACATAAATGATTTTTCATATTTAGCAGGCAGTATAAAACATTTACCCTTTTGCAATACCCAGTTCTCAAAACTTGTGGGATTAAGTTAAGAAACTGAAAAGCTAATTTATGACTTAATCTAAATGTAGACTTGAAAAAATGATTCAGACATTAGCAAATCTATATCTGAAGAGAAACTAAATATTTATCCTAAATAAAATTTAGAGCCTATTATGTTTTCCACAAATATAGCTTCAAATAAACCACGGACTGTAAGACTAGAGTATTCTCCAAGTATTGATGCACCTGCATTGTTCCAGAAAAAAAATCTGAACTGCTGAAGGTATCAGATGGATATGCTGAGAAAGGAAAGCAGTTGTTACTAACTTCCAGATGGTTTCTATGTGCACATCCACAATACTGGTATTTTTTGCAAGTTCTCAACAGCAAGACAGAGCTCTTACCCTGGGGACTAAGGAGCACATCCCTAGAAACCACAGGATATCAAATTGATGATATTTAAAGACAACCCCTGCCAGCATCATTCCACTTCCAGCATGGGCAGGGTCACAGAAACCTCCATGGGAGGTTTTATCTCTGCTGCAGAAGTCACTCCTGGCACCTGCAGTGCTGCTGCTCTGAGCTGCAAACCAAAATTACCTCCAGAGGAATTCATGCATGAATGGTCTGACTATAGGAGCTGTGCACAGCACTGCCCTTTGGCTGCTGCCAGCACCAATGAGCCCCAAAGAAAAGGGATCAGCTGAGTAAAAATAAATCCAGGCATTCCTGACAGGTACAGTACTGTAAAACCATTTCTCCAACTACTAGAGACAGTCTATTTCCAGACAACAGCAGAAAACATTTTTATTACTGCCCAGCTCATTTTCTGCCTTTCCACAAGCCTTACCCAGTTCAGCAGATTTATTCTGGAGCTCCAAGGTAAGTAGCTTTGAATCATCTTCAGCTTTCTTTAATCTAAGAAAATGGTAAATTAAAAACCCCAAATGTAGAGTACAAAGCACTGCATTTGAAACTTACAGGACAATAAGACAAAGTCTTAGCACAAGCACTTTAAGAACATTTACCTTTCAACAGGCAGCTGATAGATCTGCCTGCAACACACATCAAATTTCACTTGTACAACCTCAGAACAGTAGACATAAAAGTAAACAAATATATACCTACAGAAATCTGTATTTCTTAAAGAGAGAATTGTGAAAATTGGAGGGGGCAAAAATTTACTTTTTATACAGTATCAACTATCACAAACAAAAAAAAATTACATTAAACTCTCTGCATTTAGACCACTGTGGGGAAAAAACCTCCAAATTTCAGCTTCATTTCCAATTGTTCTTGGTTTTGTCATAGACTGCAACCTGTAAGATCGCTCTTGGAATTTAAACTCATTCATTTACCTATTTTGCTTTTCTTGCAGCAAGCTTTTCAAATTGGCAACAGAAGTCTCAAACTCCTCTGTCAGGGCTGCAAGCAAAGCCTTCATTTTTTTACATTCTTCCTCCTGCTCTTCCTTTTCTCCAGTGACCTGAATTAATGTTTTCACTGTAGTCTGGAATTCAGTTTCCAAGTTCTTCTGAGCAACCTTCAAGACATGATATCGTTTCTAAACATGTTTTGCAACAAACAGCTACAGCTGTTTCATGTCTAAAGTATCCATAATTACTTATGCAAATACTCATCCAGTCTATTTCTACTGTAAAACTATAAACAAGGGGTACCTCTGCCTTTTGCAATGAAATTTTAGCCTCTTCCAGCTCTGCCCTCAAATGTTCTTTACTGACCTGGGATTCCTTTAACATTTCTTCATTATGTACTAAACAAAAAAAGATGTTTATATTTTAAAAATAGGATATTTACTAAAAAATACTGCTAAAAATGGAAAATTACATACATTTAAAGAATGTAACAAAGACCAATGGTACTAATATCATCTACTATGAAATAATATATAAAATTTTAATATAAATGGCTTAAAAATATTGAAAATCAAGTTCTGAAAAGTAAGTTTCCTCAGTGACATCTGCCTGACTGTACATTTGCAAAACTGAAGCAACATATTTTCCCCTTGCAATTTTCAAAAGCTCTCAATGCTTGACTCACCCTAAAAACTGCCCTGCCAGTCCTGCTCCCACATGAGCAGCTCCTGCTCCAAACAAAAATAAGGCCTTCAAAGTCCCAAAACTCTGCTGCCAACCAGCAACAGAATAAGACTATCATGGCCCTGTTTCCTATGCTTCTATAAACAATTACAGATAATAAATAAAGATTCATAAACAACTACATTGAAATTCTATAAACAATTACATTTAAACACAGCAGGCAGAACTCTTACATTTTGCTTCCATTAAGTCAGCAATCTTATTTTGTGACGTCTGCAGCTGAGCCTCGATGTCTTTTATGACATCATCTTTTTCATCTCTCTGTATGGTAAGAGCTGAAATCTAGAAAAATGCAAGAAATATCATCATTAAGTCTGGAAAAGGGACAGATATTAATTTTCATTTGTACCCAGGTATAATAAGCAGCCATTTTGCTGTCATTCAAGTTAGATTAGACAGATAGATAGACAGACAGACAGAGATAGATAGATAGATAGATAGATAGATAGATAGATAGACAGAAAGACAGACAGATAGATAATATTTGTCTAGATATAATCTTAGCCAAATATTGATCAAGTCACATAACTATAAACAAAAAAATTCTCCAATTCAAAATCAAACCATAAATTCCAGGAGACTAAAGGTACTGAAACACCACTAAACTTAGCAGAATTTGACTTAAATGCAGCTTCAGATGTTATTTTGTCTTTTTTACTAATACCCAGAAACACTTCTTGGCTCTTGCATTGCCCCTTTAGGCACAAATAAAGCTCTACATCTTAGATGGTAAAATGAGCAAACCTGCTTTTCCTTTTGACTGACTTCCAGTTTGCATTCTTTCTCAAACTTGTCCACTTTTTTTGCTTCTTCTTTTACTTTGGAGATACAGTAACATCCATAGTTAACATTCTAGCTGAAATATACTCCAAGTTCAATACAACTTCCACTTTAAGACTGCTTGGAATTGTACAGCTGTACCATTTGTTTCCCAAGAGTAATTGTTGAGGCAATGTTTGATTTTATAATCAAAATACAAACAGAAAAGAGCATGTGAAAATGAAACAGGAACATACCAGACTATACATACAGAGAGAGAGCATTTAGCTAAAGTTTCTGTAGCTATACACTAGTGCATTGTCATTTAAATAAACTATGGGAAGTAAGTATTGATCTCTAGACTGTACTTCACAGACAAAACTTCAATTTTGAGTGACTGTTTGAGAAATAAAGTTCCAGCTTTGGTCCAGTGGAACAGCAACAGAAAGGGCCAGGCAGTGACCAAAGGCAGCAGGAATAAAAGAAGGGTCCCAGTGTCTCAGTGTGAGCTGCTCACCATTCCAGCCGTTCACATTTCTCTGCCCTGACACTGCATGTGTAACACAAGCTATGAAGTACAAAACTGAGCCAGCTGTATAAACTCAATAAACAGAATTCTCACATTTGAAACTCATTTCCAATCTGTCGTTCTCTGCTTGCACACGAAGCTCTTCAAATGCCACTGTCATTCTCTAAAAACAAAATTTAATATTTGAAGTTCAATACTGGAAACCCTGGAACTTCTCCAGGGCTGCTGCCCCCCTCAGCCATTCTGAGGAACCAGCAGGGAGGTGAAACAGAGCCCAAAGAGAAGCCAGAAGCTGTGGCAGTGACCCAGCACTAAGCACACATCACCCAGATCACAGGATCTACATCCCACACACTGCTGCACCTTCTCCATTGAATGTGTTTGATATAACACAAAAATAATTCTTGAAAAGGGATTGAAAACCCAACTTCCTGCATCACACATGACATGATACCCACACATGATGGATACAAACAGTATCCCAACATAAACATGGAACTCAGCTCACATAACTCACATTCCTTTCATCAAGCTTGCTCACTTACTTCTATGTTGCTGTGAAGTTCCTCATACAATTGTATTGTTGCTTCCTTTTCCTGTTCATCTATCAAAGCAAGAACATATGAGAAAGTTTTTCTTTTGAACAAGAATGCCAGCTGCCCAAGTCATTATACTTAATCAGCAAAATGAATTCAAAACGGAATTCTCAGCTCCATTCTTATTAAATAAGTCATTATGAAACATGCTGCCGAAAGTTACAGAATCTAGGGAAAATGTGTATTTCATTGAAACATTGAGCAAGCTCAGCTTTTAAATTTCCTTCCTAAGATATTTTTTTTCTGTGAAAAGTGTAATTCTAGATCAGTTTATGTGACCATATTAATTATTATAGTATTAATGCTGTTGAATAATAATGTATCAGTCCTGTTAGTATTTATAAACTGTAATCCAGGGTTTAGCACTGAATTTCTTCCTATCAGCAGATAACCTATAACCACAGAGCTGTCATTATAAAATTGCAACAACACTCTAGGTCCATATTTTCCTTCTTTCCTTTCACTTTTGTAATTGATACTATTTTTTCCTAAGAAAACAATTAAAAAGAGAACAGTAACAGAAACAGCTATCAAAAAAGAACAATACATCTATATACAAGTGTTTCTAGAATTAAGGCTAAAAAGAAACAGACATTTAAGTATCCAGGATCAAGTTAGTAAAATTCTAATTATTATAATAACGATTCTAAATTGCATATAAAGTAGGATTTCCAATCAAGAACATATTTTAAAACCTCAGGAATTTAAACTTCATTCAGTTGTCCAACTGTCTTGGCTTGTTCCGTTTCATGAGAAGAATTCCAGTTACTCATTACACCTTGGGGTTCAGACCTTTTTTCCCCATAAATGTGTGATGGCTGAAAACAGGAAATGTCAGCTCTGGAAATTTGTTCCAGAGTGCTGGGAATTCAGAGTAGATTCTACTGCCTAAAACCAGGCATGAAGTGTCACTTCCTATGTCTGAATATATTCCCAGAGTGTGGCTGGGGCTGCAAAGCTTCAATGGGCTGAGCAGCCTTGGGGAGCCCTGCCCTGCCCTGCAGTGGCTCCAGTGCCAGTCGGGGCTGTGGGCACTGCCTCAAACCTGGAGCACTGTTTGGGCACCCAAAGAGCTCCCAGGCTGGCAACCTTGCAGCAAGCAATCTCACTGCCTTCAAAAGCCCTCTGCATTTAGCACTACAAACCACAAGTCTGTTAGACCTGGGGCTTCACTTCCAATTTTGTGAGCCACTTAAAATTCATTTCTCATTCTGAGAGCCACATCCAGTTGATCTCAACTGGAGAACTTTTCTGAACAGCATGAGAAATTTCTTCTTCTTGCTTCTGTTTGTGAATTTAGAGCAAGCTAGAAGTACATTTACTCTGATAAATAAAAGCTAAAAAAGCATTTACATTTGCTGGTCTTCTCTGCAAAGCGAGTGCAGGTTTCCTTGAGCAGATTACACAGATGCCTTGAAGCAGCAGCTCTAAAGGAGGGAAAAATATCATGTTTGCACAGGAGTGCACAGTGCTTTGTGCACCTAAAGAGTAGCAATGGAAATGACCTTCAAAATTTAACAGCTACATAAAACTGCCCACATGGAAACTGATTATTTCCACCACAAAAATATATCCTTGGTTCTATTACTTACTCTTTCAAGAGATCTTTATTTTCACATATCTCATCTTCCAGTTTCAAATGGAGTTTCTCATTTTCAAACTGATTTCATAGGGAACAAATGCAAAAAGACACTGTTATTGAAAAATATATTAGAAATGCACTTGAACTTCTCAAATCCCTCATGAAAAAGTCATTTGGGGCATCAGTAGACAGAAGTCTGTTTTATCTGGTATTACATGCTGAGTCATCTTTTGCATGAAAGATGCAATAATTAATGAACAATAATTTACCAGCAAATGAGACACAGGTATATTCTTCATACACACCCTCACACAGGACAGGTGCCTGCAACTTCTCAAAATAATCATTTTCTCAAGGCACAAACCAAACTGCAACAGTCTTTAATATTTAACTGTATCAATAATAGTGTCATACTGAATCAGGAAGCACTGAACTTCATCTATTCAATGTACACTATACAATACTGGCCTGCAGCTCTTGAATGGCTTTCTTCTGTGCTTCAATAATCTTTCTATTCTCTTGGAGTTTTCTTTCTTTCTGGTTTAGTTCAGTTTCCACAGTCAGTTTCCACTGCTTGATCTTCTCAGCCTCTTTGTAGAGTTTTGAGAACAATTCATTCGTTGTTTCTGGATTCTATTAAAACAGGTTCCACAAGTTAATCTCAAATACTATCTAATTAATAGTATATAATATCTAATTAATACTGTTGTAGATAATGTATTTATCTCTTAGAAACATCACAAGAGTAATATTTTTTCCACAGATGGTGATATAAGCTTTTACATGATCAGGAGCCCAAGTTTAAATCTTTGTGCATCCTCTGTGTATGTATGAAAAGGCATTACAGGGCACATAGAAGATACAAATACAATGAAATATCCCAAACCCCCTTCAGACATCTCCAAATAGATGGGCTTAAAGACACGGATAACTGCAGTCCACCAAAATCAATAAAAGTTTTGCCAGAATTATCAGTGAAGCCAAAATTCCTTCTAGCAGGTTCTTCACACATTTCTGTCCTCTCCTTCTGACAGATACTGCTGAGTTAAGTAAAAGCAGCTTCAGAGACTTTATCCAAGAGTACCTGTGATATTGCCATGGACACACAGAGAATCACAGAATCACAGAATAATGAGGCTGGAAGAGACCTCTCAGATCATCGAGTCCAACCTATGCCCTGACACCTCAACTGCAGCACCAAGTGAAATGTCCAGGCTTTTTTAAACACATACAGAGATGGAGATTCTACCACCTCCCTGGGAAGAGCATTCCAGTGCTTCATTATTCTTTTAGTGAAAATTTTTTCCCTAGTATCCAACCTATCCCTTCCCTGCTGTAGCTTGAGACTGTGTCCTCTGGTTCTGTCAGTGCTGCCCAGTGGAAGAGACCGACCCCACCTGGCTCCAACCTCCCTGCAGGAAGCTGCAGAGAGCCATAAGGTCACCCCTGAGCCTCCTCTTCTCCAGGCTAAACAGCCCCAGCTCTTTCAAACGTTCCTCACAGGGCTTGTGTTCCAAGCCCCTCACCAGCCTTGTTGCCCTCCTCTGGATGTGCTCCAGCATCTCAACGTCCTCCCTAAGCTGAGGGCCCAGAACCGGACACAGCACTCAAGGTGCAGCCTCTGCAGTGCCCATACAGGGGCAGAATGAGCTCCCTGCTCCTGCTGGCCACACCATTCCTGATCCAGGCCAGGATGCCATTGGCCTTCCTGGCCACCAGGGCACACTGCTGGCTCATGTTCAGCCGGCTGTCACCAGCACCCCCAGGGCCCTTTCTGCGTGAGCACTGCCCAGCCACACTGTCCCCAGCCTGGAACGTTGTAGGGGACTTCTGTGGTCAAAATGTGGAACTCAGCACTTGGACTGATTAAACTTCATGCTGCTGGACTCTGCCCATCCATCCAACTGATCTAAGTCTCTCTGCAGAGCCCTCCTTCCTTCCAATAGATCAACACAAGCTCCCAGCTTAGTGTCCTCTGCAAATTTACTGATGAAGGACTTGATGCCCTCATCCATGTCGTCTATAAAAATATTGAACAGAACTGGTCCCAGTACAGCCCTGAGGGACAGCACTGGTGCCTGGCTGCCAGCTGGATGCAGCACCATTCACCATCACTCTCTGACCCGGCCATGCAGCCAGTTCTGAGCCCAGCACGGAGTGCTCCTGTCCCAGCCGTGGCTGCAGCTTCTCCAGGAGCGTGCTGTGAGAGACAGTGCCAAAGGCCTTGCTGGAGCCCAGATACACAACAACCACAGCCTTTCCTGCACACATCAGGTGGTCACCTGCTCACAGAAGGAGCCCAGGTTGGTCAGACATGACCCACCCTTGGTAAAGCCCTGCTGGCTGGGTCTGATAGCCTGGCCATGCTGGGAGTGCTGTGTGATAGCACTCAGTATGAACTGCTCCATTATCTCACCTGGCACTGAGGCCAGGCTGACTGGCCTGGAATTACCAGGATCCTCCTTCCTACCTTTTCTGTACATGGGTGTCACACTGGCCAGTGTCCAATCATCTGGAACCTCACCAGTGAGCCACAACTCCTGATAAATGATGGAGAGAGGCTTGGCAAGCTCATCTGCCAGCTCCCTCATCACCCTGGCATGGACCCCATCTGGACCCAGGGATTTATAAATATCCAAGTGTCCCAGCAGTTCTCTGCTCACACATGGAGCAAGAAGGAAAAGCACCACCCTTGTGCCCTTAGAACACCTTGAAAGTGTCCTACAAGCAGTGCTGGGCCAGTGGTTGAAGCAGGGAGAGCAACACAGGAGCCCCAAGGGCCCTTTGGTTCACTTACAACAGCCCCAAACAACATCCTTGTACTGGCTGCACCACAGTTTTGTTACAGTCCTGATGGTACTTTAATAGCTTAGGATTAAATAAGTCTAAAAAGTTGTCAGGGATATGAAAATCAGCAGGGAGAGCACAAGAAATGTGTTTTATTTTGTGGTAGCAAACAGTGTTTTGTAGCTGCAAAGTACAGAAGCTATTGCAAAAAAAATGAGCTGTACTGAGTTGTGCTAAAGCAGAGATGTGCTGGTAAAGACACTGTGAAAGGAATCCAGTGCTTGAGGAAACCACTGAATTAATTGTTTTACAGATAAAATAAATCCAGACCAGGCAATTGGGACAATCCATTTCGGTTTTCCAAATAATACTCTGACTTCAACCCTTCTGCCCCTCAACAGAGTATTCAGAGGCAGTTCCACAAGGATAGTTAAGTGTTTAAATCTTACTCTAATTAAAGCTCATAGACTTTGCAGACACTTCAAACAAAGAAAAAAACAACAACAATATTGCAATCACCTTAATTTTTAAAGATTAATTTCCAGGCATGTTCACTAAATCACAAATATCTCCTCTAAAGTGATTCAGCTTAAAACAGGAGACAGAAAACATTATTCCCTTCTGATTACTTCCTTTAGCCCTGAAATATCTACTGAATAATGCTTTAGGCACTGTTTGGGAACAAATTCAAAAGACCCCAAGGAATTAGATGTGCAGAGTTGATACTTAGCTGACCTCTTCATCTACTTCAGAGCAAAGTTTCACTTGCTGTGAAATTGTATCTGAAACATGAAGAGATTTTGATCAATGTATTTCTAAAAAAAGTAACAGTGAAACTGTATTTAACAGTTACAGATATGAAACTGTGAGACTACTCATGAAAATTAAAACTTGACAATATATAAAAATCTAAAAAGGTGCATGGCAAATATTCCAATCGTACCTGAATCAGTGATTTCGCCACGGCTCGACACATCGAAGGGCAGCTTAAATTCATCAACTGAGCGTCTGTTAATACTCTGCACAAATTTAAAAATTAGTTCCTTAATAGTAGATTTGCAAAGAAGAATTATAAAAGCCAGAAAAAATCCCTACAGATGATGTGAAAATAGAATGTGTCATTAATTAAACAGCTGCCTACAATTTTCAAAGCCCAAGGGATTGGTAATGGCTTTGGAACTCACTTCTTACTTCCCAGTGGTTGATCAAACTGTTGGTGTCCTGCAGTTTGATTTACAGACTGTGGCCAAAGGGGAGCTTTCAATGCAGGGAACTCAGCAGCTCCTGCCTGTCTGGGCACTGGTGCATGGCAAAGGACTCAAGGAGAAAAATTACTTTTCTGAAGACTTCAGTAGTTGATATTTCTTTTTTGCTTTACTTCCAAGGGCACTTCTAAACCACATCTGATTATGTTTCAATATGAAAATACCCTTTTACAAGTTTTTGAAGTCACAGAAGTTCATCCTGTAAACAGCTAACTCATCTGATGTCAGAATATCCTGTTTGAATCTCAACATATTTCATAAGGAGCTTCGACATGAAAAAATAACTTGTTGAATTCTCATAACTCAGTGTGGGGACAGAACATTTTCACTGCACACCTGATCTGGTGAGACCAAGACACCAATGCCAGTGCGAGCATCTAAGTGGGGCCTGTGGGAATCCATAAAATCAGAGGGGTTTGGGAAAGCTGCAAAAGGCAGGCCTCAGAGACAGCAGAACTGTGATCAGAGCCAAGCAGCAGCCATGAGATAGGTCAGCAGAAAAATTATGCAAAAAGTAGAAAAGTAAGGACAAATAGAACAATGGTCTGTGTATTAATGCTTGGCTAGAATAACTACCTAAGCTACAGAAAAGTTTATCTAGCAAGGTATTAGGAAGTTCTAAGCTTAATAATGGAGCTCTGTGCATTGTGTTTCAAGGCTCACAAGCAGGTATTGTATTCAAAAAAGGCAAGCATTGTTTTAACCAAAGGTACCTGTGCTTAAAGTGGTTGGATAGAACTGCTGTCAATATGCTTTTGCTTTGTGTGATTGGTCAAAAAACTTTTAAAGTAAGTTGTCACATTATGTTCTTTGTCTGCCGCCTGGGATGTGAGCTGCTGGCATCTTCCCATTGTCATAACCACGTAATGAGACTGATGCTGGAAAATAAAACAACTCAAGGCAGTTCCTCAGCAGTTCCGTCCCATTGGTGATTTGTACACAGACCCCGGCCAGTGATAGAGTCCTGCTCGCTCTCTGGGCTGAATTACCCACAGCAAACGTGGACTTACAGCACAGAGCAGATGCTCCAGAAGATGATTCCCTTCAGTTTTGAGAGAACACAACAACAAAAGTCTTTGAAATTCAAACCGAAGATGTCTGTGCATGTGCCACTCTAGGCATACGCACAGAAATGAGTCCAGTGCAGGAGCCGTCCCGGCCTATGCAGGGGCAGGTGTGTGTGTGTGCTCCGGCTCTGCTGGGACAAGGGGCAGGTGTGTGTGTGCTCCAGCCCGGGGCAAGGGGCAGGTGTGTGTGTGCTCCAGCCCGGGGCTCTGCCGGGGCACTTCCCGGGCCCAGCACTGTCCCCGTGTCCCCGGGGAAGGGCCCTGCGCTTTCCCCCCGTCCCCTCCTCAGCCGCGGCCTCCAGAGCAGCACAGCCCGAGGGGTCGGCCGGGGGGGTGTGTGGTATGGGCCGCCTTCAGCGGCCCCGCGGCCGAGCGCTCACCTGGGATCTGCCCGCAGACACCTGCCCAGCGCTCAGGCGCGGCGGCATGAACAATTTAAAGCGGTTTTCCTTCTCCATGGCTCCGATAAAAGGGCGGGCGGGGCGGCCCCAGCTCCCAGCGGCCGCTGAGGGCTGGCGCGAAGGGCGGGAAGCGGCAGCGGCCCCTCAGCGCGGGAGAGCTCTGAGGGGAAGGGGGAGTACCGGCTGCACAGGGAATAACTGGGGGAGCCCAGTCCTCCCGTCGGAAAAATGCGTGTTTTATGATTGTCTTTTCGCAAATATTAAAATTAATATTATATGTGTTGTGTCAGAAAGTTATGCTGTATTAATTTTCATAAGTAGTGTGTTAAATCTAGTTTTAGGGTATAACATAATATTAAAATAAAAACTATGCTATGTGAGATACTTTTTTTAAAGAAAGGACTCGCAACGAGATAGCGGCCACAGGACACCTAAATATTTCAGAGAAAGAGAATTTATTGCTCTCTTATCAGAAGAAACGAACTTCTTCCTGCCTGCTCAGCCATGAAGACGCCGTCAGGATTCAGAGGAAGAAGCTGACATTAATCAGACAGAATCCTGGGTTTGAATGGAATTTATGCATCATGTATGAGGGGTATGAATATGCAACAGGCTATTGTTTTTAAGGGTTAACCCTCTGTTAAAGTGTGTCCTTTTTCAGGCTTATGCTGCCCAGAAGAAGTTACCCAGACGTCTGTAACTCTTTGTTTCTATTATCTCATATTGTCCTAATTCAAATTGTCCAAATCATTAATACTCTAATTATAAAAGTATCTTACGTAGCATAGTTTCTATTTTAACATTATGTTATAACCTAAAACTAGATTTAACACACTACTTAAGAAAATTAGTACAACATAACTTTCTAACACAACACATATAATATTCATTTTAATATTTGTGAAAAGCCAGTCATACAATATGCATTTTTCACACAGGTAATGCAGGCCCTGGAGGCATCTCCTGAAGCTGGCACAGCCCCAGCAGATGGCATCGGTGAGGAGGGGGCTGCTGGGGGGCAGTTTGGAATAACTGTGCTGTCCTAGGGTGACATTAGGACGCTTGTATCCCCAGCTGTCTGTTCTGTTCATGCTGGATATTATGTTCTGTGCCTTCAAGACTGGCTCTGAAGAGCGAAGTTTTGTTTTGGTTTTGTTATCAGCCACTCCCCCATGGCTGGCAGGGCACAGAGACAGGGCAGTACATGGTGCTGCTTTTGCTTTTTGCTTGGCTTTTTGCTTTGCTCTTGCTTTTGTTTCTGCTCATTAGTTAGTTTAGCTAAGCATTCTGAATTTTTGCCTGGACTGTTTTCCTTTCCCTTTTTTGGAACCACTCAAACCTGCTCCAGACTGGGACCTGGGAAACGCCGAGAGTTTGCACCTTGTGGCTGCAGCAGCTGCCCCAGCACCGGAGGGACTGATAACAGAGCGACCATTCCCAAGAGACACTTTCTGAATTTGTCATCTTTTTCAGAGTGGTGAAAGAGTGTTGTCACCTGGTATTGTTCATTTTGTGTGCTGGGGGTGCTTTGTCTGTTAAATAGACAGGTTCTTTCCACTTCTCTCCAAGGAATCCTTCCTGACCCGGTTGGGGAGAGGGGCTGTGTGGGTTTCCTTTCTGGAGGGGCCCCTTTGGAAGTTTTCTCCGAAATTTGCCCTAAATCAGGACAAAAGTTGGTGCCCAATGCATGGGGCTTGAGAGAGAGTGGAAAAAACCCTGGTCTGACTGCATTTTGGTTGCCATTACTCTGTGTTGGTATCAAGCAGTTAATGGCCATGTTTTCTGAATTCATAATGTCTCTTGGGATGGAGGCTTGCATGCATTTCTGGTCCCCAGGTGCAGAGGATCATTAACGGGACATCACACCATGATCAATATGATCAAGTGAAGCCAATTTATTACAAAAAGCAAGCCATATTTATACTGTTCTCTATTGTTCACACCTCAAGCTAATACATGATTGGTTAAGTCCTTTTTACGCACGCATTTTGACATTTCAGTTAATTTTAGTTAATCTTTCTTCTTCATGCATCTTGCTGCAGGTTTTCTTGTGTGCCTTTGCATCCTGAACCATCTGCTGCTGAGCATGTTCTTCTCCTTTTGTGTCCTTCAAGGGCATAGAGACCTTACTCAGTTTCTAAGAAGGCTGGATTGTGCATATGTTGCATAGTCCATTGTCCTGCAAAAAACCCTCAACACTCCTCCCAATGCTTTCTGGTCATTCAAGTGCCCTTCAGCTGACTGGTTTCATGCTTTGAGCTTTGGGGAATTGCCTAATATTTCTGAAGCTCAAATAAATATCATATTAGTCAACATCTTAATTGTGTTTATATCTCACAGAATTACCTTTTCTTTTGTCTTTGTCTGAAACTGTTGCTGTACGGAAATCTCTGGGGGATGGTGGACATGTCAGATGGTGCTGGGACATCCCAGTGCACTTGGACCTTGGCTCTGCACAGGAGAGCTCTTCATCCCCTTTCTCTCTTTTCGTCCCTCTGGGCATGGAGGGAGCTCCTGACTTCAGTGTGCGACTTGTGTGTGCAAAGAGCAAATCTGGGCAGAATCAGGGCAGGAAGGGTTTGGGGAGACCTTGGGATCTGTGCTGGGCACAGAAGGTGTTTTCCATTGCTCTGAAGCTGTCTGCTGTGGAAAGTGGATTTAATATCCCACAGAGAAATGACTTTTGCATTTCATGGAGCTGTGCCTTCCCTTGGCTTTGTTAGCTGACAAGAAATGAACATCCCTCTGTGTCTCGGGCAGCTCCTTCTCCAAGGAAAGCAGGTGGGAGTTGGAGTCAAGGAGCTGAAAGCTGCAGGTGCAGCCTGGGCTGGAGGGAGCTCAGATTTGCACAAGGCTGCTCTGAGTGCCAGGGCTTGGATGGGGGAAATGGTGGGGTGGGGGTAGGGACAGAGTCTGATTGATTGTCAGCCATGAAGGGTCTTGATTTTCATATCTATTCAAACTGCATGAGGAGGTACTGGGATTCAGTGTCAATTGAAGATTGCACATATCAATTTATTAACAGGGAAAAAAACCTAAACGGGACCTAAGAAATCTTTTCTCACTGTTTTTTAAAATAGAATATATTCAGTTTGAATGCACTTCTGAAATCTGCCTAATTAACCACACAAGATTTGAAAACTGAAATCAAATTATCCCTAGAGGCTTGGCTTGTTAAGGTGTTCTGAATGTTACTGAGCCCTGGGACACTGAATTCCTGAACTGAAGAGCTGAAGGCTGAACAAGCCTCTGGAGCAGGAAAATTCAGCAGCAGCCTCCAAGGTGCTGAGGATGTCAGCAGCCCCCACCGAGGCCATCCCTGCCCAGAGACCGTGGGGAAATGGGCAGGCAAGGAGAGCGTCACTGGGGCTGCTGCAGCACAACTCAGAGGCAGCAGCGGCTCCAGCTGGGAAATGGAGTGTGGAATGTGGCTGGGAGTTCAAAGGAACAAAACAGCCTTTACTGGGAACTTTAGAAAAATCAGAGAAATTTTGGCAAAAGGTTTAGTATGACATTCAAACAACAAAAACCAATTCTCAAAGCACTGACTTGGCCCATTCACCTTCACAAACTCTTAGCTTGATCAATTTTAAGTTACTCAAATTTTACAAGAAGCGTGAATTAAAAAGAGAGAAAGACAAAAAAGATACAGAGAAGCACACACACAGCTACCAACTCCTGGATTCCAGCAGTGTTCAGATAGAAATTCCAGGAGGAGAGAGGGTCAAGATGTGTGCTTGCCTTGTGGTCAGCCTTCAATACCCCTTGGTGTTGCTGGGCCCTTCCCCCAGGTGGGCCTTGGGCTCATTTGGTCCCTCAGGAGCTGGGCTGGGGCTGCAGAGGTGGCTGTGGAGCATTGCCTGTGCTGTGCCAGGGACTGGCAGACACTGCTGGGCTGGGATAGAGGCTCTGGGAGGATTGGGGTCACAGGGCATGTCGGTTTCTCGGCTGTTTAGGTGGCCTGGAAAGGCCCAGGGATGGCCTTGAAGAGCCGACGCTTCAAAGGACGAGAAGAGACTTCTGATCTTTTCTCGGTCTCGGTGTTTATTAATTGTTTATCTAAAAGATTTTCTTTCGGCCCAACAGAGGTCTGCACAGCAAGTCAGCCATGGGCACACTGCGAGCCCCCGGGGCGGTCACCTATCTTTATACACGAAGTTACTTACACAATATTTATTATTTTTCCCCAATACCTTTTACCCTTATTAACCGGTGCACTTCTAGTAATAACCAATCCCAAAGTGCCAACATCACCACAGAAGATGGAGGCCAAGAAGAAGAAGAACAGGACACGCCCCAATTTCTCCATCTTACTTCTTTAGACCCCCCTGTACAGAAATCTTAAACCCTGTGTCTTACACTCTAATTAACTTATCCCTTCACCATTCACCCAGTGAAATCCTCCCATCCTCATACAGGTGTCGTCTCCTGTGTAGGATCAAAGTCCAGCCACCAGACACTTCTGGCAATGTTCCAGGACTCCCGAGCCCCCCAAGGGTGGTCTCGGCCACTCTGCACCTCCGTCCTGAGGTGCTGAGATCCCACCAGGGCAGGGCAGGGCAAGGCTGGACCTGCCCCTTCCTCCCCCACACACAAAATGCTTAGAGCCAACAATCTCCTCCAGTCTGTCACTACAGGGAATGCTGGAAGTGAAATCCCATTTGTGACCATGGCCACCTGTTTCAGAAGGACAGTTCTTTTCCATAGGAAGGAAAGCACAGAGCTCCAAGGTTTGAAAGGCAGATGAGAACCTCAGTAGGCCAAGACCAGCCAGACGTGTCAAGAATGGCACGTTTTTTTTGGGAGCAGTCTTTGAATTTAGGGAATTTTGGAGGTGGAAACCCAATCTCGGCCATGGGCACCTGGAGAGGCAGGACAGTTCTTTCCCATGGGAAGGAGAGCATGGACCCTCACTCAGTGTTTTTGGGAACACATGAGAAGTGACTATTGTGAAACCACTGCCAGTCAGATTTGTCCTGACAATATTCCTATGGGAACAATCTCGAGATATAAGGAAATTTGGAGGTGAAATCCCAGTTCTGGCCATGGGTGCCTGGAGCAGAAGGACAGTTCTTTTCCATTGGGAAGGAAAGCACAGAGCCCCAGTGTTTCAGCAGCAGATGAGAAGTGACCCTCAACATGCACAGGTCAGCTGGACCAGTCAGGCAGCCAATGAGAGGCCAAACCAGCCAGAGCTGTTCTGTTTTCCCTTGGTTTTATGGGGCTCCATAGTGTCACAATGGTGCCTTGGATCCATGGGGCCCCGCAGTGTCATAATGGTGACTTGATTCCATGGGTTCCAGCAGTGTCACAATGGTCTCTTGATTACAAGAAGACCTGTAGTGCCACAACGGCCCCTAGGTTCCATGGGGTCCCACAATGTCACAGTGGCCCCTAGGTGTCATAAGGCCCCACAGTGTCACAACGGTCCCAAGGACTCCCTGAGCCCTTGCAGTGTCACAATGGTCTCCATGGTTCCCCAGGCCCCACAATGTCATGGGACTCCTCTGTTCCATGAGGTCTGCAATGTCACAATGGACCTTTGTACCCTGGGGCTTTGCTGTGTCACAATGGTCTCCTCTGGCTTCACAGTGTCACAATGGACCATTGATGACAGCAGGCCACTCTATTGCCCTGGAGCTTTGGTTCCATGCAGCCCTGCAGTGTCACAAAGGCCTCTTGGTTTCATGAGGCCCCACAGTATCACAATAGTCCTCCCAGGGCCACCGTGAGGAGGTCCATAGTATCACAATGGACTTCCTCATGGTCTTACTGGTTCCATGAGGCCTCACAGTGTCCCAATGGTTTTTTTATTCCACCAAGCCTCATAGTGTCACAATGGTCTCCATGTTTCCATGAATCCCAGCAATGTCACAGTGCTCTCCATGATTCCATGGTGCCCCACAGTGTCACAATGGTCCCTTGACCTCCCAGGGCCCCACAGTGTCACACTGGTCCCTTGGTCTTACAGGGCCCCAGAGGGTCACAATGGTCCCCTTGGTTCCATGGGCCCTGTGCTGCTGCATTCCCCCCTCCCCTTCTCAGGCAGCCCTGCCAGCTGAGAAATGCTCCTTGGGCCTGGGCCTTGGCCAACAGCCCCTGGGCTCAGCTCCTCTGCAGCTCATCACAAACACTGCCTGCTCCAGGCACTGCTGCTGCCCAACCAGCTCCTGGTTCCTGTAGCAGCAGCCCTGGGACCTGTTTGTGTTCCCTGAGCGGCACAACATCCCTGTTCTCACCCTGCCAAAGAAAGCTGTTGGTGCCAAGTGCGGCCAGGATGAGCCATTGCTGGGACTGAAGCCCCTCTCTTGGGGCCCTGCAAACAGCGCTCCAAAAGGAGCCCTTGGAGCTCTCCTGGGCCAGCCACTCCCTCTGAGAGGGGCCTCTCCCAGCTTGGAACGCTCCCGTTTGCTGCACTCGGGGATCCTGAACAACGACAGAGCCTGGGCCGATCCCCCCACTCCTCCAGGCTCGGCCCTTCACCCGCTGGGGAGATGCCAAAGCATCAGCAGTGAGCATTGCCTGCCCTCAGGTGAATTGCTCACAGGTGCCTTGCACTGACTCTTTGTGTCTGTGTGCACACAGGAGTGCCTGTGCTGGGGAAATGTGGCAGAAATGCTGCTCTCTGAGGGGTTGGAGTGCCTTGGATAGCTGAGTCAGTCAGATATCCAGATATAAGTAATGGTAAGTCACGATGTCTAAGCTAAGTTAAATGCTGCTAGAGTGTTTCTTTTGCTAAGTTGTATATTTAAGCTATTAGCTAAGTTAAATATTGTTAAGTGTTACTCTATTAAATTGCTAAGTCATGTGTTATAAGTTAGGTCAAATATTTTTAAGTGCCACTCTTTTGCTAAATTGTGAAGTTGAAGGCATCAGTTAGGGTTAAGGTATAAGTTAGGTACTGTTAAATTTGAGATCCTTTGAGCTTTAGGCCATATTCCTTTTATCCTTGCCCTCACTGTCCTTGTGTCATACACACACACACAGGGACAGTTCTCAGTAAATTTCTGGTTTGATTGCCTAGATTTGGTTTGGTTTTGTCATTGCTTTGTTTCCTTAGTGTGCCGGAAGTGTCCAGTCAGGAGCAGAGCGGCTCTTGCCAAGGAACGTTGTGGTGCTTTCTCTTAATACTAAATCTGATATTTGCTGATCCCTTGCAGGGGATTTTTTCAGTGCTCTCAAGGCCTCATTGGTAGCAGGGTGAAGGAGCCCTGGCCCAGGCTCTGGCCCTGGGGGACACGGGGACGCTGCTGGGGGGTCCCTGTCCCCCTGTGCCACCCCCAGGGGCCTGTCCCCCCGTCCCCGTGTCAGGCTCTGGGGTCGATCTCGTGGAACATCCTCTGGGGGAGGCTGCGGGGCCGGGGGCGGGGGGACCCGGGGGGACAGGGGACCCCGCTGTGCATGAGCAGGGTTGGACTGCTCTGGGGGGAGCTGTGAGAGGGGCCGGGGCAGAGTGACCTCCCAAGGGACCTCACACAGCCCCTGTGATGTCACACAGCCTCCTATGATGTCGCAGAGCCCCTGTGATGTCACACAGCCTCCTGTGATGTCTCAGTCCACTCTGGGATATCACAGCACACCCTTGTGATGTCCCAGAGCAAGCTCTGCAGTATCACTCAGTGATGTCATACAGCTGTGCTGTGATTTCACAGAAGACTCTGTGATGTCACAGACGACTCTGTGATGTCAAAAAGTCACCAAGTGATGTCATTGTCTGTTCTGTGGTGTCACACCCAGCTCTGTGTTGACACAAAATCCTGTCTGTAGTGTCCTACTGGCACTCTGTAATGTCACAGCACACGCTTTGACCTTACAGGTTTCTCTATGATGTCATGCAGCCATGCCATGATGTCACAACCTGCTCTGTGATGTCACAGAATCCCCTCTATGATGCTACAGCTGCTCAATGACCTCACACAACAAACTCTGTGATGTCATAGCCCAACCTGTGACCTCACACAGCCCACTCTGTGCTGTCACACAGCCCCTGGCTGACATCCCAGCTGCTCTGTGCCTCTGTGACACAGCCCCAGAGGTGCTGCTGTGACACAGCCCCCTCGGGGACATGCCACAGCCCCTGCCAGTGCTGAGCCCCTGTGAGCTCTGTCTGTGCCCTGCTGGTGTCCCTGAGGGGCCCTGGCAGCGTCCCAGCCCTGCTGGGCTGTGCACAGGAGCTGCTCCTGGCCAGAGCTGTCTCTCTGCAGCGCTGCCCTTGCCAGGAGCTGCCTCTGGGCCAGGAGCCCGGCCCAGCTCAGCAGCACAGACACAGCACAGGGACTTTAATGACCCTCTGGGGCTTTGGTGCTCTTTGCATCAGACTCAGTCCCTCCGAGTGTGCTCAAAAATTTCTGAAGAATTCAAAAAGTAATTGAAACACTAAAATTTCTCAAAATATAAATAGATTCATCTGAGGGACAGGACTGAGAAAGTGTCCCCAGGTTCCAGGAAGAGCAGAACACTCGTTGCAGTGATGGCAGCTGGGGACAAGCAAGGGAAAGGTGTCTCTGATGCTGAGCAAACCTGCACCTCTGTCCCTGCAGGCTGTCGGCATCCCCCGGCTGCCCCACCTGGCTGGGCCCTTCCTTTGCTGACAGCTCTGCCTCCTGCCTGCCTCTGCCTGCCCACACAGAGCCTGGGGCTGCTCCAGGCTCCTGCTGGGGACGTGCTGCACCACAGCCCTGCCCTGCCAGGGAAATTCCTTTCTGCTGCTGCCCAGGCTGGACCTGCCCAGCTGTCCTTGGTGCTATTATGTCTTATTCAGGCTCATTCCTACTATGAAAAAAAAGCTCCAGCCTCTCTGAAACCACCCTTCCATCCCTCCCAGGCTACTCCTATTCTACCCTCAGTCTCCACAGCACTGAGCCCAGAGCCATCACCCTCTACCAGCTGATTTTGTGATGAGGCCTCCAAAGCGCATCCTGGGAGATTTTTGTGTCTTCTCCAAGGTCTGAGAAAATGGAAAAACAGTGATCAAAGTTATTTTCTCCACAATCTTGGAATGACAGAAGAGGGGCCAATATCTTTAAATTGAATGAGTGTGGATTTATATATCTTAGAAGGAGGAAATAATTTACAAGTATGAGGGTGGCTCGAAACTGCAGCTGATTTTCCAGAGAAGTGGATTCCCCATCCCAGAAATTGTCCAAGAGCAGGAACTTTGTGCAGCCTGACCCAGTGAAACCCTCTCATCCTCAGGGACAGAATTCCTGTAGTGTGGGTTCTCTGATGTGCTGGGTGCCCTCACAACGCTTCTGGCCAGAATGTCTGCTGAGGGCAGCCAGGCTGCTGCAGGGGCAGTGACCTCACAGCCATCACCATGGCAGCCCTGTCCCCTGGGCCTGGCTCTGCCTTTTCCACTGCCCCTGCCTTGGCTCTGCTGCCATGAAGAGTTTTGTCATTAATATCTTGTCCCCAAGGTACTGGGGCCAGTGGCTTCCCAGTCAGGCTCCTGGAGCAGAAGTGGCTTTTCAGAGCCCAGCCAGGAATGAGCCCTGAGGCAGCAGCTCTGCAGTGGTGGCCACCAGGCCGGGCTGCCAAGGGAGGCTTCTGGCCATGGCCTGCAAGCAGCTGCTGCTGCCAAGGTGCCTTTGGTGCCTCAGGCTCTCCCTGGCACAGCTCCCAGCACGGCACTCTGCCCTTGTGCCCGAGCCCTTCCCTGTGCTGGGGCTGGCCTGGGGCTTTTCCTGCAGCGGGACCTGCCCTGCTGATGGCACAGGAAAGGCAGTTCCTGCTGGTGCAGGAGGCTCTGCCTGCCATGGGCTCCAACAACTCCAGCAAGGCCCTGTTGACTTCCAAATTGCTGCCTAGAGCACTATATTCTAATAATAGTTATAGCTCCTGAACTGTGGATTAAATAACTGTGCTGGTGATCTTTCCATCTGATCATGATCAGAATAAGCCAGAGACATATTTATATAAATTAATCTGGTATTCTATCATTAATCCTATGGGACAAATTGTGTTAAAGTTGAATTCCACATGTTCAATGTTTTACACCTTTGACAAATTCTTGAGCTTGGATTGGATCCAGCCACTCCCAGTCTCCTCTCTTTGAAGGAATTTTAGAAGTCTAGGGGCCCTACAGGGGTTTGAGGAACCATGGTGGCTGTTGGGTGTCATTTCTCCACCTCATGATTTAGCAGGAGTTTTTCCAATAAAGAAATAAAGCTTTTACCTGAAGCTCCCACTGTGCCCATGACAGGAACCCCTGTGAGTGTCTGGGACATCCCGGCTCTTTGGCAGCCTGGAGACTCCTGGGATGTCACCGTGGAGCCCCCTTGAATGCCTGTGACAGATCGGTGCCTTTGCAGCCCACAGTCCCCCTGGGATGTCACCATGGAATGGCTGAGACTGCCTCTGACCACAGGGCTCTTCACCATCCCCAGAAAGCCCTGGGAGGTGTCCATAGAGCCCCTCTCCCTGCCTGTGACATTCCAGCTCTGGAACAGCATGGAGACTCTTAGAAAGTCCCCATGGAACCTCTCTGAGGGCCTGTGACAAATCTGATCCTTAGCAGGCAACCATCACCAGCCCCCTGTTGCTATGGTCGGTATCCATGGCAACCATCACCAGCCCCCTGTTGCTATGGTCAGTTTCCATGGCAGCTCCATGGAGACCCCATGATGGGGTGGTTGCCATGGACACCAGCTCAGGCCTGCAGCCAGATCCTGTTGCCATGGCAACCATTGGCAGCCCCATCCCCAGGCTCATGGGATCCCAGAACCACAGAATTGGCTGAGCTGGGAGGGACCCATCAGGATCCTCCAGTCCAACTGCTGGCCCTGCACAGGACACCCCAACAATGCCAGCCTGGGCCTGGCAGCGCTGTCCAAACGCTGCTGCAGCTCAGAGAGCCCTGGAGCTGGGACCCTTCCCTGGGGAGCCTGGGCAGGGCCCCAGCAGCCTCTGGGCAAAAACCTTTTCCTGACATCCAACCTGAGCCTGCCCCGACTCAGCTGCAGCCGTTCCCTCCACTCCTGTCTCTGGGCACCAGAGGGAAGAGGTTCCCACAGCCCCAGCCAGGGACCCGCTCCCAAGGCTGCTGCCATGGCCACCAGGGCTGGGACCAGCTGGGATGCTCGGTTTCCACGGCCGGGGTTCAGGAATGGGATTCCCCAATTTCCTGCTCCTGCTAAAACCACGCTGCCCTCCCTGCCCTCCCACCTCTTGTGGAAAGAACAAAAGGCAAAGATCCCAGGCTGGGATAAGACCAATTTATTGGGAACAGCAGCAAGATAAGGAACAAACAGGAACAGAAATAATACTGGTAACAGAAGGGATAAAATAAAGATAAAACTACAACACAACTGACTGTCTCTTCCCGGCCACAATTTTCCACTGCCTGTAAAGGACACCCTTCTCCTCAAGAGAGAGAGAGAGAGAGAGAAATCCCTTTCCTGCCCCTGGCAATGTCCTGAGGTGGGAGAGAATGTAATGACACGGTCATGCCCACACCCTCATGTGGTTTTTCAGGGCCACATCATGTCCATTGGCAGGGGCAGGAAAAGGTACAAGTGTTTTCTCAGCCTGGATCATGGGAAACATAGATCACTAGGGGTCTGCTTAACAAGGGTCCTCCATGGGGATTGAAGCTAGAGCAGTGCACAAAGCTCCTCCTGCACTTGGGGCATTGGCAGAGCTTACTTTACCAGTGCCTCCTTTGGTGTCTGGTCAACTGAGAGCTCCGGGGGAAGCTCTTCCCACACTGGGGACACTCATAGGGCCTCTCCCCAGTGTGGATGCGCCGGAGCCTGATGAGGTGGGAGCTGCGCTTGAAGCCCTTCCCACAGTCAGGGCCGCAGAAGAGCCTCTTCTCTGTGTGAATCTGCTGGTGGCAGAGGAGATTGGAGCTGGTGTGAAACCTCTTCCCACACTCGGGACACTCGTAGGGCCTCTCCCCAGGGTGGATGCGCAGGTGGGTCACAAGGGTGGATCTGTAGCTGAAGCCCTTCCCACACTCCCCACACTCCTAGGGGGCTTCCCCAGTGTGGATCATCTGGTGGTGGATCAGGGTGCTGCTCTGCCTGAAGCTCTTCCCACGCTCCAAGCACTTCTGGGGCTTCTCCCCATCATGAAGCTGCTCCTGGGCCATCAGCTCCAAGCTCTGGCTGAAGCTGTGTCCACCGTCCTGGCTCAGGGTTAGTCTTTCCTCCTCAGAGCACCCTGGGCTGGGTTTGGAGCCCCTCTTCCTGCAGGATCTCTGGGGATTTTCCTCCCCAATGTAATTCTGCACTGTAGAGTCAATCAAAACAGCCTCTTCCATGAGGTTCTGCCAAGGAGATTTTTCTTCCATGGTCTCCATCATCACCTTTTTGTCTGGGGAAGGAATGGCTAGGAGAAGATGGGATTTTCCTCCAATCCAGAAGGAAGGGGAAGGACATCCCCCCAGTGCATCCCCGGCAGGATGGTCTTGGCACCATAGTTGTCCTGCAGCTAGGGGCCATGCTGGGCTGGGAGATGGAGCAGGAGAGAGGGGGAAAGGGGCACTGATTTCCTCCTCACCTGCCAGGGTATCCCAAGGCTCCTTCCTCTTACTCTCAGCCTCCTCCTACATCCAATCAAGGTTTGGGAATGGGAAATCCTGTTCTGGGAAGAAAACAAAGGGTGCGCACAATATCTTTTGTCCTGGGGTCTGTGCTGGGCTGGGAGATGGAGCAGGAGAGAGGGGGAATAGGGCACTGACTTCCTCCTCACCTGCCTGGGTGTCCTCTGGGGAATGGTGTGGAGTGACAGGGACAGGGACAACCCCCCCAAACCCCTCCCAAGCATCCTCCAGGGCAAGAGCCTCAGAGACCCCTTGAGCATCCACTGGGCACTGGACAAAATAAACTTAGCAGAAATCAACCTCAACTCTGCATAAAATACCTTTTTTGAAGAATATTTGATTTTCCCACAATTCACATGTGACGAAAACACAAAAAAATCCCAAAAATGAATAAACTGACAATAGTATCAGTGATGTGGCAATTCCAAGTTTCATCGGTTCCTGCACAGCTCCAGCTCAGCTGCTGGAAGGTTCCAATAAGAGCAAAGTGCAAATTTGGCCCAATACAGTATATTAAAAGGAAGGGGAAGCTCTGTGTAGCTGTCAAAAAGGTGATAGGAATGAAGAGAATAATGAACCTCACATTTTACAAAGCCCCCAAGCCTGTGAATTCTGGAGTTATTTGGGAATTTAGCTACTTGAGCCGGGCTTCTTCTGGGACTTTTAGCAGCCTTGTGTTCCTCACTGTGGGGTGAATGAACCTTGTCAGTCTCACTGGTAACATTTGCTCCAGTTGCTCCAGTGATTTTAACAAACTTTTCAAGGAAGGACAACAAAATATTTTCTTTTTCACTGGTCACTCACAACAGCCATTTTCATCATCATTTCTCCCATAAGTTCCCCAGGAGGAAGGAGGGACTGTTTCCAAGTCCTTCCAAGTTTCCAAGAGTTGCTCCAGAAAGAACCACAACCTCCTCAGAGAAGGGAACTATGCTGTGGTCAAAGGCACTTGGAGTCAGAGAACAGCGCCCTGAACTCACTGTGCCCAAATAATATTGTAATCTGGTTAAGAAAATTGTTATAGAGATTCCTCTGCCCCAATTAAGGTTTTAATGAGATCAAATCCAAAATGCATTTTATTAAACAGTAAATGTGAGGTAGAGAGAAAGAGGGAAAGAAAGAGAAAAGAGGAGAGAGCAAGGGACAGAGACCTCCCCTGGAGCAGGGCAAGTGTGACATTGTCCCCTGTGTGTGTGGCATTCCCAGGGTGGGGGTTTTACACCTGAGCCAGTTTGGGTAAGGGGGGTGGTGTTAACCCACCGAGCAGGGATTACCCCACTGTTTCAGGTTGCAATGTAAGATGTAACCAAATGCAGGTTTTCAATCCCCATCTTCATCAACTGCTATAAACAGGTGGGTCAGTGTTCTTTATCTCTTGCATGACTCAACCCTGATAACGCCCTCCAGGGGAGATATCTTCTGCTAATGGGCCATTGAGTGTCACTGCAGAACTGATAAAATTCTATCATCCCATTGTGGGATGCTCCGCCCAGGGGGAGGGACCAAGCATTCCTACCTGGTTATAAGCTGAGGCTTGCTACAACCAGGAGCAGCTTGCCTACTGGATTGCCAGAGGACAAGAACTCCATAACCACCACTGGACCTTCAGGGGAAGACCAGACCCTTCTACAGGATCACTGCTTTGACAGAATCACGTTGATCACTCCTACAGGACTGCAGCCACCATTTAATGGGACTGCTGCCACCACCCAGACCAACAGGGTGTCAGGTTATATCCTGACTCTGTCAGTTTAAGGCAGTGTTTCTGTATCATTGCCCTGATCTAAATTTTTTTCTTAAATTGTAATTCTGACTTAGACTGTCCCCCAGGTTTGCCTTCAAACCAGAACAAAAGACAATGTGTGCCCCCTTTGTTTTCTTCCCAGAACAGGATTTCCCATTCCCAAACCTTGATTGGATGTAGGAGGAGGCTGAGAGTAAGAGGAAGGAGCCTTGGGATACCCTGGCAGGTGAGGAGGAAATCAGTGCCCCTTTCCCCCTCTCTCCTGCTCCATCTCCCAGCCCAGCATGGCCCCTAGCTGCAGGACAACTATGGTGCCAAGACCATCCTGCCGGGGATGCACTGGGGGGATGTCCTTCCCCTTCCTTCTGGATTGGAGGAAAATCCCATCTTCTCCTAGCCATTCCTTCCCCAGACAAAAAGGTGATGATGGAGACCATGGAAGAAAAATCTCCTTGGCAGAACCTCATGGAAGAGGCTGTTTTGATTGACTCTACAGTGCAGAATTACATTGGGGAGGAAAATCCCCAGAGATCCTGCAGGAAGAGGGGCTCCAAACCCAGCCCAGGGTGCTCTGAGGAGGAAAGACTAACCCTGAGCCAGGACGGTGGACACAGCTTCAGCCAGAGCTTGGAGCTGATGGCCCAGGAGCAGCTTCATGATGGGGAGAAGCCCCAGAAGTGCTTGGAGCGTGGGAAGAGCTTCAGGCAGAGCAGCACCCTGATCCACCACCAGATGATCCACACTGGGGAAGCCCCCTAGGAGTGTGGGGAGTGTGGGAAGGGCTTCAGCTACAGATCCACCCTTGTGACCCACCTGCGCATCCACCCTGGGGAGAGGCCCTACGAGTGTCCCGAGTGTGGGAAGAGGTTTCACACCAGCTCCAATCTCCTCTGCCACCAGCAGATTCACACAGAGGAGAGGCTCTTCTGCGGCCCTGACTGTGGGAAGGGCTTCAAGCGCAGCTCCCACCTCATCAGGCTCCGGCGCATCCACACTGGGGAGAGGCCCTATGAGTGTCCCCAGTGTGGGAAGAGCTTCCCCCGGAGCTCTCAGTTGACCAGACACCAAAGGAGGCACTGGTAAAGTAAGCTCTGCCAATGCCCCAAGTGCAGGAGGAGCTTTGTGCATTGCTCTAGCTTCAATCCCCATGGAGGACCCTTGTTTAGCAGACCTCTAGTGATCTATGTTTCCCATGATCCAGGCTGAGAAAACACTTGTACCTTTTCCTGCCCCTGCCAATGGACATGATGTGGCCCTGAAAAACCACATGAGGGTGTGGGCATGACCGTGTCATTACATTCTCTCCCACCTCAGGACATTGCCAGGGGCAGGAAAGGGATTTCTCTCTCTCTCTCTCTCTCTTGAGGAGAAGGGTGTCCTTTACAGGCAGTGGAAAATTGTGGCCGGGAAGAGACAGTCAGTTGTGTTGTAGTTTTATCTTTATTTTATCCCTTCTGTTACCAGTATTATTTCTGTTCCTGTTTGTTCCTTATCTTGCTGCTGTTCCCAATAAATTGGTCTTATCCCAGCCTGGGATCTTTGCCTTTTGTTCTTTCCACAAGAGGTGGGAGGGCAGGGAGGGCAGCGTGGTTTTAGCAGGAGCAGGAAATTGGGGAATCCCATTCCTGAACCCCGGCCGTGGAAACCGAGCATCCCAGCTGGTCCCAGCCCTGGTGGCCATGGCAGCAGCCTTGGGAGCGGGTCCCTGGCTGGGGCTGTGGGAACCTCTTCCCTCTGGTGCCCAGGGACAGGAGTGGAGGGAACGGCTGCAGCTGAGTCGGGGCAGGCTCCAGTTGGATGTCAGGAAAAGGTTTTTGCCCAGAGGCTGCTGGGGCCCTGCCCAGGCTCCCCAGGGAAGGGTCCCAGCTCCAGGGCTCTCTGAGCTGCAGCAGCGTTTGGACAGCGCTGCCAGGCCCCGGCTGGCATTGTTGGGGTGTCCTGTGCAGGGCCAGCAGTTGGACTGGAGGATCCTGATGGGTCCCTCCCAGCTCAGCCAATTCTGTGGTTCTGGGATCCCATGAGCCTGGGGATGGGGCTGCCAATGGTTGCCATGGCAACAGGATCTGGCTGCAGGCCTGAGCTGGTGTCCATGGCAACCACCCCATCATGGGGTCTCCATGGAACTGCTGAGGGACTGACCATAGCAACAGGGGGCTGGTGATGGTTGCCATGGATACCGATCATAGCAACAGGGGGCTGGTGATGGTTGCCATGGATACCGACCATAGCAACAGGGGGCTGGTGATGGTTGCCTGCTAAGGATCAGATTTGTCACAGGCCCTCAGAGGGGTTCCATGGGGACTTTCTAAGAGTCTCCATGCTGTTCCAGAGCTGGAATGTCACAGGCAGGGAGAGGGGCTCTATGGACACCTCCCAGGGCTTTCTGGGGATGGTGAAGAGCCCTGTGGTCAGAGGCAGTCTCAGCCATTCCATGGTGACATCCCAGGGGGACTGTGGGCTGCAAAGGCACCGGTCTGTCACAGGCATTCAAGGGGGCTCCACGGTGACATCCCAGGAGTCTCCAGGCTGCCAAAGAGCCGGGATGTCCCAGACACTCACAGGGGTTCCTGTCATGGGCACAGTGGGAGCTTCAGGTAAAAGCTTTATTTCTTTATTGGAAAAACTCCTGCTAAATCATGAGGTGGAGAAATGACACCCAACAGCCACCATGGTTCCTCAAACCCCTGTAGGGCCCCTAGACTTCTAAAATTCCTTCAAAGAGAGGAGACTGGGAGTGGCTGGATCCAATCCAAGCTCGAGAATTTGTCAAAGGTGTAAAACATTGAACATGTGGAATTCAACTTTAACACAATTTGTCCCATAGGATTAATGATAGAATACCAGATTAATTTATATAAATATGTCTCTGGCTTATTCTGATCATGATCAGATGGAAAGATCACCAGCACAGTTATTTAATCCACAGTTCAGGAGCTATAACTATTATTAGAATATAGTGCTCTAGGCAGCAATTTTGAAGTCAACAGGGCCTTGCTGGAGTTGTTGGAGCCCATGGCAGGCAGAGCCTCCTGCACCAGCAGGAACTGCCTTTCCTGTGCCATCAGCAGGGCAGGTCCCTCTGCAGGAAGCCCCAGGCCAGCCCCAGCACAGGGAAGGGCTCGGGCACAAGGGCAGAGTGCCGTGCTGGGAGCTGTGCCAGGGAGAGCCTGAGGCACCAAAGGCACCTTGGCAGCAGCAGCTGCTTGCAGGCCATGGCCAGAAGCCTCCCTTGGCAGCCCGGCCTGGTGGCCACCACTGCAGAGCTGCTGCCTCAGGGCTCATTCCTGGCTGGGCTCTGAAAAGCCACTTCTGCTCCAGGAGCCTGACTGGGAAGCCACTGGCCCCAGTACCTTGGGGACAAGATATTAATGACAAAACTCTTCATGGCAGCAGAGCCAAGGCAGGGGCAGAGGAAAAGGCAGAGCCAGGCCCAAGGGACAGGGCTGCCATGGTGATGGCTGTGAGGTCACTGCCCCTGCAGCAGCCTGGCTGCCCTCAGCAGACATTCTGGCCAGAAGCGTTGTGAGGGCACCCAGCACATCAGAGAACCCACACTACAGGAATTCTGTCCCTGAGGATGAGAGGTTTTCACTGGGTCAGGCTGCACAAAGTTCCTGCTCTTGGACAATTTCTGGGATGGGGAATCCACTTCTCTGGAAAATCAGCTGCAGTTTCGAGCCACCCTCATACTTGTAAATTATTTCCTCCTTCTAAGATATATAAATCCACACTCATTCAATTTAAAGATATTGGCCCCTCTTCTGTCATTCCAAGATTGTGGAGAAAATAACTTTGATCACTGTTTTTCCATTTTCTCAGACCTTGGAGAAGACACAAAAATCTCCCAGGATGCGCTTTGGAGGCCTCATCACAAAACCAGCTGGTAGAGGGTGATGGCTCTGGGCTCAGTGCTGTGGAGACTGAGGGTAGACCTGGGAGGGATGGAAGGGTGGTTTCAGAGAGGCTGGAGCTTTTTTTTCATAGTAGGAATGAGCCTGAATAAGACATAATAGCACCAAGGACAGCTGGGCAGGTCCAGCCTGGGCAGCAGCAGAAAGGAATTTCCCTGGCAGGGCAGGGCTGTGGTGCAGCACGTCCCCAGCAGGAGCCTGGAGCAGCCCCAGGCTCTGTGTGGGCAGGCAGAGGCAGGCAGGAGGCAGAGCTGTCAGCAAAGGAAGGGCCCAGCCAGGTGGGGCAGCCGGGGGATGCCGACAGCCTGCAGGGACAGAGGCGCAGGTTTGCTCAGCATCAGAGACACCTTTCCCTTGCTTGTCCCCAGCTGCCATCACTGCAACGAGTGTTCTGCTCTTCCTGGAACCTGGGGACACTTTCTCAGTCCTGTCCCTCAGATGAATCTATTTATATTTTGAGAAATTTCAGTGTTTCAATTACTTTTTGAATTCTTCAGAAATTTTTGAGCACACTCGGAGGGACTGAGTCTGATGCAAAGAGCACCAAAGCCCCAGAGGGTCATTAAAGTCCCTGTGCTGTGTCTGTGCTGCTGAGCTGGGCCGGGCTCCTGGCCCAGAGGCAGCTCCTGGCAAGGGCAGCGCTGCAGAGAGACAGCTCTGGCCAGGAGCAGCTCCTGTGCACAGCCCAGCAGGGCTGGGACGCTGCCAGGGCCCCTCAGGGACACCAGCAGGGCACAGACAGAGCTCACAGGGGCTCAGCACTGGCAGGGGCTGTGGCATGTCCCCGAGGGGGCTGTGTCACAGCAGCACCTCTGGGGCTGTGTCACAGAGGCACAGAGCAGCTGCGATGTCAGCAAGGGGCTGTGTGACAGCACAGAGTGGGCTGTGTGAGGTCACAGATTGGGCTATGACATCACAGAGTTTGTTGTGTGAGGTCATTGAGCAGCTACAGCGTCACGGAGGGGATTCTGTGCCATCCCAAGCAGGTTGTGACATCATGGCATGGCTGTGTGACATCATAGAGCTGGCTGTGAGGTCAGAGTGTGTGCTGTGACATTACAGAATGGCAGTATGACATCGAAGAGAGGGTTTTGTGACATCACTGAGACTGTTGTAACATCACACAACTGCCTGTGACAATAAAGAGTAGGGTGTGAGGCCACAGAGCAGATCCTGCCATCATAGAGGGTGTCTCTGTGACATCAGAGAGTGGGTTGTGACATCACTGGGTGGCTGTGTAACATCACAGAGCAGGCTGTGACAACACAGAACAGACAGTGACATCACAGGGTGCCTTTTTGACATCACAGTGTCTTCTGTGACATCACAGTGCAGCTGCATGACATTCTAGGGTGACATCCCAGATTTGGTTCTGTGGCATCACAAGCGGGATGTGTGACATCCCAGAGTGGGCTGTGACATCATTGGTGTCTATGTGACCTTGCAAAAGAGCTGTGTGTCATCATAAGGGGCTGTGTGACATCACAGGTGCTGTGTGAGGGCACTGGGGAGGTCACTCTGCCCCGGCCCCCCTCACAGCTCCCCCCAGAGCAGTCCAACCCTGCCCGTGCACAGCGGGGTCCCCTGTCCCCCCGGGTCCCCCCGCCCCCGGCCCCGCAGCCTCCCCCAGAGGATGTTCCACGAGATCGACCCCAGAGCCTGACACGGGGCCGGGGGGCCGGGGCCCTGGGGGTGGCACAGGGGGACAGGGAACCCCCAGCAGCGTCCCCGTGTCCCCCAGGGCCAGAGCCTGGGCCAGGGCTCCTTCGCCCTGTTACAAACGAGGCCGTGATAGCACTGAGCAGGGAGCAGCAAAAACCAAATTTAATATTAAGGGACAGCAGCACAAAGTTCCTTGGCAAGAGTCACTCTGCTCCCAACTGGACACTTCAGGCACACCAGGGAAACAAAGTAACAACAAAACCAAAGTAAATCCAGGCAATCAAACCAGAAATTTACTGAGAACTGTCCCTGTGTGTGTGTATGACACAAGGGCAGCGAGGGCAAGGATAAAAGGACTACAGCCTAAAAGCTTAATAGAGCTCAAACCTAACAGAATATAACTTGCACCTTAACCTTAAGTGATACCTTCAACCTCACGATTTGGCAGAAGAACACTACTTAACAGTATTTAACCTAACGTATAACTTATGACTTAACAATTTAAAACAGGAATACCACTTAAAAAAATTAGGTAATAACTTAAATTAAATTTTATATCTTAGCAAAAGAACAGCTCTTAGCAGCATTTAACTTAGCTTAGAGCTTGTGACAAAACCTTACTTACTGATATCTGGATATCTGACTGACTCAGCTATCCAAGGCACTCCAACCCCTCAGAGAGCAGCATTTCTGCCACATTTCCCCAGCACAGGCACTCCTGTGTGCACACAGACACCAAGAGTCAGTGCAAGGCACCTGTGAGCAGTTCCCCTGAGGGCAGGCAATGCTCACTGTGGATCCTTTGGCATCTCCCCAGCGGGTGAAGGGTTGACCCTGGAGGAGTGGGGGGATCGGCCCAGGCTCCGTCGTTGTTCAGGATCCCCGAGTGCAGCAAACGGGAGAGTTCCCGGCTGGGAGAGGCCCCACTCAGAGGGAGTGGCTGGCCCAGGAGAGCTCCAAGGGCTCCTTTTGGAGCGCTGTTTGCAGGGCCCCAAGAGAGGGGCTTCAGTCCCAGCAATGGTTCATCCTGGCCGCACTTGGCACCAACAGCTTTCTTTGGCAGGGTGAGAACAGGGATGTTGTGCCGCTCAGGGAACACAAACAGGTCCCAGGGCTGCTGCTACAGGAACCAGGAGCTGGTTGGGCAGCAGCAGTGCCTGGAGCAGGCAGTGTTTGTGATGAGCTGCAGAGGAGCTGAGCCCAGGGGCTGTTGGCCAAGGCCCAGGCCCAAGGAGCATTTCTCAGCTGGCAGGGCGGCCTGAGAAGGGGAGGGGGGAATGCAGCAGCACAGGGCCCATGGAACCAAGGGACCATTGTGACACTGTGGGGCCCTGTGACACCAAGGGACCAGTGTGACACTGTGGGGCCCTGGGAGGTCAAGGGACCATGGTGACACTGTGGGGCCCTGTCAGACCAAAGAGCCAGTGTGACACTGTGGGGCTGTGACATCAAGGGACCATTGTGACACTGTGGGGCACCATGGAATCATGGAGAGCACTGTGACATTGCTGGGATTCATGGAAACATGGAGACCATTGTGACACTATGAGGCTTGGTGGAATAAAAAAACCATTGGGACACTGTGAGGCCTCATGGAACCAGTAAGACCATGAGGAAGTCCATTGTGATACTATGGACCTCCTCATGGTGGCCCTGGGAGGACTATTGTGATACTGTGGGGCCTCATGAAACCAAGAGGCCTTTGTGACACTGCAGGGCTGCATGGAACCAAAGCTCCAGGGCAATAGAGTGGCCTCCTGTCATCAATGGTCCATTGTGACACTGTGAAGCCAGAGGAGACCATTGTGACACAGCAAAGCCCCAGGGTACAAAGGTCCATTGTGACATTGCAGACCTCATGGAACAGAGGAGTCCCATGACATTGTGGGGCCTGGGGAACCATGGAGACCATTGTGACACTGCAAGGGCTCAGGGAGTCCTTGGGACCGTTGTGACACTGTGGGGCCTTATGACACCTAGGGGCCACTGTGAAATTGTGGGACCCCATGGAACCTAGGGGCCGTTGTGGCAGTTCAGGTGTTCTTGTAATCAAGAGACCATTGTGACACTGCTGGAACCCATGGAATCAAGTCACCATTATGACACTGCGGGGCCCCATGGATCCAAGGCACCATTGTGACACTATGGAGCCCCATAAAACCAAGGGAACACAGAACAGCTCTGGCTGGTTTGGCCTCTCATTGGCTGCCTGACTGGTCCAGCTGACCTGTGCATGTTGAGGGTCACTTCTCATCTGCTGCTGAAACACTGGGGCTCTGTGCTTTCCTTCCCAATGGAAAAGAACTGTCCTTCTGCTCCAGGCACCCATGGCCAGAAGTGGGATTTCACCTCCAAATTTCCTTATATCTCGAGATTGTTCCCATAGGAATATTGTCAGGACAAATCTGACTGGCAGTGGTTTCACAATAGTCACTTCTCATCTGTCCCCAAAACACTGAGTGAGGGTCCATGCTCTCCTTCCCATGGGAAAGAACTGTCCTGCCTCTCCAGGTGCCCATGGCCGAGATTGGGTTTTCACCTCCAAAATTCCCTAAATTCAAAGACTGCTCCCAAAAAAAACGTGCCATTCCTGACACGTCTGGCTGGTCTTGGCCTACTGAGGTTCTCATCTGCCTTTCAAACCTTGGAGCTCTGTGCTTTCCTTCCTATGGAAAAGAACTGTCCTTCTGAAACAGGTGGCCATGGTCACAAATGGGATTTCACTTCCAGCATTCCCTGTAGTGACAGACTGGAGGAGATTGTTGGCTCTAAGCATTTTGTGTGTGGGGGAGGAAGGGACAGGTCCAGCCTTGCCCTGCCCTGCCCTGGTGGGATCTCAGCACCTCAGGACGGAGGTGCAGAGTGGCCGAGACCACCCTTGGGGGGCTCGGGAGTCCTGGAACATTGCCAGAAGTGTCTGGTGGCTGGACTTTGATCCTACACAGGAGACGACACCTGTATGAGGATGGGAGGATTTCACTGGGTGAATGGTGAAGGGATAAGTTAATTAGAGTGTAAGACACAGGGTTTAAGATTTCTGTACAGGGGGGTCTAAAGAAGTAAGATGGAGAAATTGGGGCGTGTCCTGTTCTTCTTCTTCTTGGCCTCCATCTTCTGTGGTGATGTTGGCACTTTGGGATTGGTTATTACTAGAAGTGCACCAGTTAATAAGGGTAAAAGGTATTGGGGAAAAATAATAAATATTGTGTAAGTAACTTCGAGTATAAAGATAGGTGACCGCCCCGGGGGCTCGCAGTGTGCCCATGGCTGACTTGCTGTGCAGACCTCTGTTGGGCCGAAAGAAAATCTTTTAGATAAACAATTAATAAACACCGAGACCGAGAAAAGATCAGAAGTCTCTCCTCGTCCTTTGAAGCGTCGGCTCTTCAAGGCCATCCCTGGGCCTTTCCAGGCCACCTAAACAGCCGAGAAACCGACATGCCCTGTGACCCCAATCCCCCCAGAGCCTCTATCCCAGCCCAGCAGTGTCTGCCAGTCCCTGGCACAGCACAGGCAATGCTCCACAGCCACCTCTGCAGCCCCAGCCCAGCTCCTGAGGGACCAAATGAGCCCAAGGCCCACCTGGGGGAAGGGCCCAGCAACACCAAGGGGTATTGAAGGCTGACCACAAGGCAAGCACACATCTTGACCCTCTCTCCTCCTGGAATTTCTATCTGAACACTGCTGGAATCCAGGAGTTGGTAGCTGTGTGTGTGCTTCTCTGTATCTTTTTTGTCTTTCTCTCTTTTTAATTCACGCTTCTTGTAAAATTTGAGTAACTTAAAATTGATCAAGCTAAGAGTTTGTGAAGGTGAATGGGCCAAGTCAGTGCTTTGAGAATTGGTTTTTGTTGTTTGAATGTCATACTAAACCTTTTGCCAAAATTTCTCTGATTTTTCTAAAGTTCCCAGTAAAGGCTGTTTTGTTCCTTTGAACTCCCAGCCACATTCCACACTCCATTTCCCAGCTGGAGCCGCTGCTGCCTCTGAGTTGTGCTGCCCCAGCCCCAGGGACGCTCTCCTTGTCTGCCCATTCCCCCACGGTCTCTGGGCAGGGATGGCCTCGGTGGGGGCTGCTGACATCCTCAGCACCTTGGAGGCTGCTGCTGAATTTTCCTGCTCCAGAGGCTTGTTCAGCCTTCAGCTCTTCAGTTCAGGAATTCAGTGTCCCAGGGCTCAGTAACATTCAGAACACCTTAACAAGCCAAGCCTCTAGGGATAATTTGATTTCAGTTTTCAAATCTTGTGTGGTTAATTAGGCAGATTTCAGAAGTGCATTCAAACTGAATATATTCTATTTTAAAAAACAGTGAGAAAAGATTTCTTAGGTCCCGTTTAGGTTTTTTTCCCTGTTAATAAATTGATATGTGCAATCTTCAATTGACACTGAATCCCAGTACCTCCTCATGCAGTTTGAATAGATATGAAAATCAAGACCCTTCATGGCTGACAATCAATCAGACTCTGTCCCTACCCCCACCCCACCATTTCCCCCATCCAAGCCCTGGCACTCAGAGCAGCCTTGTGCAAATCTGAGCTGCCTCCAGCCCAGGCTGCACCTGCAGCTTTCAGCTCCTTGACTCCAACTCCCACCTGCTTTCCTTGGAGAAGGAGCTGCCTGAGACACAGAGGGATGTTCATTTCTTGTCAGCTAACAAAGCCAAGGGAAGGCACAGCTCCATGAAATGCAAAAGTCATTTCTCTGTGGGATATTAAATCCACTTTCCACAGCAGACAGCTTCAGAGCAATGGAAAACACCTTCTGTGCCCAGCACAGATCCCAAGGTCTCCCCAAACCCTTCCTGCCCTGATTCTGCCCAGATTTGCTCTTTGCACACACAAGTCGCACACTGAAGTCAGGAGCTCCCTCCATGCCCAGAGGGACGAAAAGAGAGAAAGGGGATGAAGAGCTCTCCTGTGCAGAGCCAAGGTCCAAGTGCTCTGGGATGTCCCAGCACCATCTGACATGTCCACCATCCCCCAGAGATTTCCGTACAGCAACAGTTGTAGACAAAGACAAAAGAAAAGGTAATTCTGTGAGATATAAACACAATTAAGATGTTGACTAATATGATATTTATTTGAGCTTCAGAAATATTAGGCAATTCCCCAAAGCTCAAAGCATGAAACCAGTCAGCTGAAGGGCACTTGAATGACCAGAAAGCATTGGGAGGAGTGTTGAGGGTTTTTTGCAGGACAATGGACATATGCAACATATGCACAATCCAGCCTTCTTAGAAACTGAGTAAGGTCTCTATGCCCTTGAAGGACACAAAAGGAGAAGAACATGCTCAGCAGCAGATGGTTCAGGATGCAAAGGCACACAAGAAAACCTGCAGCAAGATGCATGAAGAAGAAAGATTAACTAAAATTAACTGAAATGTCAAAATGCGTGCGTAAAAAGGACTTAACCAATCATGTATTAGCTTGAGGTGTGAACAATAGAGAACAGTATAAATATGGCTTGCTTTTTGTAATAAATTGGCTTCACTTGATCATATTGATCATGGTGTGATGTCCCGTTAATGATCCTCTGCACCTGGGGACCAGAAATGCATGCAAGCCTCCATCCCAAGAGACATTATGAATTCAGAAAACATGGCCATTAACTGCTTGATACCAACACAGAGTAATGGCAACCAAAATGCAGTCAGACCAGGGTTTTTTCCACTCTCTCTCAAGCCCCATGCATTGGGCACCAACTTTTGTCCTGATTTAGGGCAAATTTCGGAGAAAACTTCCAAAGGGGCCCCTCCAGAAAGGAAACCCACACAGCCCCTCTCCCCAACCGGGTCAGGAAGGATTCCTTGGAGAGAAGTGGAAAGAACCTGTCTATTTAACAGACAAAGCACCCCCAGCACACAAAATGAACAATACCAGGTGACAACACTCTTTCACCACTCTGAAAAAGATGACAAATTCAGAAAGTGTCTCTTGGGAATGGTCGCTCTGTTATCAGTCCCTCCGGTGCGGGAGTAGCTGCTGCAGCCACAAGGTGCAAACTCTCGGCGTTTCCCAGGGCCCAGTCTGGAGCAGGTTTGAGTGGTTCCAAAAAAGGGAAAGGAAAACAGTCCAGGCAAAAATTCAGAATGCTTAGCTAAACTAACTAATGAGCAGAAACAAAAGCAAGAGCAAAGCAAAAAGCCAAGCAAAAAGCAAAAGCAGCACCATGTACTGCCCTGTCTCTGTGCCCTGCCAGCCATGGGGGAGTGGCTGATAACAAAACCAAAACAAAACTTCGCTCTTCAGAGCCAGTCTTGAAGGCACAGAACATAATATCCAGCATGAACAGAACAGACAGCTGGGGATACAAGCGTCCTAATGTCACCCTAGGACAGCACAGTTATTCCAAACTGCCCCCCAGCAGCCCCCTCCTCACTGATGCCATCTGCTGGGGCTGTGCCAGCTTCAGGAGATGCCTCCAGGGCCTGCATTACCTGTGTGAAAAATGCATATTGTATGACTGGCTTTTCACAAATATTAAAATGAATATTATATGTGTTGTGTTAGAAAGTTATGTTGTACTAATTTTCTTAAGTAGTGTGTTAAATCTAGTTTTAGGTTATAACATAATGTTAAAATAGAAACTATGCTACGTAAGATACTTTTATAATTAGAGTATTAATGATTTGGACAATTTGAATTAGGACAATATGAGATAATAGAAACAAAGAGTTACAGACGTCTGGGTAACTTCTTCTGGGCAGCATAAGCCTGAAAAAGGACACACATTAACAGAGGGTTAACCCTTAAAAACAATAGCCTGTTGCATATTCATACCCCTCATACATGATGCATAAATTCCATTCAAACCCAGGATTCTGTCTGATTAATGTCAGCTTCTTCCTCTGAATCCTGACGGCGTCTTCATGGCTGAGCAGGCAGGAAGAAGTTCGTTTCTTCTGATAAGAGAGCAATAAATTCTCTTTCTCTGAAATATTTAGGTGTCCTGTGGCCGCTATCTCGTTGCGAGTCCTTTCTTTAAAAAAAGTATCTCACATAGCATAGTTTTTATTTTAATATTATGTTATACCCTAAAACTAGATTTAACACACTACTTATGAAAATTAATACAGCATAACTTTCTGACACAACACATATAATATTAATTTTAATATTTGCGAAAAGACAATCATAAAACACGCATTTTTCCGACGGGAGGACTGGGCTCCCCCAGTTATTCCCTGTGCAGCCGGTACTCCCCCTTCCCCTCAGAGCTCTCCCGCGCTGAGGGGCCGCTGCCGCTTCCCGCCCTTCGCGCCAGCCCTCAGCGGCCGCTGGGAGCTGGGGCCGCCCCGCCCGCCCTTTTATCGGAGCCATGGAGAAGGAAAACCGCTTTAAATTGTTCATGCCGCCGCGCCTGAGCGCTGGGCAGGTGTCTGCGGGCAGATCCCAGGTGAGCGCTCGGCCGCGGGGCCGCTGAAGGCGGCCCATACCACACACCCCCCCGGCCGACCCCTCGGGCTGTGCTGCTCTGGAGGCCGCGGCTGAGGAGGGGACGGGGGGAAAGCGCAGGGCCCTTCCCCGGGGACACGGGGACAGTGCTGGGCCCGGGAAGTGCCCCGGCAGGGCCCCGAGCTGGAGCACACGCACACCTGCCCCTTGCCCCGGGCTGGAGCACACACACACCTGCCCCTTGTCCCAGCAGAGCCGGAGCACACACACACACCTGCCCCTGCATAGGCCGGGACGGCTCCTGCACTGGACTCATTTCTGTGCGTATGCCTAGAGTGGCACATGCACAGACATCTTCGGTTTGAATTTCAAAGACTTTTGTTGTTGTGTTCTCTCAAAACTGAAGGGAATCATCTTCTGGAGCATCTGCTCTGTGCTGTAAGTCCACGTTTGCTGTGGGTAATTCAGCCCAGAGAGTGAGCAGGACTCTATCACTGGCCGGGGTCTGTGTACAAATCACCAATGGGACGGAACTGCTGAGGAACTGCCTTGAGTTGTTTTATTTTCCAGCATCAGTCTCATTACGTGGTTATGACAATGGGAAGATGCCAGCAGCTCACATCCCAGGCGGCAGACAAAGAACATAATGTGACAACTTACTTTAAAAGTTTTTTGACCAATCACACAAAGCAAAAGCATATTGACAGCAGTTCTATCCAACCACTTTAAGCACAGGTACCTTTGGTTAAAACAATGCTTGCCTTTTTTGAATACAATACCTGCTTGTGAGCCTTGAAACACAATGCACAGAGCTCCATTATTAAGCTTAGAACTTCCTAATACCTTGCTAGATAAACTTTTCTGTAGCTTAGGTAGTTATTCTAGCCAAGCATTAATACACAGACCATTGTTCTATTTGTCCTTACTTTTCTACTTTTTGCATAATTTTTCTGCTGACCTATCTCATGGCTGCTGCTTGGCTCTGATCACAGTTCTGCTGTCTCTGAGGCCTGCCTTTTGCAGCTTTCCCAAACCCCTCTGATTTTATGGATTCCCACAGGCCCCACTTAGATGCTCGCACTGGCATTGGTGTCTTGGTCTCACCAGATCAGGTGTGCAGTGAAAATGTTCTGTCCCCACACTGAGTTATGAGAATTCAACAAGTTATTTTTTCATGTCGAAGCTCCTTATGAAATATGTTGAGATTCAAACAGGATATTCTGACATCAGATGAGTTAGCTGTTTACAGGATGAACTTCTGTGACTTCAAAAACTTGTAAAAGGGTATTTTCATATTGAAACATAATCAGATGTGGTTTAGAAGTGCCCTTGGAAGTAAAGCAAAAAAGAAATATCAACTACTGAAGTCTTCAGAAAAGTAATTTTTCTCCTTGAGTCCTTTGCCATGCACCAGTGCCCAGACAGGCAGGAGCTGCTGAGTTCCCTGCATTGAAAGCTCCCCTTTGGCCACAGTCTGTAAATCAAACTGCAGGACACCAACAGTTTGATCAACCACTGGGAAGTAAGAAGTGAGTTCCAAAGCCATTACCAATCCCTTGGGCTTTGAAAATTGTAGGCAGCTGTTTAATTAATGACACATTCTATTTTCACATCATCTGTAGGGATTTTTTCTGGCTTTTATAATTCTTCTTTGCAAATCTACTATTAAGGAACTAATTTTTAAATTTGTGCAGAGTATTAACAGACGCTCAGTTGATGAATTTAAGCTGCCCTTCGATGTGTCGAGCCGTGGCGAAATCACTGATTCAGGTACGATTGGAATATTTGCCATGCACCTTTTTAGATTTTTATATATTGTCAAGTTTTAATTTTCATGAGTAGTCTCACAGTTTCATATCTGTAACTGTTAAATACAGTTTCACTGTTACTTTTTTTAGAAATACATTGATCAAAATCTCTTCATGTTTCAGATACAATTTCACAGCAAGTGAAACTTTGCTCTGAAGTAGATGAAGAGGTCAGCTAAGTATCAACTCTGCACATCTAATTCCTTGGGGTCTTTTGAATTTGTTCCCAAACAGCGCCTAAAGCATTATTCAGTAGATATTTCAGGGCTAAAGGAAGTAATCAGAAGGAAATAATGTTTTCTGTCTCCTGTTTTAAGCTGAATCACTTTAGAGGAGATATTTGTGATTTAGTGAACATGCCTGGAAATTAATCTTTAAAAATTAAGGTGATTGCAATATTGTTGTTGTTTTTTTCTTTGTTTGAAGTGTCTGCAAAGTCTATGAGCTTTAATTAGAGTAAGATTTAAACACTTAACTATCCTTGTGGAACTGCCTCTGAATACTCTGTTGAGGGGCAGAAGGGTTGAAGTCAGAGTATTATTTGGAAAACCGAAATGGATTGTCCCAATTGCCTGGTCTGGCTTTATTTTATCTGTAAAACAATTAATTCAGTGGTTTCCTCAAGCACTGGATTCCTTTCACAGTGTATTTACCAGCACATCTCTGCTTTAGCACAACTCAGTACAGCTCATTTTTTTTGCAATAGCTTCTGTACTTTGCAGCTACAAAACACTGTTTGCTACCACAAAATAAAACACATTTCTTGTGCTCTCCCTGCTGATTTTCATATCCCTGACAACTTTTTAGACTTATTTAATCCTAAGCTATTAAAGTACCATCAGGACTGTAACAAAACTGTGGTGCAGCCAGTACAAGGATGTTGTTTGGGGCTGTTGTAAGTGAACCAAAGGGCCCTTGGGGCTCCTGTGTTGCTCTCCCTGCTTCAACCACTGGCCCAGCACTGCTTGTAGGACACTTTCAAGGTGTTCTAAGGGCACAAGGGTGGTGCTTTTCCTTCTTGCTCCATGTGTGAGCAGAGAACTGCTGGGACACTTGGATATTTATAAATCCCTGGGTCCAGATGGGGTCCATGCCAGGGTGATGAGGGAGCTGGCAGATGAGCTTGCCAAGCCTCTCTCCATCATTTATCAGGAGTTGTGGCTCACTGGTGAGGTTCCAGATGATTGGACACTGGCCAGTGTGACACCCATGTACAGAAAAGGTAGGAAGGAGGATCCTGGTAATTCCAGGCCAGTCAGCCTGGCCTCAGTGCCAGGTGAGATAATGGAGCAGTTCACACTGAGTGCTATCACACAGCACTCCCAGCATGGCCAGGCTATCAGACCCAGCCAGCAGGGCTTTACCAAGGGTGGGTCATGTCTGACCAACCTGGGCTCCTTCTGTGAGCAGGTGACCACCTGGTGTGTGCAGGAAAGGCTGTGGTTGTTGTGTATCTGGGCTCCAGCAAGGCCTTTGGCACTGTCTCTCACAGCACGCTCCTGGAGAAGCTGCAGCCACGGCTGGGACAGGAGCACTCTGTGCTGGGCTCAGAACTGGCTGCATGGCCGGGTCAGAGAGTGATGGTGAATGGTGCTGCATCCAGCTGGCAGCCAGGCACCAGTGCTGTCCCTCAGGGCTGTACTGGGACCAGTTCTGTTTAATATTTTTATAGATGACATGGATGAGGGCATTGAGTCCTTCATCAGTAAATTTGCAGAGGACACTAAGCTGGGAGCTTGTGTTGATCTATTGGAAGGAAGGAGGGCTCTGCAGAGAGACTTAGATCAGTTGGATGGATGGGCAGAGTCCAGCAGCATGAAGTTTAATCAGTCCAAGTGCTGAGTTCCACATTTTGACCACAGAAGTCCCCTACAACGTTCCAGGCTGGGGACAGTGTGGCTGCATAGTGCTCATGCAGAAAGGGCCCTGGGGGTGCTGGTGACAGCCGGCTGAACATGAGCCAGCAGTGTGCCCTGGTGGCCAGGAAGGCCAATGGCATCCTGGCCTGGATCAGGAATGGTGTGGCCAGCAGGAGCAGGGAGCTCATTCTGCCCCTGTATGGGCACTGCAGAGGCTGCACCTTGAGTGCTGTGTCCGGTTCTGGGCCCTCAGCTTAGGGAGGACGTTGAGATGCTGGAGCACATCCAGAGGAGGGCAACAAGGCTGGTGAGGGGTTTGGAACACAAGCCCTGTGAGGAACATTTGTAGGAGCTGGGGCTGTTTAGCCTGGAGAAGAGGAGGCTCAGGGGTGACCTTATGGCTCTCTACAGCTTCCTGCAGGGAGGTTGGAGCCAGGTGGGGTCGGTCTCTTCCACTGGGCAGCACTGATAGAACCAGAGGACACAGTCTCAAGCTACAGCAGGGAAGGGATAGGTTGGATACTAGGGAAAAAATTTTCACTAAAAGAATAATGAAGCACTGGAATGCTCTTCCCAGGGAGGTGGTAGAATCTCCATCTCTGTATGTGTTTAAAAAAGCCTGGACATTTCACTTGGTGCTGCAGTTGAGGTGTCAGGGCATAGGTTGGACTCGATGATCTGAGAGGTCTCTTCCAGCCTCATTATTCTGTGATTCTGTGATTCTCTGTGTGTCCATGGCAATATCACAGGTACTCTTGGATAAAGTCTCTGAAGCTGCTTTTACTTAACTCAGCAGTATCTGTCAGAAGGAGAGGACAGAAATGTGTGAAGAACCTGCTAGAAGGAATTTTGGCTTCACTGATAATTCTGGCAAAACTTTTATTGATTTTGGTGGACTGCAGTTATCCGTGTCTTTAAGCCCATCTATTTGGAGATGTCTGAAGGGGGTTTGGGATATTTCATTGTATTTGTATCTTCTATGTGCCCTGTAATGCCTTTTCATACATACACAGAGGATGCACAAAGATTTAAACTTGGGCTCCTGATCATGTAAAAGCTTATATCACCATCTGTGGAAAAAATATTACTCTTGTGATGTTTCTAAGAGATAAATACATTATCTACAACAGTATTAATTAGATATTATATACTATTAATTAGATAGTATTTGAGATTAACTTGTGGAACCTGTTTTAATAGAATCCAGAAACAACGAATGAATTGTTCTCAAAACTCTACAAAGAGGCTGAGAAGATCAAGCAGTGGAAACTGACTGTGGAAACTGAACTAAACCAGAAAGAAAGAAAACTCCAAGAGAATAGAAAGATTATTGAAGCACAGAAGAAAGCCATTCAAGAGCTGCAGGCCAGTATTGTATAGTGTACATTGAATAGATGAAGTTCAGTGCTTCCTGATTCAGTATGACACTATTATTGATACAGTTAAATATTAAAGACTGTTGCAGTTTGGTTTGTGCCTTGAGAAAATGATTATTTTGAGAAGTTGCAGGCACCTGTCCTGTGTGAGGGTGTGTATGAAGAATATACCTGTGTCTCATTTGCTGGTAAATTATTGTTCATTAATTATTGCATCTTTCATGCAAAAGATGACTCAGCATGTAATACCAGATAAAACAGACTTCTGTCTACTGATGCCCCAAATGACTTTTTCATGAGGGATTTGAGAAGTTCAAGTGCATTTCTAATATATTTTTCAATAACAGTGTCTTTTTGCATTTGTTCCCTATGAAATCAGTTTGAAAATGAGAAACTCCATTTGAAACTGGAAGATGAGATATGTGAAAATAAAGATCTCTTGAAAGAGTAAGTAATAGAACCAAGGATATATTTTTGTGGTGGAAATAATCAGTTTCCATGTGGGCAGTTTTATGTAGCTGTTAAATTTTGAAGGTCATTTCCATTGCTACTCTTTAGGTGCACAAAGCACTGTGCACTCCTGTGCAAACATGATATTTTTCCCTCCTTTAGAGCTGCTGCTTCAAGGCATCTGTGTAATCTGCTCAAGGAAACCTGCACTCGCTTTGCAGAGAAGACCAGCAAATGTAAATGCTTTTTTAGCTTTTATTTATCAGAGTAAATGTACTTCTAGCTTGCTCTAAATTCACAAACAGAAGCAAGAAGAAGAAATTTCTCATGCTGTTCAGAAAAGTTCTCCAGTTGAGATCAACTGGATGTGGCTCTCAGAATGAGAAGTGAATTTTAAGTGGCTCACAAAATTGGAAGTGAAGCCCCAGGTCTAACAGACTTGTGGTTTGTAGTGCTAAATGCAGAGGGCTTTAGAAGGCAGTGAGATTGCTTGCTGCAAGGTTGCCAGCCTGGGAGCTCTTTGGGTGCCCAAACAGTGCTCCAGGTTTGAGGCAGTGCCCACAGCCCCGACTGGCACTGGAGCCACTGCAGGGCAGGGCAGGGCTCCCCAAGGCTGCTCAGCCCATTGAAGCTTTGCAGCCCCAGCCACACTCTGGGAATATATTCAGACATAGGAAGTGACACTTCATGCCTGGTTTTAGGCAGTAGAATCTACTCTGAATTCCCAGCACTCTGGAACAAATTTCCAGAGCTGACATTTCCTGTTTTCAGCCATCACACATTTATGGGGAAAAAAGGTCTGAACCCCAAAGTATAATGAGTAACTGGAATTCTTCTCATGAAACGGAACAAGCCAAGACAGTTGGACAACTGAATGAAGTTTAAATTCCTGAGGTTTTAAAATATGTTCTTGATTGGAAATCCTACTTTATATGCAATTTAGAATCGTTATTATAATAATTAGAATTTTACTAACTTGATCCTGGATACTTAAATGTCTGTTTCTTTTTAGCCTTAATTCTAGAAACACTTGTATATAGATGTATTGTTCTTTTTTGATAGCTGTTTCTGTTACTGTTCTCTTTTTAATTGTTTTCTTAGGAAAAAATAGTATCAATTACAAAAGTGAAAGGAAAGAAGGAAAATATGGACCTGGAGTGTTGTTGCAATTTTATAATGACAGCTCTGTGGTTATAGGTATCTGCTGATAGGAAGAAATTCAGTGCTAAACCCTGGATTACAGTTTATAAATACTAACAGGACTGATACATTATTATTCAACAGCATTAATACTATAATAATTAATATGGTCACATAAACTGATCTAGAATTACACTTTTCACAGAAAAAAAATATCTTAGGAAGGAAATTTAAAAGCTGAGCTTGCTCAATGTTTCAATGAAATACACATTTTCCCTAGATTCTGTAACTTTCGGCAGCATGTTTCATAATGACTTATTTAATAAGAATGGAGCTGAGAATTCCGTTTTGAATTCATTTTGCTGATTAAGTATAATGACTTGGGCAGCTGGCATTCTTGTTCAAAAGAAAAACTTTCTCATATGTTCTTGCTTTGATAGATGAACAGGAAAAGGAAGCAACAATACAATTGTATGAGGAACTTCACAGCAACATAGAAGTAAGTGAGCAAGCTTGATGAAAGGAATGTGAGTTATGTGAGCTGAGTTCCATGTTTATGTTGGGATACTGTTTGTATCCATACTGTGTGGGTATCATGTCATGTGTGATGCAGGAAGTTGGGTTTTCAATGCCTTTTCAAGAATTATTTTTGTGTTCTATCAAACACATTCAATGGAGAAGGTGCAGCAGTGTGTGGGATGTAGATCCTGTGATCTGGGTGATGTGTGCTTAGTGCTGGGTCACTGCCACAGCTTCTGGCTTCTCTTTGGGCTCTGTTTCACCTCCCTGCTGGTTCCTCAGAATGGCTGAGGGGGGCAGCAGCCCTGGAGAAGTTCCAGGGTTTCCAGTATTGAACTTCAAATATTAAATTTTGTTTTTAGAGAATGACGGTGGCATTTGAAGAGCTTCGTGTGCAAGCAGAGAACGACAGATTGGAAATGAGTTTCAAATGTGAGAATTCTGTTTATTGAGTTTATACAGCTGGCTCAGTTTTGTACTTCATAGCTTGTGTTACACATGCAGTGTCAGGGCAGAGAAATATGAAGGGCTGGAATGGTGAGCAGCTCACACTGAGACACTGGGACCCTTCTTTTATTCCTGCTGCCTTTGGTCACTGCCTGGCCCTTTCTGTTGCTGTTCCACTGGGCCAAAGCTGGAACTTTATTTCTCAAACAGTCACTCAAAATTGAAGTTTTGTCTGTGAAGTACAGTCTAGAGATCAATACTTACTTCCCATAGTTTGTTTATTTAAATGACAATGCACTAGTGTATAGCTACAGAAACTTTAGCTAAATGCTCTCTCTCTGTATGTATAGTCTGGTATGTTCCTGTTTCATTTTCACATGCTCTTTTCTGTTTGTATTTTGATTATAAAATCAAACATTGCCTCAACAATTACTCTTGGGAAACAAATGGTACAGCTGTACAATTCCAAGCAGTCTTAAAGTGGAAGTTGTATTGAACTTGGAGTATATTTCAGCTAGAATGTTAACTATGGATGTTACTGTATCTCCAAAGTAAAAGAAGAAGCAAAAAAAGTGGACAAGTTTGAGAAAGAATGCAAACTGGAAGTCAGTCAAAAGGAAAAGCAGGTTTGCTCATTTTACCATCTAAGATGTAGAGCTTTATTTGTGCCTAAAGGGGCAATGCAAGAGCCAAGAAGTGTTTCTGGGTATTAGTAAAAAAGACAAAATAACATCTGAAGCTGCATTTAAGTCAAATTCTGCTAAGTTTAGTGGTGTTTCAGTACCTTTAGTCTCCTGGAATTTATGGTTTGATTTTGAATTGGAGAATTTTTTTGTTTATAGTTATGTGACTTGATCAATATTTGGCTAAGATTATATCTAGACAAATATTATCTATCTGTCTGTCTTTCTGTCTATCTATCTATCTATCTATCTATCTATCTATCTATCTATCTCTGTCTGTCTGTCTATCTATCTGTCTAATCTAACTTGAATGACAGCAAAATGGCTGCTTATTATACCTGGGTACAAATGAAAATTAATATCTGTCCCTTTTCCAGACTTAATGATGATATTTCTTGCATTTTTCTAGATTTCAGCTCTTACCATACAGAGAGATGAAAAAGATGATGTCATAAAAGACATCGAGGCTCAGCTGCAGACGTCACAAAATAAGATTGCTGACTTAATGGAAGCAAAATGTAAGAGTTCTGCCTGCTGTGTTTAAATGTAATTGTTTATAGAATTTCAATGTAGTTGTTTATGAATCTTTATTTATTATCTGTAATTGTTTATAGAAGCATAGGAAACAGGGCCATGATAGTCTTATTCTGTTGCTGGTTGGCAGCAGAGTTTTGGGACTTTGAAGGCCTTATTTTTGTTTGGAGCAGGAGCTGCTCATGTGGGAGCAGGACTGGCAGGGCAGTTTTTAGGGTGAGTCAAGCATTGAGAGCTTTTGAAAATTGCAAGGGGAAAATATGTTGCTTCAGTTTTGCAAATGTACAGTCAGGCAGATGTCACTGAGGAAACTTACTTTTCAGAACTTGATTTTCAATATTTTTAAGCCATTTATATTAAAATTTTATATATTATTTCATAGTAGATGATATTAGTACCATTGGTCTTTGTTACATTCTTTAAATGTATGTAATTTTCCATTTTTAGCAGTATTTTTTAGTAAATATCCTATTTTTTAAAATATAAACATCTTTTTTTGTTTAGTACATAATGAAGAAATGTTAAAGGAATCCCAGGTCAGTAAAGAACATTTGAGAGCAGAGCTGGAAGAGGCTAAAATTTCATTGCAAAAGGCAGAGGTACCCCTTGTTTATAGTTTTACAGTAGAAATAGACTGGATGAGTATTTGCATAAGTAATTATGGATACTTTAGACATGAAACAGCTGTAGCTGTTTGTTGCAAAACATGTTTAGAAACGATATCATGTCTTGAAGGTTGCTCAGAAGAACTTGGAAACTGAATTCCAGACTACAGTGAAAACTTTAATTCAGGTCACTGGAGAAAAGGAAGAGCAGGAGGAAGAATGTAAAAAAATGAAGGCTTTGCTTGAAGCCCTGACAGAGGAGTTTGAGACTTCTGTTGCCAATTTGAAAAGCTTGCTGCAAGAAAAGCAAAATAGGTAAATGAATGAGTTTAAATTCCAAGAGCGATCTTACAGGTTGCAGTCTATGACAAAACCAAGAACAGTTGGAAATGAAGCTGAAATTTGGAGGTTTTTTCCCCACAGTGGTCTAAATGCAGAGAGTTTAATGTAATTTTTTTTGTTTGTGATAGTTGATACTGTATAAAAAGTAAATTTTTGCCCCCTCCAATTTTCACAATTCTCTCTTTAAGAAATACAGATTTCTGTAGGTATATATTTGTTTACTTTTATGTCTACTGTTCTGAGGTTGTACAAGTGAAATTTGATGTGTGTTGCAGGCAGATCTATCAGCTGCCTGTTGAAAGGTAAATGTTCTTAAAGTGCTTGTGCTAAGACTTTGTCTTATTGTCCTGTAAGTTTCAAATGCAGTGCTTTGTACTCTACATTTGGGGTTTTTAATTTACCATTTTCTTAGATTAAAGAAAGCTGAAGATGATTCAAAGCTACTTACCTTGGAGCTCCAGAATAAATCTGCTGAACTGGGTAAGGCTTGTGGAAAGGCAGAAAATGAGCTGGGCAGTAATAAAAATGTTTTCTGCTGTTGTCTGGAAATGGACTGTCTCTGGTAGTTGGAGAAATGATTTTACAGTACTGTACCTGTCAGGAATGCCTGGATTTATTTTTACTCAGCTGATCCCTTTTCTTTGGGGCTCATTGGTGCTGGCAGCAGCCACAGGGCAGTGCTGTGCACAGCTCCAATATTCAGACCATTCATGCATGAATTCCTCTGGAGGTAATTTTGGTTTGCAGCTCAGAGCAGCAGCACTGCAGGTGCCAGGAGTGACTTCTGCAGCAGAGATAAAACCTCCCATGGAGGTTTCTGTGACCCTGCCCATGCTGGAAGTGGAATGATGCTGGCAGGGGTTGTCTTTAAATATCATCAATTTGATATCCTGTGGTTTCTAGGGATGTGCTCCTTAGTCCCCAGGGTAAGAGCTCTGTCTTGCTGTTGAGAACTTGCAAAAAATACCAGAATTGTGGATGTGCACATAGAAACCATCTGGAAGTTAGTAACAACTAGTTTCCTTTCTCAGCATATCCATCTGATACCTTCAGCAGTTCAGATTTTTTTTCTGGAACAATGCAGGTGCATCAATACTTGGAGAATACTCTAGTCTTACAGTCCATGGTTTATTTGAAGCTATATTTGTGGAAAACATAATAGGCTCTAAATTTTATTTAGGATAAATATTTAGTTTCTCTTCAGATATAGATTTGCTAATGTCTGAATCATTTTTTCAAGTCTACATTTAGATTAAGTCATAAATTAGCTTTTCAGTTTCTTAACTTAATCCCACAAGTTTTGAGAACTGGGTATTGCAAAAGGGTAAATGTTTTATACTGCCTGCTAAATATGAAAAATCATTTATGTTCCGTTCATTTTACATTCCATGTGCTGTAGAAGAGATGACTAAAGTGAAATGTGATAAAGAAGTGCAACTTGAAGAGCTGTCAGAAACTCTGGTAAATGTTCATTTTATTAATCTCACGGCATTTGCTCTTCATATGAAATTCCTCTTGCTTTGTAAGTATCTTAAATGCCATAAATAAACTCCATCTAGTCAACCTTAACATTTCTACTAAACTTTCTCACACACAATTTCAGTGTTTTCTTTGAAGAACTTCTTTATTGCCTCCGTTTTTCTTGTCTCCTGTGCTTTTGGTTTTTCTTGTCTCCCATGTTTTTGGTTTTCCTTCTCAAGGTTTTTGGTTATTTCCTTCTTTGTTCATGCCCATTCAAATGCCACTCTCTCTGGATATAAAGTTTTCCCATTTTTTCTTCCTTCCAGGAAGGTAATTAGCTCTTGCCTCTGTGAACCCTGCTGTGCTGTGACACAGGCCCATTTTCTGTCACAGCAGTCTAAGCTATATGAAATACACTCTTAACAGAGGTTTATTTTCATTATGATTTTATATTTACAAGCCTAACAAGAATCCGTATCAACGAAAGTTAAGATAGTGTGAAATCACGTGTGCGTTATACTGTGTCTGCTTGTTGTTATAATCTGTGCATTGAGTGTTCTGAACTGAGTTTCACTCATTTTCTAAAATGGGTAAATTGGAGGACTTTTATTGAAGAAGAATCTTGAGGCTACTGTAGAAAATATGCAGAGAGAAAAAAATGTGGAGAGAGAAATGAAAATGCTCTCCAGATGAGAGAGGTCTGAAGCAGGGCCACAGTAACATGTTTTTAGAAATAGTTCAGTTACACATCATGACTTGGATACAAGTTTATACATAAGAAACAGCACCCAGAGCAGGGTCCCACCCTAATTGCGCAGCCCAGGTAATGAAACTCACAGCAGGGGACAGACATGAACAGCACTGGTGTCGCAGTTCACTGTCTCACACCACTTCCAGATCCCAGCAGAGACTGGAAAGATCCAATCTGGATAATCCATGGCATGGATGTTGTTGGGTTCTTCTGAAAGCCTTGTGCTCTTAGTTCATGTCTGATAACCTCCAGCAGTTGGAGTTTGCACATGGATACTGAAAACTCTTCCTTTCCATTTTGCAGAAAGAATTGCAGGATTTGAAAGCACAGCTGACATGTACAGCTGAGAAGGAACAAGATTATTTAAAGCAGCTTGTGACTCTGAAAACAGATCTTGAACAAGAGGTGTATGACCATTTTGAAAATATAATATTGAATTAGTTTTGGTGTCATATAGAAGTTGCTTTAATCTACAGTGAAATGAACTATGATTGTTTTCTAATGGAAGTTTTGAACCACATATATGCCATTAATTATATACTTATATTTCTAAATTCCACTTTCTCTATTTGTATGTATTCTATGGCATATGTAGTTGTTCCACATCTCTCTGACTTATTTAACAAGAAGAGAAAGTTTCTGAATTCATTGCTAATCTTGCTTTGAACTACATCACCTTCACTAACCATTATATTTATATAAAAGTTGACTCTGAGTTTCTTTCCTTCTTCTGTCACCTTTTTACATCTCTTTGACTCTTCTGCAAAGCTTATATTTGTAGATAAAGGCCTGGACATTTTTTCAGCATGGAATAACACTTGATAATGGGTAAGTTTAATTTAAAAGGAGATTTCAAAATGCATCTTCTTATTCTTCTTGGGCATTTGATTTAAATTAGGTTAAAGAATGAACAGCTAACAGTGTATCTCAGTAAGCTTTCACTAGAGAAAGAACAAACAGCACAAGAGAAAAATGCTGTGGCTGCAGAACTCCAGAAGCTGCAAGAACAACAAGAGGCAAGTTGTAAACTTCCAGCTTTCTTGAAAGGACAACATTCAATTTGACAAATTACTCAGTTTCACAAATTAGATGATGAGCTGCAACATGACTTGGTTCTGTAGAGTACCTGAGCTATTTTTTGTATTTGAATTGGAAAGGAAGTGTATTTACACTTCTGAACAAGGCAGGTCAGTGTGCTCTGGATGTGTTTGAATTTTTTAAGAAGTCACTTTGAATTTTATTTCTTTGCTGACACAGAGGTCTTTATTTAGGATAGTAAGAAAGAAGAAGAAAATACAAAGCAGTTAGTTGAAAACCTAGAAGAGGCAAATAGCCAGCTAAGGCAAGTAAAAACAAATAATAATAACTGATATTGTTAAAGGAAGTAGACTCAGTTTGTTCTGTTCAAATGCTACTTTCTGGGATTTTTTGATTAATGTTTTTCTAGATTACATAGCTAAACAGAAACTATTCAGAATTGCTGTTGGCCAAGTACAAATTGTCTCAGATTAGAAATACCAATTGCTGCAGGAACAATGTTTGCCATCATTTTGTATTACACGGTAGGAGCTGTCTTGTTTTGCATTAGACATCTCAGGTGTGAAGGAAATTCAAATGGAACCTGAAGGTTATGGATTAAATGTGACAAGGCAAAACTGGATCAGAGTTACTCTCTGTATCCTCCCCAGTTCAACAGACAGGCAGCTCCCATGTTTCACAGCTGCATTGCAATAGTCCAGGTCAGGATGTATTTTCCTTGGGTTCCTGGAACATCTTTTCCTACTTAAAAGAAGTATGGACAGTTCACATATTGACTTACTGGGCATGTTGCTGCATTTTAAGAACATTTTCATTGAGCAGGTTATGAAGTTCCCATCAACATTAGCAGCTCTTTTTAGAAAATAAAATATGGGTTTATTAGAAGTACTGAAAATAAGTTAAAGGCAATAAGGAAGTATTTACTAATGCTTGTTAATTTGACACTTAGAAATGAACTGGAGTCTTTGAAGGAGAAAATGGCAAAGACAGGTGAAGAGATGAAAAGTACACTGGATGAAAGAGAAGAAAATGTATGTCATGTGTCAGGAAGCTATCTTACAGAACCTGTAGGACAGCATTCAATGTAAAATCTTTGTTGGGGTTTTTCTGCAAAGCTCTGCCTGGGGGATGTGATCTCTGCCAGAGGTTTCTTCTTTCCCAGCTGCTGCCAGCTGTGCCCTTGTGTGTCCACATGTGAGCCCTGGTATTTCAAAAGACAAGCACAGTCACTGGGATGTTCACTCTGTGCTGGAAGTTTAATATTAAAGATTCATTTGTTTGTTTTCAGGCAAACAGAGAACCTGCTTTTCTGTTTTTTCATATACCCACTCAGTGATGGATGGGCTCTGGATTAGCTTTTTATATGTAGTGTGAGTTTGAGCTTAAATAGATTCAAACATTTTTACTTTTCTTTCTATTGGTTCAAAGCAACCTGGGGTTTTTAGCAAATTTCAAAATTTCATTGTAAAAGTCAAAGATTTACAATTGTCATTTCAGGTTAAGAGTATTGAAAATGAAAGTTGAAGAGAGGAAAAGCCATTGAAGATTCTAGAGAATAATTGGGAAAATTCATTTTTTTCATGGATGTAGGGAACTTCATACAAGTGCATTTATTAAATTGTGAAGATACTGGGTTTTTTTTCTTCTTCTTTCTTAACTCTATTACCACTAAGGAACTGGTTCACTGCCATTAATTAACATCTTGTGGTACTTTATGGCTAAAACTCTGATTATTCTAACATGGCAGCTGGTGTTTCAGTCCCATTGGAACAAACCAGATTGGTGCAAGGGCAGGTTCAAGAACATCTACAGGAATTGCTCACATAGGGAGTCATTTGTAGAACTTACTAATTCATGTCTGAAACATCTCTTTCAGATGAATAATTTAAAGAAACAGATGGAAAATAAAACCAAATGCATTGAAGAGTTGCAGCAGGAGGTGTGTAGAGATTTTAAATGTCACAAATACATAAATACATTATAGTTTGGGTTGCTTTTCAGCAGGTTTGTGTCTGCTGTGATGTCTTTAGATACACCTATGTAATTTAAAAATTCTCCTTTCTTATCCTAACCCTGAGCAAACTAGGGAGTCATCTTAGGGATCACTTAATTTGTTAAATGAGCCTTAATTTGAAAAAAGCAATTACAAAAATAATATCTTTAATAAACTTCTACTCTTTTTCATTTAGTGCATAGTGTTATTTATGTACTTGCAATGAGTATCTCAGTTACCACTAGTAGAAAAGAATTCTGCACTGGCACAAACTGTAGTAACTTCACTGTAAAAATAAATAACTTGTGGTTTTGGTCATGAACATCTTCACACCTTCTGTCAGCAGCATCTTAGTTTTAATTCCCATTCTGCACCTCATTTGTTATTCCCTGCTGCTGCTCAGGAGGAGCCTTTCTTAAGGCCATGAAGAAATAGTAATTATCACAGAAATTAGCTGAACATTCATTTGTTTGAAGAATTGTTCTGGAACCTGAGCTGCACAACAGCTGAGAGGTATTTGCCCGATGAAAGCTGGAACTTCTTGATGCAGTTAAACCATAACATAATTCTATTAATTTATTATGGTACAGTGCTTGTTTTGTTTAATTTCAACAGAATAAGGTGCTGAAAAAGAAAATTACTGCAGAAAGCAAGAAAAGCAATACTTATGAAGGGAAGGTAGGTTTAAATAATATCATGTAGAAGACGAGGTGAGTGTTTTTAAGTCCCTCTGTAAATAATGATAATACTTATTAAATACATTCTGAACTGGTTTTTGGATCTGGGATACAGACTTTGCAGGAATGAGCTCATAGTTTTTAGAAGATGCTTCCATTTTTAATCATTGGGCACTGACTATTGGACATTTAAGAGATGGATTCACATTGCAATTAATGGTGTTTCCAATCTGTTCCTTTTTTTTTTTTTTCTTTTGTTGATAGTGGACTGAACAGGGTTCAGCAACCTCATTGTAACAGAAAAGCATTTAAAAGACATATATATATATGTGTATATATATATATCTATCTTTTTAGGCTGTTCTTTAAATGTGTTCTGCAGTGGCAATCCCTCTGATGGGAATATTGTGTCCAGCTTTGGGTACTGCACTTGAAGAAAAGTGGACTTTTTTGAGGATATTCATATGATAAACTTAAAAGGAAAAACTGTAATCAAAATGCACAGCTGGGAAGAAAATGTACCATAAAACCTGTGAAAATCTTATATAGATTTACAAGAGAGAGAATAAAATCTCCATCTGCATTTGTTTTTTTCTGAGGCGTTCAGAGCATTTAGGGTGACTGCTTAGGGCAGTCTTCCCCATTGCGCTGTTGCCATTCTTTCTTTGAGTATTTTCTAACTCACCTCAAGCCAAAGTTCAACTCTTTATTAAAAAAACCTGAACTTTTAAATAGGAAACACTTTAATCATATACCTGAAAAGTAACAGTGTTTGTGCTCAAAAATAAGAGGTAAGAAAAAATCATTAACATAGTAATTCCTAAACAAATAACAGCAGCAATTCTGCATTCTCCAAAGGTGAATAAATTGCAGTTAGAGATGGAAAATATGAACAAGCAACATAAGGAAGAAGTTGACATGTATCAAAAAGACATAGAAACAAGAAAAGTAAATGAAAATAAACTTCATGAAGAGGTGAGAGGTGTTAATTTTTACTGCAATTTATTTTTTTTTTAATTTAAAATGTTTTTATGAAGCTTTTATGGCAAGAGTTCTTGCTCTTACATTGCAGACATAAATGGAACTTGTTGTGAATCCCTGTGAGCAAAGCTTTAGTACATTAGGTGCTTAGATTGAAGTATTTGAATATGTCTTTGAAAATGAGAACTCCATTAAGACTTCTTTCTTTCAAGATATAGGTCAAAGAAATTCCACCCTTGGTATAAAGTCAGCATAGTTAAATTAGATTATAACTTCTCCCATATTAGTATTTTTCTGCCCACACTTTTTTTTATGGCAATGCTAAGAAATGTTAGGGCAGAGGGCTTGAAATGGCCTTTTCGTTTGCAGAGAGCTTGCCTGCCATGGCTGTACCTTTGATCTTGCCCATTTTAACAATCTCCGGAAAAGATCTGGGATTTGAAAGGGGTCTTAAAAGCAAATAAACCCCAAGTGAGACTGCAAACTTTGTACCTACAGGAGGAAGAAGAAATTAAGATTTAAAAGAAATATATTGTTATATTGATGAATGAAATGCAATTTATTACTAACAGGTAGAAAAGATGAGGTTGCTTTGTGATGAAACTGCAATGATACAGAGAGAAACTGATGCCAGATGTCAGCACAAGATAACTGAGATGGTGGCACTGATGGAAAAGCACAAGGTCAGAGATTTTCCTGCTTGCTGTGGTTTGCAATGGGTGATACCATGTCAATACCATGTTTATAACTTGTGACACCACGTTAATGACCTTTCAAAAGCACAAACAGGCCTGAGTCTGGGAAAAGGAAGCTGAACACATGCTGCACTTTGCATCATCTAAAATCAAATTCATTTGAAGATTATGAACACATTCCTATGGGCAGATAAATTCCATTCATCTAAACTTCTGGGATTTTTAGATTTTTTTTTTTCAATTCAGGCTTCCTTTGATACCATGTGAATGCAATATTTTTCAGTATCAGTTTGGCCTCTTTCTCAGAGGTTACATAGTGACTGTCAGCAGTTTAGCCTGACACATTTTAGTTTACCTTTCTATTCCTCATTTTGCAATATCTTTAGCAGATACATTAATAGAGATGGCACAGCTGGCTCTTAATGCTGAGCAGATATTGCTGCACAGAAATAAAGCACTCTCTGCCAGTCCACAAAATAATACTTGAATTGAGCATTTCCTGTTTTACAGTTTCTGCAGAAGCATCAATGAATCTTTTCTTTCTAAATCTTAAGGGCCTGGTTTGAAAAAAATGATGTTTTAAGACTCTGTAATTGTAACATTTAGTCACATGTTTTGAGTTTGTTGTTGGTTTGGTTTTTTTAACACAGAATGAATATGATAAAATGATTGAAGAAAAAGATGCAGAGTTAAAAGTATATAAAATGAAACAGCAAAAGCAGTTCTCATCAGAAAGAGCACTGGTAAGGAGCACTTTGCAATGGTCAATAATTCAGTGAAGGGGCTTGTGTCCCTGTGTAGGGGTTTTATACTGGCTAAGTGCAGGCATACACACAAAAAAACATTCAGTCATTTTTCTCTGCTAGAGTTGAGCAGAGGAGGGGAAAGAAAAATTCAAGGACTGAGTTCAGATAAGGATTAGGGGAAAAACACTTTGAGGGTAAAGCAGATTGAAACTTAAATAGTATAAAATAATTATTATTAATAGAATTAAAAGTGAGTAATGAGAATTAAAATAAACTTTAAAACACCTTTTTTCCCAATCCCTCTCTCTTGCCCACCAACCACACACAGATCAGACTGAAGAGTGATCTTCAGTCACTCTTTGACTTCTAAAATCTTTTTTCAGTTTGCTTAGAGAGTTTCTTTTCCTGCTGTGCTCTGGGGTCTTTCCCACCAGAGACATTCTCTGGGAACTCTTCCAGTGTGCTTTTAATTTTTACCAGTAGCAGTCCCATCCAACCCGCTGCAACAGATCTTATTCTGGGCACTAAAAACTCCAAATGTTTCTGAAAATAAATTGGAGTGGCAGTGTGTTTGTGTCTGCTCCTCCAGATAGTGTGTCATGTTCTGACTCCCCACTTTGAATAGGAAACTTTTGTTTTAAATATTTAGATTGTGCCCTCTCACCCCTGCTCTCTCAAGGGTTTTAAGGTATTACCTTGAACACTTCTGATCAAGTACCTGTTTCTTACAGTGCTTCAGTCTTTGTTAAACAAGCTAAAGCAAAGCTTCAAGTACAGGGCTGAAAAGCACATAGAATTATCTTGTGTATCTAATGAGTGTCCCTGTTAATTACTGTCTCACCTGGGACTGTTTTCCTTTTCCTGGGCTGTGCAGAGTTAACCCTGTCCTTTATTTAATGGTTTGTAGGAAAATGAGCTGTCATGTTTGAAACGGGAACTGTCCTCCCTTAAGGAACAACTGAAAGCAGAAATGGAAGAAAAGGTGGAGTTTTTTATTCCCTGAGCACTGGGGGTGAGAGGTGTGGCCTGGGCTTGTGCTGTGGGAGAAGTTGGATAAGAAATGAAACTGAACAGAAAAACAGTGACTTTGGAATGCTGGGGTTGTGCCAAATCTGGTCATAGATTTGTGTGAACTTTTAACAGTCTGTGATTATAGATTATATATAAATAAACAAACAACAAAACAAAACTCTCCTTTATTTTAGTTAATTTTAACTAGCTAAAGCAAAAAAGTTCCCTAAACTGTAGGGTTTTTTAGTGACTTTTGAATGCTGAGGTTGTACCAAACCTGGTCATATTTTTGTGTGAACTTTGTAACAGTCTGTGATTATAGACTGTGCTCTGTAATGGCAGCAAGAAGGTTTTTAACAACTGAATTCAAATAAATATTTTCTTGCTGTCGCATAACTCTTTTGTAGGAGAATCTTGTAAAAGAGCACTCTGGCACTATGATTGCTGAAAGTGAAAAGAAGCACAAGGTAACTTTAACTTTTTTATTGCTTTTAGAATTTTGTAGTATTTATATGTGTACAATCAATTGCAGTGCCATGATAATTTATTTGCATTCAGCAAAAGACACTGGAATGCTTTTGACTTCAAACTTTTTAAATTATAGAAAATACAAACTTATGTTCCTGACTTCTAAACCTTGTTTAGATCTATACAGTGAATCTATTCATGTAAAAAATAGAAACTCTCCAAATTATATTCCTGAAATAAAAAAGATAAAAATAAAAAATATGTTCTTCCAAACAGGAAGCCCCTTGGGCAGTCCAACATTGATATTTTATAACTCCTAACAGTGAATTTTTCTTGTTGCATTTTTCTGCCTGTATTTCTTACTTCTCTGTAGATGATTTTTTTCCCCCCTGGGATAAGAAGGGATTTTAAAGGGTCACACCATCCCATGGAGATATTAGACAGCAGAGTCTGGAAGGGCTCCCAGTGTGTAATTTTTGTTGCTCAGTTGTTGATTTTTTAATGTCTCTAGAATTGTTTTACTTAGTCTTACAAATGTCCATTTGTAAAGGCACTTTTCCTCTATGGAAGAGAAAAAAGCTGATACAGCTGTAAAAATGGTCAAAGTATCAAAGTAGTCCTGATGGCAGAACTCACCCTTCTTCCTGTCAGGAGTTCACTTGAGGTTCTCACATTGGAACAATGGAATCCAGCACCATTTTGATGTTATCTGTCTAAAAAAGGACTGCACTGGACCATTCAATGCTTCTCTGTTTAACTTCTAATGAAAAAACTATTTTAAGTAACACCAATCTTGATGTAGCTATCAATCTTTCTCTGGAAGCCTTTTCCTGCAGTTTTGTTTGTTCCTATTTTCTTTGATGTTTGATAGAGTCCAACGTAGTGGCTACAGTTCAGAATAACCTGAATTTCTGCAGATAAGCATGGAGAACTTAAATACAATGTGCCATGAAACTCAGCTCTTCCATAGCTTCCCCTTCATTCTCCTCATTTGGCAACAAAAATAGTATAAAAAATGATATTTCCACCCCACCCCACTTTGTTTGGGTATTTGCTCCACGTTTGGATGGAAAGATCAGAGTTCCACCATTTCTGTCAGGTGAATTCTTGGACATTTACACTGTAAACTGAGTCCTGAGTTTGGCTTTAGATTCCATACTTACCCCATAAAATATAATCTAAAAAGAGAAACATTTTCTTTCCCAGACATGTGTTATAAAGACTCCTCCAGTGGATAAAATGCAGAGTGGAAGAAGCACAAACCTGCCTGCAGGGCAGAGCAGCAGGAAAAAGCAGAAAGTGCTTGTGCAGCTGGACACTGAGTCAGACAGCTCTGAGCACACTGAGCTCCTGGTAAGAGCCAGAGAACAAATCGTGTGCTGAGCAGCTCTTTGTGCTCACTGCTGGGGCTGAGAATGGAAATAAAGAGTTTGGGCTTCCACATTCCAGCCAATATTTATGTGTATATTTTTAATTTATTGGTTCTTCCTGGAATTGTAGTTGTATGTACATAATTAACATTCTTTTTATTCAACTGTTTTGCGTCATAATGACATCTTTTCTTTTTCATAATTTAATATCCTTAGGCGGAAAGAAAAAGTACTTTTAATATAGTGTGACTAAGTAACTTTTAATTTAACTTTCAACTTTTAATTAATTAGAGCATAGTCTCGGAAGAAGAAATGTTTAAAAATTTGTACAAAGATTATCCACAAGCATCACAATTACATTCCACAGCACCAAAAAAGGTATGTTAGCCTTTCCTAAGATTAAACCAAGCAGTTAATCAGATTGTTTACAGAAACGAAAGGATGGCTTTATTTTCCTTCCCAGAGCCCAGCTCCATGCAGTGTGAAATCTCCAGGCTCTGCTCTGAAACTCAAAACCATGAGGAGAATGCGCCAGGTGGGCTGGACTGTGCTCTCCAAAATGGACAGGAAAAGGAAAATTAAAGATGCTGTAAAGCTCTTTGCTTAAAATGCAGAAATGCCCAGTGCCCTGGCATTGCTTACAGGGTTGTTTTTCTCTCAGAGTTGGTGCTTTGTTGCGTTTTTCTGTCATACTCAGTGTTAATACTATGTTCATTCCTTTACACATATAAACTTTATAGATCCATAACTGCAACCCCTGCAGAGCATCTTCCACCTTTCCTCCCTTGTGCTGCAAAATGTTGGGACACAAATTAGCCAATTTTAAATTTGGAAATAAATAGAACTACATAGAAAGTTGTTTCAAAGCTGTTTCTGGCATTAGAAATTCTGCTTTTAAAGAACTTCTGTTCTTTTAAATTTACTCTGTTTTTCTTAACACATAAATACTTAGTGGCAGAAATGTAGCTGTTAAATGTATGTACTTTTACCTGAAGTCTTTTTGCTTTTTCCTGCACCTGTCTTTTTAGACTGTTTGCTTTTCAGTATGTTAAAATGATTTTGAAACTTCTAAAATTTCAGTAGAATTACTTGTATTTAAAAAGATTTCAGCTTCACAAGGAGTAAAATAAACACGTTATAAGATTGTGAAAACAATGTTAAGATGCCAATAAATTGCTTATCTGAAATATAAAGTGTGGGACTATTTGTTGTTGCTTTAAATATTTGAACACAGACAGAAATCACCCACCAGCCTTCCTAGGGACCAGCAGAAGTGCAAGGATAGATTAGAACATCTATTTCTGTATTAATCCTTGATTAATCTTGGTTTCACAACAATGACAAACACTACTTCAGAGCCTAGACATAACAGGAAAACTACAAGTACATCTTAAAATACACTGAAAGATCAAAAATCCCAAATGCAGCTGAAGTGGGAAGCAAGACATATTTGTTTTATTCTGTTTGTGTAGTCTTAGGGATAGGCCAGTAGTTTGGGTTCCCTATGTTGAGCTGTTGAACAGTGATGTAAATGAGATTTGTTATTGTATGTAGCTAACAAATATTGTGCAAAGACCTGGAAGAATATGCTGTGCTTTCCCCATGAGCACCTGAAAGTGAAAAATTGAAGTTTGTACTGACCACTTCTAGACTCAAACAGTAACTAATCAATTAGAGCCTTGGTAATTTTAGGGACATGAATCCATGGTATATCACATAATTCTCCTGATCCTGTGAGTGTGTCCTGTGAGGTGCTGTGTCAATCACCTGAAAAAGGACAAAAATATTGCCAGCAACACTGCAGAAAGCTTGCAGGAAATGCAAACAGCAGGGGAGGGTGTAAAATCACATCTGCCCGTGTCTGTGCGTGATTTCATTAATGGATGAGGGTGCCCTGCTTGTGGCCATGGCAGCAGTGCACGGCTCCATCTCTCCTGTCTCTCTCTCTGGCCTCAGGCCCAGTTCCCTGGAGCACCCATGGGGGAAAATCCAGGGAGTGAGAGAGACAAAGGGCCCAAACTCCTGGGCTCAGGCACAGACAGGTCTATGGGGGAAGGAAAAGCTGTGCAAGGAAGCAAAGCCAGGAATTCATTCCCTGCTTCCCACGGGCAGGTGAGTGTTCGTCCGTGCCCAGGTGAGCAGGGCTCCAGCCCAGGCAATGGTGACCTGGGGACACAAATGCCATCACTGCCAGCATCCCCCCCTTTCTGCTCCTTCCCCCTCTTTCCAGACTGATCCTTCTTCCACACGCTCTGGGAATGCCCTGGGCTCGAGTCAGGGTCCCTGTCCCAGCTGTGTCTCTGCCCCTTTCTGCTGCTCCCCCAGCCCTTCACTGCCAGGGCAGGATGAGGAACAGGAAAGGCCTCGGCTCTGGGCAGGAACAAAAACCTCCTGGAACCTTCCCTCTGTTTCCAGGCCAAACCCAAGCCCTGCCCCAGAGAAGCCCCTGGGAAGGAAGTTCAGCCTCCCCAGCCCAAAGCAGCGCCCAGAGCCCATCCCAGCCCCAGGCACTTCCTTACCCAGAGCGTCTCCTCTAGGGCAGGGATGCCCCAGCGAGCACCAGGCCGGTGGCGATTGCAGCTCAGGGGAAAACAGGCGGGAGGGGATCCGTGCTGGGAGTTCCAGTGGTGCTTTATGGGCCAGCACACCCAAGGGCTCCAGGCACAGAGAACCAAGAACAAAGCAGAATCCAGGGTTTTATATGGGACAAGGGAGGTGGAGCTTTGGTGCTGCCATGGTATTTTCTGAAAAATCCCTTTGCCAGGAGTTTTCTCCTGAGAGGCTGAGAAGCCTCAGAGGAAAAGAAAAACAATAATTATCTGCTGCTGTGGAATGCAACAGGTGCATCTTTGACTGGTCCATGTTGGTTGTTTCTAATTAATGGCCAATCACAGTTGGCTGGCTCTGACTCTTTGAGAGTCACGAGCTGTTGTTATCATTCTTTTCTATTCCTTGCTGGCCTTCTGATGAAATCCTCTCTTCTATTCTTTGAGTATAGTTTTAATACATCATTTTCTTTTAATATATTATAAAATAATAAATCAGCCTTCTGAAACATGGAGTCAAGATTCTCATGTTTTCCCTTGTCCTGGGGCCCCTGCAAACACCACCACACTTTGGGTCTGAGGGCCAATGGGCAGAGGGAACAAGGGCGGTGCAAAGGCGGCACAAAAGGGCAACAACCAACTGGGATTCAGGGGAGGAGCTGCAGGGAACGGGAGCCAATGGGAAAGCGGGAGTGGGGAACATTCTGGAACTGGGGAGGAGAACCAGGATGATGTAACTTGGGTCACCAACATATAATGGACATGATGCCAGCAGGACACACACCAGGGGACAAAGTCACCACACCTGTGGGGATGCTGCCACCAGGACGCCTCCAGTGACACCAGCATGGCCCTGCATGGCCCCTGTGGGTGAGACTGACCCTTGCCCTGTCCCCAGGGGCAGTTGGGGTCCCCTGAGCGCGGTGGCCCTGGGACACCCTGGTGGCTGTCACTCACTCCTGGGCCACTTGTCACCAGCTGAACAAGCTCCCATCCTGCCCTGCTGGGGGGTGACATTCGGCTGGGACACCACAATGGTAGCAGGGGGGACGTGGTGGCAGGAACTGCATCAGGCAGCGCCATGGCTGAGATGAAGGTGCTGGTGGCAATGTGGTGGCACATGTGGTGGCACTGATGCCGTCCCAGTTCATGTCCCCATCCATGTTCATGTCCTCCCATGTCACCATCCATGGCTGTGTCCCCCCATGTCCATGGCCATTTCCAACCCAGGTCCCCACCAAAGGCTGTGTCCCCACACGTGCCCATCCAAGCACGTTCAATGTCTTGATTTTTACCCCAATTTCAGGGCTTTCAAAGGGATGAACAGAAACCTTTGTATTTAAAGGCCAAAACAAAAGGATTTCTGTGTCCCTGCCAGAAGAGCATCCACGTCCTTGGGTGGGTGGAAAGAACCTTTTTTGGAGGGGTTTCTACCCAACTGTCTTCAAAGTCATGGGTTTTGCCCCAATCCCACCTGATTTGGTTGTGGAAGATGCCTGTGGGGCAGAGAGAATTAAAATGATGGATTTATGTTGGAGAAGACCTCCAAGGCCATCCAGTGTTACTTGATGCCACCAAAAGACGCAAAAAGTGAGATTTTTCTGGGGTCAGAAGTTAACAAATCTGCTCAATGTCGCTATAAGATACAAAACAACAGGAGCGCACATACCACTGTTGTCAAGGTGAAAAAAGGAAAGTTTATTTTCTGACTCCAACATTTATAGTTTTCCAAAAGTGACAGTGGATCAGAGGGGGAAAGTCCCACCTCTCCAATGACTCTGGAAAAACCAACAGTCCATCAAATTTCTCCTCCTCCATCAAAGAATGCAAAACAATAAGTTATTTACAGGAAGTGTGTGAGAAAGTTTGCTACAAGAATGTAAACATCAGAAGGCTTAGAAAATCTTAAAAAATCAGGGCGACAGCTCTCCACAATGGATTTCTGATGCTGGTCTGTGGATGTGTCCAGGTGCTCATGGGGAGCCAGGAGCCAGTCAGGTCTCTTCCTAACACAGATCACTGGCACCAGAGGTCACCAGGGCTCTGCCCACCGGGGTCACTGGGGATCATCCAGTGCTGATCCTCCAATGAGGGATGGAGCTGTGGAGCTGGAGCAGCACATAAAGCTCTTCCTGCCCTGGGGGCACTCCCACAGCTTCCCTCAGTGCTGGCTGCGTTGGTGCTGGGTCAAGGCTGACCTCTGGGAGAAGCTCTTCCCACACTGGGGACACTCGTAGGGCCTCTCCCCGCCGTGGATGTGCTGGTGGGCAGTCAGGTGCGAGCTCGTCCTGAAGCTCTTCCCACACTCCCCACACCTGTAGGGCTGTTCCCCCATTGTTGAAAGCGAAGGGAGCCAACCCATCTTGTTGTTGATCAGCATCGACTCCGATTTATTGATCAAATCAGCCACTTTATATAACAGTGTTAATTAACTTCATGCATATTGCAAAATTCAAGCTCACGATAGGCTACAGAGAAAACTCTAACCCCTCCTTTTGTCTTACAACACCTGTGGTTTGTTCACTGAAAACAGGACCAGCGTTCTCACTGTGATATGAAAAGTTCTCAAAACCTTCATATCTGTTCCCAGAGCAGCTATCTGTTCCCAGAGAGCCCAAGGACAGAATGTTTTGCCTGTTATGGGAAGACTGTCTGAGAATCTTATTGTTTATAAAGTGGTGCTTGAGAGCCTAATTATTTACAAAATCAAGCCTGGGAACTGCTGCTTTACAGCTGCCCCCTACTTTCCCATCAGCTGTAGGGAAAGTAGGGGGCAGCTGTAAAGCAGCAGACCGTCATGGCCTCTTTCTTTAAGCCATGCTTGAACCAGGCTCTCCACACCCCATGTGGCTCTGCTGGTGGGCAGTCACTTCATAGCTGGTCTTGAAGCTCTTCCCACACTGGGAACACTCATAGGGCCTCTCTCCAGTGTGGATGAGCCGGTGTCTGATGAGGGTGGAGTTCGCCCTGAAGCCCTTCCTACAGTTGGGGCAGCGGAAGGGCCTCTCCTCTGTGTTGAATGCGCTGGTGCTGGAGGAGATTGGAGGTGGTCTTAAACCTCTCCCTGCATTTATCACACTCGTACAGCCTCTCCCCTCTGTGAATCTTCTGGTGGCGGATCAGGCTGGAGTTGTAGGCAAAGCTCTTCCCACATTCCCCACACTCATAGGGTCGTTCCTTCGTGTGGCTGCTCTGGTGGATAATCAGGCTGGACCTCAAACTGAAGCTCTTCCCACACCTGGGACACTCATAGGGCCTCTCCCCGGAGTGGATGAGCTGGTGCCTGAGGAGGCTGTGCTTGTGCCTGAATCCCTTCCCGCAGTGGGGGCAGTGGAAGGGCCTCTCCTCGGTGTGAGTGCGCTGGTGCAGGAGGAGGCTGGAGCTGCTCTGAAAGCTCTTGCTGCATTTGTCACACTCATAGGGCTTTTCCCCTGTGTGGCTCCTCTGGTGGAAAATCAGGCTGGATCTGGCTCTGAAGCTCTTCCCACACTCAGGACATCCATAAGGCCGCTTCCCCGGGTGGACGTGCTGGTGGCGGATCAGGCTGGAGCTGTGGCTGAAGCTCTTCCCACACTGTCCACACTCGTAGGGCCGTTCCCCAGTGTGGATTCTATAATGGTAGGTCAGGTGGCATCTCTTGCTGAAGCTCTTCCCACATTCTGAGCACTTGTGGGGCTTCTCCCTATCCTGAAGCTGCTCAGGGACCCCCAGCTCCAAGCTCCAGCCGCCTCCCTGGCACAGGGTGGGTCTTTCCTCCTCGGATCCCTGTGATCCATGTTTGCAGCCCCTCCTTGTGTGAAATCTCTGGGACTTTTCCTTCCCATTGGATTCCTGTCCTGTGGAGCTGCTCAAAACGGCCTCTGCCAAGAGGTTCTGCCGTGGGGATTTGTCCGCCCTGGTCTCCATCCTCAGCTCCTTCCCTGGGGGAGGAAGGACAAGGAGAGGATGGGATTTGCCTCTGTGCCAGAGGGAGGGGAAGGAGATCCCCCCAGTGCATCCCTGGCTGCACAGCATCAGCAGTGGGGCTGTGCTGCAGCCGGGGGCCACGCTGGGCTGGGAGATGGAGCAGGAGAGAGGGGAAAAGGGGCACTGACTTCCTCCTCACCTGCCTGGGGGTCCTGGGGCATCTTCCTCCTCCTCGCAGCCTCCTCCTCCACCTGGCGAAGGTTTGGGAATGGGAAGTCCTGGTTTGGGGAGCAAAACAAGTGCTGAGCGTGTTGGGTTTGATAGTCCCGGTGCCCAAGGGCAGCTGGAGAAGCCAGCGCCCCTTTCAGGCTCGGGGGGCCCGGACCCCGCTCATCCCCAGCCTCCCGCACCCCTCCCGGCTGCCGGGGGTCCCTCTGCACCGGGATCGCCCCTCTCCGGGGCTCTTCCCGCTCCGGGGCTCCCGCGTTCCCCCCGGCTCTCCCGGGGATCCCCAGAGCCGGGATCGCCCCCTCCCTGCCGGTACCGGGCCAGCGCCCCGGGGACCCCCCGAGATCCCTGCAGGGCCATTTCCCGCTCGGCTTTGGGCTCCTGCACGATCCAAACATCCCCGCCCCGCCAAAAATCCCTCCCGGAGACCCCCCCGCCATGGGCTGGGGGCGACTCCCCCCCCCCGCTCACCTGCGGGCTCCGGAGGGGCGGAACCGGGGCAGCCGCGGCCCGAACGGGGGAACCGCGTGGGGTTGGTGCTGCGGCTGCTCCTCCGCTGCTCCTCTTCCTCCTGCTCTGGCCCTCCTCTTCCTCTGCTTCCCGCTCCTCTCTTTCCCTTTTCCTTTCCTTTTCCTCTTCCTCTGTCCCTCCTCTCCCTCCCGCTCCTGCTGCTGCTCCGCTCCCAGCCCGGCCCGGGCAGTGCCGGCACCCAAAAGCAGCCGCTCTCTGCCCTGGGGGATTCCAAAGCGGCCCCGACCCGCGGGGCTGGGAGCGATACTGGGAGCACTGGGAGCGATGGTGAGAGCAGCGGGCAGGAACTGGAGCGCTCTCCCTGCCGGTGCCGCTCTTACTGGGAGCGCTGGGAGGGAACTGGAGCGCTCTCCCTGCCGGTGCCGCTGTTACTGGGAGCGCTGGGAGGGAACTGGAGCGCTCTCCCTGCCAGTCTCGCTCTTACTGGGAGCGCTGGGAGGGAACTGGGAGCAAACAGCGCCCGGAGGCGGCCGCAGCCGGCGGGGGGAGAGGGCGGAGTAAAGGGCGTGGTTATGCTAATCAGGGAGCGATCGCGAGCTGCGATTGGTGGGCGGGAGCAGCGCGGGGTTTGCACGGTAGCGTGAGGGCCGGTGGGGGGCCTGAGCGATGGCGCCGGCGTCCGGCGAGAAGGGACAGGGACCGGGAGCGGGAATGGGAATGGGGAATGGGGAATGGGGAATGGGGAATGGGGACAGGGATTGGGGAATGGGAATGGAGAATGGGGACTGGGAATGGGGACCGGGAATGGGGAATGGGGACAGGGAATGGGAATAGGAATGGGGACAGGGAATGGGAATGGGGACAGGGAATGGGAATAGGAATGGGGACCGGGAATGGGAATGGGGACAGGGAATGGGAATGGGGACTGGGAACGGGAATGGGGACAGGGAATGGGAATAGGAATGGGGACCGGGAATGGGAATGGGGACAGGGAATGGGGAATGGGGAATGGGAACGGGAATGGGGACAGGGAATGGGAATAGGAATGGGGACCGGGAATGGGGAATGGGGACAGGGAATGGGAATAGGAATGGGGACCGGGAATGGGAATGGGGACAGGGAATGGGAATGGGGACAGGGAATGGGGAATGGGAATGGAGACTGGGAATGGGGACCGGGAATGGGAATGGGGAATGGGAATGGGGACAGGGAATGGGAATGGGGAATGGGGAATGGGAATGGGAATGGGAATGGGAATGGGGAGCGGGAATGGGAATGGGGACAGGGAATGGGAATAGGGAGAGGGAATGGGAATGGGGACCAGGAACGGGACTGGGAATGGGGACATGGCCGGGGACCTGGAATGGACTGGAAATACAGTACAGGGAGAGGAATGGGGTCCAGACTGGGATGAGACCAGGATGTGAACGAGATAGGGGGGACATGGGAATGGGCTGGGTGAATGGGAGTGACAGTGGGAATGGGACAGCCGCTCCAGGGGACACCAGGAAGCGGGACAGGGGCACACGGGGGCAGTTCCAGGGCAGGGGCTCCTTGATCAGCTGCCCCAGAACCTCTGCCAGGGTCTCCCAGCGCAGCCGGAGCTGCTCAGCCTGGAGTGCTCAAAGCCCTGAGCAACCCCCAAGTCCTTCCCAGGAACCCTCAGCTCCCTTGGACCCAGCATCCCCCACATCCCCTGGAACAGCCCCCCATGTCCCCATCCTTCTCTTAGTTCAATGCCTTTGTTTTTACCCAGGTTTTGTGTGTTTGGAAAGGATGAAGGGATCTGAAAAGAAAATCCAGGCCACGGAGAGCCAGGAGGATGTGGAGCCCCAGCCAGGTGTCTTCCCAACAGGGATCACGGGCTCTGCCCACCGGGGTCACTGGGGGTCATCCAGGGCGGATCCTCCCGTGGGGATGGAGCTGGAGCAGCGCACGGAGCTGTGCCCACACTGGGGACACTCCCAGGGCTTCCCTCAGTGCTGGCTGCGTTGGTGCTGGGTCAGGGCTGACCTCTGGGAGAAGCTGTTCCCACACTGGGGACACTTGTAGGGGCTGTGACATCCCCCGGAGCAGCAGGGCTGGGGAGGGGAGGGGAGGGGAGGGGAAGGGAGGGGAGGGGAGGGGAGGGGAGGGGAGGGGAGGGGAGGGGAGGGGAGGGGAGGGGAGGGGAGGGGAGGGGAGGGGAGGGGAGGGGAGGGGAGGGGAGGGGAGGGGAGAGGAAAGGGGAGGAAGGGAAAGGGAAGGAAAATAGAATGAAGGCTTCATGGCTTGACATAAGGACTGGGACAAATCACCCAGCAAATGCCATCATGGGCAAAACAGGTTCAAAATTAGAGACATTAGTTGAATTTGTTTCTATCCAGATCAGGGCAGGATAGTGAGAAGTAAAATAAAGCTTCACAAACACCTTCTGCCCATCCCTCCCTCCTTCCCAGCTCTGCCTCCTCCCCCAGTGGTGCAGGCAGACAGGCACTGGGGGCTCTGCTCGGTTCATCACCTGTTGTTTCTCCTGCTGCTCGGGGAGAGGAGTTGTTCCCCTCCTGTGGCCCTCCTGGGGACACTTCTCCATGAACTTCTCCAGGGTGAGTTCATCTCAGGGACAGCAGCTCTTCACAAAGTGCTGCAGCTGCCTCACCCTCCATGGGCTCACAGGTCCTGCCAGGACCCTGCTCCAGCGTGGGCTCCTCTCTGCAGGGTTTGCAGGCCCCTGCCTGGTCCCTGCTCCAGCACAGGTTTCTCATGGGGTCACAGCCCCTGCTCAGGCCCCCCCTGCTCCAGCACGGGCTCCTCCAGGTGCTGCAGGTGCATCTCTGCTCTCCGGGCCCTCCATGGGCTGCAGGGGCCCAGCTGCCTCCCCAGGGGCTGCCCAGGGAATCTCAGGGCAATCAGCTCCAGCCCCTGGAGCAGCTCCTGCCCCTCCTGCTGCCCATCCTGCCCTGGGCTGTGCAGAGTTGTTCCTCTCAGTGTTCTCACCCTGCTCTTCCCTGCTCACACTCACACCTACACCATCACCCATTTCCTGAAATCTCTCACCCCAAAGATGTCACCACCATTTCCAGCTGGCCCAGCTTTGGCCAGCGGCTGCTCCATCCTGGAGCTGGCTGGAATTGACTGTGGGACACAGAGGAGCAGCTGCTTCCAGCAGCCTCTCACAGAAGGCGCTCCTAGAGCTCCCCTTACCAAAACCTGGCCATGCAAACCAAGTATAGCATGGCAGGGTTTTTATTACCGTAATTAATTATTCTTATTGCTATTGTTACTGTTATTGCTATTAACATTAAGCTATTGTTTTTATTACTACTAATATTTTTTAGTATTTTTGACTCTATAAATAGTGGCTATAGTAGAGCTCAAAACAAAAGTTCTTCATTGCAAGTAGAAGTTATAATTCTGTCAGCCTCTTGCCCTGCCCTGTTCTGTGTCATTGCTGTGTATGAAGCTGCTGCTGCCTGGGCTCCCTATTTCCCTGGTTTGGGAAATTCCATGGCATTGCTCACATATCAGAAAGAGAGGGCTCATTCCAATCAAATGGATTGCCTGAGCTCTTCTAGTCCCAGTGCTGGAAGCTTGTTTTCTAATGTTGTTGGCATTCTCAGCTTCTGTCAACATTTGTGATTTTATAACAAAATGTTCTGGGATGTGATTTTGCAAGATTCTCTAATCAGATTTCAGCTTTGCTCTTGGATTCCTGGATGGTGTGTCAGAGCTGAAGGCAGCAGTTTGGGTGGGAAGCCTTCAGTGGGAGCTGGGGTTGCCTCAGCAGTAGCTGGTTGTGCCCATGTGTGAAAAACACCAATCACTTGTTTTTAAAATTTTTAAAAGTTTAATAGTAATTAAATGGTTAAAAAGAATAGTGACAGAATTAGAGTAATAACAATTTGGACAAATTTAATTAGGACAATATGAGATAATAAAAGCAAAGAGTTATGGACATCCAGGTACCTTTTTCTGGGCAGCACGAGCCCGAAAAAGGACCCCCGTTAACAAAGGATTAACCCTTAAAAACAATAGCCCGTTGCATATTCATACACCTCATATATGATGCATAAATTCCATTCAAACACAGGATTCTGTCTGGTCAGTGTCAGCTTCTTCCTTCTAATCCTAACAGCGCCTTCCAGGCAGGAAGAAGTTTGTTTCTTCTGATAAGAGAGCAATAAATTCTTTTTCTCTGAAAGATCTAGGTGTCCTGGAGCTGCTATCTCACTGCAAGTCCTTTCTTTTAAACAAAGCATCTTACATAGCATAGTTTGTATTTTAACAATTTTTATAACCTAAAACTATATTTAACTCAGTACTTAAGAAAATTAATTCAGCATTGCTTTCTAACACAACACATATAACATTCATTTTAATATTTGCAAAAAGCCAATCATAAAATACATGCATTTTTCACAATTCCCACTCTTATTCTTTGTAAATCATTTGGCTTGAGCAATATTTCTTATCTATTTGTATCTTCTGGACTATGCTGGCAAAATAAAACAGGGGATTACACAAGGAAGAAATACAAAAACAGTTGTAACACAAAATGAAAGATCTTATTTCTTCTAATACATTACCCCACCAGCTAGATTTTAACATTGTTTTCTAATTTTTGGACTGGTACCGGGGTTATTATATGCATATATATTTTTCTTCTTTGATTTCTTTTGCTTTTTCTAGAATGACTTTTCTGTGGTCATCAATTTTCAACAATCTTATATATTGAACTTACCACAAACACCCCCTTCTTTGGCCAATAAATAGTCCAAAGTCAACCTATTTTGATACCCTACTTTTTTTGTTTGGCTTAGCTGACTTAATATTAACTCTAATGCCTGGGCAGCCTTATTTGCTACCATTTCTGTAACTGCTTGGAGTCTTGTAATACGATTCAACAGATAATTTGGAGTCAATACAGAGTTAGATTGCTGTGCTGGTTTTACCTTTTTGTTTATTATTTGTGTTTTTTCCAAATCTTGAACCGTATCTTCAAGATTAAATTTAAAACAAATCCATCTCTCTCCTTTTGGACATTCAGTTCTAAATCTATTACCACTTTCTCTTAAATTTATTGTAATCCAATAATTTACTCTGTTTTGCCTACAAGTTCTTAATTTGGATGGGTTATAGCAGTGGCTGTTGACATAGGTGTGTGTAATAAAAGACGAACTTTGGTTTCTTTCCATGTGATGCGTTCTGTAGCATTTTTGACAAAATCTTGCTCGTATCCCGAAAGGGAAAAGACAACAAATGAGTGCCAGAAACAGGAATAACAGAGGGCCAGTACGGCTTATACTCCCACCTCCCATGCCTGTGAGGCTGCAACCCACAGCAGGTGTATTTGATCTTCTCGGTGGCGAAATACAGAGGCCAATCTGGTCTTGCCCTCTCTTTCCTTGTCACTTTCTCTTAACTAATTTCTAGGCAAATTGTTTTTGACACTCTTTAACTGTGGTCTGAAATAAACAGGGCCAGGAGACTTCTTCTCCTTTTTAATGCCTTTATTAAAAGTAATCAGCTCAGGATTGGGCAGCTCCGCGGGGCTGCAGTCTCCCGTCATCTCTCCCAGGGCAACTCGGAGGAGGAGGATAAGCACAGCTCTGTCCCTGTGGGGCAGAGCCGGGGAATCCAGTCCTCGTGGGAGCCTTTAGGACGTGGTGATCCCATCCCATGTTAGTTTTCTCTGTTCCTTCCTGCCTGCTCCCGGTTTCGGGACGACTCCCGTGGTCAGGGCGAGAGGGGCTCCGAAGGTGTTCAGCATCTCTGCAGGCTCAGCACTCGGCTCCTCACGGCCAGACATCACTCCAGTCTCTCAACTCTTAGTTGGCTCGTTGTTTTTGGGGTTTTCTCTATGTGTTTGGAGCCGTAGTCCCCCACAGCGTGCTGGTCCCGGAGTCACTTTGCACAAACCACCCCCCCACCCCCCCAGGTCTCTTCTCACTGTTGGGGAAGGTCCCCACCCGTTACTGTCTAGGAGAAGGGCCATTACCTCGCCCTAGCCAGGGCTTTTACTAATACAAAAACAACCATTAACAACAACGACCCGTAATTACCATAACACAGGCAGCAGCCCAGCAGTGTGGTAACTTTTTTTCTCACAGAAAAAATCAACTGAATTTTTGTTCATAACATGGTCTCTTACTGTTCTTCAGGTATCTCTCATTCAACAGGCACTAATAATTCCCATCCACAAAACCAAGTCAGTACTTTAACACTTTTTGCAATAAGAGCATAAATTTTGTTAACTACAACACTAATTACTCTCACAATTTTTACTTATAACCCAGCTAGCATGTCTAGTATTGGAATGAATCAAATAAAGTTTACTAATGGAAATGGTAATTCCCCTTCTCCCCTGTACAATTCTCAGGCTAAGGTCAGAATACAAAAACATTTTTGATCTTTCTATCTGAGGTATTCCTCCCCCAAGGAGATGTTTTATTCAGGCAGTGCTCAAAACCAGTGATATAAGCATTATCTTATTTCTTAATTCAGTGTTATTCTTTGTACATTTCTTGGATCATTTGGGTTTTCTCAAACTATTGCCACTCAGTCCCCACTGGAAAGTCAGTTCGGTATCACACGGTTTAAATGTGATAGTCCCTTCCTCAGGTTTCTTCACAAGTCCTTTGATTCTGCTGGCATGAATTCACTCTCTTTCCGTGATTTTGATCGTTGCTTCAGTAGTACCTGGAAAGGTCTTCTTAATAGCATAGTAATAAAAGAAAGATAATACTGCATTAACTTTTACTATTTGATTTCCTCCTAAACTTTCTGGGTTTAGCTAAAAGCTTTCTCTACAGCAGCGTCTTCTTCTTCAGGAAAAAAACCTTCTCATTAACAGCAAACAAAATACACAAAAGAAAAAAAAACCCAAAAAACTTCTTACTTAAGAAAAACAAACCGCTATGTGAGGTTTGGAGAGTCATCAATCTCCACTTTGATTTTATCTTTGAGTGCTAGCCCCTCTCCCCCTCTCTTCACGGCCTTGCTGTCAGTGCTGTTCTTGGCCCTTCCCCCGGTGCGGCCCCTTGGCTGCAGGGCCGGAGCCGGGGAGAGCAGCCTCGGGCATGGGGACCCTGGGGGCTGCCCTGGGTCTCTTTTGCCCTCTCTCTCTCTCTCTCTTCTTCTCTCTCTCGGCCCACTTCCCGGGCCGACGCTGCCATCCTGGGCTCGGGACCCCGACAGTCTGGGAGTCCCCCTGGCAGTTCCGGCACGGAGCCAGCCCGCTCCTGGCCGGCAAACCATCCTCTGCTATCAAATTGTGAAAAACACCAGTCACTTGTTTTTAAAATTTTTAAAAGTTTAATAGTAATAAAATGGTTAAAAAGAATAGTGACAGAATTAGAGTAATAACAATTTGGACAAATTTAATTAGGACAATATGAGATAATAAAAGCAAAGAGTTATGGACATCCAGGTACCTTTTTCTGGGCAGCACGAGCCCGAAAAAGGACACGCGTTAACAAAGGATTAACCCTTAAAAACAATAGCCCATTGCATATTCATACACCTCATATATGATGCATAAATTCCATTCAAACACAGGATTCTGTCTGGTCACTGTCAGCTTCTTCCCTCTAATCTTAACCGTGCCTTCCAGGCAGGAAGAAGTTTGTTTCTTCTGATAAGAGAGCAATAAATTCTTTTTCTCTGAAAGATCTAGGTGTCTTGCGGCTGCTATCTAGCTACAAGTGGTGCAGTGGGGGAAATGTGGGTGGCACTTGCTGCCATTGCTAACAAGTCTGCTCTCTGGTTGCCCTCAGTGATGTATTTTGGCAGCTCTGTGTGCGACCGGACATGCAGGATGTGATAAGGTTGCTCTCTGTGGGAGATGAACCAAATTAAATTAGAGAGCAAGCTGTATAATTTTTTATTTTGGACTTTCTTGAGCAGGGCACGCTCTGCCTGCTCTGCTATCCTGGTGACAAATGCAGAATCTGTGACTAATTTGAAGGGTTGTTGGAATGTTCAAAACGCCCTCACAGCTGCAGCAAGTTCTGCAGTCTGGTAGGAACCTTCAACAACCTGGATATCAGACTCCTCCTTCTGAGTGTCAGGGTCCCTCAAGGTGAACACTGACTTGTGAGATTTGTCTGAATCGTCAGTGAACTTGGTGATAGCGTTTTTGAGTGGAGTTTTACTTTTATACGATTTTGGGGCCAAATGCAGTGAATCTTTAAAAAGCCTGTGTTTAGGATAATGAATTGAAACTTTTCTGGGATAGCTGTCTAATGAAATTTGCGGATGTTCATTTGTTTGCAATAGAGAATCCAATTGTTCCATAGTATAAAAGAGGGAAATGCATGCCAGATTGCAAGCTGCGAGGGTCCGGAGGCAATGTCGGCCTATAATAATAAGTTTGGCTACAAGTTCTGGTGGGGTGGTGACTGTTTGATGTGGTTGGTGTGGCAGAAAAAGCCACTTGATGGTGATGAGAGTGAGAGAAAGATTCAGCTAAAGTCAAGGAAACAGGGCAGGGGAGATGGAAACCTTCCCTTGAGATGCTTTTGGGAAGGCCTGAAGGGACCCTGCCTTCCCTTGGAACAGAGGTGCTCACCATGCATGGTGTTGCCTGACCTGCCCTACGTGCTCCTCTATTCCAGAAGGACTTTTGCCCACTTCATCACTTGTCTGTCCCTCCAATTCCAGGGCCTCAAACCTGCTCTGTGAGATACTAAACCTGTAAGTCAGCTGTAAGTTTTCAGAATATGGCACTGACCATGGCTCTAAGTAAGTTTTTTTAATCAGGCTTACAATATATTTTGAGAAGAAGAAGGAACAGAAGGGGTAGATACCACACAAGAATCCAGCACAGTCTTCCCAGCTTTTTTGTCTGGGTTCTATGAAGCACACTGCCCAGTGCTTGTATTTTGCTGTCTTTTCATGTGTTCTGGTGACCAGAACCATCCCATGGCCAGGCCCAGGATAATTTGGGTGCCAAAGTCCCATTGCCTGCAAACATCACACTCTTTTTTACCCAGCTGGTGCTCAGCTCAGCATATTTGCTGAGACGACTTTAGGACTGTTTTCCTTAACTTGGCAGTTCTAGCAGATGTCCTTATGGCCCCTAAATTCTGCATCCTTTGTGTCCACTATCAGTGGGCATCCTTCTTCCCAAGCTTTGTCAACCTCCCTCTGGGTCTGAGATCAGTGAAACGGGCCCAGCCCTGAGTCTTAAAGACAATTCTAGCAACAACTACTTTGCTTTTCTAACACCTGGCCATCACTTCGAGCTTGTAGGCTGCTATGTGTGTCACAGGTTAAATGTCTCTTCCTGTTGATCAGGCTTGGAAGCATGGACAGCCCAGGCATGACAGGACATGTTTTCTTCAGGAAATGGGACGTAGGGCCCAGTTTGCAACAGGTCCAGGCCCGCGCCTTCCAGAGCGCCAGAAGGTCCGCGGCGCCATTGCAGGGCTTAGGGCGCCGCCTTGTGGGCGAGAGCCGCCATGACAGTGCGGGCGCCGCGCGGCGGGGCCAGAGGGCGGGAAAGGGCGGGCGGGTGTGAGGGGCGGGGCGGTTCGTGCCCAGAGCCGAGCCCGCGCTGTCCCTCGACGCCTTCCCGGCTCGGTGTTGGGAGCGAGCCGCCGCTGCTCGGGCTCTGGGAGAAGCGTGCGGCCGCTGCGGAGTCCCAGCCCGCAGATCTGGCTGCTGGCCGAGGCTGCAGTGCAGAGCTGCCATGCCAGAGCTGCCGTGCGCCGTGGCGCTGCCAGAGCCCCTGGCAGAGCCGGGCTGGAAGTGCCGACAGCTGAGGGAAGCCCTGCCATGGCAGCGCCCCAAGCTCTTGTTTATCCCACAGAAAGAGAGGATCAGCACCTGGAGGTGACTGCGTCATTCCTGGAAAGGGACTATCTGCTTACAGTTGCGATGTCTGGCAGCAAGCAGGACGGCGCTGGTGCCAGGGAGCCAAGTGAGGGCAAAGCAGCCCTGTGACAGCCTGGCCCAGGGGCTCTTGTGGCAGCAGGCAGCGTGGGGATCACAACAGAGGCAGTGAGAGGCAGGAGCTGCTCGGCCATGCTGGGGCTGGGAGCCTCATTCCTGCCCAAGTGGGGCCCAGCTGGGCCAGGGGGCAGCTCCTGGGACAGCCGTGCCCACAATGGCCCCTGCTCTGCAAGGCCTCCAGCCCTGCCCATCAGCCAGGCAGGGACAGAGCAGCCTTGGGGCCGATGCTGCTGCAGGCTCAGAGCCCCGCAGAGCTGCTCATGCCCGGTGCCATTGGCTCTGTCCCCTGCAGCCTGCATGCTGTGTCGCCGTGCCGAGGCTGACCCGGACATATGCGGTGACAAACTGCATGTTTTGCTTCTTTGCACTGCACCTGATATAATCCCGGGCCATTTCCTTTGAGTCACTCAATTTCCCAAAATTTTCTTTTTTTCTCCTCCAATTGCAATTCTTTGATGGTATCTCCATTCCAGCGTGTTTGTAAGTCCTTTTTGCTGTTTTGGCCTTCAGTGGGGATCAATTTTGGCAAGCTTTGCTGCATGCGCCTGCACTTGATGGCGTATGGCCTGCCTGCATTTTGATGGCTTTGACTTTGGGAAAGATTTTTTCCTTTTTTTTTTTTTGTTTTAAGTATCCATGCCATGTCCCTCATATCTTCCCCACCAAGTTTTGTCTTCCTCCTTGACTTTTCCCCTGCTTTTGTAACCTCTGTGAGCTTAGTTTTGGCATGTTTTTTTTCCTTTGCAATGCAGCTGATTTCCTCATTTGAAGACACTAAATTCCCGATTTTCTGCTTTTTTCAATTGCATTTCATTTGAACCTATCTCCTTTCCATAATGTTTGTAAGCCTTTCTTTTGGGATTTGCAAGACTCCTTTTCCCTTCCCGAAAGGAAATTTCGTTTCCGTTCGGGAAGGGAATACGAATCTTGCGATTTCAATGGGAACCAATAGGGGAATCTTTGGTCCATGCCCCTGACCTTGATAGCATCCCATGCCTTTTGATGGCTTGGACTTTGGGAAAGACATTTTTCTTTTTTTTTGTTGTTTCATGAAGTGTCCATGCCATGTCCCTCATATCTTCCCCCCTAAGCTGTGTCTTCCTCCCTGACTTTTTCCCCTGCTTTTGTAACATCTGTGAGCACAGTTTTGGCATGTTTCTCCTTTGCACTCCACCTTATATAATCCCGGGCCATTTTCTTAGAGTCACTATATTTCCCAAAATTTTCTTTTTCTCCCCTCCAATTGCAATTCCTTTTATGGGATCTCCATTCCAGTGGGTTTGTAAGTCCATCTTTTTGGTTTGGCCTTCAGTGGGGATCAATTTTGGCAAGCTTTCCTGCATGTGCCTGCACTTGATGGCCACTGGCCTGCCTGCATTTTGATGGCTTTGACTTTGGGAAAGATTTTTTTCTTTTTTTTGTTGTTTTATGAAGTGTCCATGCCATGTCCCTCATATCTTCCCCTCCAAGTTTTGTCTTCCTCCTTGACATTTTCCCCTGCTTTTGCAACATCTATGAGCTTAGTTTTGGCATGTTTATCTCCTTTTCACTGCAACTGATATAATCCCGGGCCATTTCCTTGAGTCACTCAATTTCCCCAAAATGTTTTTTTTCTCCTCCAATTGGATTTCCTTTGACGGTGTTTCCATTCCAGTGTGTTTGTAAGTCCTTCTTTTCTGTTTTGGCCTTCAGTGGGCGTTAATTAAATTAATAGCAAAACATGGGGTAAGGAAAACCTCTACTCTTTATTGGATGCAGTGGGGAATATAGTAACTAAAGATAAGGAGAAGGCAGAGCTACTTAACATCTTGTTTCTCTCAATTTTCGATATTAGGGCAGGCTGTCCTCAGGACAAGTGCTCTGCTGAGCTGGTAAATGGGCACAGGGAGCAGAACAGCCCCTGGAATCCAGGAGGAAGCAGTTGGTGACCTGCTGAGCCACTCAGATGCTCACAGGTGTGTGGGATCAGATGGGATCCATCCCAGGGGGATGAGGGAGCTGGTGGATGGGCTCCCCAAGCTGCTCTCCATCATTTACCATCAGTGCTGGCTCAGCAGGGAGGTCCCAGAGCACTGGAGGTGCCAGTGTGAGCCCATCCCCAAGAAGGGCTGGAAGGAGGAGCTGGGGAACTCCAGGACTGTCAGCCTGACCTGGGTGCCCGGCAAGGTTATGGAACAGATCACCCTGAGTGCCATCACAGGGCACCCACAGGATGGCCGAGGGGTCAGAGCCAGCCAGCGTGGATTCCAGTGTCTGCATGGAATGGTCTGGATGAGGGGATTGTGTCCAATATCAGCAAATCTGCAGATGACACCAAACTGGGTGTGAGTTTGGATCTGATAGAGGATGGAAGTAGGAGGGCTCTGCACAGGGCCCTGGACAGGCTGGATCCAGGGCCCAAATCCAACAAGGTGAGGTTTAACAAGTCCAAGTGCCGGGTCCTGCAATTTGGCCACAACAACCCCTGCAGCACTACAGGCTGGGGACAGAGTGGCTGGAGAGCAACCAGGCAGAAAGGGACCTGCAGGGACTGATGGACAGCAGGCTGGACATGAGCCAGCAGTGTGCCCAGGTGGGCAAGAAGGCCAATGGCTCCTGGCCTGGATCAGGAATGGTGTGGCCAGCAGGAGCAGGGCAGGGATTCTTTCCCTGTGCTGGGCACTGGTTGGGCAGCACCTCGAGTGCTGTGTCTAGTTCTGGGTCCCCTGGGGTGGGGAATTAGAAGAAATTTGTATCAGGAAGAGTAAAGAAAGCCAAGGTGAAGCAAGGGAAATGCTCAGGGCATTTTGGGAGTGGCTGCCAGGCAGCCCTGGCTCTGACCAACAGCGTCTGCAGTGGGACAGGGAACTCCCAGCTGATGCAAACAAACTTTCTGGCTGAGTGCAGAGGCCAGGACAAAGCTGAGTGGTTTCCCTGGTGTCCCCCAGCCCTTGCTGGCCCCAGGGGCTGATGGCATTTGAGCTCCCTCAGGTTCATGTCCCCACACCAACAGCATGGGTGTGCTGCCCCTGCTGTGTGCAATGCAAACAGGGGCTGCTGAGCCAGTGCTGCCGTGTCTGTGCCTGCAAGGATGGGGCGCCTGTGTGAGCTGGGGGAGAGGCCAGGGCTGCAGAGGGGGGATGTTGTTGGCAGCTCCATCAGGACGCTCTGGGATGCTGCCCTGGGCTGTGCAGCGCACTGGGGATGGATCAGCCCCTGCTCTGCTGCTCCTTCCCTTCTGCCCCAGGGCCCTTGCAGAGCCCCAGCTGTTGCTGTCCTCAGCTGCCATGGCAGCCCTCAGGACAAAGCGGTGCCAGGGCTGTTCCAGGTACAATTGCAGTGACACTCGTTGGTGCCACCAGGTGCCATGGCAACGTCCACGGGGACCGGTCCTTGGTTTGGTGCCATGGCAACCAATACCCGGCCCCATTGTGATGGTTGATGGCCATGGAAAGCTGCCCTGGGCCCTTGCTCAGGGCTGGTGTCAGTGCCCAGAGCCAGAGGGGATCCCTTGCTGGGGGCTGTGCCATGGCCACCTGCCCTGTGCCGCGCTGGCCGCTCTGGCACCAGGAACCAGCAGCCACCGGCACTGCCAGGGCCAAAGGCCAGGTCAGCCAGACAGAAAGGGGCAGGGCTGGGCACTGTTTCCATGGCAACCGGCACTGGGGGGACACCTGGGTCACCTGGCCTGGCAGTTGCCATGGAAACCCCCGGCAGGGACTGAGGGCACAGCCCCTGGCACTGAGACACTGCTGGGCCGGGTGCTGAGCACAGCGCTGAGCACGCAGAGATGGTTTTGTTCTTGCTGAGCTGCAGCACAGCCAAGGCCTGTCCTGCCCCTCGTCCAGCCACGCTGGGGAGGGGCTGGGGCTGCGGGGGAGCTGGGCAGGGGACACAGCCAGGACAGGGGACCCCAACTGACCCCGGGCATAGCCCAGACCAGAGCACATCATGCTCAGGGTGTGAAGGGGGGAACAGGGAGGAAGGGGGGAATTTTGGAGGGAGGGCTTTTGCCTTCCCAGGGAACACTTAGGCAAGAGGGGGCCCTGTTTCACCAGTGGGCAGGGTCACTACCAAAGACACAGACACCAACTGAAGGAATTGTGTCATTTATATCATGCACAGCTGCAGAGATTTACAAAAGGATATGCTCAGCAAGGCTCATCATCATTAGCAAAGAATTACAAAAGAAGCTCAGCAATCCATCATAACCCATCATTACATTTTGATGACCAATCCCTTGGTGAAACACCAGAGGTGTTTGTGGCAGACAAAGATTCTGGCTGATTATAAACGTACACCTTACAGACATCAGTAGTACTTCAGTGACACTGTTCTTCATTCTTATTTTTTCAATCTCATTCGAGTTAGGAACAAGAATTCTGTTGTCCCTGGAGCTGGCACCTTTTTAATTCCAGAATAATGCTCCCAGGCCCTTTGCTGTTCAGCTTTCCCATGCTGTCTGTGGCTAACAAGGCCTGGGGGGCCCTTTCCCCTCTGGCTGGAAGGGGCCGGGTCCCAGTCCCTGAGGGGCACCCAGGCTCCTGGATGGAATTCCTGTGCAAGTCCCTCAGTGTCACAGCAGCTTTCCCATGGAGCCGGGTGGATCAGAGCATTTCCCAAAGGGGCCCTTGGGAGAAACAGGGAGATCTGCTCTGGCAGGATGTGTAAAACCATATCCTGGCAGATCTACTTGTTCTCACACAGAATCCTTGGCTGCAGGGACACATTCCCATTGTTCCTGCCCAGGGTTCAGGACTCAGAGTTGTCTTTCCTAGGAGCTGCTCCTTCAGCTGCCTCGGGAGGGCCTTTTGGCCTCTGGACCCACACTTTGGCTCCATTATTAGGGCTGCTGCCCCCAAACCCTTTATCTCCACAAATGGTGGTGACTGGAGGTGGATCTCCTGTTTTCACAATCGTTCTTAAAATTGCAAAATCAGTAATTGTGCTACCCTGTCATGGGGTTGAACAATCCAATCTTGTTTGTTATTGTTTACAGAATTACTGTAATTTCTCCTTGATATTCTGCATCATTTCCTCCTGCCATGACAGGAACACTTTGCAAGGCCAAGCTCCAAGGGAGCAGTTACCAAATCAAAGTGTCCTGAAGGAATCTGAATTCCTGTTTCAGTATTGATAGCTCTCATTTGCTTTGAATTTTTCCTAATGAATTCCAATGCATGAAGGCCCAGCCCTGCAGCCTCTGGGCTGGCCCTGCCAGGGGCCATCACAGCCAGAACAATTTCTCAGGCAGCCCAAGTCTCACTGCCCATGGCTGGATTTGCAAACTGGGGGCAGCCGTGCACAGCCAGGGGGTTCCATTTCCCCAGTGGGCCATTGTGAAGGGCATGGAGCACATCTGGGAGATGGGTTCTCCATGGGCAAACGTTCCCATCTCCTCATTTTTCCAACTGCTCTTTTAACAACCCCTTCACCCGTGCAACCAATCCTGCAGCTTGTGCATAATCTGGTACATGAAAAACCCCGCAGGCAAAATCACTGTATTTTTCACAGGAACAGACAAAGCACTCTGCATCACAGTATCAGCAAACCCTGCAAAATTAGCCAATTTCCTCCCTTTCTCTCTTTTTCATTGTATACAATCTCAAAAAGTTGACCACTGACATTAGGGTCCTGGCCAATCCTGTTCTGTAGAGTATTTAGTGTTACATCCCTGAGCAGCCAAAGCTACCAAATTAGTATTGTCAGCACTATTTCACATTATTATATAATTTTATACATAGATAGTGATATAGAAATATAGATAGATACAGACATAAATAAATATATATAAATAGATATATTGAAGTCTTATTATACTATAAATACATATATAATTATTATGTATATAGATATTTCACTTGCACAAATGCATCTGAGCTCAAGACTAAAACCTTCTTCTCTTGCTCCATGTGGGAGCATTCCAACCATAATTGTTTCTTCTGATGGTGCTGTTTCCTATGTACTCTTTCCTTTTCCATATGCAATTTTTGAATGCATTTGAAGCCATCCAGGGGTGCAGCTTCTTTTACCCGACTGCCCCACTACTCCCACAGGGCTCCAACCTCAGCCCACTCCAGAGCCAGGGAACTCCAGGGAAGGGCTTCCCAGCTGGGAATTTCTGATGGGACTGATTCCTCACATTGACACTGAACAAGTGACATTTTATTGGCATCTGGCCAGACTGTGCCCGTTTTGTTTTACCAGTGGGCAGGGTCAGCACCACAGACACAGACTCCAGCTGAAGGAATCAGTGTCATTTCCTGCAGTTCAGAGCAGCAAAGAATCACAAAAGGAGCAGCTCAGCAATGCAACCAACCATCCCCACCAAAGACTGCCTGCAGTGATTAACAAAGATCCAGCAGCATTTACCCTCAGCCTTTACCATCCCCCAGACCCACACAGCAGCTGGGGAAGCTGTCACAGCCAAGGGCTGCAGAGCCACTCCTGGGCACTGGGAATTCCTGCAGGTGCCTCCAGCCCCAGGTGAGGCTCCAACCCCTCTGGGAGAGGGCCCAGCTATGACAGTGCTGAATGAACAAACTGACAGCACTGCTAGTGTGGCCACATCTGCTTTCATCCTCCTCTTGGGTCCCTCCCAAAGCCTGGCCAGGGCTCAAGGAGGAACCAAGGGAGGTGACTTTGACCATACAGCCCCAAACAAGGCCAGATGTCAGATTTCATGGTCTTGTCTGGCTTCTACATACACAAAGGTCAATCCATGTTTCACTAATGAGTGGCTACATCTATCACAGTGCTAATGACCATGCCTATTTCATGAGGGAGCAGATATATAGAGAACCTTTGCTAGGAAGGTTCATCCAGAGACCACCTTTGGCTCAGGGCCTGCTGTCCAGGCCTCACTCAGGGCTCGTGTCCAGGCCTTGGCACTTCAGAGACGTGGTTTAGTGCTGGGCTTGGCACTGCTGGGTGAGCGGCTGCACTGGGTGAGCTCAGAGGGCTTTTCCAACAGAAAGGATTCTGTGATTCCATGATTCTATCCACTGCATTCAGCTGGGGCTATTTTAGCAGCATTACTTTGCTCCAAAAGTTCCCTCTTGCCCAGCCCCTGTGGCCTGAGGCTTCAGCTCCTTCAGCTCGTGGTGCTGAGCTGCTCATGCTGAACGAGACGGCTCAGAGAGAAGAACACAGTCCATGCAATCCCTTCTGGGACACGGAGAGGGGAGGCTGTGCAAACAGGAGCATTATTTGCTGTGGCCTCTCTCTGCCCTTCACGCCTTTCAGCGCTTTGAACCAGCCAAGAGCTTTCTCCAAGAGTGCAATGGAGCAGCTGCTCCTGCTCCCGGGCCTGGCTCTCTCCAGTCTCTGCCCTTGCCTGGTTCTATCCCTCTTGCTGTGCCCTCTGTTCCCCCAGGGCTCGCTGGCTGCTGCCCAGGACTGTGGCACTGGCACAGATCCAGTGCTCCAGAGCCTCCTTTCTGTGCCCTTGCAGCTGCCTGGGCACAGCAGCCTTTTCCATCTGGAAGCTCCCCATGGACAGGGAGTGCCCAGCTCCGTTCCTTGCACAGCCTCCAGGAGCCCAGGGCTGCCATCTCCAGTCCCTGCTGGCCCTGGGGGCTCCCAGGTGCCTCAGGCTGCTGTGACACCGCTGCACACGGGAGGGAAGAGGGGCAGGGGCTGTGCTCAAAGTCAGCTCCATCTGCTGCTGCTGCTGCTGCTGCTGCTGTGGGGTCATTTGTGCAGCCCTGTCTGCCCAGAGTCAGGGATCAGATCCTGCCAGTCTCTTCCAGCTCTGGCTCCTCAGAATTTGGGCCTTGGAGCCTCAGGTGACCAAAGGCAGCTGCTGCTGGTCCCTCTGTGTGTGCCCGTGTTCAGCAGTGCTGCTCCATCAGTCTGTGCCCAGCAACGGGGAAAAGCCTCAGCCCTGCAGGGCCAGGAGCTGCCGGGCTCTGCCTGAGCAGCTCAGCCAGCAGGAAGGGAGCTGCTCCACATGGGAACCAGGAGCAAAGGACATTCCTTTGATAGGACATGTTTTCTATTTAAAGGAAAAAAAAGGAAAAAAAATTGATAAATTGTAAAAGATAAGAATAAAATCCAAGTGTTAGTGAAAAAAAAATACAGTTAATGAAAAAAACAAAACATAAATGCCAAGTTACATTCTTTGCATTAAGAGGTAAATGATCTTTTTAAAAAGACAACTCAGTTATTTACATTGTAACTGTGCTGATTGCATGCATCCATCTTTGTGACCTCAAAAGCCTCTTAAAAGATTTTGGGCTTTGTTTCCAACATTGGTATTTGAATTTGTGGTCAAAGCAAGAGGAAATTGATTTGTGCCCTTCCAGCTCCAAGCAGGACTGGGAATGGAAACTCTGTCAAAGCCGAAATCCTTTAGAAGATGACCTTCCTTCTCACCCTGCAAATGAGCTGCACATTCCTTTTGAAAATGTCAGGGATTTCTTAGAGTCACAAAGTCCCACTTACGGCTTTTTGCTCTGGTTTGGAAGTGCAGAAGGGCAATTCTCCATCCACCAGCTCCAGACTGCACTGCCTCAGGAGCACGGTCCACTCGCCAGCTTTGGCCCACTCGTGGCACTTCTAGAGGAGGAAGAAAGTGCAATTGCACAATTCCAGCCAATAAAGAAGGAAGAATGGGACAGACAAAAACACCCTGTGCAGATCCAGGCATTCAGCTCGACTGTGGAGAGTTTGGGTCCTTGCCAGTTGGATGTGTGTCCCCAGCTGCAATCTCTGGGCCTGCAGCAGAGTCTCACTCACCTGCCAAAGCAGAAAGCTCAGGCGCTGTGCTCACAACAAACTCGTCTGATGGAGAGCTGTCAGAGCAATGTGAGGGCAGAGCCAGCCCAGCTGGGCCCAGGGCTGAGTCCAGCAGAGCCCTGGCAGAGCCCAGAGCAGCCTCAGCACCTGCAGAGCCCGGCTGCAAGGAGAGAAAGCAGAAAGTGCCTGTCAGCTGAGGGCTCCTGTGCCCTTGTGCCAAGGCCTGCGGTGCCCAGGCCGTGCTGGCTGTGCCCAGAGCTGTGCCCAGAGCTGCCCATCCCTGCTGCCTTTGGCACAGAGCAGGAGGGCAGCACATGTGCCCAGCCTGCAGCCAGCCAGGGCACATCCAGCCCTCAGCAGCTGCCCAGAGCAGGATGCTCCTGTGCTCGCTGCCATCTCCCAAAAGCTCTGATCCCACCCTGCCAAGCACACAGGGACCCACCTCACGCCAGCCACGGCTGCAAGAAAAGCTGCTCCCAAACCATGGCCTCAGCCTTCTCCAAGGGCATGGCCCATCCACGCCACAGCTGCTCCCAAGCACTTCCCCATCCACACCGGACCACCTCGAATGCTTTCTCTGGAAAAATAAACAACACATTATTGAAAAGAGATTAGATGCAAAAAGGGAAAACAAGTAAAACGGTAAAAACTCTTATCTCTGTCAGGGACTTGAGGAAGGCCCAAGCCCTGCATGCCAGGGAGAAACCCTGCCATGGGTGCGGGAAGCCCACACTTTCTCTCTTCCCCTCTGCACTGCCGCCAAAAATCACGGTGATCCCAAAGCAAACAAGGGCAGTGGAGCAGCCCAAGCCCTTCCTTGCCTGCACAGCAAAGCAGCTGTGCTCACGTTCTGGAGTCCCACCATGGGGTTTGTTTGTGTCGGGCTGGCTGCCTCAGCCCCAGCTCAGGCCACAGTGGGTGCTGGGGGCTGTTGGCAGGGCCAGGAGCCCACTCCCATTTCGTACCCACCCCAGCCCATCCTCCCAGCCCTGCCAAAAGCAGCTGGGCAGCAACTGAAGAATGAATTGCATCTCCCCCCAGCAAGCGGGGAGCCTTTGGTTCCCCGCCATGCTGGGCAATGCCCAAATCTGGCAGCATTTGCCCGGGTGGGACTCACCCGCAAATTCCGTGTGGAGTTTGGCTTTGATGAAGGTGCCAGAATCAAAGTCCATCACCTTCAGCCTCCCGTGGCCAGGCTGAGGAAGAGCTTGTCATCCTTGATGTCTCCCTCGCTGTCTCCAGCAGCAGCAGAAGCAGCAGCAGCATCCCCACCCGGTACAGCTTCTCCAGGGGCTCCTTCTCCTTCCCTGGGGGCAGACCAGGCTCTCAGGGCTCTGCCCAGGGCCCCAGCTGTCAGGGAACCAGGACAAGCAAAACCAGCTGGGAAGGCAGCCACCAGTGCTGGGCAGAGCAGCTCAGCTCCAGCACAAGGGCTGTGTGTTCCCATCCCATGAGCCCAGTGCAGTGACACTGGCAGCACAAAAAGGGCTGGGTTCCTTTGCTTCTCATTGCCAAGGCATGTGTGCAGCTGGAACTTACCAGGGCCCTGGATATTCCAGGCACCTGGAGAACCATTCCCAGCAATTGGGAAAATCCTAGGTGCTCCATCCACCCATAGATGAGGTCTCCAAATTTGCCCCGAAATTGGGTACAGCTTTTAGAGGCCATAAAGAGCAAGTCCAAGTGACTTGATGATATCTTTAGCCCAGAAAGCCCTGCAGCTGATGGCACACTTCACAATCAGCAGGGGACACAGCTAGGCCAAAGCCCAGACCCTAGCTGGGAAATGAAGAAAAGAAAAATCTTAATGAAAAGGAAAATTACCCCTCGCACAGGTTGCCCCAGCAAAGACAAACTCCAGGATCAGCTCTCCTCCTAAGTCATCCGGCAGAGCAGGCAGCCGAGCCCCGACAGGCGAGGCCGAATCCTCCATACCCAGCGCAGCTGATCTTGCAGCCTCTGGATGGTGGAATATCGCCCACGCTGTATTGCCAGGAGGACATGAAGTGTTTCAAATGCCAGCTGTGACACGGCACTGCTCCTGTCCTCCATCAGGCATTCCAGGGCTGCAAGAGAGAGGAACAGAGCTACGGTCAGAGCTGGATCTGCGAGGAGCCAAGAAGAGCCCCTGCAAGGGCCATCCCAGCCGGCTCTTGCCATGGCCAGGAGGGAGCAGGGAGCAAGGGGATCAGCCCGAAGCTGCGGGCCACCAATGGCCCACGGGGCCCTGAAAGCTCCGTGTGCTCTGCCCACGGGAGCAGAGCCCTCCGCAGCCGGGGCAGGGCTTGCATCTCTCCCCCGGCAGCCTCCGCTGCCAGCCTGCTGCCCTCACTCACCAGTGCAGATCAGCTGCAGCTCTTGCTGCTGCCCCCTCAGGTGCCGCCCGGCCATGCCTGTGAACACAGAGCCTGTCACGGCCCCAGCGGCACAGCTCCCTGCCAGCGGCGCTGCCGGCGCTGTGGCCACACGGGCTGCTGGCCCGGCAGGGCTCAGCCCGGCCCTTGCCGCACGCTGCCGGCCCAGGGCACGGCTGCCAGAGGGCGGCAGCAGCAATGCCCAGGCCAGGTGGGGCTCCACGGCGCCAGGCCCGTCTGGCACTGCCGGGGCAGCAGGCGGGGCTGGGGCCGAGCTGCGGCAAACCGGGGAGGGAGCCCGGGCTCGGGACTCACCCATGAACCTGATGGCCGCCTCTCGCAGGGGCTCCTGTGGGCTCTCCACGTAGCGCAGGGCCCGGCGCAGGTGCTCGGCCGCTCGGCTCCTGTCCTCTGCCAGCTGCAGAGAGCAGCAGGAGGGAAGGGTTGGCGCGGGCTCAGCCCCTCGGCCGGACGCTGCCTGTGCTCCGCCCCGGCCTCCCCTGCCCGCACAGCCCTGAGGCGCGGCCAGCAGTCGCTGGCCAAGGGCTCCTGAGGGGAGGGGCAGAGGGCCGGCTGCTGCCCGGGGAGCCGCAGTGCCGCCCCGCAGCCCACCTGGGCCGGGGCTCCACGGGCACCCGGCTCGGGCCCACGGGAGCCGGGAGCAGAGCCCGCATGGCCCAGGGAAGGCAGCGGCGTGTGGGGCGCAGGCTGGCGGCCCTGGCTGCAGCAATGGGCAGGGGCGCAGCTGCCGGCCGCCCTCGCTGAGCAGCGCGGACAGGGGGCTTCTCCAGCCTGAGGCTGGTGCTTGCAGGCCGTCCTTACCAGGGCCTCGCCGAACCTCCAGGTCTGATCCACCTGCAGCATGTGTTGGAGATCCTTCCTGTGCAGGAAAGTGGCTGAACAATGCAGCGTTTCCCGGGAGTCCTGGAGAGCAGCAGAGACCTGGAGATGGCACCAGAGCCCAGGGCCCAGGACTCACACAGGTCCCTGTACCAAGGTCAGGAGGAGGCTGCAGCTCATGAGGTCCCAGAGCAGGAGGCAGCCAAGCCCCCCAGCCAGGGGGCCAGCAGCAGCTGCTGAGTCCTCACCTCTGCCACATGCTGGTTCTCGTCATGGCAGTGGAAGAACAGTGGGAGCAGGCTCTGGCACACGTGTGACTTCAGGGCCTTTTTTTCCCCTTCTGGCCAAAAATACAGCATCTCTCGGAAGATGAACATAGAGCACACCTGCACCTGGCTATCATCCTGTACGAAAGAAAGAAAAAGAGACCTCAGCATCAGCTGCTTCACACCCATCTGGGTACAAGCCTGAAAATGCACAGGGCACAAAGTTTGCAGGCAGCAGCCGGTGGCCATGGCTGGAGGCGCAGAGCCTTACATTGTCAAAGAGTGGCAGGAGCGCCCCAGCCAGCTGCAGGGCGAGGGGGCTGGCTAGCGGGGCACCATTGCACAGGAACAAATGGCTGAGGAGAACCACGGTCATCCTAAGCATGTTGCTGTCATTTTCCTGCAACAGCTCCACAAGCCTTTCATGCAGGCTCCACATTCTTATTGCTGCCTGTGTGGAACATGAGTGTGTGAAATGCCATCCTGCTGCCACAGGGCTCAGAGGCCAAAGGCCTGTGCCAAAGCACTGGAGCAGCTGAAGCGGGGGGCAGGAGAGCTGGGAGCAGCTGCCTCAGCACCCCAAGGCCAGGCAAGGCCAAGCGACTGCCTTGCCCAGCCCCATGCTGGCAGCATGGCTTCAGCTGCTGCCCTCTTCTCACCGAGACACTGGTGCCAAGCACCAGGAGGCCTCTGAGTGCCAAGCGACGCATCTCCCTGCACTCGCTCTGCAGCTTCTTGGACATGACCTCCAGGACGCTGTCACGGCATTCACTCAAGTTCAGGCAGTCCAGGGTCTGAAAGGCACAAGGCCGGTGACAGGGGAGCCACACGGGGCTGGGCCCAGGCAGCAGCACAGGGCGCAGGCACCGTCCCGGGCAGCTGCGGCCACGAGAGGGCACAGAGCCGGGAGGCAGCTCAGCCAGGCAGCCTTCAGCCTCACCTCCACAAGGAACGCCATGGCGGCCAAATCCCGGCATGGTGTGTCTTTGCTGAGCAGCCTGAGCAGGTGGAATGCAATCACGGAACACAAGGCTTCGGATGCATGGTGCATTTCTCTGATAGGAGGAAACAGGAAGCAAAAACCTGAGGCAGCAGGGCTAAAGCTCTCCCAGGACTGACTCACAGAGGTCTGGCCTTTCCCCAGCACCCAGCAAGGGGGAGCCGGGCCCTCTGGAGGTGGCTGCTCTTGGGCACGCTCCTCTCCCAGCCTTTTGCAGTCTCCTTGGCCGTCCCTTGGTGACAAGGCCTTGTGGCTCACGACCACGGGGCCCCACTGTGTGGGGCACCCCGGGAACAGGGCACAAATGCCAAAGGCAGTTGGGGAGCAGGGGGTCTCACCTGGCCAGCATGCCCACAGCACAGTGGTGGGTGTCAGCACAGAGCAGCGTGTCCCAGCCATGCTTGTCTTCCATTGCCACCACCACATCCTCATAGTGCAGTCGGCAGAGCAGGGCCTTCAGGGTCTGCTCTGCAAAGCTGTGTGCAGAGAAAAGCCCAGGTCACGCTGGGAGCATTGGGTCCTGCCCTGGGCACGTGGCAGGGACAGGAGGACTGGGATGGAGCACCTGTTGGGGCTGGTGGCAAGGCCGTGTTGCTGCTGGCATCCCTTCCAGAAGGTATCGGCTGCCTCTGGCATATCCAAGGTGCTGAAAAGCACTTGGAAGAGCAGATACACAAAGAGGCGGGGGAAATGCACGGTCACCACATGTGGGACGCAGGGCATCTGGAGGATCTTCCACATCACCACAGTTGCCTGCAAAGGACAGAGCAGCCCGAGCTCAGTGCCGAGGTGTCCGAGCGTGACAGGGAGAGGCCAGCGGAGACGCAGGGGGAGCACGGGGCCTGGTGGCTCTGAAGCTGCCCCTGGGCCAGGTTTCAGCCCAGCAGGGAGAGGCAGCGAGACACCGTGGTGGAAGGAGGATGGGGAGCTGATGGAGAGGTGAGCTTGGGCTGAGCAAAGGCCAGTTGCAGAAACTCACAGCCAGGGCAAGGACAGCCGTGTGGTCCCCATCGGAGGTGCATGTGCTGTGCTCTGGCCAGTTGGCCAGCACATCAAGGAGTACGAGCATGGCCGTCTCTGCAGTCCTGCATGAGCACATGATGCTCTTCCACATGGTCAAAGCAGCTCTGTGGGGTCAAAGCTCTGTCTCAGGGGGTTTGGGACACAGCACTGTGGCCTGGGCCGCAGCGGGGAGCTGAGCTGGCTGCCAGCTCTGCCTCTGCCCACTGGCCCTCAGCACACAGGCAGCCCAGCCCCGTGGGGACTGGCCCCTGAGGAGCAGGGAGGGACTATGGCAGCACGCTGGGGACTGGCAAAGGGAGGAGCCAGAGGGCCCTGGAATTCTCTGTGTGTCAGACCACTGGGACAGGCTGTACAGGGTGATGAGCTGCTGAGCCCTGAGCCTTGTGGGCACATGGGCCCTGTACCTGTCACATGATGGGGCCACACGCAGGAGAGCCATCACCACATCAGCGGGCTGTGCCTCTGTCAGATCCAGAAGGGGCCTGTACAGGTTGTACTCAGGAAACTCATTGGCCACGAGCCACTGGTGGATGTACCTGACCATGGCGGGCACCTGGAGAAGGCAGGCAAGACTTGGAAAGCTGCCAGAGGGAGTCATGTGCCCAGCTGCCCCAGAGAAGTGCTTCCCTTGCCAGCACACTGCCATGGCCTCAAGGCTTACAGTGAGCAGCAGGCGTGGCTTGGGAGGCCAAGCAATTACTGGGAGGATGGACGCCAGGCCACGGGCTGCTTACTTGCTTTGGACTGGAAGGACCCTCCTCCACAAGCATATCCAGTAGGGCAGCACTGGTGTTGGTTTTGAAGATGGGAGGGTACACTCTGACCATGGTGCCCATGACGCTGGTCTCTTCTTCTCGAATCCTCTTCATGAATTTGCACACCATCTGTAGCAGAAGGGCAAGAATCCGGGGATGTTGCATGGAGTGCTGCACACACGGTGCTGGGCTGAGCAGGGACAGCAGGCCCAGCCCAGGTGGGGGTGGTTGCAGGTACCTGCGCTGTTCTTCGGAAGCGGCCACGGGTGCGCTTCTGCTTTTGTGTGTGCTCCAGGGCTGCATCTGGCAAAGAGCAAGCGCAGCCAGAGCTGAGGGGCTGTGGGAGAGGCCGAAGAACACAGCCCAGCCCTGCGCTCCCTAGGCAGGGACAGCCCTGGGATGCTCCAGGGGATGGAGCACGGCCACTGCGGGGTGTCTGCCTGGCCCCTCTTCCGTCCTGTCCATGGGCATTTCCCCAGGGGATGGGATGGGATGGCATGGCATGGGATGGGATGGCATGGCATGGGATGGCATGGCATGGCATGGGATGGCATGGCATGGGATGGCATGGCATGGCATGGCATGGCATAGGGCCAAGTTAGCTGCAGGCTCCAGCCCTGCAGCCCAGCTCTGCTACTCACCCTCCTGCGGTGGTTGGAACAGCACCACCTCTTCGGTCTCCTGTGCTGGGGCAGCACCAGGGCCTTCTTCCTCGTCCTCCACGCCGACCAGCTTGGGCACTCTCGGGGCTCTCTGGTCCTTGGCTGTTGCTGGAGCGCGCCCCAGCAGCAAACCCAGCCGGTGCCGCTCCTGCCGGGCCTCCTGTGCCTTCCCTGCGGGCGGGACGCGGCTGTCAGGGCTCGGCCCGGGGCCAGCAACGGCCCCCGAGCGCCCCTCACCCGCCCCGGGCCGGCCATGCCCAGGCGTTCCATCTTCGGAACGCGGCACGGGAGGCTCGGGGCCGGCGGCCGCGCTGCCAAGCGGCGGAGCTCGGGCCGGGGAAGCCGCAGCGAAGGCGGCGGGAGCGGCCGCGCCGCGTGTGCGCTCCGCGGGCCCCGGGAGGAGCTGGGGCCGGGACCAGGGCCGGGACTGGAGCCTGTCTCGGGGCCGGGGCCGGGCTCGGGCCAGGCGGAGCCGAAGGGCGGCGGTGCCGCCCCCGCCCCAGGCACCGATGCCCGCCCGGCAGCGCCACCGCCAGCACGGCCAGAGCCGGGCGGAGGCGAGACCGCGGCGGGACGGCCGGGGCCGGGCACGGGGCAGCCCCGCCCGGGGCCGGGGGCGGGCCGGGGGCATGGCCCGGCCCTGCAGGGGAGAGGGAGGCGGGGAGAGGAGAGGGACGCCGGGCAAGGGACCGCGGGAGAAGGGTGCCCGAAAGAGGGAAAGGGAGAGAGAGAGAGAAAGAGAATAAGAGGAAGAAAGAGAGAAAACGAATCTGGTTTTGCTGCTTCTTCCGCTGCTGCTGCGCCGCTGCTGCTGCCGCTGCTGCCGCCGCCGCTGCCGCCGCTGCAACTGAAGCACCGGGGCCGTTCGTCCCCGTGTCCGTTCCCCGCTCGCCCCACGAGCCCCACGTTCGAGCCCCGCGCGCCCCGGGGACAGCCCCTCCGTCTGCCCAAACACGGGAACTTTGCAGCCTTGAGCCCGGATGCAGAGCCCTGACTCCTGCACGCTGGCACAGCGATCCCCTCGCTTGCTGCTGGGCATTGTCCTTGCTGAGGGTCAAACACTGTCGGGCCACTTTCCCTTGGGGTAGGATTCCTACCTGCACTTACACCTCCAGTGTTGCTTTCCAGTAAAAACAGGGGAAGGAAAACTGTGTGTGGCTCATGGTATTTTAGACCATCTAAAATCACTAAGTCACAGATCTTAGAGGTGCTATGCATCTGGAATTATTGGGATGGAGAAGTAGTGCAACATGGAAAAGGGGAGCATAGAAATTAATAGAGGAAAACATCTTGGATTGTTTCTTTCATTTTCATTTCCCTTCTGGAAAGCTGTTTCAGTTTTCCAGGAATCTTCTCCTGTCTGCTCTTCCCAAGAATCTCTCATGGAGAGCAAGGTCGAGCTTCGGTCACAAGACTTTCCATCAGGAAATTATGCCACTGGTGAAATTTTCATTGTGACTGTTTGTGCTGGTTTAGGGCAAATTTTGGGAGGAAACCTCCAAAAGGGGTCCGTCTAGAAAGCAAGTTCAAGTGGCCTCTCCCCCTACTAGTTCAGGAAAAGACTTCCCTTGAGAAAAGTTAAAAAACCCAAGTTTATTTCACAAGTGAAGTATTCACAAGCATGAAAAATGAATAATATTAAATAAAACCTCTGACAGTGCTGAAGAGATGGCAAATTCAGAAAGTCCTTTTTGTGGGTTGTAGTTGGCTCACTAGGTCTCTTCTAAGTCCCTCTGGTGCTGGAATGCAGCGTCCCAGAGCTTGGTGGGCCACAGGTGTGAGCTGCTGCCGGTGTTTGTCTGGGTTTTCAGTCCAGAGCAGGTTTAAACAATTCCAAGAGAAAGACAAGTCACAGTCCAAAGGAACTTCTCTGCCTAAGCTAGCTAAAACCACATTGCTAGACCTGGGCTGTGAAGGTATCAGAGTATTTCCAAATCTGGGCACTGGCAGTCCCAGCAACCACCAGAGCTGGATGGTGCTGGAGCCAGAATCTGCCAATTTCAAAACTATGGCTTTCTGTGCCAGCAAATCACTGGACTTGGGCTGTGCTGGCACCAGGTATTTTCCAAATCTGGGTACTGGGGCAGCAAACACAAGATGTGGTCGGTGCCAGACAGCAGAAAGTTGCCGGGTTTTGGCTTTCTGTGCCAGCAAATTGCTGCACTTGGGCAATTTCCCAGCACTGGGAAATTTCCAGATCTGGGCACTTGCACAGCAAACACCCCATCTGGGTGGTGCTGGTGGCAGCACTGGGAAGCTGCTGGGTTCTGGCTTTGTTTGCCAGAAAATTACTGCATTTGGGTTGTGCTGGCACTGAGAAATTGCCAAATATTAACTTTCTGTGCCAGGAAATTGCTGGAATTATGCTGTGCAGGCATCTGAAAAATTCCGGATCTGGGCACTGGCAGTGTCAGCAAACACAAGATCGGAGTAGTGTAGGCACCAGGTATTTGCCTGGTTTTGCTTTCTTTGCCAGCAAATTGCTGCACTTGGGCTGTGCTGGCACAGGGAAATGTCCAGATCTGGGCATGGGCGGTGCCATCAAACACCAGGTCTGGGTGGTGACAGTCTTGGCACCAGGAAATTGCTGCCTTCTGTCTTCTTTTTCCAAAAAATTGCTGCACTTGGCTGTGTTGGAATAAGAAATGTCCAGACTGGGGTACGGGCAGTGGCAGCAAACACCAGATCTTGGCATTGCTGGTGCCGGCCGCAGGAAATTGCCAGATTTTGGCTTTCTTTACCAGAAAATTGCTGGACTTGGCTCTGCCAGAACAAGGGAATTTCCAGATCTGGGCACTGGTGGTGGCAGCAAACACCAGATCTGGGCGGTGCCAGGCCCAGTAATGTTGGAAATTAATTTGTAGAGAATTTTTAAGGTTTGATAGAAGGTTTCTATAGTATGTATATAGGTGTCACGATCTGTCCTTACAAACGGGTTTTGTGGTAGTTTGTGGGTTGATCTCAGAGTGCAAAAAACACCGACACGGTACAGGGAGTTGCTGCTATAACCAAAACAAATGTACCTTTATTGAATAACCACAGCAAAATGCGTTGAGGAGGAACTGGGGGGAAAGGGAAAAATAAGGAAAAAGAGGGAGGAAGAGAAAGGAAGGTATAGAGCTACCAACTCTATACCTTTTTTTTACTAGGCCAGGACTAGACCCAGAGCTAAGCAAACTCATTCAGCCAGGTGACATTGTGTAACATCAGAAGCTGGCAACCTTGAGGACTTGGCTGCCAAAAGGTTACAGTTTGCACTGGGCCAGAAGTCTTTTTCCCTAAGGCAAAGCAAATTGAAATGTGAAGTTTCAAAGCTTCAAATGACTATGAAAGGAAACTGCAGAATAATTTCTGGAAGGGCAGCATTGTCAATGATCATGCAGCCCACCAACAGCTGGAGCTGAATCCAGAATTGCTTCTTCCAGCTGTGCAGGAATTCATTCCACTGGCAAGCACTGGTCCATGGCAACAAATGATCCCCTAGCTCTGGGCTGAATGGCGCCCAGGCTGCAGTGCAGATTTGAGGAGCCCTTGTCACTTGTTATTGGCCTCCCAGGGCACTCATCCTTCTGCAAACAAGGTGCAAACAACACAGCTGCACTGCTGTTCCGGGTAAATATACATACAGGTGACTTTGCCAAAGCAGTGCATCATTTCCCAGTGAAATACATGACCTCTTCTTACCTATGGAATTGTGATTGAAGACACCTGTGAGCCAGATCTGTGGGAGATTGCAAAGGAGCAAAGCTTTGGGATTTGGGCACACTTCTCTTGATTTCTTTGCTCAGGCCTTTGGTGAGCACAGAACACACCTAGGTAGAAAACCTTTGACTATACAGGATCTTTTGGATCCATTGTCCCCCAAACATGTCAAGGTGTGGCCCTGTTGTAATGACAAATTGAAAACAGCAGCACAAATGACACAAAGAAAACATGGCCAAAGAGGAATAGGAGAGGCCCAATGAGGAAAGGATGTGGTGAGACACTGGCACACTGAATGAGCTGCACTCCCATAATCTCTAGGCTAGCAGGTCATGGTCTCACATTCTCCTCCTGGTTTGTTTAAATGTTATTTATTTTTTTTGTTTTTCATCATCAAAATAAAATATATACGATTAAAAATATGTCATCAAAACTTAAAGACAAAATCAAAAGACATTAATTCAAAACTACATCTAAAGATCAGAACATATGTACAGCTGTAACTATCAAGCCTAACGCATCAATCCTATTCTTCAAACACTCTTCACACAGGCGGCAGCTTCTTCCTGAGCTGGGAGGAAAGAGAGCTTTTCTGGATGGGAGGCGAGGACTTTGTGGGTGAGGGAACATCGGAAGTGTCCGGAGAAAACTTCTCAGTAAGACTGCAACCAGCCAGATCTGCAAAATGGAGACACAAAGTTTAACAGAGAGGCAAACTTTAACAGAGGCCACCATGTAAACCTAAAGCATCTGAAGCTCCATAATTCCTGGGACACATTTCCTGGAGATGTGTAAACAGCTGCACAGGGAAACATGCTCCTGCTGGCAGACACTGAGGCAGGCCAGGGCAAACCCTGAGCCACTTGCCCAGAGCTGGCACAGGCACAGCCTGGCCTCTGGGCTGCCCTGGGACAGCAGGGAGCCCAGAGCCCTGTGCTCCCCAGGAATGGCTCAGCTGCACATGCACCCTCCTGCTCCTCTGCCTGCCCCACAGCTCAGCAGCCCCACAGCTCCAGGGGCACTGGCAGCAGCACAGCTCATTGCAGGGGCACATGCAGGGCACAGCTGTTCCCTGGCAATGTGCACAGCCTCTCTGGGCTGCCACAAGACCCTTCCTGCCAGCAGAGATTGGCCCAGCTCCCCCCTCACCTCTGCATGAGGCTGAGCCATGATTGCCTTCACCTTGTCATTAATCTGGAGTTGCTCCAGGCCCCCGTGCCATGACTAGGAAATGTGATGAAGAGAGTGGGGGCAGATGCACACCCTTCCTTAGGATTCTGTCATTTTTGGCACAGCTCAAAAGGCAAATCCAGAGGTGTCCAACTCAGCGCTTCCTCAGCTTTCTGGAGAACATCTCGCCTTCACCAGCCCAGCATTTTGGAGAGGTTTTCCCGCACATGTGGAGGCTTGCTGGCAGCACATTCCTTCAGCTGGGTGCCCATCACCTTGCAGAGGGCAGAGGCCAGCTTGGTGGCCACGGTGCGGACGCTGGCGCTCCGCACAGGCAGCGCCTTGTTCTCCAGGCAGGACCAGAGCACGGGCAGGGCGTCGCGCTGGGCGACTTCAGGGCTCCTGGCATGAACCCCCTGCACAAGCACTGCGGGGACAGAGACACAGCTCCTTACCCACCAGCCTCCCTGCAACAAGGATCTGCCTCTGCTTCTGCTTCTTGCCAGCCTCTCTGGCCAAGAGCAGCAAAACAGCACCCAGAGCCCCTTGGCCCAGAAAGGGGCAAAGCAGCTGAGCATCCTGGAAACAGAACCACCAACCCCTCAGCACTAATTGCTCTCACCAGAGCCTTGTCCCTGCGGCAGACTTCCTACCTTTACTAAATTATTTCACAATCTCTGCATGAGCAATGAATGAAATGTCCAATTGCCTTTGATTTCCATTAAGAAGTTGTCTAAACCCACACTGAAGATTTGGAAATGCACCATAGAGAGGAAATGGAGAGATTTCTAATAAAAGGGATGATTCCATTTTTGTAACTTTGATGCCAAGTGCCAAAGGTCTAATCTGGCTCTTCCCTGTGCTCAGTGGCACACAGCAAAGGGCAGGATTAGAACACACCTCAAAACTCCAGCCCACCAGAGATGGCTGCTGCCTGACAGCTGGATGAGAAACATCAGTGGCCAGCTGGGGTCTTTGGCAGAATGCTTTTGGGGCTTCCAGCAAAGACCTGGTTCAAACCTCAGGGTGTCTTAGATAATTACCCAGACCCCATTGCCTTGGCATTTGGGCATCTCCACATTTTAATGCCACTTCCCCTCTCAATCTTAATGGCATTTTTTCTTATGATGTCCACTTGAATAAGGGCATAGAGAAAGAAAAATGCTACACAGGGGACTCAAATAAAACCAAAACACGAGTGTTTTCTCATATTGTCTCTGAAATATCTCTGCTCATTTTCTGAACTGAACTATATCAAACACAGACAAAAAGTTACTACCAACAGGCTTCTTGCATGGCAGATTTGGCTGAGAGATCAAAACCTGAAATGCTTTGGAGACCATTCTTGTTTTCTGATCAGACAAAATGTTATCTAGCAGCCATTTAATATTCTGTGGTGGAAGAGACTTAATTTTCTCTATGCTGTTAATCCACCAGCAGTCAGCAACAATGAAAGAGCTCCTGCAAGTACCCAAAACCAATTCTGCTTAGCAGGAAAGGGTTATGGAACCCATTTTAAAATGGGAATTCATTTGAGTTTAAATGCAATTAAAGACATTGGTGACTACTGAACAGGAGGAGCACCTGTCTGTTCCTACTATATTGCAGAGAGAGCATCTGCTCTTTCTAAAGTACTCCAAATTTATGGTTAAATCGTTTTTTTGAAAAAGATGACCTCTTTTTCAAAGAACAGCTAAACTAAATTCCCTGTTGCTGGAGATGTACTTTATTCAAATGCTCTTTAAAGGGCCTTTGACATTCCCAATCACTGAACATGCCCTTTTGAGATTCCTAATGAAGACACAAAGTGTATTAAACCTTGCATTCAAAGATGTTGGCATAATTAGCAGTGGATTTAGCCCCAGATAAAGCAAGGCTATCAATCATCTTCTCTGCTATATATTGAGATTATCCTTTTTCCATTCCTTGGCTCTGGCTGACACAGCAAGCTCCTCTGAGGAATCAATTATCAGCTGCATTTGTAGCATTTTGGGCAGCGCTGACCCAGGCAGACACTGTTTGCACACCCTAAAAGGCTCAGTCCAAGGCCCCTCTGACAGCACAGGCAGGAGCCTCAGCACTCTGCTTCTGTCCCTGTGCCCCAGAGGCTGCCTTGCACTAAACCTGTGCCTCTGGTACCTCTGTTGAGTTCTGGCCTAAGCTGTGACCCCCAGGCCCTGCACGGTTCAGCCTCAAAACTTTCCAAGAGAAAAACAAGAATTCTGTGAGGACAAAACAAACGGATGCCCTGAAACAGCATTGGCCACCATTTCCCCTCAAAGATCACAGATGTCCCTGAGCTCCCCAGAGAGGAGCCAGCTGGGGCATTTTTAGCCCTCCCTTTGCTGGAGGTGGTTCTGAGATGCCCCAGTGAGAGCTCAGCCCCAGGCCGAGCACTGCCCCCATCTCAGGTGCTGCCCAGCCCTGCAGCAGCCAGGGAAAACCTGCCAAACCCACCTGCCTTGGCCATGGGGCAGCAGGGACACGCTCAGCACCTCCTGGTTTGGAGGAGCTGCTCTGCTGTCTGCTCACAGGCATTCCCTGTAAATGCTCCCTGGGAAGAGCTCTGGGCTCAGAAGGGGAGGCCAAACCTGTGATCCGCTCGGTGACATCCAGCAGGGCTTGGCCACTCAGGTGATTCCATTGGTAGCTGAACTCTTTCAGCAGGGACACTTCATCTACAAGGGAAACACACGTTTCTGCTCACTTTTCTCAGGTCATAGGAGAAAGGGCAGGGCCAACCCCATTTTATAAAATAAAGTACATTTCTGTGGATTTTTGAATCCTTTTCTTCTTTCCTTCCAGCCTACTTGGCAGGGTTTTAAATTCCAAAATAAAAGCTCTCCTTTTGTCGGTTTCTCGGCTGTTTTATGGCCTGGAAAGGCTCGGGGATGGTCTTGGGCAGCCCGCGCTCCAAAGGATGAAAAGAGGCTTCAGGTTTTTTCTCGGTCTTCAGTGTTTATTAGTTGTTTATCTAAAAGATTTTCTCTCGGCCCGACAGAGGTCTGCACAGCAAGTCAGCCATGAGCACACTGAGAGCCCCCGGGGCGGTCACCTATCTTTATACTCAAAATTATGTATACAATATTTATCAATTTTCCCCAATACCTTCTACCCTTATTAACCGGTGCACTTTTAGTAATAACCAATCCCAAAGTGCCACCATCACCACAGAAGATGGAGGCTAAGAAGAAGAAGAAGAAGAACAGGACACGCCCCAATTCCTCCATCTTACTTCTTTAGACCCCCTGTACAGAAATCCTAAACCCTGTGTTTTACACTCTAATTAACTTATCCCTTCACCATTCACCCAGTGAAATCCTCCCATCCTCATACAGGTGTCGTCTCCCGTGTAGGATCAAAGTCCAGCCACCAGACACTTCTGGCAACATTCCAGGACTCCCGAGCCCCCCAAGGGTGGTCTCACTCTGCACATGAGTCCTGAGGTGCTGAGATCCCACATCCTTTCACATTTGTAAATCCAAAGTTGTCTGCTGTAGCTGGAGCTGTGTTAAACATTTCACATCAGGAACCTCAGGAGTTCAGTCACATGGAAGCAGTGAAAAGGTTTTGCATCCCAGAGCACAAAGGAAGAGCCCCATACTTGGGTCACAGAAAGGCACTGAGTCAGGCAGTTCCTGAGTTCATAGAGCAGCTGGGGAGGAGAAAGTGGAAGCTCCCCTTGAAGACCTGCCTCCTCAACACTCCTTTTTTCAGACATATTTCCCCAGTGCAGCATTCTCAGAGCTGACATAAATCTGTGTGGCAAAGGAATTTGGAGCAGCCCTTGCCTATGTAGTTAATTGCTGTGGCCATCTTGCCCCACGCAAAACAACACGTGGAACAAGGCACCATTGACAGCTGGGTTTATACCTGTTTGTTCTAAAGAAATGAACTTGGTGAATCACAAGTTCCCCTTTGAACATAGAAGACAAAGAAGAAAAGTGGAAAATAGGCAGCTAATGCCTCTAATGTAGAGCCTCCCAGGTGGCTGCCCTGCAGAAGCTCTGATGGGTCAGTGTCCCTTCATGCCAACACCAAAGCTGTTCATTTGGGAAGTCAGACGGGGCCCAAGCAAACTCCAAACTCCCTTTGCCCCTGAACTGTAGCAGAGCTGTAGCCCAGGACTTGCTCTTCAGACAAGCAGCACAGAGCCAAGGGCTCCTGGGACTGTTGGGAATTGCTGATCCCATTCCAGCCTGTTGGGGATGGTGCATAAGGACTGCACCTGCACAGCCTCTGGTGGGTGTCAGCTGCAGTGTTCCACAGACAAGAGCAGCTGCCAAGGCACTCAGTGCTCTCTTGTGCAGGAGAGACAGAGACGAAGCTGAGGAGAGTCCCTGCCAGGGCTCAGCCTTACCCAAATGAGCAATGGATTCTCCCAGTGCTTTCACAGCTGCCCCACGAACCCTGCGATCCTTTGAGTTCAGGTTCTTTGTTATTCTTTCCACCAAACCAATGATCACCGGGTTCAAGGCATCTTTCAGGGCTCCTGTGATTTCAGCCAGCACGTCCAGCACCCTCTGCTGCACTTTCTCGTGGCTGTCAGATATTCTCAGGACAAAATAATCAAAAATCTGTGAAGAGAACAAGCAACGTGAAAGCTGGATTCAAATGCCCCTGTTTGAAGAGTGGCTGTAGCAGTCAGCAATGTCAAAGATGAAAGTGATCCTTTCTGTCAGGTCAGCACTCGCTTGCACAATTTCACTGTTTTCCTGTGGGCCACTCACTGGAATGGTGGCACAGCCTCATGCTGGTTCAAAGATTTTCTTCTGTTTTTAGGAGGTTTGGCTGGGGACTGAATGGTTGCTATGGTATTTCTCTCCATCTATAAATCATTAAATCAATTCCATTTATTATTGCTAAAGAGTACCTTTGCTTTGAATGGAAGCACATGTTTACAATGCCTGGTTTTCTATACAGTTGCCTCAAGTACTGAGGGCAATTATGATTTTGCCAAAGCTATGGCTGAAGGAGATCTAAGTTTTCTTTGTTTGTCTCAGAGCCAGTGTCTGGAGAAGAGCAGGGCCCTGATCAGCTCTTCCAGGATCCAGACAATTTCTCTAAGTAACAGGTGGACTTCTGAAATGTCATGTGCTGTACGGCTCTCATTAGAGCAGGTTCAGTCCCTTGACAGCCACATTATCAGGCACCTTTCTCTGGAGAAAGTGAAAAAGCAGCTACTGGGAGGAGAAGGCAGAGATGAGTCCTTAGCTGTTTTCCTCCTTTTCCAAAGAGAAAAAAAGACCCCCAAGAAGGGTGAGCACTGTCTTTACCAAGAGGAATAGGAACAAGGATGGAAATGAGTAGCCAGAGCTGTGCCTGTGTAAGACAAGATGGAGTATATAGAAGTATTCTTAAATAAAACAACTGGGTTTAAACCAACCCAGCCTGATACTTCTCTTCCTTGTGCAAACCCATTTTTGGTCTAGAGAACAATTGCCATGCTTTCAGGGGCTGGATTCCCTTCACTTCACCCAGCTGGGAGTAGGAGAGAGCAGCAGTTACACCAGCAGAAAATTCTGCCATCATCTGATGAACAGCATCAATAGGCACCTGCCAGACAAATACAGCTGGACTGAAATAACTTGTCCTGAAGCCTGGACCTGAATTACATTTGTCTGGGTGAGAGGGACCAGTGTGTCCCAAACAGCCAGGACAGAGTGCCAAGACACACTGAATTAACTTTGCTGCTACAGGCTTTGGAAAGGAACTAAAGGAAAGTAGCAGCGAAGATACCCTACATACTTGGGCAATGTTAGTGGAGATGAGCTGGGGGCTGGTTGTGCACAGGTCTAGGAGGAGTTCCACTCCTTCCATCCGTGCCTGAAACCCCTTGGCTTCCAGGAGATGGTGAAGCTTCTGGAGCAGCTCCGTTTCTTCCACAGCTGGAGGTGACGTGACCTGGGCTTTTGCACGGGGTAGGAGGTGTCCATCAGAGGGAGATTTCACCCTGGAAAATAAAACCAAATGAGGACCTGGTGGTGATAATTATCGTAGCATGGCATCCCCATAGTGGAAATAATTAACACTGACTCCATGATTCCAGAAGGCTGATCAATCACTCTATTATACTATACTATACTATACTATACTATACTATACTATACTATACTATACTATACTATACTATACTATACTATACTATACTATACTATACCATACTATACTGAAACTCATCGCCCTTACAGACAGTCTGATACAGACAGACCAGACTGGGCAACTGAATCCAAAACACCATCACCAGTGGCCAATTAAGAAATTACCCTTTGGTAAACAAATCTCCAGAACACATTCCACATGTTCACAACAACAGGTGCAGCAAGTGAGGATAAGAATTGTTTCTCATTCTTTTCTCTGATCTTCTCACAGCCTTCCCCAGAAAAATGCCTGGGAAAGTTGTGCCTGCTGCTCTCTATGGAGACAGTTGCAGCCACAGACAATACCTTCAGTTAATTGTGAGCAAAACATCTTGAGCAGCTTTCCTAATTATGTGATTTCAAGCTGCAAAGTCATGGGGCTCTGAAGAACAACATGGACCTCATGACAATCATTACAGGAGACAATCTGCAAGTGACATTCTCACCAGTGCTCACTCAGGAAGGCCAAGGATGAGATGCATCTGATCTATCTTCAGATGGCTGCCAGGGCACACAGGTCACTTTGCTTTGTGGAGAAAGAGAGACACTACTGCCAAGTTTAAATGCCTCCTCATATGGGACGTGTGTGTCTTAGAATAAGGGAACTCATCACTCTGGAGAAGTGTCTCTGCAACCAGACATGACAATCTGGAAAAGTAGCTCAGATGCATTCTGAACAGATAAACAGGGCCATATTTGAAAGATTCAGAAAATCAGTAACAGAGATAAAAACAGAAGCCAGACATCCCAGAACTACACTCACATTTCATTTGCTTCCCTGGAGACCAGATGCACAGCTTCACAACCCCACTGGGAACAATTCTCCTGATCAACCTGTCTCTTCCATGAGCACAGGAAGATGCCAGCTGTGCTATTGAGGCATGTGGTCACTTTCCTGCCACTGCTGAGCAGGACAGAGCTAAATAAATCCCCTCTGCTATCAGAGCAGAACAGGTACAAGCAGCTCTGCAGCTGCCATGAAGAGACAGCAAGGAGCAAATTCCTGTCTTAAATGCTGATTGCAGCACAGGGGGAAATAAACCAAACATGCTGTCCATCAAGCAAATTCCATGAAGGACAGGAATATCAAGGCAAAAAGTCCACATTCAGATACCTGTTGACTCAAGTTGTTCAGGAATTGCCTTGCTCCTTACTACTCAAACTTGGCACTGTTTGAGGGTAAGGAAACCATGATTCCGCCAGGCCAAACCACACGGATGAGAACTGCATCTTTGTGGAAGGGCATCTTGCTTCCAGACTGAGATTTCTCATCAAAACACCCATCTGAAAACGACTCCACTCAGGTGAAAAAAAGCCTTGTTTGAATTTACTTGTCCCAAGTCAGGCAGCAGAAACTTGGCTCTCTCCCAGCCTCCACAACACTGCCCTTGCCACTGCACTGGATCGTCTGAGCTGCCACCAATGGGTGTCTGTTTGTCTCTCCATTTTTGTGGAAACCCCTCCAGAGAAGTTGTGTTCAGCACAATGCACAAGCTGACATTTTTTATCCTAGAGCATTGTAGGGAAAGGAAACAATCTGTGGCATTGGTCATCTCTGCCAGACAGTTTTTCCTGAGGAAGAGGCATGTAAAGCTTGCCATGTGCTTTGTCACATCTGACAAAAGTGCTCAGTACCGTTTGCCAGCAGACAATGTGGCCTGGGGCTCCTCTGAGCCATCGTTCCTCTCCTTCACCGGCTCCTTGACAGATGGGCCTTCAGCCTTCTGGTTTTCCATCCCCGACAAGGACACAGAGAAACCCCATCAATCTTTAGAGTATAAAACAGGAAATTCCCTGTTGAAAACACAAGTTAAAACCAGGATCACTGCTACCAAGGCTTAGGGAAATATTTCCAAACTTACAGATGGAAACAGACCAGAGATTCAGTGATGCCAACTCTTTGTTTTCAATAGCCCAAGGCAGGTTATGGGTGCTACCAGACTCAGCAGCAGTCTAAAATCCCAAATTCCTTAGTCTTGAGCAGAAATGGGAATAATGCAAACTGGCAGGCAATTAGTGTTTGTGAAGGAATCAACAGAACAAACTGGACTCTTTGAGGGTTGGCCCAGTGTGTTGGAAGTCGATTTGGTTCAACACTCACTCTCCCTGTGCCTGCACAAAGGCAGGCTCCCTTCTATAATGTCGATGGAAAAAATAAAATCGCCTCCCTCAAACAAACAAAGGATTTTTCACTGGATGCTGCTGAATTCACCAAGCTTCTTCCAGCCCCACATGGCTGGACAGCAGGGCAGTATTCCCAAAAGACAGACAGTCATTGTAGTAACTAGGATTGACCTGGACATCTTTTGTAAATTTGGAAATTTTCTTGGCACTACTACTTCCTGTGTCCTTTGCAAAGACTCTGTTATCTTCAGAAGCACAATTCTCACTTAATTGCTGTACAGGGGGCAGGGTAGGGAGAGCATGGTGGGGGCTTACGCTTACGTGTAAATCCATTTTCTCCTCTTTCCCTTTCCTCTTTGTGACCAGTATTGAAAATATTCAAAACCCCACTTTTCCCTAGTAATATCAGTTCCTTTGTGGTCTGCAGATGAACAGGCTGAGGATTAACAGCTCATTCCCAGGAGCAAAATGATTCAGCAGAAGAGGAATGAGCTAAAGACAGATTGGGTATGTTTGATCTCATATTAGCAGTGGCAATACTTGCACAAAGGAGACATTTCTCCTGCCAAGCACTTATTTTCTTCTTAATTCTTGTCAGAATATCTTCCAGGTCATGGGGGGAAAGAGATTGTTCCAAAACTGTTTTAAATTGTTGATGATTGAGCAACATCTTCACCATCTCCTGTCCATAATGCCTAAGGAAGGAAGGAATGAAGGACGGAAACAAAACAAAAGTGAACAAACACAGGAAGAGCGTTACCAGAAGAGGCTGATACCTTAAACTCATCAGGTGCAATCCCTGCATAAGAAGGCATTGCCTACTCAGCAAAGAGGGAGATTTACCTCACTTGACACTGCACAGTGCTGTCAGCTGAACACAAGAGGCAAGAGGAGAATGTGGGGCCACAGAAAAATACCATTTCACTCTGAAACTGGGGGTGTGCTTCTGTGGCATCAAAGGATCCCAGGGAACAAGCAAAACACATCTGCTTTGTTGTCAGAGCCTATTAGCAGTGTCTTGCTGCCATTGCACAATAATTTGCCTTTCTTTACCTGGCAGGGAAGCCAGGACAAAACACCTCACGCATCCTATTGATTATTCTATACTATGTGTATGCAGAGGGGCAGCTAGTTGCTCTGGTGTTCTTGGCAGCTATTAATGGGAATTTCATCATCAAAGGAAGGGGATTTTGGTCGTTTGGGTTGATTTTGCCACTAGGAAACCACAGTTTTCTTCAAGAAGAAGTTTGGAACTCACTGAGCCACAGATAACAGCATTCTAGAAATCTGCAGAACAGGTTTAGAAAGACTGAATATTTTGGCTAAAGACCCCTGAAATATTTCTGGAAAGTCTGAAGTTAATGAGAAATGGATGTTTGGGATCCTTCAGTGATGAACATTAGCCAACACTTTGGCTTTGTGTTGTGCACCTAAGGCCAAACAAAAGTGTTGGACTGGGTGATCTGAGCTCTTTTGATCTCAGTAAAGAATCCTTCAAGCCACAGGAAAAAGGTGGCAATGCTCCTTTTTGCTGGCCAACCTCAGGTCTCCCAGCACAGCCATTTGCCCAGGCAGCCCAGAGCAGTGGTCACAGTGCCAAGGCTGACAGAGCTCAAGAAGAGTTTGGACAATGCTCTCAAGCACATGGAGTGACTCTTGGGGTCACTGCACATGGCCAGGAGATGGACTCGATGACCCTGATGGGCCCTTCCAACTCAGCATATTCCATGATTCTGTGACCCTTATTCACACCGTGAGTTAACTTCATATTCCCTTTAGTTTCCACTCTTGTGTGGTTTCACCTTTACAGCCAGACACAAAACGGTTTTCCTGTTTTGGGAGGTGGAATGAAGATCATTACTTGTGTCCTTGTGGCAGTCCTGAGCAAGCTTCCCTGCCACGTGTGGCAGCCTCTCAGCCCTGGGGGTGCCTGCGAGCTGGGTGACTCCAATTCTCTCCACCAGGGACAGGAGGAGTTGGGCCGCACACTCGCGCACCGGGGCGGGGCGGCTGCTGGGGAGGAGAGAGCAAACCCTGGGCACAGGGACAAGGAGCAGCGGCAGCGCCGGCCTTGGCCAGAGCTGCTCCCTGCCCTTGCTGGGGGAAGGAGCCCGGGCTCTCCCTGCGCCTTCAGACACCTGCACAAGGCTCTGTCCTCAGCTGAACACAAAGGTAGCATTGCACACTAGGCCTGCCTGCACGGAAGAGGGAGAATTCAGTCTCCCTGCTCTGTCTGATACTCAGTTTCTTTCACAGTATTTACTCGGAGAAAGATTAAAGAAATAGATGACACATGAATAATTTAGAGATTAAGGACAATTGATGCTGACCCATCAGAGGACACCCAGCACACAGAGCTACAGCAGGACTGAGGCTCTTTCCACCCCTTTATCCCCAAATCTGCAGACCTTTGGAAAACAACAAATGCAGGGAAAACACGTGGTGGGCTGTGAAGTTGCAGAATATCCAGCAATGCAGCCTGTTTCTGCTGTGGGGCTTGGCAATGGATCCATCTGAATGTTTTACCCTATTGCAAAGCTGAGGAAAGGGGGGCAGGCAGTTTAGCCAGACTGTCCTGTTCTAGAGAGTGTCTCTTGGGAGCTATCAGGCCCAGCACCAACATTTAAGGCAGCATTTGCTCCAACTGTCCCATGGCTGTCAGCCTGTGAAGGTGCCTTTAAAGTGATTCATCATCTCAAGGCTAACATGAAACATCAGTTTGCATAGAAAGTAGAGCTCTAAGCCAGGACAGTCATACAAGTCTCCTTTGGCAGGAGCTGCACCTGCTGTGCAGGCTGTGCCACACCCAGCAGATTGTCCCCCATGTGCTCCACGCCCCAGCAAGGACCCTCCTCATTTCCCAAGTTAGTGGCATCATGAGGAGACATGGTTTTCCCAGGGCCTCTGTGGTTAGCACTGTGAAATACCAAACACTGCTCACAGCTGCAATTGCAATTGCCCCTCTGCCCACAAAAGCACAAGGCTCTATGCTTGGCCTTTGCAGGCACTTTCCCTTCCCCATCAGTCACCACATCTAGGAAAATCTGACAGACTGGGAGAACTCCAGGAAGCAGCAGGAAGCTGAGTCAGAGGAGCTTTAGTTTGGATATCAGGAAAAAGGGTTTTTCACCCAGAGGGTGGTTGGGCACTGGAACAGGCTGCCCAGGGCAGTGGTCACAGCACCAAGCCTGACAGGGCTGAAGGAGCATTTGGACAGCAATCTCAGGCACTTGGTGTGACCCTTGGGCTGTTCTGGGCAAGGCCAGGAGCTGGACTCCATGGTCCTGATGGGCCCCTTCCAACTCCCCATATTCTACACTTCTGTGATTCTGAGAACTGATGGGCTGCAGGACGGCAGAGATAGGTGATAAGAGGAAAGAAGTGAGGTTAGTTGGAGAATCAAGTCACTGAGTTCATAGAAGATGCAGGATACAGGACCCTTCCCTCCAACCATTCCCATTCTCTGTCTCATCCCTTCTCCCTCCCACACACATAAAGGTGAAGAACATCACTTAAAGAAGAAGAACCTACTTGACTCCCATGTCCATGAGAGCAGTCATTGCTCGTGCAGGAGTCACATTCTCCACCAGGATCCCCAGGGTCTGACTGGCTGCTTTCTGAACAAATTCTGGGGAGCTGGACACCATCTGGAGAAGGACCTGAGCAACCTCATCCACCTCAGAGTCCATGTCCTTCTTCAAGATCACAGAGAGCTCTTCCAGAGTGACAATGGCAGAGCAGGACACCTTGGAACGGAGGTTGGTCACCTGGGGAAGCCATGAGGGGAAACATAAGAATCACCTTGGAAAGAAAACCAGTTGCCTTCAGGAGAAGTCCCAGGAAATGGCAACACATCCCACTGTGTCCAGGGGAACATACAAGTACAGGAAGAGCTGGAGAGCACAAGCACAGAAAGGCACTTACTCTGGCACCAATTTCTGGCCTCAGACCTGCTCACTGCAGGCCTAAAATAAAAATTTCATTCAGTGTTCTACTTAACACTTCTAAAATGCCCACAGCTTTCATTTTAGGCCTCTTTACTAGAAAATTAAAGCAAGGGCTGCTTTCAAATCATCAAGGCACACGTCATAAAGATAAAAGAGTCAGGTGCTCCTGTTCCAAAAACCAACAGCAGCAGTTGAAGCACTCAGCCAGGAAACAGAAAACACAGGCACAGGTCTACAGAATAATTTGCAGTGTTGAATTACAGCTTGGGCAGAGACTGGGACTCTGGGAAATAACATCATTAGCATCTCAGTTTCTGCATTTGCACTCAAAGATGAGTGTCAGATACCCGACCTGCCAGTAAATACAGCTGCATGTGCCCACAGATCCTACAGATAGCTGTCAGAAATCAGAAATTTCAGGTCTAAAACCAGAAATGAAGGCAGACCCTTAGCACATATGGAGATGAACAAGCACATACCTACTCTACACACCGTGTATGAAGTATAGGGGACAATTCAGAACAATGTTCTCACCTCGCTGGTAACTGCCAAGCAAACCTCACAGAGGCTTCAAAGCAGGACCTCTGAATGGGACCCAGCCAGGTGTTGGATGGTGAAGAGTCCCTTCTCGTTCAGCTCCCTGAAAGGCAGAAGATTGATTTTTCTCTCCACCAAGGCAGCACCCTCTGAAATGAGCAGCACTGGGACAGGTACATAGAGGTGTCAGGGATGGGCAGGGGCGTTTGGAGCCTGCAGTTGCTCCTCAGCTTGGCCCCTCTCCTGCAGAGGCTGGTCCAGGCCAACACTTGGGTGGTGCTCCGGGGCCTTGGAGCCAGGGGTGAGGCACCACATCCAGCTGTGCAGCAAGCCCGACGGTACCTCCATGGACGGCGTCTGGGGGCCCTGGTCACAGGCTCTGGCTGCAGAGACCCCCCACTCCTCCGGTGAGCAGCCATCCCCTCTGCAGGGTGCTGGCAGCAACAGCAGGGAGGCACCCACGCCTGGGGCTGCAGGGGTGGGGGTCCTGTTGTAGCAAGGTGTGACTCCCAAGTTTTGGGGGGCCAAGGGGAAGCAGCCCCCTCCCTGTCCTGGCTCTCCCTGCCCAGGAGACATCGGGCTGTGCTGCAGAACCCCTGACCTGCGGCACGTGCGCTGCGAGCGGGGCTGGGACCCTGCAGAGCCCCACAGCTCCCACCAGCTCCTCTACCGGCCACCTCCGAGCGGGGCTGGCACAAGGTAAGGGGCATGGCAGGCAGGTGGCACCCATGCAGGCACATCCCAGAGACCACTGGTCCTGCTGTGTCCCAATATCCCACACTGGGCCCCTTGCCCATGCCCTGCTCTGTCCTGCCCTTCCACCACCAATCTCATACCCCCTCACCACATTGCACCTCCAACTACAAGCAGCAGTAGCTTTCCTGGGGAAGAGCAGGAGGACTGCTGGCTGTGGGTATGCTTTGGTGAGACTGACTGGCTCCCCACCCCTCCCACAGGGAAGATGCATGGCAACAGTGCGAGGAGGTAAGCAGGGGGGCACAGGGCACCTATGCCTGCACCTTCCAGCCCAAGGCTGGCAGTGCCATCTCTGTCCTGGTGAATGTCACCAGGACCCACATGCTGCCCACACTCAGCTACTTCAAGGAGCCCTTTTGGCTGCACCAGGCTGGTGAGTCCCAGTGCCACCGCAGCCCCTGCTTGGCTCACAGGGGACACAGTGTCCCATGTCCCGTTTCACAGGAGCGACAAATGCCTATCCCCAACACCAGCAGTGCTCACAGATGCCCCACAGCTTGTGCAGGCAACAGCATCGCAGGGCCGGCTGAGCCTGCAGTGGCTGCCGCCCCTGGAGCTGCCTGCAGAGCAGCTGGACTACCAGGTCCGCTATGCCATGGAGAACAGCCATGACTGGAAGGCAAGGCCTGCCCAGGAAACCCCGAGCAGCGCTGACCCCTCCGCTGCTGACACACGGCAGGCGCGGGGTCGGGCCAAGCGGGACCCGCCCCTTGGTGCCAGCCCACAGCAGCCCTGCCTCCAGCTCGGCTCTGCCCCGCAGGTCCTGCAGGTTCCGCGAGCAGCGAGGAAAGAGGTCCTGGACCTGCGGCCAGGCTCCCGCTACCCCGCGCAGGTGCGGGCCCAGCCCAGCGGGCCGTGGTACCGGGGCAGCTGGAGCGCCGGGCCCAAACCCGTTGTGGTTGATGCCGTGGCCGATGCGGGTAAGGGGCAGGGCTGGAGGCTGCGGCCGCAGGAGCCTCACGGCTGACGGCAAGAGGCGGACAGTGCTGGAAATGGGGAGGGGGGCACGGGGCAGGGGGCTGCGAGGGGCTCAGAGATGGTGGCTCTGGGAAAGGCTACAGTTCCGGCATTCCTCCTCCGATGCAGGCTGGCTCATCCCCAGTGTTACGGTGGTGCCGCTGCTCTTCTCAGCAGCGCTCCTGGGGCTGCGCTGCACCTTCCCCTCCCTCTACAGGTAAGGGCTGTGCCGGGGGCAGGCGGGGGGGTCCAACACCAAGCCTGGGCACCTTGCATGGGGCATTAGGGCACCTCAAGTCTGAGGGTCAATTCGATGCCCCTTCCTGCGTACCCAGCAACATGAAGCAGAAACTCTGGCCGCCCGTTCCTGAGCTGCACCGTGCTCTGGGCAGCTTCCTCCAGGAAAGCAGCAAGCACGGCCAGGTGAGTGGGTGGGCAGGGCGACTCAGCTGCTCGCGGGGGCATCTTGAAGGGCAGCCCCTACCCCGTCCACTCCATGTCGCTCCAGGCCATGCCTTCGACAAACAGCCGCCGGAGGAGACCGTCCTGCCCTGCCTGCTGGAGGTGCTGCCCGGCCCGCGGCGTGAGGCGGGCCCGCCGCCGGAGCACGCTGGGGGCCGCCTGTCCAGCACCGACATCGCCAACCAGTCCTACCTGCTCATGAGCGGCTGGGAGCCGCGGGCAGCCACGACCGCCCCCACCCCGCCATAAACTCCTGTTCCCCCCGAGCCCCCGCCTGGTCCCTCCTGCGCCGCCGCGCCCCCGGCCCGGATCGCCCCGCCTTAGCAAGAACGCCCCGCCTTAGCAAGAACGCCCCGCCCTGGTCCCGCCCCTGATCCTGCCCTCGGTCGCGCCCCTGGTCCCGCCCCCTCACTTCACGCGCGGAGCACTCCGCCCCGTCCCGCGGCTCAGCCAATCGCGTTGCGTCGCGCGGCTGTTGCCGGGCAGTGCGCGGCCGTTGGGTGTGAAGCGGCCAAGCGCGGCCCCGTCCGCCCGCCGTTTGAAATGCTGCGGGGCGGGCGAGCGGCGGCGCCATGGAGGTGAGCGTGCCACAGGGCCGGAGAGGCGGCCTGGAGGCGCAGTCCCGAGAGGGGAGGCTGTGGTGAGGCGGGCAGGGGAAGGGAGAATGTCGCTTATCGGAGGGAGCCCCAAAGAGCGGCTGGAAGAGGTGCCGGCTCATCAAGGAGCCCCGAGGAGCGGAGGGAGGGCGTATCGGCTGACGGAGTGTCCCGAGGAGCGGCTGGGGAGAGTGGGGGTGTGCGTTGGCGGGGAGGAGCGGCCGGATAGATAAACTTTTCTGTAGCTTGGAGATTTATTCTAGACCAGCGTTAATACACAGACCATTGTTCTATTTGTCCTTGCTTTTCTGCAGTTTAAATAATTTTTCTGCTGACCTATCTCACGGCTGCTGCTTGGCTCTAATCACAGTTCTGCTGTATCTGAGACCTGCCTTTTGCAGCTTTCCCAAAACTCTCTAATTTTGTGGATTCCCTCAGAGGACTCAGTGTCAGAGCCTCTGGAGAAGCGTGGAGGGCAGGGCTCAGGCAGGCTGTGCCAGCGCAGGATTTGAACTCAAGGCACCAGGAAGCACCAAGGCTGCAGACAGGAACTCAACCCTTCTCATCTCCCTCCCTGCCAGAGGCAGGCTCAGAGCAGCCATCTCACCCCTCTCTAAACCAGTGGGGGCTCTGTCCTTACCAGGCTCCTCGGGCTCCTGGGGATTGTTCCCACAGCTCTCGGTGCCAGGCAAAGCTCCCTCTGCTGCAGCTCTGTCCACAGGCTCCCCTCCTGAGGACTCAGGGGCAACATTAATATTCCCCTTGAAAGAGAAACAGAAAGGAAGAAACCCTTCCTACCACTTACACAAAACACCTGGTCCAACAACTCCATGGCTCACACGCTTAATCCCTTGTTCCTAACAAGAACTCTGGGCCCCAAAGCCCTTCAACAGTCAGAAAAAATTGACTTCTCAAACACAGTCCAAAAGCTGTCAAAGCTGACAGTGACAGTGTTGAACATGGGGGTGACACTGAACACATGGAATGGCTGCTAAGGAAATCAGTTGCTGCTCTGTTCTGTAAGGTTGCATGTCTGACAGCACTAACATCAGTCCTCATGTCACTAATTGCAATGGAAGTAGCACTGTCTTCTTTCTTCAGCCAACACCCCAATCGGTGTAATGGTTTCAATGCCTCACCCAAGGCAAGTTGATGTAGAAATAAATTCAATGTACCTCATTTTGCAGGGCCCTAGGGTCTGAAATTGCTATTACAGTTTTCTGTATAATGATGGGCAAAACTTTTTTCTCTGTGTTTTCTCTTGATGGCTTTTTTAACGATAGGTGCTATCACAGTGAGTTGTCTGATGCTACATGGGCCACCTTTAATTTTTGAGGGAATGTCCTGCCAGGCTCTATCTCCACAAATGAGCCAATATTCTGTTGCTAATTGATGTGGGGACTCATCTAGGTCATCTACCCATCAGCAGTTTCACCCTTAGGGGGCACTGGGGTACTACAATTGCACCACAAACTGGAGTATCTGTCCTCAGGATGATGGGGAGTAACATTCAACTGTGGATCTCCCTGGTACTGAAACTCAGCACAAAATTCCATCACCAATGAACCAAGAATTCCAATTCTTGAGGTTCAGAAGGTGCTTTAAGAAGATCAGGGGCCCAGTGATGTCAGCTGGTTATGGGATTGGTCTCGTTGGCAGCCTCACACCAATATTTGTCACAATTGGGTATTGGCTGCTCCTTGGCTGGCACAGGCACACCAACCAGACAGGTTGCAAAGGATTTGTCTGGGCTGAAATGGGTCAAACACACGGTGTCTGAGCCGGCTGACTTGGCTAAAGCAAGGCAAACATTCATTTTTGGTTGATCTACAGGCACGTATGTGTGCAAAAGCAAGCAAGCAAAACCAACAAGTGCCAGTATATCATTTGATCAAGCTCCATGTTCCTGTTCAGCTGTTTTTAGGCAAAAGCTTCCCCATCTATTTCAGTTCTCAAGAAAATCTTTTAGCACTTGTTCAGAGAGTGGCCAACTACAGGGCACTAAACTGTCCCTCTAACCTTCAATTTTTATAAATTTGGATATCTTAGAATTCTTTGGAACACAATGGACACCACGCTTTTGCTGAAAGAGCTCTATGATACAAACCATTTTCCCAGTCCAAAAATCAACATCAAACTCCAGAATTGTAGCTTTCACAGGTTGAACGGGGAACGCCTGGCATGCACCGTCGCTTCTCGTGCGGCTCACGTCTGCGTGCTCATTTCCCTGCTGGTGGCATTGTTGGTGTGCTCTTGTGTATGAGACAGTTTCACATCCTTCACCAGGACCCACTTAGGTCCGGCACCTGTGCAAATACAAGCATACCCTTTGCCCCAAGTGATTAGTGAAAATGGTCCTTCAGTTTGTCCTAACTCAAGGTTTCTGATCAAAACTGCAGGATTTTCTTTCAATTTTTTCCTGTGTGCTGTTTGAAAAGTGCCTAAAAATTGGAGGATTAGTTCCTGCAAATGAGCTATTAAAAACATAAAGACATATAAAGCTTTGCTCAACCTCATCTGGGGTGTTGCTTGGGCCACTCCCCGTTTTCTTGATGTAGAATGGTTTTAGAGTGTGGTGCGTCCTTTCAACAATTGCCTGACCTGTGTAGGAATAGGGAATTCCAAAATGTGGCAAACACCCCAGTCCATCCAAAATGTGGCCAATTTTTGAGCTGTGTATATGGGACCATTTGTCAGTTTTCATCTTGTGGGGGATCAGTTTGGCGAGCTCTGGGCCCAGTGACACTGACAAGGACAAAAGCAAAAGACGAGAGGCGCTCTCTCTTCCCAGGACCAAAGTCCCACAGCTTTAATGGAGAACAGCTCCAGGAGAGAAAGGGAGTGTCCAGGAAAGGAAAGAGGATGTCCAGGGGAGGAAACAGAGTGTCCTTCTTGTGGCAGGAGACTGTAAATGCTCGGAGAGGGGGGCAGTAGAAAGGAACTGCCATAGTTCAGCATAATAAATCACCACACTGTAGTTTTCTGCATAAATTGCTGCACTTGTTGCAAACAAAATCCTGAAATCTCCCCAAACACAACCGTGCAGTCCCAAATGACCACAGTGTGGGAGAAAAACCACTCAACCCCCCTGTATACCCAAGCACCAGGTGTCACAGGGAGCACCAATCCCTGCAACTAGAAAGTCCACACACACAGGCTCACCGGGAAGGGAATATCTCTTTATGAGGGGACAGAGAGCTCACTCTTCTCAACACGACACACACCATACACCACATCAGCATCCACCCACATCATCTTCCTCAAACATTGACACACTGAAAATACAACCACAACTACAACACAAAGGAAAAACAGCAGCAATGAAACAGGATTTGCTCAATTCACCCCCAGAATTGCTAGCAGGTCCTTATTGACACAGCAAATCCTTTCTGCCATCAGCCAGACCCAAGCCCAAACTGCACAGGCGTACGTTGTGCACAGGACATCTCTGTGTGACTTGTGAACAGCCCTTCCCCTGCATACGCCTTACGGGTTACTTTATACAGAGTTAAACGTTCCTTTCTCCACAGTGCCAGCAGTCTTGTCTGTCCCCCACGAGGAGAAGCCAAGAGCAGAGGTGCCTCCAGGAAAGGAATGTCCTGGCAGCGCCCAGAGACGTCCAGAGCCCGGATGTTCTCGCTGGAGCAGGGAAGCGTTCCTGCCGCGGTCACCAAATGAGGTGTGGAATAGAACTCCCCACAGTTAAAGGTAGGAGGTGGTGTGTTTATTACAGCCAGGCACACGAGGAGTTGTCTCCTAAAGACTTGTGTGAAGAATCACTGGCTCTCTCTCTCATCTCTACTCATCTAAAATATCTTACACATTCATATAAATCCCAAAAAACCTAACACATATTCATTAGATAACACTGCCTACCCTCCTTTGAATTAAAATGTATTATAATTGAGTCCAAAGTTCCTTCGCATTTCTGCAGTCTTTCACTTCAAATGGGTTGGTGGGTTTTAAAGTGGGGAATGGTCTCCTTCTAATGAAGGCCAAGACGTCTTCCTCAATTTGACCTCTTTCCTTATGATCTGTTGGCAGGCTTTCACACCCCTTGGCTATAGTTGTAGTTTTGGGGCTCAGGTGCAGGCTACGGTCCTCTTCTTTGTCACAAAGAAATCCGCATCCCATCCTGCTTCTTTAAACATAGTAAAGACAGGCAAGTGATATATTACCCTAGCCTTAACTACCTTATCTGATAAAAATGAACTATCCCTTATTATTTCTACTCTTCTTGCTATACTCTTTCCCCCTAACTAAATCTTGCTAAAATTTTAACTCTTCCAGTTCTTTTAAATCCTGGATTCATGGCCTCATCTCACACACCAGCCATGTGTGAGCCGATGCTGCAACTGGGAAATTCCACTCCTGAGCAGGAGATCCCAGGCCTGGTTCTGAGCTGGAAGGGTGAGAAGGATGAGATGCACGTGGTTTTGCTCCAGGGGATGTCCTGAAAGTGCACTGCCTACCTGCCCCTGCTGCCGAGCACCACGCTCCACCTCCTTCTCCCACTCAGCAGATTTTTAGGAATCCAGGGCTTGGTATGTATTATTTGCTACTGCAACAAATAGAATGAATTTGCTTTGCAAGCCCAGTTTTGTCCTGGGTTATTTTCTGCATGGGTCTCCTCCTGAACCTGGGGCAATGACCAGTAGGGACCTACAGGACACTCCTATTCTCTTGTCAGTAAATTCGGAGAAGTGATTTAAGTATCAAGAAGTCAATAAGTATCAATCAGTAAATCAAATAATTTGGGGGAATATTTAGCCTGTGAGTTTCAGCAAAGTATTGAATATGTCTTAGATCCATGGATACAAACTAGTAAGTGAGATTGCTGGGTGTGCACGTGTTAGGGAAGTGATTCCCCACACACCCAGTGCTGAGATCAAGGATTGCCTCTCTTCTAACCCTGAGCTGGCAGCAGGAATTGGGCCCTGCTTGGTAACGTTCATTTTGAAGACTTCTGTTGAGCAGGTAAGAATGGTGAAAATGAAATCTTTTCCAGCTGTTTTCCTTTGGTTTACCTGTTTGAGGGTTAAAATTGTGTGCTGCAGGTGTGCTGGGTGTGTGCAGAGCAGTGCAGCCCCAGAAACCCCTTGGCTTGCCCACAGGTTGTCATGCCTTGCTGCCAGGTGTGCCCAGCTGTGGCAGGAGAAGGAGCCCGCAGCGCAGTGGGCACCGTGCCCTGCCCAGCCGGGGCTCTCTGGCACAGAGCAGCAGCAGCGCCAGCGCCGTTCAACCCGCTCCTGCCTTGGCTTCCCCTGGCACACAGAAGCCTCTGGAAATCAGCACCGCCAGCGGCGTTCCCAGCTGGGAGCAGCTGCTGCTGGCGGGCAGATGCTGCCAGTTCCACTGCTGCCAAAGGGGAAGAGAGGCAGAGATGTACCCGCACCGGAGCCCTGGGCATGTCCAATAAAGGTGCAAATATGTGGGGAGATTTGTTAGGAAACATTTCAGCTGTGATGCCAACAGTGGCTTCTCTCCTGGTTCTGTGTGCTCTGGACAAGTAATGCAATAGTTGGGTCTGACAATTAAGAAGCAGATGTTATGTGGATGTTCAAATGAGTAGTGATTATATTGTAATATATCCTCCCATAGTCCTCTTTCCCATCCCCTTGTAACAGCCTGGGTAGTCAGGGCATTTGGGGAGGGCTGGCTTGTGACCAGCAGGCAGGGTGTAACAACACCTGACCTCCAGTCAGGATGCAGGAAAGTAATCTCCACCAATGGACAGCAGAGAAAGAGTTGACTGACAAAACTTTTGGAGGGGCTGAGGATATAAAAGGCAGAGCATCCTTTTTGCAGATGAGCACGTGGCTGCTAGTCAAAGAGACTCCCAATGCTGCAACTTTTCCTTATTCAGTCCTTTGTTAAGGTTTACTAAATCTTTAAAATTTTAAAAGTGAGAGCCATTTCTCACACGTGCAATGCTGTGGGCCATTGTCTTGGTCTGGTTTCCTTTGCTTGTGTCCCATCTGAGTGCTCAGTTGGGGTACAGGCTGTAGGTGCTTGGGGCACTCCTGGAGTTCCTCTTGGATCCCCTGAACAACAGGGTTTGGCCCATGAGGGGCATTTTTGCTGCTTTGTGACAGATGAGAATTTCCCAGGCTCTTTTGTGTTTTCTGTAGGGAAGGTTGGTTATTGCTTTGCATAAACTCACAGACCAACACAGAGCTGTCCCTTTGTGATGTCAGGGCATGGTTGCCCCGTCGTCATAGTGGCATCAGAAGGTTGCCTTGGTGCACGGAAGGCCTGAGTGTCAGAGCAGCCCTAGGCCTTGCTCACATCAGGAGAACCTTCCTGGTCAAAGCATCTGTCAGTAGGCAGCTGCCCACTGACAAGAGGCTTGTTTTTTTAGCGTTTAGAAATATTGCAGAAATGCCAATAATTAACCATCTGGCCACTGCAGCTTTTGCTGCATATGGCATTACTTATTCCATTTATTATTTCACAAATTTCACGTAAGTAGAGGTTTCCCTTCTGCTTAGGTTAGGGTGTATCCTAACCTGGCTTTTGTATGTCTTCCTCCTCTTTCTTGGGGGCTGAGTTTCTGATTTTGAAAGAGAAAGAGCATTAGGATGCCTCTGCTTTGGTAAAGCTCCTGTCAAGAGGTTCAGCTAAAAGGGGGTGTCTGTAGCCACAGGGGCAGCATTTGCAGGGGAACCTGCAGGGCTTCCGTTCCCTGCACGGGAGAGTCTGTGGCAGCAGAGTCTGTCATTTCCTCAGGTTGCTGGGAGAAGCAAGACACCTTTGAAAATGTAGACTGGCAGACCTTCTTTAAGGCTTTCCAAAAACTCTGCAGTTGTTCCCAGAATTCAGAGAAAGCTTCTTTCTTTTTAAATTTTGTCATGAAAGGATTTGACTAACTTGACCTTTTACTAAATGCTAAAATAGTTGTTCCCTTTGAAAGGAAGTGCTGCTCTGCTTTTCCACAATAGAACTGCGCCACCTCTGGGGGATTTTGGGGAAGCTTTTCTGGGCAACGGTTTCCTGCAAGTTAATCAGAATCAGTGCATGACACTGAGTGAAAAAAAAAGGAGTACCTGAAGGAGAAGATTTCAGAAGCTGTCTTATGTGTTTGGTAGAATAGGAGCATTGAGTGTTAAAGAAAAACACTTTGCATTTGCTTGATCATATTTGTATTCATTTATTGGCTAAACAGACCAAAGTGTATGCACAACCAAGAATATTGTCCTGATCTCTTGCTGGCTGTGTGAATGAGATGTGTCTCTTGGAGGGATGTTGTGAAATGGGAAATCATCTCTGTTTGGGATGACTTGTTCTGTGGGATTGAGCAGCCCAGGACGTTTTCTGACAGCATCTGGTTCATTTTCCTTTCCCACTACAGGACACCTGAAGTGTGTATTCAGCAGTGCTGAAGATCCTGAGGTGAGTGAGAAAGGAACATTTCATGTTCCTGGTGTTTAAGACTTGTAGAGCAAGCTGAGAGCTTGGCCAGTAGCAGTAAACTGTAGAGGGCCAGCTAGGAAGGCCGAAAGAAAAACCATATTCATGCCTGATACAAAAGTAACAAAGGCAGCGATAGATATTTTTAAATTTCCTTCTCAGAGTTTGAAGAACTAAAAACCTAGTTTTGAAAAGAGAACGATGCTTGCAGACAGCAGATAGGGAAAATTTAATTAAGAGCAATTTCCTGTACAGTTGAATTAGATCATTTTAATTTAAAGAGAGGGACTTAGAATCCTATTCCTATCAAACTTTATGATATCCACTTGGAACATGAGGTGGTAGCACAGGAAGGCCATCTTGCAATGGTGCCTGCAGTATCTGAAGTGCAATGGGCACCTTTGTGGCTGGGGAGCTGCGTGGGCCCAAAGGACGCAGGGCTGGCGGCCGTGAGCAGCTGGAGATGAGGCAGCGTGGGGCCAGGGGGCCCAGAAGGCCAAGGGCACGGTGGCTGTGCCAGCAGCAGTGGGGCAGCAGGAGCAGGGCAGGGAGCGTGGCCCTGTGCTGGGCAGCGCTGCGGCCACAGCTGGAGTGCTGTGTGCAGCTGTGGGCCCTGGGAAGCAGAAAGTCATGGAGGGGCTGCAGCGTGGGCACAGAGGGACAGGGGAGCTGGGCAAGGGGTGCAGCACAAGGCCAGGGAGGAGGTGCTGAGGGAGCTTTAGCCTGGACAATGGGGGCTCATGAGGGACCTTCAGGCAGACTTCCATTGATCCCTGCCTTGGATCCATAGAGCCAATGCTCAGCACGAGGGCTGTTTCCCTGCCAAACATCCCTTCACTGCATCCAAGTGCTTTAGACACTGGTGTGGGTAACACTTTCACATTTTGTTGATTTGTTTGTTTGCTAGAAGGAGAAGCCTTGTGCAATTTCTCCTTCTCCAGGGAGCAAGGGAGCTTTTTTCTCAATCTTTCCTGCCCTTTTCCAGCACTGGCAGAAATTCTGCTAGAATTTTAGTGTTCAAGGAGGCAGTTCTGGATAATGCAGTATTTTTGCACAAGAACACATAGTTTGGGGCAGGGATGTTGGTGCAGAACGAGCTGTTCTGGTGCCAGACCAGCCAGTAGGGCTTGCCCATCCTTTTCAAGTAAACGGCTCCCGTGTCTTTTGGCTGCCCAGGGAATCAGTGTGTGTTGTGTTTGGGAACTGAGTAGGAAATCAATGCCCTTGCATTCCAGCTGGTGCTCAGAGATTAGAGGAGCTGGGAGGGGCTGGGCTGCATTTCTGATTCCAGCCACTTCAGCACCATCAGTGTGGTCGAGTCCAAGCGAAGAACTTGCCCGAGCACAGATGCACAAAGAGTGCAGTTCCCAGTGCAATGCTCTGGGTCTGATTGCATTCCATAAGGACCTACATGCTCCAGATTCCCCAAGAGTGTGGGTTACTGAAGCAACAGGAGAGCAAGTTCAGGATGGCTGCTGGTTGGGGCACTGCTGCCGAGTGCTGATGTGTGTAGCGACAGGAAGGACAGGATTGATTCAGGGTGACCCCCACGTGGCGAAAAATGTGCTTTCACTCTATGATTCAGAAGTTTAAACAAATGCTTTATTAAGCTATGTTATATTACACTAGTACCATATTAAAACTATACTAAAGAGATATTATACTAAAAACATACGAAAGAAAAACTCGTGTCTGTCTCCACACAGCCTTTTATCTAACTATCTAATCAGTCTAAACAACTATCACTAAAATCCAATTAACAAATCACTTTCAGTAAACAATCACTATAACACATTCTTCATGTACTAAAAAACAAGAACAGCAAGTAGAGATAATAATTGTTTTCTCTCCTTCTATGAGTTTCTCACTACCTTCCCTTAAAAAAAACCTAGGAGAGAGAATTATATCTCTCTCCATTCAAAGAATGTAAATACTACAGCACAGTAAAGAGAGATGATAAAAGTGAGATCTGTCTATCTATCTATTTTAATCTTCCTGGCTCTGCTCCAAAGCAGTGGAAGATGCAAAGCTCCCCTAAAGGCATCCCTTCAGGAGAGAAGTAGAGACAAGTTCCATTGACTGATGCTGAGCAGGCAGAGATGTTTCCCCCTCCACAGATGGTTGTTTTTTCCCCTCATGTTTTCCTACTCCAGCCTTTTCTGACCTGAAGCCTTCATTTGTCCTTTAAATTTTTGCATGTCTTAAGGGAATGGAACTATCCCATGCTGTATCTGGGGTCTGGTGACTCTGGTCATACATGCCATGCCATACATGACACATGGTTTCCTTCACTGGCATCCCCAGGGCTGTGTAAGTGCATTCGTTAATGGGGCCTTATGAGAAACTCTGTTACTGCTGGTCAGAATTCTCCGTTGACAAAAGAGGGAGAAGAAACACCTTGGTCCTCCTCCATATACTGAGGTGGCCATAGAGGTTCTCTGACTTCCATCAGAGATCTTTGCATGCATCCTTATCTCCTGAATGACCCGGTTTTCTAACAAGAGTGTGGATGTCAGGAAGGAGGAATGCTGGTGCGGGCCTGAAGAGAACGTGAACTCCAGAAGTGTCTCTCACAAGGAGTGAGCTCACCCAGGAAGCCCCTGCAGAGCCAGGATGGAGCTGTGGGACAGGGCGGGGAGTCAGTCACTACTGAAAGACAAACAGGACACGGCAGAAGCAGAGGGAGGCCCTCACCAGACCCTTGAGAAATGCCACCCCTTCCCTGTCAGCTGCCTGAGAGGCTGCTGGAGCTTCAGTCCCAGATGGCCCCTGATTGTAGGGCCAGGGTCACTTTGGAATGTGTGCCTCCCCTCGGGCAGAGAACGACCCAGGAGAGCAGCAGCACAGTGCTTTGGGAACGTGTGAGCCAGGCAGTGTGTGAGTCTTGGCCCACAAAGGGCGTATGGGAAGTTGAAACCCATCTTGTCTTGCTTTCTGTGCAGGTGCTTCTAGAGAAAGAGCAGGAGCACACTGCCTCATCTGAGCTGCCATGCCAGACTCAGGGAGAGCTGTTCCCTGCCCGAGGGCAGGAAGAGCAGCTCAGGCAGCAGGTGGAAGAGCCACAGGAGAATGGCCAGGTAAGCCTGACTGGCCAGGGCACAGAGGGAAGGGCAGGGAGAGGGGCATAAACCAGAGCTCTTGGGACTGAGGAGACCAGGAGTCCCACAGGCAATGGAGGCACAGAGCCTTGCAATCTGCAGAGATCAGCCCTGGGACAGGAGGTTTGCAATGGAGGCAGATGTGGGGAGGGAAGCAGAAAGAAGGGGCTGAATAAATGTGATTTGGAGGCTGCAAGAGGAAAAAAGCTGAGCCTGATGGCAGCTCTCAGTCCCTTGCTCTGCTTTTGTGTGTACAGAACATCAAGGCAGAGCCACAAGCAGAGCTGCCCGAAGCTCAGAGTGACATCATGGCAGTGAAGAGAAAGAACAAGGAAGACATGGGAAGAATTCAAGAGGAGAATCTCCACCAGCAGAGGGGCGATCAACAAAACTAGGTGAATGAAAGAGTGGCAGCCACTGCACTCATGAAATGTCCTCTCTTTTGTTTATTAGAGAACATGAAGGAACAGCTGGATGCAGAGCTTCAGACAGCTCACAGTATGATCAAGGCAAGGCATAAGCGGCTGGAGGAAGAAATGAAAATCATCAGAGAGAAACTTAATCGCTTCCGTCAGTCTCTGCAAAACCAAGTGAGTGAAAGAGGGATGCAGCCACTGCAGTCACCAATCTGGTGGTTTCTGCCCTTCTTGCCTTTCCAGTGCAGAGCAGCAGGGAGTGGGGCCATGCCTCTGAGTGCCATGCTGCTGTAGTGTGTGTATCACAGTCACTCTGAAGGACATTTCCTGGTGTGCTGAATCTCAACATCTGCCCTGGACAGTGAAACTTGTCCTTTGGCCTTTTGGCCAGCAGTCATCCAAATTGATTCCTGCTGGCCTGTTCCTGCTCTCCTTTTTTCTTGAGGTGTTTTTACAGTGGAACTTGGTGACCCAGATGGAGGATTGAAACAAGCTGTTGTATCCCCTGTCAATCTGTTCTTTGCCTTTCCTCACAGTCGATGACTCCTGGCTGTCAGGGACAAGCTGTAGTGTCTGACTGCTTTGTTCTGTTTGACTTGAGGTGCAAGTGTTGACATCTCACCGGGCAGCCTGCAAAGACTTGCAGGGAATGTGTGGCAATGAAGGACCCCAAGTTAGGAGTGAGGCACAGGAGCAGTGCCCACCAGAAATGCTCCAGGTCCAGCACATCATGGGCTCTGAACCTGCTGCCGCAGCAGCATCACCTCGAGGAAGCCCTTCTGTGAAACCTGGGAACTCAGGCTGGGGCACATCCCGGGAACAGGAGATTGAGGAGGAGTACCTGGAGCTGCTGGGTACGTCTGGGGTGTTTCTTATCTGAGGGACAGTGTGTTGTGTGCAGGTGTCAGCAGAGCTGTACCAAATGCTCCTCCTGAGCTCGGTGTCACAGGGCCATTTAGGACTCCCCAGAGGCAGTGCTGTGCTCCGAGGCAGCGAGAGAGCTCTGGGTGTTCCTGCTGCCTCTGAGGGCACCTGGCACTGGCTTGGGTTTGCCTGAGCTTCCCTCTCTGCTAAAGGCTGAAGCAGGGATTGTTCTTGGATCAGCAGAAGGCTGTGACCTAGCAAATGATCCAGGCAAGTCCTGTGTGCTAGTGGCCAAACTGAACAGAATTTTTAGCTTCCTAAATTCTCCTTAGACTCCTGACTTCCAACCAGTCATCACAGCAAAAAAACTTCACAGAAATGGCCTGACTTTGGAGTTTTGTCTTTTTGGTTGGGGATTTTTTTTTGGAGGGGTGGGGTGGGATTGCTTTTCTGTTGTTCATTTTTGGTGGGGGTTTTTTGTTGTGTTTTTCCCCATCCTGAAAGAGCCCTTCTACCCCACGTTTTACTGATGTCACTTTTATGACTGTTACTGTTACCACTACTACATCTGCAGTTTATTTTCATGAGAATGCTATATTTTTGTCAATAAGAGAATGCTATCTTTTTGTCAATAAGAACTACTTTGAAAGAACATCAGGTTACAGGACAAATAGAGAGCACAAGGTATTTTCCATGTGCCCCCAAAGAAAAAACAGAGACTTTGATAACAAACTTTATTTAATCTTCTAGTTTTATGCTTATCAAGATGTGCCCAGGAGACACATCCAAGTGGCGTGGTCAGATAAAACTGTACTGCAGGCATTTCTCAGGAGAGAGCCTCCAGCCCAGCCATGGTATATTCCTCAGATCCATGGCACTTTTCCATACCTGATTCCCACTCTTTCCCATGACTGTTAGAATCCTACCCATTGGCCCAGGCCCTGCTCAGATCAGTCTCTAGGAAAACACATCAAGCCCTTTGTGATTCTGCAGCACAACCCAATGAATCTGCTTCTTGCCCGTAACAGCTGCCAGTGCTGTGCTCTCAGATAAGAGACCTGGTGGGGCTGAGACCAGAGCCCAGTGGATTCTGTGTCTGCCATCACCAGCTGGGACAAAAAGGGCACTGATGTGTGCCTCGGTGTGGCTGATCTCAAAGCCCATCCTGTTGTGTCCTGAATGGGGGCAACAGCTTGTCCGGGGCTCAGGCTCACTCTGGCTTCTTCCCATCAGTGCCTGTCAGTGCTCATGCTTGGGCTTTGCCAGCCTTGTTGTGGTCGCTGCCCTGTCCCTGAGGGCTGGAGGGACTGCAGAGGCTGGAGCCTTCCTTAGCTGGGAGAGGGGCATCTTTGAGCTCAGCCTGCTCACAAACAGGTCAGGGTCCTGATGCTGAAAGCCCCGTCAGGATCGGTTACAGCTTGAGCTGCTCTGGTTTACAAATGGGAAGGAATTCCTTTGGCAAACTGCTGGAAGGTGGGGAAGATGTCCTCCTCTCCTGGGATTGTATGTCCCTGTGCTTTGTTTCCTGTCAAGAGAACTCTTCAAAGGACTGTACAAATCAGTCTCTGTGCTGGCCACCTGTGCTGCAGGGCTGTCTGCCTGGTTGTGGTTGTTGTTACCCAGCCGACCACAAAGGGCTCAGAGCTCCAGGCGCTGGGGCTGCCTTTTGTATCTCCTGGAAGCTGGGATCTCTGCTTTAAAGTCAGCATCTTGCATTTTTTTTCCCTCAGGGAGAATGGTGAACACCACTGAAAATCCCCTGATGAAATACACGCATCTGAATTTTATTGGCAGTGGGTGAGTCCAACAGCAGTTACTCCTGCACAGCCGTGGGCCAGGAGTTTTTGGGGTGGAATGTCTATCCAGCGTGAAGTCAGGCCAGCTGCAAAGATGATCACACACTGGGGATAGATTGTCCCATCTCTCAATGCTGCTCAGAATTTGTGAGTGGGCTCAGAAGGCATTGTCAGAGATGCCTTGCTACCGAGGTCTTGCCTGCATCAAGGAACAGGACCTGGAAGGTCTCCTTGTCTCTCAAGTGTGGGACAGCTCTGTGTTAATTTCTTTAGCATTTTGTGTATGTCTCAAAATCATACTGGCACACTAATGAAAAGAGAAGAAACTTGCTTGCCTGAAAGTGCAACCTATGCCCTATCAAAGCTGTGAGATAACAGTTTCCAGGAACAATTCTTTCCCCAGGTTTGAAGAGGGAAACACTCTGTGGTCAGGATAGGAACCACACTGTTTAGACAGTGAAACTCAAGAGGAAAGACTAAACTCCCTTTAGAAATTAAACCCCAGTGCTTCAGGAACAGGCCCAGTGCCCATGCAGTTGAGAGGAAAATGCATCATCTCCCTTCTGGCAGAGCCCTCCTGCATCCTGCAGGTTTTGACACTTCCAGCAGAGATCTCCTGTGTGGGCTGGCTTTCACTGCAAGATCTAAAGAGCTTCTCCTTTCTCTGCTTCTGTTTTGTTTCTAGGACTTTTGGAGATGTTTACAGAGCACTCGACAGTGCCACAGGAGGAGAGGTAAATGTCAACAGCCCCTGCAGGCGCTGCTGCACTCGAGGGCTTTCCCCTCTGGTGTGAGCTGTGGCTGGAGCTTTGGGCAGAGCTGTGCTGAAAAGGCACAAGAAGCACAGACTGGTGCCAGCCCACAGAACACATTTGGGACTTTGTCCTCCTCAGCTGCCAGAAGGAAGGCACGGAGGGCAGCGGTTCCTTTCAGAGAAGGACGCGCTCACTCGCTCTCCATTGCTAAAACAAAGGTGGTGCCTGCGAGCACCTCACTGCTCTTTGGGGCTACAGCTTCAGAGTCCTGAATTCTCATTTCTGGCTGCCAGCAAATCCATCTGAAAGTTACTGGTAGTTCCTTAGCCACCTGCAGTGCTGCACTTGGGAACTGCACGTAGGGAGAGATCTGCAAGGCGTCCCTGAAAGCCCTAAGCTATGCCCATATCACAAGATGTATCCACAGAGTATTAAGGCATGGATTCCTTCTTCTGAGTCCCAAACCAAGCAGCAGAGAGTGTGGTCAGCGGTTTGTGGGTGATAACTGAGACACCGCTGTTACCAAGTGGTCAAGGCCAAATGTCAGTGGCCCCACGTGCCCTGTAACTGGCTCCCAAGGGAGCAGAGAAATGGGCTGTTGGAATGTCAGTTCCTGATTACTGCAGTGCCTAATCACAAGGCAGTTTGGCACAGCTCAGCTGTGTCATTGCAAAATCACTCGCTCCACCTGCCTTGTGGTCTCGTGCCACCAACCTCTCAAGTTACTGATTTTCAATGTCATTTTAGGTGGCAATAAAAAAAATAAATCTTCAAGGAGTGAGAAGGAAGGAGCTAACCTTTAATGAAATAATGATCATGAAGAGGTATAGGAGTCCCAATGTTGTGAATTATTTAGACAGGTGAGAAGTCATGGTCTTATCCCATGGATGTGTGTTTACATAAAGCAAACATGAGAGGTTAAAAACCCACTTTGGTCAGTGGCAGCAAGTAAAGCTGTTAATTTTTATTTATTCATATTTCTCTACTCATCTCCAATGGATGAGAAGAGAGTGTATCTTGTCTGCATGAGTCTTCCCTGGCACACCTAGTTTGATAATTACTCCAAAATTATTCAAAACCTGGATCAGCTGTATCTTCCTAACTCAATAGCCTCAAAGTTCACTGCCTCCACATTTGTTTGGGATTGATTTTTTAAAGTTTCTTAAGTGCAGATGAACCATCCTAAAGTGGATTTCCCTTGGATTGTTGTCCCTCTTTGCCATTGCTATGCATGCCAGGAAGACTAGGTGCTTATTTCCAGAAACACCATGCCTGACATGTTTTTTATCTGGGCTGTTTCTAACTGCACTTTTCATTTGCTGCCCATCTAAGACATCTTCTTTTTCACAGATGTGTCTTTCTCTTTGAGACTGCTCAGATTGCAAATAATGCACAGCCAAGAGGGAATGTCTATTCCTTTGATTCTGTCCTTGTCACAAAGGCATCTGGAAATAAGAAACCTGGAAGCAAAAAGTCAACGTAGCCATGTATGTTCATCTCTACCCCCTTGTTCCCTTCTTTCAGCTACCTTCTGGGCGAGGAACTCTTGCTGGTTATAGAGTACATGGATGGAGGTGTCCTGAGCGACATCGTCAGCCAGACCTGCCTGTCTGAAGATGAGATGGCAGCCATCAGTCGGGAGGTCAGCAATCCCAGCTGTGTTTCCAAGGGCTTGGGCAGGATTGTCTGGGAAACAGGGGCTCAGAACAGGAGAGGTTTCCTGTGCCGAGCTTTGTTTCTGTGTTGCTGCTATGCTATGGGCAAGTAAAAGCATCTCAAGTGAAAGGCCTGCCAGTGCCCCTGCACTCCCTGTACTCAGTGCCAGTACTCTTATCTATCTCCTGCTGTTGTATTCTCGCTCTGTCTCTTGTATTTGTATTTGCTGTTCTCCACCTTGCCTCTCTAAATGTTTGCCTGGAGTCTGTCTTCACTGCATTCCTTGTCTGTAAAAGCAAAGGTGCTGGTGGCAGGATTTGAAACAAACAGCAAAGAAAGAAGAGAGAGACTCGTTTCTCTCAGTGCTCAGCTAAAAAGGATAGGAGTGCAGCCAGAATGCTCTTTGCTTCTGAGCACATGCGCTGCAGCAGGAGTCATCCTGGCTGGTTGGCAGGGGACAGCCTACAACAGCAGGTGCTGTTGCTCTTTCAAAAGCTGACGTGCCTTTCCTCAGAAAGGTCCTGCTCTGCAAGTGTTGGAGCAGCAAGCTCTTCCTCTCAGTGGCCATTACTGTTCTGCCATTACTCCCCATTCCCCTGGAGAGGGAATCTTTTAGATTCTTTGTTTCCCTTCTTGTGTGATGAAATCACATCACTCATTTTTGCCCTTCTGTTTCTGTTTTCTCGCTCAGTGCCTGCAAGGACTGGATTTTCTTCATGCAAACGATGTGATCCATCGAGACGTGAAGAGTGACAACATCCTTCTCAGAACCGACGGTTCTGTCAAACTGGGTCAGTATATTCTTGGTCAGGTGCAGCGTTCCAGGGATGTGGGTGTGGGGCTGCTTGGCGTGACTGCCAGCCCCCCAAAAATGGTGCTGGTGGCAGTGCAGGGACCCCTGCTGCGAGCTGAGGGCATAGTTGCAACGTGCACAGAGGTAGAAGGAGCCACAAGCAGTCAAGAGTGGCCTTGCTCTGTGTGGGTCCCTTCCAGAGGGAGGGAGTTACAAGTCTAAAGTTTCCAAAGAACAAAATCCACTGCTAGATGCAGTGTAAAACATGGGGGGAGTTTTAAAGTCGCCAATGCCAGGAGATTCAACAGAGCAATTTCAAACTTCTACTGGGGAATTCTTCTGCTTGCTTTCCTAATTGCACAGAATTGAGATAAAACCAGTATTTTGTTTTCTCCTCAGCTGATTTTGGCCTCGCTACTCATCTCACCACTGAGCAGAGCAGACGGTGCTCGGTAACCGGGACTCCTTGGTGGATGGCGCCTGAAGTGGTGACAGGTCAACCATATGGCCCCAAAGTGGACATATGGTCTTTTGGAATTGTGGGAATTGAAATGATAGAACAAGAACCTCCTTACTTGGGCGAAAGTTCTGGCACGGTAAGGAGCAAATACTCACTGATCCCACTGTCTTTCTCACCTCTCCCATGTCCTGTGTGCCACTGGACAAAATCCCATTGCCTTCTGCTGGAACTACTTCCACCAAGGTCCCCTCCTCCAAATGTCCCTGCAACACATCAGCATCTGCTGGACTTTTGGTTGCATCAGTGGGGGAACTCAAGCCTTACCACATGCAAACTCCAAACAAACTCCATTCTCACTCAACACTTTCCTTTGGGTTAGTGGTTCCAGTTCTTTTGTCTGTGTAGATGGCCTTAATAACAGGAAAAAAACATCTTAAAAGTGTTGTTATCTTTCCAGAAATGAAGGAAGGAAACCCAAACCCAACAAAGTTTCTAAAACCGTGGTCTTTAGAGAGGAACCTAACCCTGTGTGCAGTTTCTTCTCACTGGAAAACATGGGCATAAGGGTGTAATGCACAGAGTCTCTTCTGCTTCTTGTGCAGTGCTGCTGAAACACTCAGTGACCGTGTTTCTCTCCTAGCCCAAGCAACATTCTGCACGCCACCAAGCCAGAGCCTGGTGATGTGGAGAGCCTGCCAAAACCTCCTGTTTGTTTCCTGGCACTTTCTGGAATGGGCCTACCATTACTGCATTGACTTGAGCAGCCAAATGACTAGAGGGTGTCCATAGCGATGGAACCTCTTCTTCTTCTGACCTAGACAATTTTTCTTTTGCTGCAAAAATGGGAAGCTGAAATTTTCAGACTGCTGAGAGACAGAGCTGCAGGTGGCTCCTGTGTGCCCAAGCAGGCATTTTCATCCCAATACATTTGTGCAGGCATCTTAATGTGTCTGTGTTGAAGAGGAGATTGTAAATGTTTGTTTCCCTACCTGGGTATTAACTGATGGATTTCCTTTCTTTTCTTCCAATTCGCATTGTTTTCAAGAACAGCACAAAAAGCTTGATGAGTTTTGTTCTAGGGCACGTGCGCTTAAAGGACCAACAAGCACTGCAGAGATGCCTTTCATGTACTAACCCTTGAAATTAGTTAGTATAGCAAAGTCCCTCTTCCAAAAACCATCTCAAGCTGGCATGAATCCTCAGAGAAGCAAATGTCCTTTTGATGATGTAGTTCCCACTAACTAGATCAGGCAATGAAATCAGCTGCCAAGGCAAGATCTGCAGGATGGTGGAGAAGCTGTGGCTGCATCGGGGTTTGGGTTTTTGGTTGGTAAAGGAAAGTCATCTCTGGGTCTGTGCCAGGGCAGAAACTGCCACTGAAGAACAGAGGTTAAACAAAGGGATGTGGGAGAGCCTTAGAGATGTGAAAGCAGGAGGTGGAGCCTGGTGTCTCCTTTCTCTCCAGGCTACATACCTGATAGCCACAGTAGGGACTCCACAGCTGCGGCAGCCCAAGCTCCTCTCGGCTTTGCTGCGTGACTTCCTGAGCTGCTGCCTGCAGACAGACGAGGAGCAGCGCTGGTCTGCCAAGGAGCTCCTGCAGGTAAAATGTGAAGGGGCTGCTGGTGAAACAGGCTCTGAGGGATGGGCTCCTCCTCCACTCAAGCCCAAGGCAGCAGATGAGCCCTCTTCCTCCTCACCTCCACTCTTGCTGCTCTTCAGATGAAAATGGTGAGGAATCCTAGACTGGGCTGGGCTGGCAGGGCCCTGTAAATGTCCTCTGGTGCAAGTGTCCTGCAATGAGCAGGGACATCTTTAAAGAGATCGGGTTGCTCAGAGCCCTTTGCCACCGGAGCCGGAATGGTTGCAGGGATGGGGCTCCTACAAGCTCTTGGGGCAAGCTGTGCCAGGGTGGCACCATGCTCCGAGTAAACAAGTTCTTCCTTAGACCTACTCTGATTAGGTGCCCTTAGTGTTTAAAAATATTTGTCCATATCCTATTGTAACTGACCCTGTTAAAAAAGATGTCCCCCACTTTCTTCAAAGCCACTCTGAAGTCTTCGAAAGTCTCCCTGGGGCCTGTCCTTCACAAAACTGAATAACTCCAGCTCCCTCTGCATTTCCTGTGAGGAGATGTGCTCTGTCCTCTGACTGTGTCTGTTGCCCTCTTTTGTGATTTGGTGGAGTGTTCAGTTTTATCTAATGGCAAAAGAATTGAAGTAGAGCAATGCAGGGTACAGAGACATGAAATGGTGGTGGAGGAACCCAAGGAAGCCAGTCCCAGCCTAGGGGTCAGAGATTTGGCTGTGGGCAGGAGGGGCTGTGGGGGGCTCACTGTGAGCCTCTGAGGGGCCCTGGTTTGTGCCCCCCATCCCACCCTCAGAGGTTTCTGCCACGCAAACAGGGACAGCTGGGAGGGACTTGTCCCAGCCCCATCTGCTGCCTGGCATGCTCAAGCAGACGGGAACTGTGCCAGGGTTACTGCCAGGTTGTGTGGCAGAGAGGGAACTGCAGGGCCCAGTGCCACTGGGCTGGCCCTGCTGGGAAGGAAGGTGCCATCCAGCACACGAGGGGCAGGGCATGGAAAGGCAGACACTGCTTTCTGTCCCTGTGGGAATCAGCACAGTGCCTGCCTTTCAAAGGCAGGGACCCATGTGAGCCATTGGAGTTTCCTGAAAGGAAGAAAACCCAGGGACAGAAAGTGCCATTTCTAGAGCACTGGCAGGGCAAAAATCCCAGCATGATGAAGACATCACAATAAACAGATGAGTGGGATTCTGGGCCAGGTTTGCCTGTGATGGCAAGGTCTTGCACATTGGGGATGACTGGGGAGCAGATGGTCCCATTGCTCCTCTTTCTGGGTCTTTCCAGGAACTTGATGTATCCTGATTGAGTCCCTGAAGCAATGAGCTTGGAAAGTAATGGTTCACTGTTCTTTGTTGTATTTTTTTTTCCGGTGGACAGCATCCATTTGTAACATCAGCCAAGCCACCATTCATCCCGGCACAAGTCATCAACTCAGTGAAGAAGACGAATAACCCTAACCCTAAACTCTAAACCTAAAACCTAACCCTAACCTTAAATGCTAACCCAAACCCAAACCCTAACCCTATCCCTATTTCTATCCCTTACCTTTCCGTAACCCCAACCCTAAGCCTCAGCCAAAGCCTAAACCTAAACCCAAACCTGAACCTAAGCCTAAGCCTAAGCCTAACCCTAACCCTAGGAGACGAGAACATAGCAATCATGTCAAGATGTTATCTCTGTTACCAATTTAGAGTCGGATTGTAGAGTAGGGTTGCTAAAGAGATTTGTAGCATAGAATTATAGATTAGAGTTGTAATTAATAAAGTTTCTGAAACATCAACTCACTTGGAAGATTCTCCTCCTTCTGACCCCTTCAGAAAATTCAACATTTCCTTCTGAATTACCAATTGTTTTTTATTGGTACTAAGTCACACATATGGCTTTTTTTGTATGGTTTCATAAGTGAGGAGGGCTCCTCTTCATTCATCCTCTCCAGACCGCACTGCCTTTGGAATATGACCCACTGGCTGGTTATGGCACAGCTGTGGTATTTCTAGTTGAGGCAGAAAGGGCAATGGCATTTGAAGGCAAAACCAAAGGAAGAATGAGGCAGCCCAAACACCCTGTGCAGATGCAGGCCTTCAGCTGTGACTGGAGAGCAATGGGGTTCCTGCCACTTGGATTTGTATCCCTAAATGCAATAATCTCTTTGGCTGGAGGAAAACCTTGCTCAAGTGAGAAAGCAGAAAGATCAGAGAGGGTGCTCGGGAAGGTCTCCTGTGGCGCAGAGCTGTCAGCGCCTGTGAGGTGAGAGCGGGCCCGGCCTTGCCCGGGCTGGAGCCCCAGCAGAGCCCCGGCAGAGGCCGGAGCAGCCTGAGCCCCGGCAGAGGCAGGCTGGAAGGAGGCCCTTGGAGCTGCAAGAGGCAGCAGCCGGGCCCTGGGTGCCTCTTGCTGGGAGCAGGCGAATCCTCCGCTCTCAGGGCCCAGGTGGCAGCTGGCTGCTGCCGAGGGGAAGCGCAGCCGTGCTGGGCACAGCCCGGCCTGGAGGCCATGGCCGTCTGGAGTGTGCCCAGGAGCAGAGAAAGGCCAAGGGCAGCCGCGGGCCGCTGGGCTGGCTGAGGATTCCTCCTCTTCTGCCGGCTGCCCTGCAACTCCTGGCAAAGGCCAGCAGTGTGTGCAGCACTCTGGGCACCGGGGCAGGGAGCCGGGCTGCTCGGCAGGCTGGAGCACAGGGCAGCTCCTTCAGGCCCGGCACTTGTGCCAGGGAAGCGAGGCCAGCGTGAGGCAGGGACAGCTTGGCAGGGCCCATCTGCAGGAGCCGGCGCCTCACGCAGCTCTGGGAGGAAGCGCCTGCAACCCTGCAGTTCTGCACTGAGCCAGAGCAAAGGTGTGAGATGCAGAGTGTTTGGCAGAAATATTCAGGCCCACCAGGCCAGCCTGCTTTGTGCTCTGTGGTGCACAGCAAGCGCTGTGCAATGCAGCTCTGAGCTGCTGGGAGAGAGGCACATCAGGGATGTGCCTGAGGCATGTGCTTGAGGAGTAAACTGATTTGGAAAGGGGCAGAAGGGTTTCAGCAGGCAATTTGCGTTTTCTTCGTTAATTTCTGAAAGAAAGTCATAATGTGTTGCACATTATGGGTGGGGTATTAGAAAAGGTAGGGTTATTAGAAAAGAAAGGCCTTATAAAATCAGGCCTACCTATTGTTATGTTTGCCCAATTATCCCGTCATAAAAAGAAACCCAAACAATATTAAAAGTAGTAGCAATTTTTATTGAATATTTAAAATATAAAAATATAAAATTGGATAGAAGAGAATTTGATTAATATAAGGGAGAATTTGTTTCTAATAATAGCGCATAAGCAACAGATAACTGCGGGGTACGAAGTGCAGGCCTCTGGGACCCTTGCCACATCACATACAAGCTTGCCAAGTGAATATTCGTCCTTATATACCATGAGTCAATGCCGTCTCCTCCCATTTTCGATTCTTCACACTTCTACCTCTGCCCTCATCATCACCTTTACCATCCATATGCCACCACTTGGTTGGTGGTCGCACAAGTCTTTGGGGGTCGTCTGATGAAAATTTTGTAGTCCTCCTCTGTGTCCTTTAATTAACCTTTGGGTTACACCAAGCCAATAGAATGTAAGCCAAAACTAACATAATTACTACATCTGAGTATTGTGGAGAGTTTTGTCAAAGAGTGGCTTGAGGAGAGAGGACACAGCCGAATTAATTTGGTAAAGATATCCTAACTAGGGCAGAGGCCTTTTTGCAGGCAGGTGTCTGTTGGGAATTTAGCTGACTAGAGAATGGAAAAGTACAAGACCGTGGCTAATTCCAAATCTTGCACCTGCAAGATAACGTGTCCTTGGGCCTAGCTGAGTATGATAAAGAAATGGACAGCGAGACGTGAGAAGTAGAGAACGTAGGCCCAAAGGAATGAGGAAGAGCTGATGGTATAGTTTAACCAATAGATTGCTTGGCTTACAGAATATTCATAAGCTTATTATTTGCTGTATAAGTGTTTGATGCTTTCTTCAATAAACTGGACCTGTGATGAACCATCTGGTGTCCTGGTCTCCTTCCTTCGACAGAGTATCAAGGCAATAAATCCCTTATAATTAGCATTTTCCTGGGACACAACCAGAGAGTTCCTTCTTTGTTAATTTTTAGCAACCATTATCTCTTGCTTTCCTCCTGTTCCTGAACATCTGCTGGGGGGGGGGGGGGGGCATGGTGCCCCTCCTCTCCCTTTTTCTTCGGCATTACTAATTTTATCTGTTTTAATATTTACAAATATTAATTACTGTATCAATATTGATTCTTGTTTCAATTGTTATCAGCACGAATCATACCTATTTACCACACTGTGGTAAATTCCCAGCTGGCCTGTTCCATCTTCTATGTGCAGCCAGCTAACTTCCCATGGGAATAGTCATGAGTGCACAAGCTATTGTGCTAAGAAAACTGTTTGCATCTGTAATAAACAAGAAACCTGTCCCATGAGCATCCACGAAAGAAAAATGTAATCACCTGAGTAACAGTGAGTCTTAAAAAGAGAGAGTCTTAATATGTACACACTAATACACCTTCTAAGCAATAAATTGTGTGGCAAGGAAACTACCAGCCAGTTGAAGTTGAACACAAGTCTGTGAAAACAGTACAAAAATGAGTTATGTGAATAAAGAATTGGCTTTTCCTGCATGAAGAAACTGAGTCCCAGCTGCTTTATTGACACAGCAATGTGGTTTCACTCAGCAAGAGCACCTGCAGGGTGTATTGATGAAACACTCGTGTTTGATTCTCAGAATAGGAAGGAGAGGCATTTAGTCTAACAAACAGGGCATAGTCTTTTGAATTCCTTTAGCTTTAACAGGAGTGCTGAACCATGTATTCCCCCACTGCAGTGCTTACTGTGTGCAAGTGGCGATCTTGGCCTTGAGAATAAGGAGAGTGGTCCTGCTAAGAAGGTAGCTGGAATGCATTCAAAAGGAAGAAAGTGTTTTAGGAGGCTCTTGACCACCAAAGGACAGTTTGAGGAATGGGAATATTTCCCAAATGACTGTGTCAGGAACTGGAGTCGTGTCCCAGGCCCTGCCATATTTGATCCATGTTTGAGCAGGTTGACAAGACAATGAAGAAAAGTGTCTTGTTTAGCAGGTGGGACCATGACCCTTGAAAGAGAAACAATGGATTGGTCAATGGGTGAGCAGTCAAGCTTTGAAAGGAGAACAATGCACAATGCAGCCCTTGGTGGCAGGGAGTCATGGAGTCATCCTGAGCCATCATGGCCTCATCTCACATGCCAGGCATGTGTGAGCTGCTGCTCTAACTCCTGCTGTAAAATTCCACTCCTAAGCAGGAGATACAAGGCCTAGTTCTGGGCTGAAGGGTTGAGAAGGACGAGATGCACAGCGTTTTGATCCAGGGGATGTCCTGGAAGTGCACTGCCTACCTGCCCCTGCTGCCGAGCACCACGCTCCAACTCCTTCTGTTCAGTGGATTTTTGGGAATTCAGAGGTCAGTATGTATTATATGCTACTGCAACTAACAGAATGAATTTGCTTTGCAAGCCCAGTTTTGTCCTGGGTTATTTTGTGCATGGGTCACCTGAACCTGTGACAATGACCAGCAGGGAGCTACAGGACACTCCTACTCTGATGTCAATAAGTTCTGAGAAGTGATTGAAATATGTCAAAAAATTGGAGGTAATGTTTAGCCGGTAAGTTTCAGCAAAGTATTGAATATGTCTTAGTTCCATGGATACAAACTACTAGGTGAGATTGCTGGGTGTGCAGGGCTTAGGGAAGTGATTCCCTGTGCACCCAGCACTGAAATCAAGTAATGCCTCCTTTCTAACCCTGAGCTGGCAGCAGGGATCAGGCCTTGCTTGGTCACTTTCATTTTGACAACTTCTGTTAGCGGCTAAGAAAGGTCCAAATGAAACCTCCTCCAGCTGTTTTCCTCTGGTTGATCTTTTTAGGCACCAAAGCTCTGTGCCACGGGTGGCCTGGGTGTGTGCAGAGCAATGCAGCCCCCACAAAGCCCTTGGTTTCCCCACGAGTTGCCAGTTTGACTGCTTCCAAAGGGGAAGAAAGGCAGAGATGTACATCCACAGGAGTCCTGGCCATGTCCAAGAAAGGTGCAAATATGTGGGGAGATTTGTTAGCAATGATTTCAGCTGTTATGCCAACCCAGTGCCTTCTCTCCTGCTTCTGTGCATTATAGGTGAGTAATGTAATAGTTGGCTCTCACAATTAAGAGATAGATATTATGTGGATAGATATTATGTTCAAATGTAAAGTGCTGTTATTGTAATATGTCCTCCCATAGTCCTCTTTCTTATCCCCCTTGTAATAGCCTTGGTAGTCAGGGCATTTGGGGAGGGCTGGCTTGTGACCAGCAGGCAGGGTGTAACAACACCTGACCTCCAATCAAGATGCAAGAAAGTAATCTCCACCACTGGACGGCAGAGAAAGAAGAAAGAATTGACTGACCAAACATTGGGAGGGGCTAAGGGTAAAAAAAGCAGAGTATCCCTTTTGTAGATGAGCATGCGGCTGCTAATCATGGAGACTTCCCAGTGCTGCAATCTCTCCTTATACAGTCTTTTCCTAAAGTTTAATAAACCTTTAAAAACTTAAAGGTTGCCACCTTCTCGTAGTGACATCAGAAGGTTGCCTTGGTGCACGGAAGCCCTGAGTGTCAGAGCCCACTCCTATCCGCCTGACTGGGGTGTCCAGGGCACCTACACTGGAGCGTGGATACTTGCATGTATATACCTAGCTGCCCCTGTGGCTACAGACACCCCCTTTTTAGCTGAACGCCTTGACAGGAGCTTTACCAAACCAGTGGCATCCTAATGCTCTTTCTGTTTCAAAATCAGAAACTCAGTCACTAAGAAAGAGCAGGAAGACATACAAAAGCCAAGTAAGGATACACCCTAACCTAAGTAGAGAGGAAACATCTACTTACTTGTGAAATGTGTCATAAAATAGGCACCATAAGTAATGCCATAGGCAGCAAAAAGCAAAGGAGCAATTCACTCAATCATTTTAACACTGCCCTGCAAGTTTGCAGGCTGTGCTCACACAGTGGAAAAAGCAAGGCTCCTGTGAGTGTGCAACAGCCCACTGACAATTGCCTCAATCAGAGGGAATAGAATTAGAATGATTGGGAAGTATGTGAATGAGGCTAGTTGGCCAATGATGATGAAGGGGTGTCCTACTGGCTGGCTGCCTACTCAGGTTAGGATGAGGACGTTGGCGACTAGGGTTCAGAACAGGATTTGTGATAGGGGGCGGAAGGGTATTGATTGTAGTTTTGATGTATGTAGTAGTGGGGTGAGGAATACGATGAGGATTGAGGCGGCTAGAGCTAGTACGCCTCCTAGTTTGTTTGGGATGGATCAGAGGATGGCGTAAGCAAATAGGACATATCACTCGGGTTTGATGTGAGGAGGGGTGACTAGTGGGTTGGCTGGGGTGAAGTTTTCTGGGTCACCTAGGAGGTTGAGGGAGAATAGGGCTAGTGAGACAAGTAGGGAAAGCATTAGTACGAATCCTGGATGTCTTGGATGGTGTAGTATGAGTGGAAGGGGATCTTGTCACAGTCTGTGGGAATGCCTAGCAGGTTGTTTGAGGCTGTTTTGTGGAGAAAGGTGAGATGGACGAGAGTAAGGCCTACGATGACGAAGGGAAGGAGGAAGTGGAGAGCGAAGAATCGGGTCAGTGTGGGGTTGTCGACAGAGAACCCTCCTCAGGCTCATTTGACTAGTGTTTGCCCGATGTAAGGAATGGCTGACAATAGGTTTGTGATCACAGCTCCTCAGAATGATATTTGGCCTCATAGTAGGATGTATCCTACGAAGGCGGTTGCTATGAGGGTTAGGAGGAGGATGACTCCAATGTTTCAGGTTTCTTTGTTTAGGTATGAGCCGTAGTAGAGTCCTCAGCCGATGTGTGGGTAGATGCAGATGAAGAAGAAGGAGGCTCCGTTTGCGTGGAGGTTGCGGATGAGTCAGCCGAATTGTACGTCTCGGCATATGTGAGCGACAGAGGAGAAGGCTAGATTGGTATCTGCTGTGTAGTGCATAGCTAGCAGAAGACCTGTGACGATTTGAGTAATTAAGCAAACACCTACTAGAGACCCAAAGTTTCATCATGTTGAGATGTTTGATGGTGCTGGGAGGTTGATTAGGGCGTTGTTGATGATTTTGAGGATTTGGTGGTTTTTACGAAGGTTGAGGGCCATTGGTTATTTCTGTAGGTGGCTACGAGGATGATGAGAATGGATAAGGTGAATGATCCTAAGTAAGCTTTGATTAGGCCTGAGTGGAGGGTGGTGGCAGTTTTGGTTGCTGTAAGTTGTAGGCTGGCTAGCCCCTCTGGACCTACTATTTTGTATTAGGAGAGGTCAATTAGGTGGGATGCGATGTTCTGTCCTCCTTTGAGGAAGTTGGTTATACTTAGGCGGTGGGATAGGGGGTTAAAGTATCCTAGGGATGTTGAGAAGTTTGAGAAGGGGGCTTGTTTGGTCAGGATGAGAAAGCTTTAGCTTGGACAACAGGAGCAGGAGCCTCGTGAGGGGCCTTCAGCATCTCCTCAGTGCATCCAAATATTTGAGCCACTTTTGGAAATTACTTTTCCCCCTTTTTTTTTCTTGTTTTTTTTTTTTTTTTTTTTTTTTTTTTTTTTGTTTGTTTGTTTGTTTGGAGGAAGAGGCTGTTCATTTTCTTCTTCTCCCAGCTAAAGTTCTTTTCATCATTATTTTCTGCCCTTTTATAGCACTGGGACTGGGTCTGCTAGAATTTTAATTTCCAAGGTATCACTTCTGGAGAATGCAGTAGTTTTGCATGAGAACACATCATTCTGTGCAGGGACCTTGGTGCAGAAGGAACTGTTGTGGTTCCAGGCCAGCCAGTATGGCCTTACAGATCACTTTGAGCTTAGTAGTGCTCATGCCTTTTTGCAGCCCAGGGAATCAGTGTGTGTTTTGGGTTTTGGGAACTGAGCAGGAGGTCAATGCCCTTGCATTCCAGCTGCTCCTCAGAGGTCACAGGAGCTGGAAGGGGCTGGGCTGCATTTCTGATTCCAGCCAGTTTAGCTCCACCACTGTGGTCGAGTCCAAGAGAAGAACTTGCCTGAGCACAGATGCACAAAGAGTGCAGTTCCCAGTGCAATGCTCTGGGTCTGATCCCTTTCTGTAAGGACCTACATGCTCCACATTCCCCAAGAGTGTGCTTTTTTGAAGCAACAGGAGAGCAATCTCAGGATTGTAGTTGAGTGTGGCACTGGCTACCAAGTTCTGATATCTGTAGCAACAGAGAGGACAGTAAAGAGAGATTTCAGTAACGAAATCTATCTATCTATCTATCTATCTATCTATCTATCTATCTATCTATCTATCTATCTATCATGTAGCATTTACATAATTGAATCTTCCTGGCTCTGGTCCAAGGCAGTTGGAGGTGCAAAGGTCACCTAAACCATCCCTTTCTGGAGAGGATTAGAAACATGTTCCCTCAACCGATTCTGAGCAGGCGGAGATGTTTTCCTCTCCAGATATGATGGTTTTTCCCTTCAGAGTTGTTTCCCTTCTCTGGCCTCTTGTGCCCTGAAGTCCCCAGTTAATTCTTTAAATTTCTGCCTGTCCTAGAGAGGTGCAACAATTCCATGTTTAGGTGGTGTTTGGTGACTCTGGTCACACATGCATTACATGACACATGGTTTCCTTCACTGGTATCCCCAGGGCTGTGTAAGTGCATTCATTCATGGGGCCTTAAGAGAGTCTTCTCTTTCCCTCAGCAGCAGCAGCAGGGAGCGGTGGCAGGGTCAGGACAAGGAGGAGGTGCCTGCCCTGGCCCTTTGCTCCCGGGCCCCAGGCCAGGAGGGCTCTGGCTGCAGCAGGGCGCTCTTCGGGCAGCCCCTGGCAGCCTCTGCACAGAGCACGGCACGCTGCCCCGCCCTGCTTGTGCCACTTTTCGTCAGCAATACCTTAGCTCCTCTTCACAAGGAAAGAACTACAGCAATCTAAAAAGAGATCATTCAAGTACGGTTCTGTCTGCCTTTGTGTTGTACTTCAGGGCATGTATTTTTTTGTCTAGAATTTCATGATTTTTATGAAAACATGCAAACATGCATTCATATCTGCACATTTTTGTAGTTTTTATTATTCATATACCAAAACACACCTTTTTAAATTCTTAATTTATTGCAGTTTGTAATTTTGAGGTAGTATATTTTAAAATGTCACAAAACAACACCCTTTAGGTAGTTTTTCTCCTTTTTTAAAAAAAAAAAACATAAGCCATTTTAGTCTCTGTCTCTCCAAGTTGGTTCATACCAGCCTATTTCAAATCAGGGCTACAATACTTTTATAGGATTGAGAGAGGTCCAATGAAATGCACACCAGTGATTCCTCTTGTGCAATGTCATGGCCCTGCCATAAAGCCTCTTTTCACTTTTTTTTTTCTCTCATTAGCTCAAATGCAAATGCACGTTTAGTTGCGAACTTACACAAGATGAGCAAAATCAAAATGATTTGAGGGGCCTTTGGGAGCTCCTTGCTGATCTTTCTGCTTCTTCAGCTGAGCAAAGCTCTGATCCAGGCAAAGAGATTGCACTTAGTGCTACACAACCATTTGGCTGGAACTCTGCTGATTTCTAGAACAGCTGGAGGCCTCTATCTCCCCAGGATGTTTTGGCTGAGCCAAGCTTTGCTGGGTTTTGGCTGCAAATACCATTGCCCTTGCTTTTTTATATCTACAAGTACCATGGCTGGGCAAAAACTGCCACGAGGGGCATCTTCCAAAGGCACTTTGGTCTGGAGTTTGTGAATGAACGAGAGCTTCCTCCACTTCCAAACCACATGAAAAAAATAATGAATGAGAACTTCCCATCCTTAACGAACAAATGACAATTCAGAAGTGGATCTAAAGCATCGGAATGAAAAGGAAGGCAATCTTCCAATGGAGTTGTGCTTTCAGGAGTTTTTCTTCTGACTCCCACTCACAGCTGGCACTGGAAAATGTCACATCTCTGCAAGCGTCAGTGTCTTCTGTCTACCATCAGTTGTTTTGCTGCAACAATCAGAACAGGCATCAGGCTGGAGAGAAGCTCAGCTGATGCTTGCAATAGGAGCTGCCCCAAGGAGAAAAAAGAAATGAACTTTTACCTCCCAAACCCATCTCCCCAGAGGCTCAAGCAGGATTTTTCTGGTTCCCAGAAATACAAAGAAATAGGGCTGAGAAGACCCTCTGCAGCTATGTGTTCATGCACAAGACTTTGCTGATGCCATTTGGGTTTTGCCTTTTTTCTTTTCTGTCTTTTCTGTATTCCTTGCACATCAATTTAGAGCTCTGTAGGCTACTCGATTTGTGACTACTTTTCCCAGTCCTTTTCCATGGCCTTTACCTAAGCAGAAAGACAAACTTCCAGAGCTCCAAGCGCCAGGGGGTAGAAGGCCCCAATGTTATCTGGGTTCTTCCTGGGACAGACCCCTGCAGGGAGCTGGTGGACTCACCATCCCTGCAAGTGTGAGATGCAAAGCTGTGTTTCATGTCAGGTACAACCAGGTGAAGTATGTACTTGCGAATGCGAAATGTGTGGACATGGACAATGGGATAGTTGCGAATTCTAATAATAGCTGAGGAAAATAAAGCATGGAAAAAGGCCTATGAACCTATCTTTTGTTTGCAATTAACCCCGGTTGATTTAGGAGCATTGGAATTAAGGTGTTAAGGATGTTGTTTTTTGCTTGTACTTAGTCCATAAAAAAAAAAGGCTCTGCAATAATAACCTTTTGAAGTATAATTTTAGAATATTACTTGTATCCTTGAAACTGTAGCTTTGGAATATATCTAAAGGAAATATGCTTATCTCACGCCTTAGTGAAGCAGAGAAAAACAGTTTGAGAAAGGAGATGAACATCACCTCAAGGATTTATGGGTTCAACCAAGGGAAGCTGGACATCACTGTTATGAGATTTATAGTCTCTGCAATTAAAAGGTGGACCCACATCTGTGGAGCTGGACTCCACCAGATGGGGTTCGTCTTTCTTCTTTCGCAAACTGGACCGTCACCATCTGGGGATACTCCTTTGAAAATACATCCTGAGAAACTAAATCACAATAGTGTATAGAATTGTGATGTAATGATTTGGAATAAAAATTGCTGATGAGTAAAAATTGGAAATAGAAACTGTTGAAAAAAAAATGATGAGTACCCCTATATATACCTGTAACCATCAATTATTGGTGTGCAGAGGGAAAACTTCCCCCCCCCCACTGTACCCAGTGCTGTTTTGCTCATACTTTACCATATTAAATAATAAATTGGTTTCTGCTTGAATATTGGCCTAGTCAAGCTTCTTATTCATAACGCAAGCCTTTAAAAGAAGACTGGATGTGGCACTCGGTGCCATGCTTTAGTTAAGGTATTAGGCCATAGGTTGGACTCGATCATTTTTAAAGTGTCTGTCTTCCAAGCCAGTGATTCTGTGATTCTGTGACTGACGCAGCTTTTCCTGCAGCCCGGGAAAGGGCTGCGGAGGCCCTTGGCCAAGAACGGCGATCAGGGCTCGTGGAAAAGAAGCAAAGGGCTCAAGGCGAAGGCTGGCAGGGCACAGCTGCCCCAGAGCGGCCCAGAGCGAGCCTCATGTCCTCCTCGTCAACCTGCGCCCTCTGCGCTGCCCTTTGCGGCGCCGGCGGCTGCTCTCGCTGCGGGGCTCCAGGGCGTGCTGGGGGCCGGGCCCCTCGTCTTCGGGAAGCGCCGGAGCCTCGGAGGTGAGCGGCTGCTGCTGTGGCCGGCAGGGGAGAGCTGCGGCTGCGGCCCCGGGCACGGCGAGCTGCCGCTATGGCCGGCTCCTGCCGCGGCTCCTGCCTCTGCTGCGGGCTCTGCTCCTGCCCTGTGCGCACAGACACGGCCGAAGGCTGGCCGGCAGCTCCCTGCCGCTCCGCAGCGGTCCCGGCCGGGCTGCTGCTCTCTGCGGCCTCTGCCCGCCGCTGCCGGCCCCGCCGCGCTCCCGCCTGCCTCTGCCGCAGCCGGGCCCATACGGGAGGCAGCACACTGCGGGCGGCTCGGAAAAGCCCTGCCCGCAAACCGCCCGCCACGGCCTCGGCCTCAGGGCACAGCCTGCCGGCGTCCTCGCAGCTGCGAGCCGGCCCGGGCCGCCTGCCGGCCTCGGCCACAGCTCCCGCCTGTGTCTCCATGGCCGCGGCTGCTCGGCACAGCGGGCTGAGCACAGCCAGCGCCAGCAGCAGCTCCTCACGGGCCCAGGCCCTTGGTCGCTCGGAGCCCGCCCAACCCCGAATTCCAGCCCTGAGGGGCTTGGCATCCCAGTGCATCTCCTGGGGACAGCAGAGTCGGCCGCTGAGCTCAGCCCATGGTGACACCACCAAGTGACCAATGGAAAATTCACCAAGTCTTCATCAGAGACAAGAGAAAACTCCCATGGTGCCTGGCAACCTGAAGCAACTGCGAATTCCAGATCATTCTATCCATGTAGGAAAAGAGGCTTTTACATTAAAGCAGAAAAGAGTTATCTAAAAGGAGGGCATGAACAAACAACAAAGTTATTTGGACTCATGCTTCTTGTGTCTGTTAGAAAGGCCAAGAAGATGCACTCCTTGCTCTTCTGACACAGCTCTCTCTGTTCATGGTGTGGGACAGAGAGTGCTGATGATGTCCAGGAGCTGATGCAAGGGACAGGGACAAGGATGCAGCAGGCACAGTGCCAAGCTGACAGAGGGATGATCTCTGGCAATGGCACTGAAGGAGAAGAGTTTGCAAGCAGGACAGAAAATGGCTCTTTGTTTCACCTCTTCTTTCAGTGCTGCTAAGAATGTAACCTGGAGCAAGCTGGGAACACCAGAGCCTGGAGCCCTTTCCAGGCAGGGCTGCATCAGACACAAACCAGCAGGGGACTGAGGAGCCCCTGGGGTAGCAGTGAGCAACCTCGGGCTCTGCTCACTGCTGCTGGCATTTTCTATTGAATCATCTCCAAGGACTTCTGTTGTGCTCTGTATTTCTAAGGATTTCCCCCCTTGGTTTTTTTTGGTTGTCTCCTACACCTTTTTTTCTCCATATTTTCCTACCCTGTCAGCAGCAGCCCCTGTCCAGAACTGGCTCAAAAATATCAGCAAAGTAGCTAGGAACAACAATGGGTGGAATCCTGCGGCTCAGGAATTCATGCCAGAGCCCTGCCTGTACCTTATGCTTTGTCAGGACCTCCTTCTCTGAGCAAAAACTAGGGATTAGTGGAGTTTTTTTGCCAAAGAGCTCCTGAGAAGCAAATGTTGTCCTAGATTTCTCAGGAGTGTATCCGTTAAGTTCATGGCTGGCAAACAGAAAGTAAGGCCAGGGTAGCAGAGCAGCTGGGAGCTGGCCACTCCCTGCAAAGGGCTGGTGTATGATGTGAGAACACCACGTTCCAGGAGGGGTGAGTGGGCTCAATGTGCTCACGGTGCTGCCAAATAGGTTTGGGTTCACTTCGAGAGTAGTCAGGAGTGGTGAGCACTGGAAGATCCAGCTGCAGTCCCCATCCATGTCCCTTTCAGTGCTGGCTTTAGGGTGTCTGCAGCCTGGATCCAGAGCGCCCTGGGAGGCTCCTGAGGCTGCCTTTGCACTCAGGGTGAGGATGCCCAGGAGCCCCTGAGGCCGCAGTGGGGACCAGGGCTGGGGCTTGTGGCCTGGCAGGTGTGGCTCTGGGGGCTGTGACATGCCAGGGCATGGGTCACTGTCACTGCCCTCTGCAGCCCTGGATAGCTCTGTGATGCTCCAGGGACAACGGCAAGAGTGGGGAACTGGCTAGGTGAGGGTTTTGCCTGAGCCTGAACCTCTAAGCCAAATGCCTAGCAGAAAAGACCCGTGGAGGACCGAGTCAAGGAAGCAGAGGAGGCTCTTCTGTGGTGTAAAGGGCAGCAAATTCATCAGGAGAGACCTGGGAAAATTCTGTGGGGAAGAATTCCCAAAGGGAACAAATGTTGAAAGATCCCCGAGCACCCCTGTGCACGGGTTTTTAAAACCTTTCAAAACAGGGGGTGGACACCATATAGTAACCAATAAGCGGCTCTTGGGGTGCGGTTTTGAGGGCTATAACAAATCAGAACAAGGGGAAGAGAGAGCATTGGGATAGGGATTGGATCTTAGGGTGACGGACAGGGAACTTTCTGGAACAAAGGGTAGGGTTTGGGCTGATGGATGGGGCAAAGGGGCCGGGTTGTCTTGACAGGCAGGGAAAAATCTGGTGAGGAGGGAGGGGATTCCTTGAGGGACACTTGGGTAGGAGGGCATAACACAGGGGAGAAGCTCCCTGTAATAACTCGGGTAACACTTGAACCTACCACTATATAACAGAACATTTGACTCAATAAACGAACACACTGCAACACAGAAATTCAGGCTTTCAGCAGCTGAGAGGTGGCACTATTAGAACCCGCAGCAGCTGGTGAAATCCATCTCTGTCCTTCAGGTTGTTGCTGTGTGGGAAGGTGCTGCGAGTTGCGGTGGCTGCACTGCCCCTTTGCTGGGAGGCTGATCTGTACGGGGGCAGAGCAGTAAGCTGCCATGGTGAGCAGAACATGCTCAGAGCATTACAGTTCAGAGAATGGCACTGCCCCTGAAGGGCAAAAAGCTTGAAAGCATAGAATTCTGTGCGGAACCATTGCACAAATTTTCTCTTCTAGAACATGCCCATTTTTGTATACTGTAGATGAATACTCTGGATTTTATAGAATACATGGGTTTTTTTCTTAAGGTTTTTTGGAAAAACTCTCAAGTTTATTTCTGTTTGTATTTTACATCCAGCATGCATACAGGGTTTTTTTGTTGTTGTTGTTATTATTTTTCTTTAGTAAATACTTAGGGGAAAAATACCTAAGCATTCTTTAATCCTTTGGGATATTGTGGGTAATATTCTTAGAAAGAAAACCTTGTTGAACAAGTGTGAAAACACAGAGAGAGAGAAAATAGCATAAAAGTCTTTTAGAACAGGGCGTGTAATAAGGACTGCAGAACTGAGTAATTCCTCCAAGGCAGAATTAGCAAGATATATCACCAAGAATACCTGCCAAGATACTTCCCTAAATCAGGGGAAATGTGACCTGCAGCCATATGAAGTACAGCCAAAGCAAATGAAAACCTTTGGAAAAGAGGGAATTTTGCCAGTGACATCAGTCTGTCTGGATAACTGAGGGATGCCCATCAATATTGCACTACATTCCTCAATATTTACAATGTCTTTTCTCCCAATTTCTGTGAAATGAATAAGCTGCAGTTGTTTACCATTAACTTAAGCTCTTAGGGGAATTACCAAGCACCATGTATGTTTTTCTGTAGCTGAGCAGGACTTGAGTTTCCCAAATCTTCTACAAAGCAGAAGGGAATCACACAGTTACTTGTGCTAATGTTAATGAAGGGTTTCATGAAAGCAGGTGAATGAGAGCATTGCATTGTAAAACTTCCACATGCAAGAAAACAGGAGTCCACTTAGAATAAAACATATACGGCTAGCATAACATCAGAACAGGATAAAATGAAATTGCTAGACAGGAACGGATGCATCAGAAATTAGGTGTATCATTTCTGATACATCTGCATGCATTTGCAAGCTAAAACAGAAAAAGAAGGGCAGAGATAATAAGGAACGAAGATTTTAAAATTGCACTGTGCAGAAGAGACACACGAACCACCAGTGTGAACACAGCTGGGAGATTCAGCTTGGAGATGGATTAGAGTGGAATCCATTCACTGAAGGTCTCTGGTGGACATGAGTGCAAATACTGAGGAAAAAAGGAGAAAAGTTTAATTTCTGAAAGCTGTTTAGATTGCTGGAAGCATTGTCTAGAGATCTAAAAATCTAAAGCCTCAGAGAATCTGAACCTAAACCATCCCCAAATGGATTGATAAGGTATGATGAGCACATCTCTGCTGTTTTCAGAGTCAATGAAATTGACAATGAGTGTCTGGAAATTAGGACTGCCCACCCAGATTTTATCTCCCTTACTTTAAGAACACCTTAATAAGGCACTTAGAGAACTGAACACTGACATTCTCACCCTGCTCTATTTACTTTACATTTGAATACAGGCTGGTAGAAAGAGAAATCGGGCTTTAATTTCTCCCCAAATTACCTGTTGTACTTTCAGGTTAGGAGTAGATGTAAAATTCAGCTAATCACTCTCTCCATCCCTGAATATTCCACTAGTGAACTGACATACAGAACATCATTTTTCTCTTTTGTACCTTCCTAAAATGGTGCCCAATGAACAGGACACTTGCATAAATCTCACAGAAAATCACCAAAATCGCTGAAATTAACACTCAATTCCATGATAAAAGCTTCTGAGAAAAGGCTTGACAGGATCACTGAACAAACTGAAACTTGGAAGAGAAACATGCATTTCAGACCTGATCAAGGGGAAAGAAAAAGAAATGCTGTAACAATTCCAAGTGGAAAGTAAAGAGAAACACAAGAAGCACAGAAAGAACAAGGCCCTGTCAGATGACCTGTGCAAGGTAACTTTGTGCCCCAGCACTGTTAGAGGACATTCCCTGTCATTGGTGCAAGCAGCTGGAGCCATAAATGCTGATTGATTTGGGGGCCACAGTCTTGATAAGTGCAGAGGTGGTTCAATAACCTGACATGAGGGAGTTCCCTCCGAGCAACTGGGATGGCACAAAGAAGTGAACAGCTCACCACAGCCTGGCCCGCTCGGCTGCTTTTCCTTCTGACCCTCCTGGGGAGGCTCTGACATTTCCTCTTCCCTGATGGAAGCGCAGCTGCTGCCAAGGGAAACGTCCCCACACTCACTCAGTGTTCCCTTTGCTTGCCAGGTGTCCCATCTGCTGTCCCTGCCCAGGAGAGCTGCTCTGCTCGGGAGGAGGAGACCGAGCGAGAGCCTGGGAACATCGGCGGCTGCAACCCCTCCTGATCTGGTGCTGTTTATGGATGTGTAGCTAGATTTGGATAGGTACAAGTATAGGGATATTTACATACAATGAGTGATATTTGTATAGGGATAGTATGTGTGTATATTGTTATATTGATGCGTGTATATTCATCTGTTTACATACTTGTACAGCTCTGTAGCTGTGCATTTCTATTGCTGGGGATGTATGAATTTTTTTTTTGGTCCATTGATATTTGTGTATTTATAGACAGGTTTGTTATGTTTGTATTATATTGTCATGTTACATGTCATGAAATATGTAATGCATGTTTACATCTCTATATTGTTATGCCTATATATGTATTTACTTCTATTTATTATGTATTGAGTTGTATAGTTCTAAAATTCTATTTATTTAGTTCTGGATCTGAGATTCTTTAGAGAGGGATATTGATGTTTCTGTATTTGTATATGGGCTGTACAGTTGTAGTAATATGTAATAAATTTAATTGTTAAACTCCAATTCAGTAACTTCAATATTTGTGTACAGTGAGTTGTTGCAGAGGGTTGCAATGAAGTAATTTTTTTTTTCACTGAAGTTGATATCTGTATATATTTACATATCACAATTCTCAGACTAAATTAGATTTTAATCATAAATTGATATTTCTGTGTTTCTATATTGGTAGCACAGGTGTTGTAATTTAAAATAAATTTCATTTGTAAACATAAGTTAATGTTTGTGTATTTGTACATTAGTAGTGTGGGTGTAACTATCTGCAATAAATGCAGTGTTTCAACTGAAGTAAGTGTAGATTTGTGCTGCCCAAAGCCATGAGCAGATGTAAATGCTGGAGGATTTTGGCCATGCCAATCTCCGGCCATGCCCAGCACATGCCCCACCTGCACTCGGGCTGGGCAGGGGAAGCGCAGATTTGGGCTGGCAGCAGAGCCCCACGTTGGCTCAGAACTCGCTGCAGAGGCTGCTGAGAAAACTCCGGGGCTCCATGAGCACAGAATCCAAGCAGGAGCCACCCGGGGAGGACAAATCCCTCATCCCACAGGCAGCTCTTTAGGAAAGGGCTCCAAGTGTCCCCCTGAAGCTCATCCCAGAGACCAGAAGCCAGCAGGGATCCTGAGCCAGCTCTGCTGCCTTTGGCAGCACTTTGGCAAATGAGCTGCAGCAAGGGGGAGGCAGCAGCGACTGTGACTGCTGCAGGCTGGGGATGAAGGAAGGGCCATGGACACAAGTGCTGAGATGCTCCAAAATCCAGAGGGAGGCTGGAGAGCTGGGAACCAACTTGGCATTTCAGTGCCAAGCTCTCACAGGCACTGAAATGATGGAATTCCTTTGTGTGAAGTTACCTGGAGGAACTGACAGGGAGTTGCTGCTAGGATCAGCAGTAGCAGAAAGCAAAAATGTACAAACACTAGGAGATCATCTAATATCCCCCACAAGCAATGGCTTCAAAAGTGATCACATATATTAATAAATTATATTATATTATATTATATTATATTATATTATATTATATATCATATCATATATCATATCATACAATATCATATCATATGCATGAAATTTAATGCACATGTATTTTTGGACAATTTTAATTTTTGGTATATATTTTCATTTAAGATATATATTTTAGTCTTTCAGCTCGAGAGAGTGAAGATTTACAACAGTGCAAAACCATCTGCCCACACAGCAGTCAGCCCCTGGGTGTGTGCATGCACGCTCACTCACTGTGCCTGCTCTTCTCAGCATCTCGGGGCTGCTGTTTGCACAGAATTGGGATGAATTTAACTCAACAGAGCCATGAGTGGGGTGTCCAGCTTGTCATGAACACTCATGTGGCAATGAACAACACAGAGCACTCAAATCCCATTATCACAGGTCATTTCATTCCTGCTGGGCACTGCGGAACTCTTAAAAGACACAGAAAAGGGGTGGAAAACATTGGCATCATGCTACTGCTGGTGTCCTCCTGGAGGAAAATCTGTTGGGTTTCTTAAGGTGGTAGCTTTCCAAAACCTAGGAAAACTGCTCAGCACTGGGTCGCAGACATCTTTTCATAAAAATCCTTTCTTTAGGATTTTCCCTTCTGGGAAGCTGAGGCCCCAGAAAAAGAATGTAAACAATGGTTATCTGCTGCTGTGGATGCAACAGGTGCACCTGTGATTGGCCCATGTTGGATGTGTATAATTAATGGATAATCAAGGACCGAGCTCTCTCTGGGACAGAGTTGGAGAGAGCTCCTTTGTTATTCATTCTTTTCTATTCTTAGCTTAGCTAGCCTTCTGAGAACTTTTCCTTCTATTTCTTTTAGTATTGTCATAATGTAATATATATATCATAAAATAATAAATCAAGCTTTCTGATCATGGAATCAACATTCTCGTCTCTCTCTTCACCTGCAAACCCTTATGACCATGGTTAAAGCACTGGTAGCCCAATTGTGACTTGACTTGGCAAATATGGGGTATTAACAATGGACTCCATCCTTGGTTCAAATCACCTGCCCTCACCTGTACACAAAAGCACCACCACCACCACCAGCAGCTATATCAGTCAATTTTCTCAAAAAGCTGTGTTAAATTTGGGAGAGGAAAGGAAAACACATCAGACACTGTGGATTAATGACAAGACTCTGAGGAACAGTTGCAAAGCAAAGGGCAGCAGCTTCTCTCTGGGCCACTCCTTGTGCTCCAAGGCAGCCGGGCTGCCCTGGCTGCCCAGGACCCTGCGCCCCGCGGGCTCTGCAGAGCTGCACAGCGGGGAGGCAGCTTCGCTGCTTGCTCTGCAGGGCTGCCTGTGGGCAAAAGCAGGGTGCTGGCCTTCTGCTCTTGGCCCCAGCCTGGCCTTGCAGGGCTAATGCTGTTCCCTGTCTCAAATGTGCTAAAGACAGACTTGTTTGTTTGCAGCTCTGCACAGGTGTGATTTGCACCACAAAATACTGAAGGACTGAAGCCTGAACAGACCCTGACTGAAGCCTCAACAACAGGACCTGAGCCAAAGCTGCCCTCTAGATCACCTTCCCAACCCAATGTTCTATCTATCTGCTACTTAACCAAGTGTTATTATCAAGAGGAATGTTGCATCCATTCACTGGTGAAATACGTCTTCACCTTTCTGTATGAGGAAAATGGACAAGGCCACACCTGGCCTTGGTTCCTCCTTGAGCCCTGGGCAGGCTCAGGGAGAAAACCAAGAGGAGAATGACACCAGCTGTGTCCCCAGCAGAAGCTCTGGCACATTGCTCGTCCAGCACTGTTGGAGCCGGGCTACTTTCACAGCACACTCGGGAGCCTCGTGGCCGCCAAAGGAGGAGGCACCGCAGGATTTCCCGGTTCCCGGCCGTGGCTCTGCAGGGCTGGGCTGGGACAGCTTCCCCCAGCTGATGTGCAGCTCTGGATGAAGGGGACAGCATTGGGCTACCTGGTGGTGGATCTTCCTTAATCACCAGAGGCACCCTTTTGTAATAATGCTGAGGTGCATTGCTTAGCTTATCCTTTCCTGACTCTTTTTTGCACTTTTCCATTACAGTAAATCACACTGTTCCTTCAGCTGGTGTCTGTGTCTGTCGACGGAAGGAGATCAGGACATCAATTAAGATCATCACGGGCCCAATTTTATTGATCAGTACAGCAGGTTAAATACAGTTCATAATGAGCTTCATACATATTGCAAAAGTTGAGCTCAGGATTGGTTAGTTACATATTAGCAACTACGCCTACTTCTGCATTCTTGTGGTTATACTTTTGATACTTTCTACATATTCTCAGGGAGAATCTCTCTTCCCTATCCTCATGTTGCGGCAAGGGCATTCTGTCCTTGCCTGTCATTGGTCACTGACTTCTGACTTCTCCTTTCAGCTTAATGACTGCTGACTTCCTTCTCTCAGCTTGACCAGCGGCATTATGTCAGTATGGCCTTTCTCAGCTAACCAACTATTACTAAATCTCTCCACATGTGTCTGCATCTCTGACTCTCTCCACCATCAAAACAAACACACAGCCAGTTTAGCACGAGACCTGCCTCTCTGCCAGCCCATCTCTTGGCAAACACCCCTGGTGGCCATCTCCACAAATGAAATTCCCACTTTGCAACTTCCTTTTCTGCAGGCAGGTGAGAAAAGGAGCCACTCCCAGTTCTGGACACCTCCAGAAACCAGCTGCTTTCAGCATTCACAACCCTGAAATATCAACCTCCTTCCTTAACCTGCCACAGAGAGCTCCCACCAAGAGGCCTTTTGTCCGAGGATACCCACAGAAGAGCTGGAGAAGGGAGCAGTTTGAAACACAACTGCTTCAGAGTTTAAACCTGCCTTTACCAAATGAGCACACACCAACCTGTCCCAGAGGGAAAAGCAGGCAGGAAAGAGAAGCTCCTCTCCCACATCAGCAAACTCTGTGTTTCCTTCTGTTCCAGCTGGAGAGTGGAGGCAATGGGCTGCACCTCACTTTGGGAAGGAGCCCTGGGAATTGGCCTGGTCTGGGAGGGCAGTAAAAGGAATTCCCCAAAAAGTAGGAAAAGATTGTCTGGAAGGAATAGATGATGACAATATTACTGCAGAAAAGCAAAAAAAGAATAATTGTGACGAACAAACATTCCCAGACCTGAGATTGAGATCTTCGGGGCATCTTCAATTCCCCCACTGCCGGTGTGCCTTGGTGATTTTGGGGAAAAGAAGCGTTCGGCCCATTCAGCCTTTGCACTGGCAGTAGGGTGCAGGCCTGTGGCAAGGCCGAGCCTGCCTCGTGGGTTGGACCTGGGCTGTTGGGCTCGGGTCCCTGGGCCAGGGCCATCTCCCGGCCTCCTGATGGGGTTGGGGGTTTTGCTTCCCCCTTCTGATCCTGGGCCACCACTTTGTGGGCCAGATCTGGGGTTCCTTGTCTGTCCACTTGGGCCAGGGTCCCCCAAGGCCTCTCTGGCTGCTCTGCTGCTGCTGCTCTTTCATACAAAGACAAAAAGCCAAAAAAAAAAAAAAAAGAAAAAAAAAAAAGAAAAGGGTTGAAAGAGCTGGCAGCAACTCAAAAGCATTTTGTTTGATGACTGTCAATGGACTTTTGATAACTATTGATGAATTTTTCTGTAGCAAGCCTGTTTCAGGACCAAAAGGGACTTTCAGAGATGGCAAAGAGGAATATCTTCAGTCCATGGACTTTTCCTGAAACTCAGCTCCTTGAACTTGAATTTTCTTTGCATTGTTTTTGCTTTATCTTATATTGTAAAATTGTTTTAGTGATATGATAGAATTTTATGTTCTACAGGTGAAGAAATTCCCTGTTCATTCCACAGGAGCACTTGAATGATGTTTGATTGGCAACAGATAACCTGTCAAGTGTTGGTCCTTTTCTCTGCATGAGCCCAGCAGAGAAAATGACAAGCATTTTTCTTTTTAATTTAACTAAATTAAAAAAGGTGACATGTTGCAGACATCTTTTATGAACAATCCTTTCTTAGGATTTTTCCTTCTGAGAAGCTGCAGTTTCAGCAACAAAATGTAAACAATGATTATCTGCTGCTGTGGAATGCAACAGGTCCACCTGTGATTGGCCCATCTTGGATGTTTATAATGAGTGGTCAATCAAGGACCGAGCTATCTTGGACAAAGCCCGAGAGAGCTGCCTTTTGTTATCATTCTTTTCTATTCTTAGCTTAGCTTATGAGAGGAAACCTTACCTCCTTTTCCATTTTAGTATAGTTATAATGTAATATATGTATCATAAAATAATAAATCAAGCCTTCTGAACATGGAGTCACCATTCTCGTCTCTCCCTTCACCTGAAAACCCCTGTGACCACGGTCACAGGAGGGTCTCTCTTGCCTTGGTGAGCCCTCAGCCCTCTGGGATACACCTCACCTCAATGCACACTTCAGGTGCTTTGTTGTTTTCTTTTTCTTCCTCCAAAACACCAAGAGATCAAAATTCTTGGTAAAAACAGGACTTCTACTTTCAGTAAAAGTCAAAAAGAAGCTCTGCAAGGCTTCTTCCTAGATACAGATAAAATACTCTGGTGATCTTATCATACCCTGTTCTCAAACTTTTGGCTCCAGCTTCTACTCTGGAACACCATGACTTCCTTGTAATCTGAAAGAGGGAACAAATCAAACCTCAAGAACAGGTCCTACCTTTAAAACCAGTGTCCCTCGCACCAGAAACTTCTTTTCCTGTTGTGATAGATGAGTCATGTGATGATTGACTCTCACAATTATTAGACAAATATAATGTATGTGAAAAGAGCACATTATATGGCTCTATGCAGATATTTACCATATGTATTTTGATGTATTGATTAGTAGTGCTGTATTAACATTTTAATAATATGATAAATGTAGTCTTGTAATTGAAAGGTTGCTTTTGTAATTAAAATAAGAATTATGTCAGTGGGATTTTTTTAAGAAAGGAATGAGGCACTCGCACCGATAGCAGCCACAGGAAACCTAAATCTTTCAGAGAAAAGAATTTATTGCCCTCTTATCAGAAGAAACAAACTTCTTCCTGCCTCGAAAGCACTGTTAGGATTAGAAGGAAGAAGTTGATGATGACCAGACAGAATCCTGTATTTGAATGGAATTTATGCATCATGTATGAAGTGTATGAATATGCAACAGGCCATTCCTTTTAAGGGTTAATCCTTTGTTAATGTGTGTCCTTTTTCGGGCTCCTGCTGCCCAGAAAAAGGTACCCGGACATCCGTAACTCTTTGTCTCTATTGTCTCATATTGTCCTAATTCAGCTTGTCCAAATTATTCTAATTGCATTACTATTTTTAGAACAATTTTATTACTAATGAACTTTTAAAAATTTTAAAAACAAGTGATTTTTCACAATGTATACAGGTTAAGAAAAGTTTATAGATTTATAGTTGTGCTGTACCCCTCGCGTGGTTATCAAGGGAAAACTGGGGTTGGGACATCTGGGAGGGCTGGCGTGTCGCTATGGCCACACCTGACCCCCAGTCAGGATTTGAGGAAGAGATCTCCACCAGTGGACAGCGAAGAAGGGGTTGATAGACAGACCTTCAGGAGAGGTTAAAGGGTTAAAAAGGGAAAACCTCCATTGTGAGGGGCCTGAGAACATGGTGGGGAAAATCTTTTGCTCCCGGTGCTGTAACCTTTTTTCTTCATTCAATCTTCTGTTGTATTTTTCATAAGGTTTAATAAGCCTTCCTAAACTATGAAAAGTGAGTAGCTATTTCTCACACTGTGGTCTGCAACTCTCACTCTTTATTACAATAGAATGCTTCTTTTTATTAGGTTTACATCAGTTCTATATGCTTTTATGAGCTTTTATGCCTTTTTATCTATATATGTTTATTACCACTATCTGCTTATTGCAACATTCCAGGAATCACTTTTGACTCTTCTCTCCATATTCCTGCAGAAGGTCAGGTCACTGTGGATTTTACACCAATAAAAATCCAGGTTGTTCAGATCCTAGGTGTGATGGGCAGGCACAATTTCCCTGCTGACACAGGGACTGATGACAAACCCCTCTGTTGTCACTGAAAACAAAAGAAAGGAGGAAGTTTCTGCCCATTGGAAAGTCCCCGTTTGCCCTGAAGGACTCTGCCTCTTCTTTCTCAGCAGCAGCTCAGCAGCCGATGCCAAGGACAAGAGAGGGAGGGGTGGTTGATTTGTGTGACAATTTAACAGCCCTTGCAAACAAGAGCTGAGTCTGTCAGTAACATCTCTGCAGAGGCAAGTCCTTGCTGAGGATGCAGAGCTGAGTCACTTGTGTTTAGTTTGCATTGAGTTAATGGCATGGTGGGTTTTCATGCTGCAGGTGTGGCCCCTGTGACAGCAGCCTGTTCATCCTTCAGGGGGTTTGCACCCACAGGGACAGTGCTGCTCCTGCCAACACACCACAGTTTATCCTCATGCCAAAAAGTCCAGGCAGAACTTACTTCTTAAAGGAACATTTTCCTTTTGCTCTCAAACCAAAGATTTAGATGTAATGGTATAATAGAAACAAATCTTTTCCCCTGTTGTCTGTTGGGACAGGAGGAAAATCCTATCACATCCAGATAGCAAGGCACTGATTTCACTTCCACTCTGGAAATTATTTGCAGGAGCAAGTATCTGCTACAACTTCATTTGCAGTGAAGTCCTGCCACTCTAAATCAGTGTGGTACCTGAAGGGTTTTGTAGCAGGTTTGCACCTAATTTGATGCTCAAGAAGTTTATGAGGTCCAACATAGACCTAAGGTTTGCGCAGCAGACTTTAGGCTGACAGCTAAGGGAGCATAAATTAAATGGTCTTTCCAACCCAGAAGGCTGATGAGAATTGTTGGTATTTGTGCTCTCCTTCCTTGTTTAAAGGATAGCAACATATTTGATGAGATTTTGGCATTGCAGCTAAAAATCATGGCCAGATAAAGTCACCTAAGTGGTTGTTGTGCATTTCAACTTGCGGAGGTCATTATCAATGTAGCTGCTTCTGGAAATACAAAAAGCTCTTTCAAGTCACTTCTTAAGAGAAAGGTCCTTTTCCTTTTCACTCTTAACTGCAAAGCCCCTCCAGGATGTACAGCAAACAGGTTATCTAGATTGTCCTTTCACAATAACAGAAAACTTCCCCTTTAATCAGCCTGAATTGCACAATTCTCATCTCTATGAAGGGATTTTATTTAGTCTCTGCTGTAAAGAAGTGATTTCTATGCAACAGGGCTGATAAAGGGAAGACCCAAATTAACAAGAGGGGTATTTGTAGGAGCTGCCATTACTCATCACACACTTTAAACAATCCATACCACCGAGCCCAAAGCTAATATCGCTCTGTGTTAAACATTTCTGATGGATTACACATCCTTGTGTGAAGATGGAATTAGGATTTAAAGCCAGTATTTCTGCATATACAAGCATTGTGCAAGAACATTGCATCTTCAAAATGGAAACCAAATATCACCAGGGTACAGGGTAAACGCTGCAATAACATGAATACGCTTCTCCCATCAGGTTCACAGGCAGCTTAACCAATTCTGTGCTTGCAGATAATCTGTTCTGGCATCTTTTGGGGCCCTGAACCAGGAAAGTCACACTGAAATACTGTGGGACCATGAGAATTTCTCCAGATCCAAACCAGTCTCCAGGTGACACAAGTGACTGCAGCAACCTCCAATAATGCAGTGGAGGCCAGATTTGCTGTGTTCTCTTTGTCATTGTGGGTTTGTAATTCAGACTCACAGAGGAGCTTGAGTTGGAAGGGGCCTTAAAGACCCTCTAGATCCAACCCCTCTGCCATGGGCAGTGACACCTTCCACTAGACCAGGTGGCTCAGAGCCCCTGCAAGCTTTGGCAAATACCCAAGGACACCTTTTCCTCTGTTTTGCAAGGTCAGATTTCCATGCTCACTTTCACAGATGGCTCCAGTCTGACACAGGGCATTGCTGATTGGTCACTCTTATCTCCACAGCCCAGCAGAGATCCTGTTTTGGATGGCTCTCACTGCTCCCAAGGCCCCAGGGACCAGCCACTGCCTCTCCTCCTTCTGCTTTCCCTTCCAGGATCAGAGATTTCCTGCTGCTTCCTCCATGTCTGAGACAACTGGAGGAGATGAGGGGCTGAGGATGTGGCTTCTGACAGAGTTGATAACACTCAGCTGAGTATTTTATTCTCCTGCCACTAAGCTGTCAGGCTGCTGCTGAAATTCCTCCTGCTTGGAAAGGGCTGGTGTGAGCAGCAGGAATTGTTGCTGGCTGGAACTTTTCCAAGAGCTGGACAAAAGAAGCATTTTGTGGAAGGGCACCAGCTGCCCTTGGTCAGCAGCACAAGGTGTGAGGTCCCCTTTGAAGGCCATCCCTGCACAAGGACAGCCTGGCCTTCTCCAGTGCCCAGAATTCCTTCTTCCAGGCTTTTGGGCTGGCCTCGTCCCTCACCCTGGAGAAGCAGGTTGCTGTTGGAACTCTCATATGCACAGTTTCTGGCTGGATTGCCATGTAGTACCACAGACAGCCCTGGAGACACCAGTACAGACTCCATCTGCAATAAAAGGGGACTTTGTTCCAGCTTTTCCCTTGGACCAGCGTGCAGCAAGCCCACCTGGGCCTCATTCAGGTCTGTCTGGGTGGTAGTCAGCTTCTGCTGGGAATTTAAACCTTTCACCCTACTCTCCCCAGCAAATAGTGGAGCAAACCCAGCTGCACCAACCCCCAAATTTCACTCTAAAAACCACAATTTTCATTTTCCTCTATTCAAGCCTTGAAGAAAACAAACTTTTCTTGAGTGAGCTGGAGGCACAGTGTTCTCCAAGATCATTCTTGAATAGGACAATATTGCAGGGGAAGACTGGCAAACCCAGAGTTTACTGGTGCTTAGGAAGCTTTGCAAAACCTTCCCACATGCGGTGCTCTTGCACCCTCCTGAGCTCCCGGAGCCCTCACTCAGCTCAGGCACAGTTTGGACAGAAGGGGATGGTTCCGTCTGTCACACGTGGGGACAGGAGGAGGGAAGACTTTGCAAACACTGCCACGAGGGCAGGGCTGTTTTCATTGATGGTGCCAAGGTAGTACATCATCTTTGATTAAATGTGAGGTGCTGAAGGGCAAAAATTCTCAGTGATAAGGAGAGAGTGTCTCCACTCACACAGCAAGGTAAGTGAAGGGGAAAGAGCAATCTGTATTTTATGGGAGGTGTTCAGTTTTCAATAAAACCTTTTTGCAGAAGACATGCCTAGGCAGGGGTGATTCAGAGCATTTTATCAGCCTCACAGAGTATCCCCACATCTGCTTTGCCACATTTTCTCTCTCTTTTTCATTGTGAATGATTTCTCCTGCCAGGGTTGCTCCTGCTTGGAGTTCTACTCTCAGTGGTGCCCCGGAGTTTTCTCAGCTGCCTCTGCAGCGAGTTCTGAGCCAACGTGGGGCTCTGCTGCCAGCCCAAATCTGCCCTTCCCCTGCCCAGCCTGAGTGCAGGTGGGGCATGTGCTGGGCATGGCCGGAGATTGGCATGGCCAAAATCCTCCAGCATTTACACCTGCCCATGGCTTTGGGTAGCACAAATGTCAGAACACCCATCACTGCTGACAAATGGCATTTCTTGCAGATTGCTACAGCCACGCTGCTGATCCACAAATACACGAGAATCAATTTCAGTTGAAAAATGTCATTTATTACAAAGTGCTCTACCCATGCTGACAATACAGAACTATACAAATCTCAATTTAGGTTAAAAACAGGAATTTATTAGATTATTACAACCTGTGTATGTAATAATATACAAATACCAACTTCAGTTAATTTCTTGCCAACCTCTACAAAAACTCACTATACACAAAGATCAATTAGGCGTTTAACAACTTAATTTATTACATATTACTACAAGGATTAGGCCCATCTAGGAACACAAAAATACATCCATAGATATGTAAATAGAATTACATCCATAAACAGATAAATATACCTATACAAATAGACTTATATACCTATACAAATACCAATATTCCTATTTTAAAAGCCATATAACAAAAATCATATCAAAAGAGATACCTACACCACTGTACCCATAAGAAACAGAAATTAACACAGATATAACAATATCCATGTATACATAGATAAATTGATACACATATATGTAATTTCAAACATATATGTATATATACAAATAGCATACATTCATAACAAAAAAATATACATAAATACAAGAATATACACATGGAAATAAATCCATACAAATAGCAACCCACATACAGAAATACAGATGTAATAATCCCTGTCTATGTTCAAGTCCATGTATCTGTAAAGAACACTCAAAGCAGAGGGATCCCAGCTGCCCCATCTTCAAAGCCTCTCGCTCGGTCTCCTCCTCCCGTGCAGAGCAGCTCTACTGGACAGGGACAGGGACAGCAGATGGGACATCTGGCAAGCAAAGGGAACACTGACTGAGTATGGGGACGTTTCCCTTGGCTGCAGCTGCGCTTCCATCAGGGAAGAGGAAATGTCAGAGCCTCCCCAGGGGGTCAGAAAGAGAAAGCAGCCGGGCGGGCCGGGCTGTGGTGAGCGCAGCCGCGGCGGGACTGTCCCGCAGCCCCGGCAGCCCGGCAGAGCCGGCACAGCTCCCGGGCCCTGCCGGCACAGCTGCCTTGCCCAAGGACAGCCCCTGTGGCAGCCGGGGCAGCTGTGCTGAGCAGCCCCAGCACGGGCAGGACCCGCTCCTGCCCCGCCGGGCAGTGCCCACGGCCACAGCCCACGGCAGCCTCAGCCCCACCTGCCTCCCCGGGCCTGTGGCCTCAGCCGGGCTCTCTCCAGGCTGGCAGCAGCAGGGCCCCGTTCACTGCTCTCGCTGCTGGCCTTCAGCTCCTCCCTGATGGCTCCCGTCAGTCTCCAGCTGTCCTCAAGGTCTTCATGGCAGCTGTGGCAAAAGTGGAGGCTCTGGAATTGCTTCCAAGGCCTGGCAGAGCTGCAGTCCTGGAGCCCTCTGTGCTCCCTGCTGGCCCCCTCCATCCCCTCAGCCCTGCCATGCTCTCGGTGAAGCCCCAGCCGCCCTCAGTTTCTTCAGCCCCTCACAGTCCTCTCACGCCCCTCAGTCCCTTCTGAGCCATCCTGTCCCCTGAGACCCACCACCCTGCCAGCCTGTGCCACTTCCCTGTCACCTCAGTGCCACCAAGGCCCTCGGCTGCCCCACAGCCCTCAGCCCCAGCAGCAGCTCAGGGTCACCGTCCCTTCAGCGCCACGGCCCCCTCAGTCCCCTCTGTCTCACCATCCTTCAGCAGCTCCTCAGGGACAGTGCCTGGGGCCAGCGGCAGCTCCCACTGCTCCAGGGACAGCTGGGGCTGGAAGTGCTGCTCCGCCCGGCCTGGCCGCCAGCTCGGACCCAGCACAGGGACAGGGGACACAGGGGGCACCGGGGGAAAAGCAAGAGGTGAAAAAGGCAGCTGAGGGGGGAAAGAGGTACAAAGGCAGCCTAAGCCTACACAAACAGCAATCCTTCCATCAATGTCTCCATCTAAACATTCCTCTTACTATATAACTATACACATTCATAAATGTAACTTCATATATATGTATATAAATATTTTACTCTACACATAGAAAAATCTAACTCTGAAAATCTACAAATGTAAATATATTATTGTCGTGGCTTGACAGCCTTTATCCCAATATTGTGTGTTGTGTCTGGCAGCTGTGCCTTTTCTCTCTTCTCCCCCCCCCCCCGGCCGTCTTGCCGCAGCGGGGCGGGGAAGAGAGGAAGAAGGGTTTGACCAGGCCTCTTTGGCTTTTTTTTGCTTTTGCTGCTTGGCTTGGCTAGCCGCTTTGCTTGCTTGCTTTCTGCTTTTTTGCGCTTTTTTTTCTTTTCTCTTGTTCCCTCTTTCTTACCCTCCCCTGAAGATACTGGACTGGCTCCGGATCCGACCTGAGAGCTCCAGGACACCCAAAGCTTGCAAAGAAGCGCGGCGCCCTCTCAACACAGTCTGGTTTTGTTTTCTTTTCTTTTCTTGTGTTGGGGAGTGTTCTTTTGTTACTTGTAAATAAATAGGTTTTGTTTTCCACTTTGCTCCTCCGAGAAATTCCTTCCCGAACCTGGTGTTGGGGGAGGGGTGGTTGAAGGTTTGTTTTGTTTTGGGGGGCTCCCTTTTGGAGATTTCCTCTAATTTGTCCTAAACCAGGACAGTATATTTTTGGTGCGTTGGCCGGGAAACGAGGCCAAAAAAAAAAAAAAAAAAAAAAAACCAGTGGAAAAAAAACCTATAACAATAATATTTTGGTTTTGGTTATTTTGTGGGCATATTGGTGATTCATAATGTCATTTGGAGTGGAAGTTTGCCGGTATTTCTGGTCCCTAGGGGTTTTTGAAGTTTTGCTACCCTTATGGTCCCTGGGGTTATTTCCTTACTCAAAAATAGCTCTGGTGTTGTCCCTAATAAGTAGCTTTTGTAAGCAGGGGGCACTAACCAGAATAGTCATTGTGCTGGTCTTATGTGGGATGATATGTCGGTCAGGAATGTATGGATTGTTGTTATGGCTGTGTACTCAGTTTGTTTGGGGAGAAGAAGGGGAAGGGGTTTTTCAGCCTGTGTCTTCCTTCTTCTCCTCCAAACTGTTGACATCTCTATTAGAAAATACTGAATTTCCCCTGAGTTTGAAAGAAACCATCTTTCTGGCATTTAATTTATTAAGCTTTTTCTATACTGTCTGGAGTGTGTATAAAATGAAAGCTGAAATTTCTAGAGGGGTTAGAGACACTCCTGACTCAGGAGTAAAACAAAGCAGGAAAAATCTTGACTGGAGTGGGAAATGGGAGGATATGGGCCAGACTTTAAAGGGATTTTCTGATCCTATAGACTGGGACTTTCCATCTGATCAAATTCAGAATCCAGTCGAGGTGGCAAAGTATTTGTGGGAGAAGTGCCATGGTAATACTAAGGAAGAAAGGATTACTGCAGTGAGCTGGGCCTTGGCATTTGTTTACCGTACTCTGCTAGATACTGTGGAGCAGCAGATAGCAGAAAGGGAACAGGGAGATAAGTTAGTTACTATCCCAGTGACCCAGGCTGCAGCTAACATCCCAGGCTCCAGGCTAGCAGTTGAATCAGACAGTAGGCCCCAAACCATGGCTGTTGCAGCTAATACAAGAGGTGGAAAGTGTAAAGGCAAGACTGATCGAAAGGTGGAGGATGATGATTATGATGCAGGAGAAGGACCCTCACCAAAATCAGAGGCCACATCAAGGGGCACAGAATCTGGAGCTAATATTGACTCCTTTTCTCTGAAGGACCTCAGAGGCCTAAGAAAGGATTACAGACGACAACCTGACGAATCTATAATTAGTTGGTTAGTCCGCCTTTGGGATGCTGCAGGGGAGGTTACGATTTTGGATGGTACCGAAGCGAGGCATTTGGGATCCCTGTCACATGAAACTGTCATCGATCAAGGTATGATGAGGGGGGCTAACCCTCACAGCCTCTGGGAACGGGTCCTAAGAAGCGTAGCAGAACGATACCTGTGTACGGATGATCTCTATATGCAGCAGACACGGTGGAAGACCATAGAACAACGCCTGAGAGAGATGGCGGTGGCAGAGCTCATTTTCTCAGATGATACAACAACTAGGAATCCGGACCTGGTACCATGCACACCTGTAATGTGGAGGAAACTTGTGCGACTTGGGCCACCTGAATACGCTTCTGCCCTAGCAGTAATGAAGCGGGATGATACATATGAGACTGTGCTCGATATGGCAAAGAAGCTTCGAGCGTATGCAGATGCTGTGCATGGCCCAACTCATGCCAGAATTGCAGCAGTGGAAACCCGACTGCAGAAACTAGAGGACAAAATAGAGGAGAATCATAAGAAACTCCGGGAAGAGATTAAGGAGGACTTTATTCAAAACTCAGCTGTACAAATTAGAGGCCCTGGTATCCAACGCTGGCGCTCCTTTGATGGGGAGAGAAGGTACATCCCACGGGCTGAGTTATGGGTTTTTCTGCGTGAGTCTGGAGAAGACATGAGGAGATGGGATGGAAAACCCACCGCTGCTTTGGCACAACAGGTGCGTGATTTGAAGAAAAGAGGAAGTATCACCAAAAAGATAGCAGCTCCGGACGCTCGTAGCCGAGATGTTAAGTATAATGATGACGATGACATGTCCGATCCCCTTGAAGGAACTTCTAAGGCATACGCCCAAGGAAAGAAGGACAATCTGGCTTAGAGGGGCCCTGCCTCCAGACAGGAAGAGGCATGGGAAAACCGGGTTTTTTGGAAGGTGTGGATCAGATGGCCTGGCACATCAGAGCCACAAGACTATGAAGCACTGGTTGACACTGGATCACAGTGTACCTTAATGCCATCAGAACACGTGGGGACAGAACCTGTTTCCATTGCTGGAGTGACGGGGGGATCACAACAGTTGACTTTATTGGAAGCTGAGGTGAGCTTGACTGGGAAGGAGTGGCAGGAACATCCGATTGTGACTGGTCCAGAGGCTCCGTGTATTTTGGGCATAGACTTTCTCCGGAATGGCTATTACAAAGATCCTAAGGGATTCAGGTGGGCTTTTGGAATAGCTGCAGTGGAGATAGAGGGTATTAAACAATTGAATACCTTGTCTGGACTATCAGAGAACCCATCTGCAGTAGGACTCTTGAAGGTAGAGGAGCAACGAGTGCCAATTGCCACCTCAACAGTGCACCACAGGCAGTACCAGATGAATCGAGATGCCGTGATCCCCATCCACAAGATGATCCGAGAGCTGGAGAGCCAGGGGGTGGTCAGTAAAACCCACTCACCCTTTAACAGCCCTATCTGGCCCGTGCGAAAATCTGATGGAGAATGGAGATTGACTGTGGACTATCGTCCCTTGAATGAAGCGACTCCACCACTGAGTGCGGCTGTACCGGACATACTGGAACTGCAGTATGAGCTGGAGTCCAAGGCAGCAAAGTGGTACGTGACCATCGATATTGCTAACACGTTTTTCTCCATCCCTCTGGCAGCAGAATGCAGGCCTCAGTTTGCTTTTACATGGAGGGGAGTGCAGTATACCTGGAACCAACTGCCCCAGGGGTGGAAACACAGTCCTACCATCTGTCATGGACTGATCCAGGCTGCACTAGAAGAAGGTGACGCTCCAGAACATTTACAATATATTGATGATATCATTGTTTGGGGGAACACGGCAATAGAAGTGTTCGAGAAAGGAGAGAAGATCATTCATATTCTCCTGGAAGCCGGATTTGTCATTAAGAAGAGCAAAGTAAAGGGACCTGCCCGAGAAATTCAGTTCTTGGGGGTGAAGTGGCAAGATAGACAGCGTCAGATTCCCACAGATGTTATTAACAAAATCACTGCTATGTCCCCACCAACTGATAAGAAGGAAACACAAGCTTTCTTAGGTGCTATAGGTTTCTGGAGGATGCACATCCCTGAGTATAGTCAGATTGTGAGACCCCTTTATCTGGTTACCCGCAAGAAGAACGACTTCCACTGGGGCCCTGAGCAGCAGCAAGCTTTCGTTCAGATCAAGCAGGAGATCGCTCATGCTGTAGCCCTTGGTCCAGTCAGGATGGGACCAGATGTGAAGAACGTGCTCTACTCTGCAGCTGGGAGCCATGGTCTGTCCTGGAGCCTTTGGCAAAAGATACCTGGCGAGACCTGAGGCTGACCATTGGGATTTTGGAGTCGGAGCTACAGGGGGTCTGAAGATAACTATACTCCAACAGAAAAGGAAATCTTGGCCACCTATGAAGGAGTCCAAGCCGCCTCGGAGGTGATTGGTACAGAGGCACAACTCCTTTTGGCACCCCGACTACCGGTGCTGGGATGGATGTTCAGAGGAAAGGTTCCCTCTACCCACCATGCCACCAATGCTACTTGGAGTAAGTGGATTGCCCTCATTATGCAGCGCGCTCGAATTGGGAAGTTAAATCACCCTGGGATTCTGGAAATAATTACCAATTGGCCCGAAGGTGAAAGCTTTAGTGTCGCAGATGAGGAACAAGAGCCAGTGACCCGGGTTGAGGAAGCTCCACCATACAATTAGTTGCCAGTAGAAGAAACATGTTACGCTTTATTCACTGATGGTTCTTGTCGTGTCATAGGGATAAAACAGAGGTGGAAAGCAGCTGTATGGAGTCCCACTCGACGGGTTGCAGAGGCTACTGAGGAGAGGGTGAATCCAGTCAATTTGCTGAAATCAAAGCTATTCAACTGGCCCTAGGTATTGCAGAGAGTGGCCAAGGTTCTATTTGTATACTGATTCTTGGATGGCAGCCAACGCTCTATGGGGATGGCTGAAGAGATGGAAAGAGGCCAACTGGCAGCGCAGAGGAAAACCAATTTGGGTTGCGGAAGAGTGGAAAGATATCGCTACTCGGTTAGAGAAGTTACCTGTGAAGGTTCGGCATGTAGATGCCCATGTCCCCAGAAGTAGAGCTAATGAAGAGCAGCAAAACAACCAGCAAGTACATCAGGCTGCAAAGATAGGGGAGTTGAAGACAGATCTCGACTGGGAGCATAAGGGAGAGTTATTCTTGGCACGATGGGCCCATGATGCCTCAGGTCACCAGGGTAGAGATGCCACCTATAAGTGGGCACAAGACCGAGGGGTGGATCTAACCATAGACAGTATCTCTCAGGTTATTCGTGACTGTGAGACATGCGCTGCCATTAAGCAGGCCAAGCGGGTGAAGCCCCTCTGGTACGGTGGGCGGTGGTCTTAGTACAAATACGGGGAGGCCTGGCAGATTGATTACATCACACTGCCTCAAACCCACCAGGGCAAGCGCTATGTACTGACCATGGTAGAAGCCACCACGGGATGGTTGGAAACCTACCCTGTGTCTCATGCTACAGCCCGTAACACTATTGTGGGCCTTGAAAAGCAGGTCCTTTGGAGGCACAGTACTCCCAAGAGAATTGAGTTGGATAATGGGACTCATTTTAAAAACAATCTTATTAATACTTGGGCTAGGGAACATGGCATCGAGTGGATATACCATATCCCCTATCATGCACCAGCTGCAGGGAAAGTGGAAAGGTACAATGGATTGTTAAAAACCACCTTAAAAGCATTGGGTGGGGGGTCTTTAAAATACTGGGAGCAGCATTTGGCAAAGGCTACCTGGTTAGTTAACACTCGAGGTTCCACCAACCGAGCGGGTCCTGCTCAGTCTGAGCTCCTTAATATAGTAGATGGGGATAAAGCCCCAGTGGCCCATGTCAGAGGTTTGTTGGGAAAGACAGTATGGATCAACCCTGCCTCGAGTACAGACAAACCCATCCGTGGGATTGTCTTTGCTCAAGGACCAGGTTATACATGGTGGATAATGCAGAAAGATGGAACAACACGGTGTGTGCCTCAGGGAGACCTGATTGTGGGATGAGACTCATATATGAATGTCATTGTTTGTTGAATGTGAGACAGAAGGAAACTGTAAGTGTCAAAGGTCTGAGCAAGTAAGATGAGAGGAATGCGTAAGTGTCAAAGGTGTGAGTAAGTGAAATGAAAGTTTTTTATTGTATGTTCACGATATGGGATAAGGGGTGGAGTGTCGTGGGGTGACAGCCTTTATCCCAATATCGTGTGTTGTGTCTGGCAGCTGTGCCTTTTCTCTCTTCCCCCCAACCCCCCGGCCATCTTGCCGCGGCGGGGCGGGGAAGAGAGGAGGGAGTGTGACCGGGCACTTTCGCTTTTGGCTTTTGGCTGCTTGGCTTGGCTAGCCGCTTGCTTGCTTGCTTTCTGCTTTCTGCGCTGTTTTTTTTTTTTTTTTTTTTTTTCCTTTTCTTTTGTTCCCTCTTTCTTACCCTCCCCTGAAGATACTGGACCGGCTCTGGACCTGACCTGAGACGTCCAGGACACCCGGAGTTTGTGAGAGAAGCTCGGCGCCCTCCACAATACAGCCTGGTTTCTTTTCTTTTCTTGTATTGGGGAGTGTTCTTTTGTTACTTGTAAATAAATAGGTTTTGTTTTCCACTTTGCTCCTCCGAGAAATTCCTTCCCGAACCCGGTATTGGGGGAGGGGTGGTTGAAGGTTTGTTTTGTTTTGGGGGGCTCCCTTTTGGAGATTTCCCCTAATTTGTCCTAAACCAGGACACTAAGGAAACTGTAGACGCTTCTGTGAAGACATATGTTAAAGATGAGAAAGCCTGGGAGGGTCTCTTTCCCTTCTGGCTGGCAAAAAGATAACAAGGGTGACCCGGCCCCGTCTCAGCCAGACCGGACCGGGCGGCTCCTGGCGTGGGGCCGGGCCCCTTCCCAGGGACCCCGCCAGGCCCCATCGGCTGCTGGGCAGGGCAGGGGAGGCTGCGGGGCCGAGGCCCGGCCGGGCCATGGCTGCAGTTGTGAACATCTCGGTACTGCTGAGCCCTGCCCCGCCACCAGCCTGGGCCCAGCCACGATCCGCCGGGCCCCAGGAGCAGCCCTAGGCCGGGCCGGTTTGGCCAAGATTCTTCCACCGTTGGGGTTCACCCGCAAGCCCCAGGCAGGGTGAGGAGAAGCCATCAGTTCCCGGCCGTGCTGCTGCTGCTGTGTTCTGGCCTGGCTGCTGAGATCCAGGCCCTCCCCTCAGCGTGGCCCATCCTGACACAGCCCCAGCGCAGCTGCTGCAGAAACTTCCATCGACCTCAAGCACCGAGCCCGGAACCATCTGCAGGCCCCGGGTGAGATATGAACTCTTTCAGTGCTTCCATCCTCCCTCGAGTGAGAGAAAAGGACAAAGTGCAGGCACATACAGGAGCAACATGAAGACACTGAGGTCAGTGAAGAGGAAGTTGAGTCCCAGATGGGAGGGATGAGGAGATGCCTTGATCTTGGGGCTGAAATCCTCTTATAAAGCTATGGAGAAGGATGTAATTGATACATTAGACTATCTTTTTCCCCTATAACACATAGGGGAGATGAGTTGTTCAGCAAAGGCCTCCATGCTAAAGTAAGCAAATGTTGAAGTAGCTGTGATCCCATAAGAAGTTTGAACAGAGAAAGAGAGCAGAGTGATGAGACCCGTGCCCTCACAGAGAGAAGATCTCTCTTCTCAGAGATGAAGATGATTTCAGAAATTGATGAGGAGAACGTTTGCTCTTAAACAGCTCATCTTTAAACCAATACCCCATGATTTGACATGGCCCATAAACACAACTGTAAAAGAGCTTTGAAAACCTGGGAGGTACGTCACAATTGAAGATTTTTCTGGGCAGTTGCTATTCATGGAAATTGAGAGCCACAAGAGAAGTGTTTCTTCTGGAGAAGTCTCCATAGCATGAAAGAGAGACTCCTCTCCCTAAGTGAACTCAAGAAAGACTATTCTAGTTGGCGTAAACTGACTGAAAATTCTAGGTTTGTCTCTTTATATTGTCAGTAAGAAAAAAAAAGGTTGTAGGGAGAGGAGAAGTGTTCTGAAAGTTTTGTTCTTATTACTCTTTCTTTTAGTTGCTATTAATGAACTTTTCCTTATACCCCCTTAAAGTTTTGAGCCTGCTTTGCCATTCTCCTAATCTTATCACACAGGAGGAAATGAGTAAGTATATTGTAGTGAGTGCACTGGTAATTAGCCAACACTGAACCCACTACAATAATTGCTGCATTCTCCAAGAAATCTCAAATTGGTGAACCAAAACCACTACAGAAATATTTCTGATGAAATGCATTAGAGCAGAGGGAAGTCAAGGCAGAGCCATGGTTTGTCAGGACTTGCTTGATCCTAATGAGCCCCGAGGTGCATTTGGAGCTCAGCCATGGAACCTCGGGGCCTGAGAGGAGATTGCACAAACCTTTCCAGGAGTCAAAGTCAGAAGAAAACCCCAAAGTGTCTCAAATCATGGATGTGTCCCACTGAGGTCCATCCCCTACACAGGCTCCTCATGGACTCCTTGGAGGAGAGAATTGGAGGCCAGGATGGCACAAAACCTTCTCAGAGATTCAGTGTGGAAAGGAAAATCCAAAGTACCTTAAAAATCTTGAATATCTCAAAGTATTGATGAGCCCCACTAAATGCCAGTAAAAAGCTCTCAAGGGACTCATTAAAGCAGATAACTGGGGCCATGATTGCCAAAACCTCTCACAGAGTCTGTATCAAAAGGGAAACACCAAGTACCTTAAAAGAACTGAAGTACCTTGAAGCATTAAGGAGCCCCACTGAGTGTTGTTACTGACAAAGCCTCTCCAGGGACTAATTAAAGCAGAGAAGTGGATGCCAGGATTGCACAAAACTCTCAGAGACTCCAAGGCAAAAGCCAAACCCAAAGTCCTTTGAAAAACTCTGTGAACATTAAGGAGCCCCCAGGGCCATTCCTGAGCAAGGCTCCCCAGGGACTCCTTCCAGCAGATCCTTGAGGCCACTGGGATGTGGGCTAGGGGGGTATGCTGAGGGCAGGACAAGGGGCTGACAGTGCCCAGCCTGGCTGGGGCTGTGCCAGGAGGCCCCAGGGCCTCAGGACAAGGTGTCTCCTCCCAGCCCTTGGTGGCACAGACCCTGATGCTGTGCCCCAGGGCACCAAGACTTGGCTTCTCTTCGTCTCCACCTGTCATCAGTGCCTGCAGTTCTCTGCTCTGCCTGGGGCCTGGGGACACTTGCTCAGTCGTGAACCTCGGTGGGACCCATTAAAAGTCCAAGAAAGTTTGGAGTTGGATTCTGACTTGAAGTTCTGGAGAGGTTTCTTCAGCACCCTCTCAGGGACTGATGTTCAGGGCCTGAGCACAAAGCCCCAGAGGCTCATTAAAGTCCTGGTGCTCTGTCTGTGCTGCTAAACTGGGCTGGGCTCCTGGCACAGAGGCAGCTCCTGGTAAGCAAGAAGAGCTTCAAAAGCACATTTCTCTTGCTGAGCAGCTCTTCTACCAGCCCAGCAGGGCTGGGGCACTGCCTGCAGCCATCCCGGGCACAACACAGAGGCACAAAGAGCTTCAATCAGTCAGGGCTGGGAAGGTGCTGAGAAGTGCCTGGGACAGAATCACTGCCAGCCCTTGGCACAGGAACCTCTGGCTGCAGGACAATGCAGCTGCAGCTCCTGGAGCCATCTCCTAAAGCTGCAACATCCCAATGCCTACAGACCCTGTGAGTAAATTCTCTGATTGTCTCTTGTGCAGAGCAGCCAGGGGTGCCCAGGGCTGTCCTGCAGAGCAGGGTCCTGCAGCTGTGCTGGGGCAGGGACTCTGCTGCCTGCCAGGGACAGCTCTCAGCTGGCCTGGGGAGCTGCTCCCAGTGCTGGGGAGAAGCTCTGGGGGGAAGGAGCCACCCTGAGCAGGGCAGGGGCTGCTGCTGAGAGGGGCTGGGTGGGGCAGGGCTGCTCTCAACTCCAGACCAGCCTGGGCACAGCTCCGGAAGGCACTTCCCAAGGAAGGTAAGTCTGGAAAGATCAGGAGCTTCCCTGAGAATGTTTTCAATTTCCTACTTGGAGAAGGATGGGAATGATAGGGTGATGACAAAAAGATTTTTTCATTTTATACATTTTTCATATATTTCTAGCTCTAGAAATTACTATTACATAATTATAAATCTATAATCCTTATTTAAGTCTATTAAACTCTTAATGAACTCTATTATTATTATATACTTCTATAACTATAATCCTGTATTAACTGTATTTTTTTCCGTAAGCTTTTTCTTCGATTTTAGAAAAATAAGCGGATTGTCTAAATGTATTCCTTAAATACATATAGTATACAATACATATAATATCCTGTATAGTCTTATTATCAGGAAGAGGACCTACAAGAACATTTTGGGTTTTGACCAGAATGTGAGCAGTCATAACAAAAATTTAAGGCAAAGAAGGCCTTGGACTTACTCCAATGGATTGAGCCAGGGGTCTGTAAGTGGGGTAAGTGAATCTCCTATTGGATGTTCCTATTAAATTTTCTTTATTAATCAACCTTAATAAATTCTGTAAATCAGGGCCCAGGTGTGGCCCATCCCCACTGGGACACCTGGAAGCTTCCAATAAATGTGTGTTTTTTACTTTACTGTTCTAACACTGTTGCAAGGGTTTTTTTTTCTCTTTTGATTACAAAAAACAAGGGGATGAGAGAAGAAGAACAGGAATTGTAATCCCAGAATCCCAGGACATTCTGAGTTGAAAGGGAGACACAGGATCATACAACTAATGTTTGAACTTTTACAGGAACTGCAGAACTGTAAATTAAGCTGGTCAGTCTCTCTGCTGGGAGCCTCCCAAGGGGCCCTCAGCCACTCCTCAGCCCTGGACAGCAGCAGCATCACCTCTGCAGGGCCCAGCAGGGCTCTCCTGAGCTGCCCTTGCCCAGCTGCACACAGAGCCTGCCCCAGCCAGGGCCCTGCACACAGGCAGGTTTCTGTAGGGCCCAGCCAGGGCACACAGGCTGGGATGGGCTCTGTGAGCGCTGGCAGGGACAAGGCTCCTCTCAGGAGGGAATGTCCAGGCCCAGGGAGATGCTCAGGGAAGGAGAGGGGGCTGAAGAGAGCAGTGCTGGGGGCAGGAGGGCACTGTTGGTGTGTGGGAGGTGCCGGGCACAGCTGGGCACAGGAACACTGTCCAGAGTGCCCGGCTGTCTCTGCCCTGCCCTCTCAGGCACAGCACCACAACATCTTCTCTTGGTTCTGCCCTGCCCTGATATTGTCACTGTTATCTGCTGCTCTCAGGGAGGCTCTGGCATTTGCAGGAGCTGAGTCAGGCACTGCCCTTGGCATTCTTGCCAGGCAGGGCTGTCCATGGGAATGGGGTGTCCAAGCTTCCCTGGCACCTGTGGGGCTGTGGGCAAAGCAGTCGATGGGAGAGGGGAATGAGCTGAGCCCCCTCCCTGAGATCCCATCGTGGGCACAGCCAGGGATCTCCTTGCTGTGCCCTTCCAAGCTCTGAGCTGCCCTCCTGCTGCTAATCTGTGCCAGAGCCTCTGGGAGTTCCCTGAATGTCCCGCGGGGAAGGGCACAGCTGCCAGAGCTGAGGCAATGCTGTTGGGTTTGCCCAGGGAGCCGTGAGTGTCCTTGGCACAAGGGGGTGCTGAGATCTTGCCCAGAGACCTTCAGAGAGGGTGAGACATTCAGGGATCCCTCTGCTCTGGGCAGGGTCTGGTTTATCCCAGGCTGATGCAGGAGTGTGATTGTGCTCTGATTGCAGCCAAAGGTGCAAAGCCAGGGCAGCTGGGAACAAGCCTATCCAGCCCCTCACCTTCCCCGAGCCACAGGGAATCCTTTGCTTCTCCCATCTCTCAGTGGCAAACTCTGAGTGCAGCAGGAAGGCTGGGGATTTCTGACCTCAGAGAGTCAGAAATGATGTGTGGGTAGGAAAAATTCCTTAAACCAGCTCCTGCCATCCATGTCCTAAAAAACTAGGAGTGCAGATGCTACCAAGCCTGTCTTCATTCTGAGTGATTCCCCTGACAAATCCTGAATATCCAGCCTTGTCCCTCTGCCACACGGCCACAATCCCAGGGCAGTAGGGCAGGGATGGCTCCTTGAGGGCCCCCATGCACAGGCCTGGCTGCTCCTGGCACACTCAGCCAGCACAGCTGGAGCTCAGGAAGGGACCTGTGTGAAGATTTTCACAAACAAGGGTGGGTGAGTCCCAGTGGGTCATGCTACAGGGAATGGCCCAGGTTTGGCTCCAAGCAGCCTCTTCTGACTTGTCAATGTCCTTTCTCCATGAACAGGTCCCCAAGTGCAGCCAGAGCAAATGTCCAACAGCAGCTCCATCAGGCACTTCCTCCTGCTGGCATTGGCAGACACGCGGCAGCTGCAGCTCCTGCACTTCTGCCTCTTGCTGGGCATCTCCCTGGCTGCCCTCCTGGGCAACGGCCTCATCATCAGCGCCGTAGCCTGCAGCCACCACCTGCACACGCCCATGTTCTTCTTCCTGCTCAACCTGGCCCTCAGCGACCTGGGCTCCATCTGCACCACTGTCCCCAAAGCCATGCACAATTCCCTCTGGGACACCAGGAACATCTCCTACACTGGATGTGCTGCACAGCTCTTTTTCTTTCTGTTCTTCATGGGAGCAGAGTATTCCCTCCTGACCATCATGTGCTACGACCGCTACGTGTCCATCTGCAAACCCCTGCACTATGGGACCCTCCTGGGCAGCAGAGCTTGTGCCCACATGGCAGCAGCTGCCTGGGCCAGTGGCTTTCTCAATGCTCTGCTGCACACAGCCAACACATTTTCCCTGCCCCTGTGCCATGGCAATGCCCTGGGCCAGTTCTTCTGTGAGGTGCCCCAGATGCTCAAGCTCTCCTGCTCACTCTCCAATTTCAGGGAACTTGAGCTTATTGCTATTAGTGCCTGTTTAGCATTAGGCTGTTTTGTGTTCATTGTTTTCTCCTATGTGCAGATCTTCAGGGCTGTGCTGAGGATCCCCTCTGAGCAGGGACGACACAAAGCCTTTTCCACCTGCCTCCCTCATCTGGCTGTGGTCTCCCTGTTTTTCAGCACTATTATGTTTGCTCATCTGAAGCCCCCCTCCATGTCCTCCACATCCCTGGATCTGGCCCTGTCAGTTCTGTACTCAGTGGTGCCTCCAGCCCTGAACCCCCTCATCTACAGCCTGAGGAACCAGGAGCTCAAGGCTGCAGTGTGGAAACTGATGACTGGATTGTTTCAAGAACATTAAACTGCTGGCCAATTTCTGCTAATCACTTGTAATAAAAGTAATCTTTGATACTTCTTGTTAGTTTGATTGTGGGGCTTTTTTTTCCTTGAATTAGTTTTTTCATGTTGACCACAAAACATGTTATGGTTTGTGCCATTTCTCATTTTGTTTCTCTCCACTTTCCCTATGGCCACAGACTGCGTCAATGAGAGGCTGCACTCTTGATGGCTTTAAACAAACTAAAGGTTGTCCCAGCAAAGTTTTCTGCAGAGATGCCCTTTTGTTGCCTTCTCTGAAGCTGCAGCAGCAATGTCTGTGTGCAGAGCTGGGGACAGCTCAGTGCTAGCAAAGCATCTCTGGTCCTGCTGGCCACACTGTTCCTGATCCAGACCAGGAACCATTGGCCTTCTTGGCCACCTGGGCACACTGCTGGCTCATGTCCAGCCTCCTGTCCCTCTGTCCCTGTAGGTTCCTTTCTGCCTGGCTGCTGTCCAGCCACTCTTTCCCCAGCCTGTAGAGCTGCAGGGGTTGTTGTGGCCAAAGTGCAGGACCCGGCACCTGGACTTGCTAAACCTCACCTTGTTGGATTTGGGCCCTGGATCCAGCCTGTCCAGGGCCCTCTGCAGAGCCCTCCTATGCTTCCACGGATCAGCACTCACACCCAGCTTGATGTCATCTGCAAACATGTCCTTGGTTCCATGGGGCCCCTCAGTGCCACAATGGCCTCTTGGTTACACCAGATTCTTCACTGTCACTCTAGTCTTCTTGGTTCCATGTGGCCCCAAAATTTGACAATTGTCTCCTTAATTTCATGGGGCTTCACAGTGTCACAGTGTCACAGTGTTCTCATTGGTGCTGCAGTTTCACAGTGGCCCCTTGGTTCCATGGGGCCCCAGAGTGTCACAATGGTCCCATGGTGAACATGAGGTCCCACACTGTCACAATCGTATCTGTTGTTCACAACTCCCCTCAGCATCACAATAGACTCCTTGTTTCCACATGGTCACACAGTGTCACAACGTTCTTCCAGGTTCCTTCAGGCCCCATCGTGTCACAGGGTCCCTTGGTTACACAGGATCCTGCAGTGTCACAATGTCCCCTTGGTTCCATGAGGCCCTGCAGTGTCACAATGGACCCTTGGTTCCACTGGGCCCTGGAGTCTCCCAGTGGTCTCCTTGGTTTTGCAGTGCCAAAATGGTGAAATTCCTTGGTTACACAAGGCCCTGCAGTGTCAAAATGGCCTCTGTGGTTCCACAAGGACTCACAGTGTCACAGTGCACTCTCTGGTTCCATTTGGCCCCAGAGCACAACAATGGACCCCTGGTTCTGTGGGGCTGCACAGTGTCACCATGGTCCTCTTAGTTCCACAAGGCCCTGCAGTGTCACAATGGCCCCAGAGTGTCCCATTCATCACAGAATGACAGAATCAAATAGGCTGGAAAAGACCTTTGGGATCATCCAATCTAACCAATACCCTAATACTGCCTTGTCACCCAGATCATGGCACTAAGTGCCACTGGAGACGGACAGTGACTCTGCCACCTCCCTCCTGGCAAGCCCATTCCAGTTCCCACTCACCCTTTCTGTGAAGAACTTCTTCCTATTGTCCAGTCTAAACGTCCTCTGGTGCAGCTTCAGGCTGTGTCTTCTTGTCCTGCCCTCCAGCAGATCCACACTCGCACCTGGATTGGTGCCATCTGCAATTTGTGAATGCTGGACTCGATCCCCTCAGCCAGATAATCAGTGAAGATATTAAGCTGGCTGGAGGCTGGGCCCAACAGAGATCCCTGGGAGACAGCACCTGTGCCTGGACACCAGCTGGGTGCAGAACCATCCCCACCACTCTCTGAGCCCAGACTCCAGCCAGCTCTTAAATCTCCCAGCAAGGAGGGAACCTGTACAAGCCACGGGCTGCAGCTTTTCCAGGGAATGCTGTCAGAGACACTGTCAAAGGCTTTGCTGAATTCCAGGCACACAACATCCAAAGCCTTTCCTGCATCCACAGGTGGGTCATCTGGTCATAAAAGGAGATCATGTTAGTCAGGCAGCACCTGCCACCCCTAAATCCACGCTGGCTGGCTCTGATGCCTTGGCCATCCTGTGGGTGCCCTGTGATGGCACTCAGGGTGATCTGTTCCATAACCTTGCCGGGCGCCCAGGTCAGGCTGACAGTCCTGGAGTTCCCCAGCTCCTCCTTCCAGCCCTTCTTGGGGATGGGCTCACACTGGCACCTCCAGTGCTCTGGGCCCTCCCTGGTGAGCCAGGACTGATGGTAAATGATGGAGAGCAGCATCGGGAGCTCATCCACAAGTTCCCTCAGCCCACTCGGAGGAATCCCATTTGAGCCATACACCTGTGAGTATCTGAGTGGCTCAGTAGGTCCCCAGCTGCTTCCTCCTGGATTCCAGGGGGGCTGTTCTGCTCCCTGTGCCCATCTACAAGCTCAGGAGAACACTTGTCCTGAGGTAAACTTGTCCTAATATTGAAAATTGAGACAAACAAGGTGTTTAGTAGCTCAGCCTTTTCCTTATCTTTAGTTACTATATTCTCCACTGCATCCAATAAAGAGTGGACGTTCTTCTTCTCCATTCTTTTGCTATATTTTTTTTAATAAAAACTCTTTTTTTTTTCCCTTTACAGAAGCCACTAGATTAAGTTCTAATGGAGCTTTAACATCTCTAATCTAATTTCTGCATAACCTAACGACATCCTTAAACACTTCTGGAGCTGTGTTTTGCAAAGAAAAGAAAAAACCTCACAACTTTATAAAAGTTTTAAAGCTCGGTATGTTTTTATTACGGTGCACGTCAGACGCATGCAGAGGAAAATTTTCCTCAAAAGGCATGCGTACCCCTGAGGATTTCAGATTTCCTTTTATCCCCCTTCCAAATGCATATGCATACAGTTTCACAATGGGTTCATACATATTCACTCCGCGTGACATTTATGGCCAGTTCTTCTTTATCAAAGGAATTCCTAGGTTGGGGCAAATTGACCTTGTGGGTGTTTCTGGTTTTTTTTTCTGTCTCCTCACTGTCTCTGCCCTGCAGTTTTTCCTTCAGCTTTGGCCTCACAGACTTTCCACCTCTTCTAGACACTTCACCTAATTCAGAATGGATCTCTACTCTGTCTCATTCCCCCCTTTCCTAGGAAATAAGTAAATTCATTTACTTATTTCAAAACCTTATGACAATAAGTGTCTCTTAATGCTTCACCATGTACGTTTGACAAAGAGGTTAGTAAAGCTATTCGTTGTAGTATTCTCCAGGTCCAAATAAACAATATAATAGATAATCCTAAGCTTATCCCAACTAATATTAACAAAACTACAATGGGGTGGCGCAACTTATTAAAGATTCCATTTGCAGTCGGTGGCCACCCAAAGATGACATCCCACAAGTGATGATCCATATTCTGTTTTATTCTTTGTAGAACTCTGGTTATTTCTTTTGTATCATGTTGGACAGTAATTACGGTTTTCTTTCCACTTTCTTGGATTTCCTTCAAGATTTCCAGTACTCTTGGTGCTTAAGTAATTGTTTTACTAATGTAAGGTTCATCCCAATAGGGGTAGGTGATAATCTGTGATACATTGTGTAATTGGTTTTGATCAGCTGGTGGGATATCACTGGTACCGAATACGAAAAATCACACTAGATAATCTTTACAAAATTACAAATACAGAAATTAGAATGATTCCTACTAGACAAAATAACATCATTGCTATCAATTTTTCCTTCCTTCCTTCCTTCCTTCCTTCCTTCCTTCCTTCCTTCCTTCCTTCCTTCCTTCCTTCCTTCCTTCCTTCCTTCCTTCCTTCCTTCCTTCCTTCCTTCCTTCCTTCCTTCCTTCCTTCCTTCCTTCCTTCCTTCCTTCCTTCCTTCCTTCCTTCCTTCCTTCCTTCCTTCCTTCCTTCCTTCCTTCCTTCCTTCCTTCCTTCCTTCCTTCCTTCCTTCCTTCCTTCCTTCCGACACTTCCTTCCTTCCTTCCTTCCTTCCTTCCTTCCTTCCTTCCTTCCTTCCTTCCTTCCTTCCTTCCTTCCTTCCTTCCTTCCTTCCTTCCTTCCTTCCTTCCTTCCTTCCTTCCTTCCTTCCTTCCTTCCTTCCTTCCTTCCTTCCTTCCTTCCTTCCTTCCTTCCTTCCTTCCTTCCTCCCTTCCTCCCTTCCTCCCTTCCTCCCTTCCTCCCTTCCTCCCTCCCTCCCTCCCTCCCTCCCTCCCTTCCTCCCTCCCTCCCTTCCTTCCACCACTTCCTTCCTTTCCTTCCTCAATATGGACAGGAGATGGTGAAGAAGGTTTTCAATCATTAACAATTTAAAAAGCTTTTGGAACAATCTCTTTTCCCCCGTTACCTGGAAGATATTCTGATAAGAATTAAGAAGAAAGTAAGTGCTTGCGGGGATAAATGTCTCCTTTGTGTAAGTATTGCCACTTCTAATATGACAGCAAACATACCCAATCTGTCTTTAGCTCATTCCTCTTCTGCTGAATCATTTTGCTCCTGGGAATGAGCTGTTAATCCTCAGCCTGGTCATCTGCAGACCACAAAGGAACTGATATTATTAGGGAAAAAGTGGGGGTTTGAATATTTTCAATATCGGTCACAAAGAGGAAAGAGAAAGAGGAGAAAATGGGTTTACATTTAAGCATAAGCCCCCACCATGCTCTCCCTACTCTGCCCCCTGTAAAGCAATTAAGTGAGAATTGTGCTTCTGAAGGTAACAGAGTCTTTGCAAAGGACAATGGAAGCAGCAGTACCAAGAAAATTCCCAAATTTACAAAAGATGTCCAAGCCAATCCTAGTTATTACAATTACTGTCTGTCTTTTGGGAATACTGCCCTGTTTTCAAGCCTTGTGGAGATGGAAGAAGCTTGGTGAATTCAGCAGCATCCAGTGGAAAATCCTTTGTTTGTTTGTTTGGGGGGGCGGATTTTATTTTTTCTACCGACATTAGAAAAGGGAGCCTGCCTTTGTGCAGGCACAGGGAGAGTGAGTGTTGAACCAAATCAACTTCCAACACACTGGGCCAACCCTCAAAGAGTCCAGTTTGTTCTGCTGCTTCCTTCACGAACACTCGTTGCCTGCCAGTTTGCATTATTCCCATTTTTGCTCAAGACTAAGGAATTTGGGATTTTAGACTGCTGCTCAGTCTGGTAGCACCCATAACCTGCCTTGGGCTATTGAAAACAAAGAGTTGGCTTCACTGAATCTCTGGTCTATTTCCATCTGTAAGTTAGGAAATGTTTCCCTAAGCCTTGGTAGCAGTGATCCTGGTTTTAACTTGTGTTTTCAACAGGGAATTTCCTGTTTCATACTCTGAAGATTGATGGGGTTTCTCTATGTCTTTGTAGGGGATGGAAAACCAGAAGGCTGAAGGAGAGGAACGATGGCTCAAAGGAGCCCCAGGCCACATTGTCTGCTGGCAAACGGTGCTGAGCACTTTTGTCAGATGTGACAAAGCACATGGCAAGCTTTACATGCCTCTTCCTCAGGAAAAACTGTCTGGCAGAGATGACCAGTGCCACAGATTGTTTCCTTTCCCTACAAATGCTCTAGGATAAAAAATGTCTACTTGTGCATTGTGCTGAACACAACTTCTCTGGAGGGGTTTCCACAAAAATGGAGAGACAAACAGACACCCACTGGTGGCAGCTCAGACGATCCAGTGCAGTGGCAAGGGCAGTGTTGTGGAGGCTGGGAGAGAGCCAAGTTTCTGCTGCCTGACTTGGGACAAGTAAATTCAAACAGGGCTTTTTTTTTTCATCCGAGTGGAGTCGTTTTCAGATGGGTGTTTTGAAGAGAAATCTCAGTCTGGAAGCAAGATGCCCTTCCACAAAGATGCAGTTCTCATCCGTGTGCTTTGTCCTGACTGAATCATGGTTTTCTTACACTCAAACAGTGCCAAGTTTGAGTAGCAAGGAGCAAGGCAATTCCTGAACAACTTCAGTCAACGGGTGTCTGAATGTGTACTTTTTGTCTTGATATTCCTGTCCTTCATGTGATTTCCTTGATGGACAGCATGTTTGGTTTCTTTCATCTTGTGGTTAAATGCAATCAGCATTTAAGACAGAATTGCTCCTTGCTGTCTCTTCATGGCAGTTGCAAAACTACTTGTACCTGTTCTCCTCTGATAGCAGAGGGGATTTATTTAGCTCTGTCCTGCTCAGCAGTGGCAGGAAAGTGACCACATGCCTCAGTAGCACAGCTGGCATCTTCCTGTGCTCATGGAAGAGACAGGTTGATCAGGAGAATTGTTCCCAGTGGGGTTGTTAAGCTGTGCATCTGGTCTCTAGGGAAGCAAATGAAATGTGAGTGTAGTTCTGGGATGTCTGGTTTCTGTTTTTATCTCTCTTACTGATTTTATGAATCCTTCAAATATGGCCCTGTTCATTTATTCAGATGCATCTGAGCTACTTTTCCAGATTGTCATGCCTGGTTGTAGAGACACTTCTCCAGAGTGATGAGTTTCTTTATTCTAAGACGCACACGTCCCATATGAGGAGGCATTTAAACTTGGCAGTAGTGTCTCTCTTTCTCCACAAAGCAAAGTGACCTGTGTGCCCTGGCAGCCATCTGAAGATAGATCAGATGCATCTCATCCTTGGCCTTCCTGAGTGAGCACTGGTGAGAATGTCACTTGCAGATTGTCTCCTGTAATGATTGTCATGAGGTCCATGTTGTTCTTCAGAGCCTCATGACTTTGCAGCTTGAAATCACATAATTAGGAAAGCTGCTCAAGATGTTTTGCTCACAATTAACTGAAGGTATTGTCTGTGGCTGCAGCTCTCTCCATAGAGAGCAGCAGGCACAACTTTGACAGGCATTGTCCTGGGGAAGGCTGTGAGAATATCAGAGAAAAGAATGAGAAACAATTCTTATCTTCACTTGTTGCACCTGTTGTTGTGAACATGTGGAATGTGTTATGGAGATTTGTTTACCAAAGGGTAATTTCTTAATTGGCCACTTCTGATGGTGTTTTGGATTCAATTGACCAATCTGGTCTGTCTGTGTCAGACTGTCCGTAAGGGCAATGAGTTTCTGTATAGTATAGTAAAGTATAGTATCGTATAGTATAGTACAGTATAGTATAGTATAGTATAATACAGTATAATAAATTGATTGATCAGCCTTCTGCAATCATGGAGTCAGTGCTAATTATTTCCTCGATGGGGATGCCATGCTACGATAATTATCACCACCAGGTCCTCATTTGGTTTTATTTTCCAGGGTGAAATCTCCCTCTGATGGACACCTCCTACCCCGTGCACAAGCCCAGGTCACGACACCTCCAGCTGTGGAAGAAACAGAGCTGCTCCAGAAGCTTCACCATCTCCTGGAAGCCAAGGGGTTTCAGACAAGGATGGAAGGAGTGGAACTCCTCCTAGACCTGTGCAAAACCAGCCCCCAGCTCATCTCCACTAACATTGTCCAAGTATGTAGGGTATCTTCACTGCTCCTTTCCTTTAGCTCCTTTCCTCAGCCTGTAGCAGCAAAGTTAATTCAGTGTGTCTTGGCACTCTGTCCTGGCTGTTTGGGACACGCTGGTCCCTCTCACCCAGACAAATGTAATTCAGGTCCAGGCTTCAGGACAAGTTATTTCAGTCCAGCTGTATTTGTCTGGCAGGTGCCTATTGATGCTGTTCATCAGATGATGGCAGAATTTTCTGCTGGTGTAACTGCTGCTCTCTCCTACTCCCAGCTGGGTTAAGTGAAGGGAATCTAGCCCCTGAAAGCATGGCAATTGTTCTCTAGACCAAAAATGGATTTGCATAGGGAAGAAAAGTATCAGGATGGGTTGGTTTAAACCCAGTTGTTTTTTTTTGAAGAATACATCTATATACTCCATCTTGTCTTACACAGGCACAGCTCTGGCTACTCATTTCCATCCTTGTTCCTATTCCTCTTGGTAAAGACAGTGCTCACCCTTCTTGGGGGTCTTTTTTTCTCTTTGGAAAAGGAGGAAAACAGCTAAGGACTCATCTCTGCTTTCTCCTCCCAGCAGCTGCTTTTTCCCTTTTTCCAGGGAAAGGTGCCTGACAATGTGGCTGTCAAGGGACTGAACCTGCTCTAATGAGAGCTGTACAGCACATGACATTTCAGAAGTCCACCTGTTACTTAGAGAAATGGTCTGGATCCTGGAAGAGTTGATCAGAGCCTTGCACTTCTCCAGACACTGCCTCTGAGACAAACAAAAGAAAACTTAGATCTCCTTCAGCCATAGCTTTGGCAAAATCATAATTGCCTTCAGTACTTGAGGCAACTGTATAGAAAACCAGGCATTGTAAACATCTGCTTCCATTCAAAGCAAAGGTACTCTTTAGCATTATTAAATGGAATCGATTTAATGATTTATAGATGGAGAGAAATACCATAGGAACCATTCAGTCCCCAGCCAAACCTCCTAAAAACAGAAGAAAATCTTTCAACCAGCATGAGGCTGTGCCACCATTCCAGTGAGTGGCCCACAGGAAAACAGTGAAATTGTGCAAGCGAGTGCTGACCTGACAGAAAGGATCACTTTCATCTTTGACATTGCTGACTGCTACATCCACTCTTCAAACAGGGGCATTTGAATCCAGCTTTCACGTTGCTTGCTCTCTTCACAGATTTTTGATTATTTTGTCCTGAGAATATCTGACAGCCACAAGAAAGTGAAGCAGAGGGTGCTGGACGTGCTGGCTGAAATCACAGGAGCCCTGAAAGATGCCTTGAACCCGGTGATCATTGGTTTGGTGGAAGGAATAACAAAGAACCTGAACTCAAAGGATGCCAGGGTTCGTGGGGCAGCTGTGAAAGCACTGGGAGAATCCATTGCTCATTTGGGTAAGGCTGAGCCCTGGCAGGGACTCTCCTCAGCTTCGTCTCTGTCTCTCCTGCACAAGAGAGCACTGAGTGCCTTGGCAGCTGCTCTTGTCTGTGGAACACTGCAGCTGACACCCACCAGAGGCTGTGCAGGTGTAGTCCTTATGCACCATCCCCAACAGGCTGGAATGGGATCAGCATTTCCCAACAGTCCCAGGAGCCCTTGGCTCTGTGCTGCTTGTCTGAAGAGCAAGTCCTGGGCTGCAGCTCTGCTACAGTTCAGGGGCAAAGGGGGTTTGGAGTTTGCTTGGGCCCCGTCTGACTTCCCAAATGAACAGCTTTGCTGTTGGCATGAAGGGACACTGACCCATCAGAGCTTCTGCAGAGCAGCCACCTGGGAGGCTCTACATCAGAGGCATTAGCTGCCTATTTTCCACTTTTCTTCTTTGTCTTCTGTTTTCAGAGGGGAACTGATGATTCACCAAGTTCATTTCTTTAGAACAAACAGGTATAAACCCAGCTGTCAATGATGCCTTGTTCCATATGTTGTTTTGCATGGGGCAAGGTGGCCACAGCAATTAACTTCATAGGCAAGGGCTGCTCCAAATTCCTTTGCCACACAGATTTATGTCAGCTCTGAGAATGCTGCACTGGGGAAATATGCCTGAAAAAAGGAGTGTTGAGGAGGCAGGTCTTCAAGGGGAGCTTCCACTTTCTCCTCCCCAGCTGCTCTGTGAACTCAGGAACTGCCTGACTCAGTGCCTTTCTGTGACCCAAGTATGGGGCTCTTCCTTTGTGCTCTGGGATGCAAAACCTTTTCACTGCTTCCATGTGACTGAACTCCTGAGGTCCCTGATGTGAAATGTTTTAACACAGCTCCTGCTACAGCAGACAACTTTGGATTTACAACTGTGAGAGGAGAGCATTTCTTTTGGAATTTAAACCCTGCCAAGTAGGCTGGAAGGAAAGAAGAAAAGGATTCAAAACCCAGCAGAAATGTACTTTATTTCATAAAATGGGGTTGGCCCTGCCCTTTCTCCTATGACCTGAGAAAAGTGAGCAGAAACGTGTGTTTCCCTTGTAGATAAAGTGTCCCTGCTGCAAGAGTTCAGCTACCAATGGAATCACCTGAGTGGCCAAGCCCTGCTGGATGTCACCGAGCGGATCACAGGTTTGGCCTCCCCTTCTGAGCCCAGAGCTCTTCCCAGGGAGCATTTACAGGGAATGCCTGTGAGCAGACAGCAGAGCAGCTCCTCCAAACCAGGAGGTGCTGAGCGTGTCCCTGCTGCCCCATGGCCAAGGCAGGTGGGTTTGGCAGGTTTTCCCTGGCTGCTGCAGGGCTGGGCAGCACCTGAGATGGGGGCAGCGCTCGGCCTGGGGCTGAGCTCTCACTGGGGCATCTCAGAACCACCTCCAGCAAAGGGAGGGCTAAAAATGCCCCAGCTGGCTCCTCTCTGGGGAGCTCAGGGACATCTGTGATCTTTGAGGGGAAATGGTGGCCAATGCTGTTTCAGGGCATCCGTTTGTTTTGTCCTCACAGAATTCTTGTTTTTCTCTTGGAAAGTTTTGAGGCTGAACCGTGCAGGGCCTGGGGGTCACAGCTTAGGCCAGAACTCAACAGAGGTACCAGAGGCACGGGTTTAGTGCAAGGCAGCCTCTGGGGCACAGGGACAGAAGCAGAGTGCTGAGGCTCCTGCCTGTGCTGCCAGAGGGGCCTTGGACTGAGCCTTTCAGGGTGTGCAAACAGTGTCTGCCTGGGTCAGCGCTGTCCAAAATGCTACAAATGCAGCTGATAATTGATTCCTCAGAGGAGCTTGCTGTGTCAGCAAGAGCCAAGGAATGGAAAAAGGATAATATCAATATATAGCAGAGAAGATGATTGATAGCCTTGCTTCAACTGGGGCTAAATCCACTAATTATGCCAATTTCTTTGAATGTAAGGTTTAATACACTTTGTGTCTTCATTAGGAATCGCTAAAGGGCATGTTCTGAGATTGGGAATGTCAAAGGCCCTTTAAAGAGCATTTGAATAAAGTAGATCTCCAGCAATAGGGCATTTAGTTTAGCAGTTCTTTTGATCTCTTTTTCAAATAAAGGAATAAACCATAAATTAGGACTACTTTAGAAAAAGCAGATGTTCTCTCTGAGATTTAGCAGGACCGGACAGCTGTTCCTCACATTCAGTAGTCACCGATGTCTTTAATTGCATTTAAACTCAAATGCATTCTCATTTTAAAATGGGTACCACAACCCTTTCCTGCGTAGCAGAATTTGTTTTGGGTACTTGCAGGAGCTCTTTCAATGTTGATGACTGCTGGTGGATTAACAGCATAGAGAAAATTAAGTCTCTTCCACCACAGAATATTAAATGGCTGCTAGATAACATTTTGTCTGATCAGAAAATAAGAATGGTCTCCAGAGCATTTCAGGTTTTGATCTCTCAGCCAAATCTGCCATGCAAGAAGCCTGTTGGTAGTAAACATTTGTCTGTGTTTGATAAAATTCAGTTCAGAAAATGGACAGAGAGGTTTCAGAGACAATACGAGGAAAGACTCGTTTTTTGGTTACATTTCAGTCCCCTGTGTAGCATTTTTATTTCTCTATGCCCCTATTCAAGTGGACATTAAGAGAAAAAATGCCATGTACATTGAGAGGGGAAGTGGCATTAAAAGGTGGAGATGTCCAAATGCCCGGGCAATGGAGTTTGGGTAATTATCTAAGACGCCTGAGGTTTGAAACAGCTCTTTGTTGGAAGCCCCAAAAGCATTCTGCCAAAGACCCCAGCTGGCCACTGATGTTTCTCATCCAGCTGTCAGGCAGCAGCCATCTCTGGTGGGCTGGAGTTTTGAGGTGTGTTCTAACCCTGCCCTTTGCTGTGTGCCACTGAGCACCGGGAAGAGCCAGATTAGACATTTGGCACTTGGCATCAAAGTTACAAAAATGGAATCATCCCTTTTATTAGAAATCTCTCCATTTCCTCTCTATGGTGCATTTCCAAATCTTCAGTGCGGGTTTAGACAACTTCTTAATGGAAATCAAAGGCAATTGGACATTTCATTCATTGCTCATGCAGAGATTGTGAAATAATTTAGTAAAGGTAGGAAGTCTGCCACAGGGACAAGGCTCTGGTTGGAGCAATTAGTGCTGAGGGGTTGGTGGTTCTGTTTCCAGGATGCTCAGCTGCTTTGCCCCTTTCTGGACCAAGGGGCTCTGGGTGCTGTTTTGCTGCTCTTGGCCAGAGAGGCTGGCAAGAAGCAGAAGCAGAGGCAGATCCTTGTTGCAGTGAGGCTGGTGGGTAAGGAGCTGTGTCTCTGTCCCGGCAGTGCTTGTGCAGGGGGTTCATGCCAGGAGCCCTGAAGTCGCCCAGCGCGACGCCCTGCCCGTGCTCTGGTCCTGCCTGGAGAACAAGGCGCTGCCTGTGCGGAGCGCCAGCGTCCGCACCGTGGCCACCAAGCTGGCCTCTGCCCTCTGCAAGGTGATGGGCACCCAGCTGAAGGAATGTGCTGCCAGCAAGCCTCCACATGTGCGGGAAAACCTCTCCAAAATGCTGGGCTGGTGAAGGCAAGATGTTCTCCAGAAAGCTGAGGAAGCGCTGAGTTGGACACCTCTGGATTTGCCTTTTGAGCTGTGCCAAAAATGACAAAATCCTAAGGAAGGGTGTGCATCTGCCCCCACTCTCTCCATCACATTTCCTAGTCATGGCATGGGGGCCTGAAGCAGCTCCAGATTAATGACAAGGGGAAGGCAGTCATGGCTCAGCCTCATGCAGAGGTGAGGGGGGAGCTGGGCCAATCTCTGCTGGCAGGAAGGGTCTTGTGGCAGCCCAGAGAGGCTGTGCACATTGCCAGGGAACAGCTGTGCCCTGCATGTGCCCCTGCAATGAGCTGTGCTGCTGCCAGTGCCCCTGGAGCTGTGGGGCTGCTGAGCTGTGGGGCAGGCAGAGGAGCAGGAGGGTGCATGTGCAGCTGAGCCATTCCTGGGGAGCACAGGGCTCTGGGCTCCCTGCTGTCCCAGGGCAGCCCAGAGGCCAGGCTGGGCCTGTGCCAGCTCTGGGCAAGTGGCTCAGGGTTTGCCCTGGCCTGCCTCAGTGTCTGCCAGCAGGAGCATGTTTCCCTGTGCAGCTGTTTGGACATTTCCAGGAAATGTGTCCCATGAAATACAGAGCTTCACATGCTTTAGGTTTGCATGGTGGCCTCTGCTAAACTTTGCCTCTCTGTTAAACTTTGTGTCTCCATTTTGCACATCTGGCTGGTTACAGTCTTACCGAAAAGTTTTCTCTGGACACTTCTGATATTCTCTCACCCACAAAGTCCTCGCCTCCCGTCCAGAAGAGCTCTCTTTCCTCCCAGCTCAGGAAGAAGCTGCCGGCTGTATGAAGAGTGTTTGAAGAATAGGATTGATGTCTTAGGCTTCATAGTTACAGCTGTACATATGTTCTGATCTTTAGATACAGTTCTGAATTAATGTGTTTTGATTGTATCTTTAAAATTTGATGACACACTTTTAATTGTATATATTTTATTTTGATGATGAAAAAAAAGTAAAAAATAAGTAACATTTAAATAAACCAAAAGGAGAATGTGAGACCATGACCTGCTAGCCTAGAGATTATGGGAGTGCAGGTCACTCGATGTGCCAGTGTCTCACCACATCCTTTCCTCATTGGGCCTCTCCTATTCCTCTTTGGCCATGTTTTCTTTGTGTCATTTGTGCTGCCGTTTTAAACTTGTCATTGTAACAGGGCCACACATTGACCTGTTTGGGGGACAATGGATCCAAAAGATCCTGTATAGTCAAAGGTTTCCTACCTAGGTGTGTTCTGTGCTCACCAAAGGCCTGAGCAAAGAAACCAAGAGCAGTGTGCCCAAATCCCAAAGCTTTGCTCCTTTGCAATCTCCCACAGATCTGGCTCACAGGTGTCTTCAATCACAATTCCATAGGTAAGAAGAGGTCATGTATTTCACTGGGAAATGATGCACTGCTTTGGCAAAGTCACCTGTATGTATATTTACCCGGGACAGCAGTGCAGCTGTGTTGTTTGCACCTTGTTTGCAGAAGGATGAGTGCCCTGGGAGGCCAATAACAAGTGACAAGGGTTCCTCAAATCTGCACTGCAGCCTGGGCGCCATTCAGCCCAGAGCTAGGGGATCATTTGTTCCCAGGGACCAGTGCTTGCCAGTGGAATGAATTCCTACACAGCCGGAAGAAGCAATTCTGGATTCAGCTCCAGCTGTTGGTGGGCTGCATGATCATTGACAATGCTGCCCTTCCAGAAATTATTCTGCAGTTTCCTTTCATAGTAATTTGAAGCTTTTAAACTTCACATTTCAATGTGATTTACCTTAGGGAAAAACACTTCTGGGCCCGGTGCAAACTTAAACCTTTTGACAGCAAAGTCCTCAAGGTTGCCAGCTTCTGATGTCACACAATGTCACCTGGCTGCATGTGTTTGCTTAGCTCTGGGTCTAGTCCCGGCCTAGCAAAGCCCAGGCAGGGTGGCACATTGCAGGGAAAATTGGTCCATGAGCTTCTGGGGTTGCCATCAGCAGCAGAGTGAATGTGCCCTTTGGGGATTCCTCTGGAGACAAAATTAAGGACCTACTCCATGCCACAATATTCTCTTAGATCTTTCTAAAATATCCTGGAAAAGGCTGTGAAACTTCACATCTCCTTGCACAGCTGCTGTTTGAAGAGGGGCATTTTTGTCCCTCCTCAAAGTCATTGCTCTTGCACACCAGAAACATGAACATCCACCAACAGGAATGATGCATGGTCCTGCTGCTGCTGCTGCAGAGGACTGGGCAGTGCAGGCCTGGGTATTACCAATATGAGCACTTAATTAGCATTTCATGCCCCTTCAAGCTGTCCAGATCCCAGGGCTTTTTGTTTCAAAGCAGCCACTGTACCATCTCTAGGGAAGAACAGGAAATGGGAAACAGAGACTGCCAGCCTTGCAGGGGTGTGGGGGAAAACCTGAAGTGTCTGCATCAAAAGATGAATGTGCATGAAGATCATTTGGGATCTCTTTTTTATGTCTCATGCAGAAAAGGGACTCTTAATAATACCATGCTACTTAAACCAGATTGGGATGCAGCTCTGTAGTGGTTCACAATGAAGCAGACAGCCTGCTGTGTCACTGCCAGCCCTGCTGAGCCTGCGAGGGACTGTAGTGTATCCCATGCCTGTTTTGCCTCCAAGCAAAGCTTGGTTTTCCTTATTAGTGTGGAGTAAATACAAGAGTAATAAAATGGACAATTAAACTGGCCACTTTGGAGGATATGCTCATGCTTTTGCATGTCAGTCCAGTACCTCATGCTCCCACGGCTTGTTACTCATCATGAAATATTTTAACAAAAAAAATCAGCTCTCATGTTACATCTGAATAAAACTGCATCAGATCATCAAGAATTCTGCTGTCAGGAACAAGACAAGAGCCTTCTGACACTCACTTGCAGCTGTCCTGGATTGCTGCAGCCCTTTGTGCAAAGCGGCTGCAGACAGAGTGTTTGGAGTTGGTTTGGGCCTTTATGAAAGATCTGTGGAGCAGTGTGCAGGGCTCTCCTGGCAGGAAACTGTTTGTCCAAGCCCAGGGACACGGTGCCGGCAGGAGCGGAGCGGCCCCGCTCCCAGCCCGAGAGTCTGTGGGCTGAGCCACACCGGGGAGACAAGGCAGCGAGGGGCTCCAGCCCAGCTGCTTCACTGCCCTGCCCGCTCCATGGAGCTCTGCCGTGGGAGAAAGCCGACACCGGATGAGTCCCCGAGCTTCCATCAGCTGCTGGAACTGCTCCGTGACAGCTCCTGTTCTTCCGAGAGAGACCCCGGCGCCTTCTTGGAACGTGTGTCATGGGGGGATTCTGTTTGATAATAAACTGTTGGGGGTTTGCCACTTCCATCCATTAGTAATAATTTCCTATTGCTGGAAAGGGATTGTTGGCACACTTTAGAGGAGACGACTTATTGCACAATATCCTGTTTGAAGTCGTCTCAAACTGTGTGAGACAGATGGCTTCACACAGGAGCATCCCCAAGGCTGCTGAGGGGAAGGCACAGAGGAAGACAAACCCAGTATTTCTGAGGAAACTCCTTGACACAAACCCAACCTGAGTTGTAAAACAGCAGACCTGATGTTTCAAGACATGGGCCAAAGGGGAAACCTTTCAGTGTGTTTGGTCCAGGCTGGGCTATGCTCGAGGCAAAGGTGTGTCAGAGTGTTGGATAATACTCTTTTCTTGACCTAGAGATGGGGCAACTGAGAGGTGTTTTAAAAACTTTTATTCAATCTTCAGTCTTATGAGAAGGGTGAGACAATACAGATGTTATAATTCACGCCATCACAATCAGAAGCCAGCTACTTCCTAATTATAATACATTATAAGCGTTTCTTGGTCTATCAGCCTTTTGCCATGCCATGTTGTAGATGCCTTAAAGCCAATGATTTAAAAATACTCTTTGTGGGTCCCACTACAATGCATCTTTCATAGCTCTGTTTTTCCAAAATCTTATTTGCAAGGCCATCTTTTGAAACTTTTTTCCAGCTGCATTCCTCTCTCAACAATATCTGTCCTATTCCATGGAAATTTTTAAGTTACCATTTTATGTCTCAAGATTTATATACTGATTCATACTTTCTGGGCCTTCTATTAGGCCCTAAAAACTTTCTACAAACCCATTTCCCACATCAATGCACTTGGCTCCTTCTCTCCTCATTGTGCCTGGCAAGCACAGGAGCCCAGAGCTCCTGCAGAACCCATCACAGCACTCAGTGGGAGCAAACTTGTGTCCAGTCCTCACCCGGAGCTGTGGTGCCCAGCATTCCATCACTCTGGAATGAGGAACTGTTCCTGCTCTTTCAGAAGGAGCTAAGGAGGTTTGGCCTTCAGATCAATTGTCTGCAGGCTCCTGCAGTGCCTGGTGCTGCTCCCTTGCCAGCGGCACCCCAGGCCAGGGGGGCACATCTGGGCTGCTGTGTCTGGCTCTGGGGCTCCCTGTTCTGGGCAGTGAGGAGGAGCTGCAGAGGCTCTGCAGGACTGACAGGATGGGCTTTGGGGCTGGCAGGAGAAGCTGAGGGACCTGGGCTGCTGGAGCTTCTGAACAGGAGGCCCAGGGCTCGTCCTGCAACTGCTCCAAGGGTGGTTTCAGAGAGCCCCAGAATCAGCAAGGGTGGAACAGGCCATGGAGATCATCAAGTCCACCCTGTGCCCTGACACTGTCCTGTCTCCCCTGGGCCTCCTCTCCTCCAGGATAAACAACCCCAGCAGCTCCCTCAGCCACTCCTCAAAGCTCTTGTGCTCCAGACCCCTCTCCAGCCTTGTTGCCTTTCTCTGGACACGCTCGAGCCCCTCCATGTCCTTCCTGAATTGGGGGGCCCAGAAGTGGACACAGCACTCGAGGTGCTGCCCAAGCAGTGCTGAGCACAGCGGAAGAATCCCTGCCCTGCTCCTGCTGGCCACACCATTCCTGATCCAGGCCAGGAGCCATTGGCCTTCTTGGCCACCTGGGCACACTGCTGGCTCCTGTCCAGCCTGCTGTCCATCAGTGCCCCCCGGTCCCTTTCTGCCTGGCTGCTGTCCAGCCACTCTGGCACCTTGCTAAAGGAGGGAGGCAGGGAGGGAACGGGTCCAGATCCAATCCTTCCTGAAATGTGGTGTTTGCTGGCACTGCCAGTTCCCACATCTTGGTATTTCCCTATTCTGGTACAGCCCAAGTGCAGCAACTTGCTGGCAAAGAAAGCCAAAACCAAGCAAAGACCTGGTACCTACAGCAACCCAATCTCGGGTTTGCTGACACCGCCAGTACCCAGATCGGGAATGGTTCAGATGCCTGCACAGCCTAATTCCAGCAGTTTGCTGGCACAGAAAATTAGCATCTAGCAATTTCTCAGTGCCAGCAAAACCTGGCTGCAAAAAATGCAGCAATTTTCTGGAAAGAAGGCCAGAACCCAGCAGCTTCCCGGCGCTGCCACCAGCACCGCCCAGGTCTGGTGTTTGCTGGGCAAGTGCCCAAATCTGGAAATTTCCCAGGGCTGGCACAGCCCAAGTCCAGCAATTTGCTGGCACAGAACGCCAAAATCTGGCAATTTCCTGATGCCAATACAGGTGCCCAGACCTGGTGTTTGTTACCACTGCCAGTACTCAGATCTGGAAATTTCCCTATTCTGACACAGCCCAAGTGCAGCAATTTGCTGGCACAGAAATCCAAAACCTGTGGCAGCTTCCTGCTACTGGCTCTGGCACCACCCCCACATCTCGTGTTTCATGTAACCAGAACCCAGATTTGGAAATTTCTCAGTGCCAGCAGAGCCCAAATCTGGCAGATTTCTGTCGCCGGCGATGACACCACCCAGATCTGGTGTTTGCTGGCAGCGCCAGCACCCAGATCTGAAAACTTCCTGGTGCTGGCACAGCCCAAGTCCAGCAATTTGCTGGCACAGAAAGCCAAAATTTGGAAATCTGCAGGTTCTGGCACCAGCATCATCCAGCTCTGGTGTTTGCTGGGACCACCAGTGCCCAGATGTGGAAATTTCCCGATGCCTTCACAGCCCAGGTCTAGCAATTTGGTTTTAGCTAGCTTAGGAAGCGAAGTTCCTCGGACTGTGGGATTCCTTTTTCTTGGAACTGTTTAAACCTGCTCTGGACTGAAAACCCAGACAAACACCAGGAGCAGCTCACACCTGTGGCCCACCAAGCTCTGGGACGCTGCATTCCAGCACCAGAGGGACTTAGAAGAGACCGAGTGAGCCAACTACAACCCACAAAAAGGACTTTCTGAATGTGCCATCTCTTCACCACTGTCAGAGGTTTTATTTAATATTATTCATTTTTCATGCTTGTGAATACTTTACTTGTTAAATAAACTGGGGTTTTTTTCACTTTTCTCAAGGGAAGTCTTTTCCTGAACTAGTAGGGGGAGGGGCCGCTTGAACTTGCTTTCTAGACAGACCGAATGAAACGATGCAGGTTTTTGGAGATTTCCTCCCAAAATTTGCCCTAAGCCAGCACAAACAGTCATCATGCAAATTTCACCAGTGCCGTAATTTCCCGGTGGCAAATCTTGTGACAGAAGCTTGACCTTGTTCTCCATGAGAGATTCTTGGGAAGAGCAGACAGGAGAAGATTCCTGGAAAACTGAAACAGCTTTCCAGAAGGGAAATGAAAATGAAAGAAACAATCCAAGATGTTTTCCTCTATTTATTTCTATGCTCCCCTTTTCTATGTTGCATCCCAGTAATTCCAGATGCACCTGACCTCTAAGATTGGTGACTTAGTGATTTTTAGACACACTAAAATACTATGAGGCACACACAGTTTTCCTTCCCCTGTTTTTACAGGAAAGCAACACTGGAGGTGTCAGTGCAGTGCTGGGCTCAAGTAGGAATCCTACCCCAAGGGAAGGTGGCCCGACAGTGTTTGACGCTCAGCAAGGACAATGCACAGCAGCGAGCGAGGGGATCGCTGTGCCAGCGTGCAGGAGTCAGGGCTCTGCATCCGGGCTCAAGGCTGCAAAGTTCCCGTGTTTGGGCAGACGGAGGGGCTGTCCCCGGGGCGCGCGGGGCTCGAACGTGGGGCTCGTGGGGCGAGCGGGGAACGGACACGGGGACGAACGGCCCCGGTGCTTCAGTTGCAGCGGCGGCAGCGGCGGCAGCGGCGGCAGCAAAGAGATATTTTGATTACTCTCTCTCTTCTCTCTTTCTTCCTCTCTCTCTCCCTTTCCCGCTGTCGGGCACCCTTCTCTCGGGGTCCCTTGCCCGGTGTCCCTCTCCTCTCCCCTCCTCCCTCCCCCCTGCAGGGCTGGGCCATGCCCCCGGCCCGCCCCCGGCCCCGGGCGGGGCTGCCCCGTGCCCGGCCCCGGCCGTCCCGCCGCGGTCTCGCCTCCGCCCGGCTCTGGCCGTGCTGGCGGTGGCGCTGCTGGGCGGGCATCAGTGCCTGGGGCGGGGGCGGCACCGCCGCCCTTCGGCTCCGCCTGGCCCGAGCCCGGCCCCGGACCCGACCCCGACCCCGGCCCCGGCCACAGCCCCGGCGCCGGCGCCGGCCCCGGCTCCTCCCGGGGCCCGCGGAGCGCACACGCGGCGCCGCCGCTCCCGCCGCCTCCACTGCGGCTTCCCCGGCCCGAGCTCCGCCGCTCGGCAGCGCGGCCGCCGGCCCCGAGCCTCCCGTGCCGCATTCCCGGGAGCGGACGCCCGGGCATGGCCGGCCCGGGGCGGGTGAGGGGCGCTCGGGGGCCGTTGCTGGCCCCGGGCCGAGCGCTGACAGCCGCGTCCCGCCCGCAGGGACGGCGCAGGAGGCCCTGCAGGAGCGGTACCGGCTGGGATCGCTGCTGGGGCGCGGCGGCTTCGGCAGAGTCTTCGCGGCCACGCGGCTCTCGGACGGCGCCCCGGTGAGCGGCGGGGCCGGCGGCGGGCGCAGGAGGAGGGGATGGAGGAGGAGGAGGGCGGAGGGCGGAGGATGGGGCTCGCAGTGCGGGCGGCGAGCTCACCCCGCTGCTGCCCTTGGCTTGCAGGTGGCCATCAAAAGGGTGCCACGGAACCGCGTCCGGCACTGGGGCGAGCTGGTGAGTGAGCGGGGCCAGCAGCCGAGGCTGCCGGCCGGGGAGGAGCCGGGGCCCGGCACGGTGGGAGCCGCCAGGACGCCCCGAGGGAGAGCGGGCGTGGGGCCAGCGCAGGGTGCAGAGCATCCCGGGCTGGCTGAGGGCTTCCCCAGGCCTGGCACGGCATCGGCCCCACTGACGGCGTCGTGCTCCTTCCGCAGCCCGACGGCACCAGCGCACCCCTGGAGGTTGTGCTGCTGGACAAGGTGTCCACTGGCTTCCCCGGTGTGGTCCAGCTGCTGGAGTGGCTCGAGCTCCCCAACTGCATCGTGATGGTGCTGGAGCGGCCAGAGCAGTGTCAGGACCTGCAGCGTTTCATTCGGGCACGGCGGTTCCTGCCCGAGGAGGAGGCGCGGGAGCTGTTCCGCCAGGTGCTGGAGGCCGTGCGGCACTGCACCAGCTGCGGGGTCCTGCACAGGGACATCAAGCCAGAGAACATCCTGGTTGACCTGGACACCGGGCAGGCCAAACTGATTGACTTTGGCTGTGGCACCTACCTGCAGGACACAGTCTACACTCACTTTGCAGGTGAGCCTACACAGGGCTGTGCTCCCGCTGCTGACATCTCATGGCCCAACATCTCCCAGCCCAAGCTGGCTGTGGCAGCGGGGATTCTCCCTTTTGCTGCCAGTCAGGGCACTGAATCTTCAGCTGAGTTGCTTTAGAGCGGGGCTGGGTGGGCAGCCATCTTCCAGCCCTGCTGGCAGCCTTTGCCAGCCACTCTGCCCAGGACTGGGACTGGGCTGGGGCAGCCAGCCCGACCAAACCCCCCGTGGGTGGGGGTAGCAGAGAGGGAGGGCGGAACCTGTGCCCCAGCAACTTTGGTGTGCAGATGAGAGGAAGGGCTTGGACTGCTCCACTCGCCCTGTTTCCCTTGGCTTCATAATATTTTTGGGGCAATGCAGGCAGGGAGGATATGGGCAGGTTTTTTCCCCAGCATGGAGTGGGTTTTTCCTTTGCATGTCATGGTCGGGCCTAGCCAGGGCTGCCCTCTTCCAGCACCACAGGCTTCTTTTCCAACCCTAACTTTGTGCACAAGTCCCAGGTGCTGGTGAGAGGGCAGTGGTCACCCTGGGTGCCCCTGATGCAGCCCCTGCAGGCGCAGGGATGCTGGGGCCAGGCTCTGGGAGCAGCAGCATCCCCCTGATGAACTCCATCTGTATTCCATAGGAACACTGTCGTACAGCCCCCCGGAATGGAACGACTTTGGCTGGTACCATGGCGAGGCAGCTACCATCTGGTCCCTGGGCATCCTGCTGCACCAGATGGTCTGCGGGGAGCACCCTTTCAGGAGGGGCCAGAACCTCAGCTGGGGCCAGCTCCCGCTGCCACAACGGCTCTCTCAAGGTGGATCCTCTTGTCTGGGCACGGGGGGAATGCCAGTGCTGGGAGCCAGCAGCGGGGTCGTGGGCGTCCCGCTCTGGCAGCTGCTGAGGAGGTGGCACATGTCCTGCTCTCCTCCAAAACAGGGAATTGATGGGAAAGTTTAGGCCCAGCTCTGAGCACATCCAGCATGGCCTGGGCATGGGAATAGTGGGGCAAAGCAGACAGGAGCCTTCTCTGGCTGACCTTCAGTTTCTGCTTTTTCTCCCCAGAGTGCAAAGACCTGATCAGGTGGTGTTTATCCGTGAACTCCTTGGACAGACCCACACTGGAAGACCTGTTCTGTGATCCTTGGATGTGGGATATTCCTCTGCCATAGAAGAAGGGAGAGAGCCACAGGCACACTTTGATCCAGAGCCCTGGTAAGTTCCTACTCCACATGTGCCTTGGCAGTCAGAAGCAAAGGAACCCAGAGCTTTTTGTGCTGCCAGTGTCACTGCACCGGGGTCATGGGATGGGAACACGCAGCCCTTGTGCTGGAGCTGAGCTGCTCTGCCCAGCACTGGTGGCCGCCATCCCAGCTGGTTTTGCTTGTCCTGGTTTCCTGACAGCTGGGGCCCTGGGCAGAGCCCTGAGAGCCTGGTCTGCCCCCAGGGAAGGAGAAGCAGCCCCTGGAGAAGCTGTACCGGGTGGGGATGCTGCTGCTGCTGCTGCTGCTGCTGCTGCTGGAGACAGCGAGGGAGACATCAAGGATGACAAGCTCTTCCTCAGCCTGGCCACGGGAGGCTGAAGGTGATGGACTTTGATTCTGGCACCTTCTTCAAAGCCAAACTCCACAGGGAATTTGCAGGTGAGTCCCCACCCAGGGAAATTCTGCCAGATTTGGGCATTGCCCAGCATGGCGGGGAAACAAAGGCTCCCCCTTTGCTGGGGCAGATGCAACTCATTCTTCAGTGGCTGCCCAGCTGCTTTTGGCAGGGCTGGGGCATGGGCTGGGGTGGGTACGAAATGGGAGTGGGCTCCTGGCCCTGCCAACAGCCCCCAGCACCCACCGTGCCCCGGGCTGGGGCTGAGGCAGCGAGCCCGACACAAACAAACCCCATGGTGGGAGCAGAGGTGGGGCTCCAGAACCCATGCTGGGGCTGCTTTGCTGTGCAGGCAAGGAAGGGCTGGGCTGCTCCACTGCCCTTGTTTGCTTCGGGGTCACTGTGATTTTGGGGGACAGTGCAGGGGGGAAGAGAGAAAGTGTGGGCTTCCCACAGCCATGGCTGGGTTTTTCCCTACCATGTAGGGGTTGGGCCTTCCTCAAGGGCCTGACAGAGATAAGAGTTTTTACCGTTTTTCTTTTTTTCCCTTTTTGTCTCCAAACTCTTTTCAATAATGTGTTGTTTGTTATTCCAGAGGAAGCATTCGAGGTGGTCCAGTGTGGATGGGGAAGTGCTTGGGAGCAGCTGTGGCATGGATGGGCCGTGCCCTTGGAGAAGGCTGAGGCCATGGTTTGGGAGCAGCTTTTCTTGCAGCCGTGGCTGGCGTGAGGTGGGTCCCTGTGTGCTTGGCAGGGTGGGATCAGAGCTTTTGGGAGCTGGCAGCGAGCACAGGAGCATCCTGCTCTGGGCAGCTGCTGAGGGCTGGATGTGCCCTGGCTGGCTGCAGGCTGGGCACATGTGCTGCCCTCCTGCTCTGCTGCCAAAGGCAGCAGGGATGGGCAGCTCTGGGCACAGCTCTGGGCACAGCCAGCATGGCCTGGGCACCGCAGGCCTTGGCACAAGGGCACAGGAGCCCTCAGCTGACGGGCGGTTTCTGCTTTCTCCCCTTGCAGCCGGGCTCTGTGGGTGCTGAGGCTGCTCTGGGCTCTGCCAGGGCTCTGCTGGGCTCAGCCCTGGGCCCAGCTGGGCTGGCTCTGCCCTCACATTGCTCTGACACCTCTGCATCAGATGAGCCCGTTGTCAGCACAGCGCCTGAGCTTTCTGCTTTGGCAGGTGAGTGAGACTCTGCTGCAGGCCCAGAGATTGCAGCTGGGGACGCACATCCAATTGGCAAGGACCCAAACTCTCCACAGTCCCAGCTGAAGGTCGGTCTCTGTACAGGGTGTTTTGTCTGTCCCATTCTTCCTTCTTGATTGGCTGCAATTGTGCAATTGCACTTTCTTCCTCCTCTAGCAGTGCCACGAGTGGGCCAAAGCTGGCGAGTGGGCCGTGCTCCTGAGGCAGTGCAGTCTGGAGCTGGTGGATGGAGAATTGCCCTTCTGCACTTCCAAACCAGAGCAAAAAGCCGTAAGTGGGACTTTGTGACTCTAAGAAACTCCTGGCAGTTTCAAAGGGAATGTGCAGCTCATTCGCAGGGTGAGAAGGAAGATCATCTTCTAAAGGATTTCGGCTTTGACAGAGTTTCCATTCCCAGTCCTGCTTGGAGCTGGAAGGGCACAAACAATTTCCTCTTGCTTCGAGCAGCATTTCAAATACCAGTGTTGGGAACAAAGCCCAAAATCTTTTAAAAGGCTGCTGAGGTCAGTAAGATGGATCCATGCCATCAGCACACTTACAATGTAAAGAACTGAGTTCTCTTTTGAAAAAGATCATGTTTTGGTTTTTTCACTAACATTGTGTTATGTTTTTTCACTAACACTTGGATTTTATTCTTATCTTTTACAATTTACCTATTTTTTTCCTTTTTCCTTTTTTTTCCCTCTAAATAGAAAACATGTCCTATAAAAGGAATGTCCTTTGCTCCTGGTTCCCGTGTGGAGCAGCTCCCTTCCTGCTGGCTGAGCTGCTCAGGCAGAGCCCGGCAGCTCCTGGCCCTGCAGGGCTGAGGCTTTTCCCCGTTGCTGGGCACAGACTGATGGAGCAGCACTGCTGAACACGGGCACACAGAGGGACCAGCAGCAGCTGCCTTTGGCCACCTGAGGCTCCAAGGCCCAAACTCTGAGCAGCCAGGGCTGGAAGAGACTGGCAGGATCTGATCCCTGACTCTGAGCCAGGGCTGCACAAATGACCCCACAGCAGCAGCAGCAGCAGCACATGGAGCTGACTTTGAGCACAGCCCCTGCCCCTCTTCCCTCCCGTGTGCAGCGGTGTCACAGCAGCCTGAGGCACCTGGGAGCCCCCAGGGCCAGCAGGGACTGGAGATGGCAGCCCTGGGCTCCTGGAGGCTGTGCAAGGAACGGAGCTGGGCACTCCCTGTGCATGGGGAGCTTCCAGATGGAAAAGGCTGCTGTGCCCAGGCAGCTGCAAGGGCACAGAAAGGAGGCTCTGGAGCACTGCATCTGTGCCAGTGCCACAGTCCTGGGCAGCAGCCAGCGAGCCCTGGGGGAACAGAGAGCACAGCAAGAGGGACAGAACCAGGCAAGGGCAGAGACTGGAGAGAGCCAGGCCTGGGAGCAGGAGCAGCTGCTCCATTGCACTCTTGGAGAAAGCTCTTGGCTGGTTCAAAGCGCTGAAAGGCGTGAAGGGCAGAGAGAGGCCACAGCAAACAATGCTCCTGTTTGCACAGCCTCCCCTCTCCGTGTCCCAGAAGGGATTGCATGGACTGTGTTCTTCTCTCCGAGTCGTCTCTTTCAGCATGAGCAGGTCAGCACCAGGAGCTGAAGCCTCAGGCCACAGGAGCTGGGCAAGAGGGAGCTTTTGGAGCAAAGGAATGCTGCTAAAATAGCCCCAGCTGAATGCAGTGGATATAATCATGGAATCACAGAATCCTTTCTGTTGGAAAAGCCCTCTGAGCTCACCCAGTGCAGCCGCTCACCCAGCAGTGCCAAGCCCAGCACTAAACCACGTCCCTGAAGTGCCAAGGCCTGGACACGAGCCCTGAGTGAGGCCTGGACAGCAGGCCCTGAGCCAAAGGTGGCCTCTGGATGAACCTTCCAAGCAAAGGTTATCTTTGTATCTGCTCCCTAATGAAATGTGCATGGTTTTTAGCACTGAGATAGATGTAGCCACTCATTAGTGAAACATGTATTGACCTTTGTGTATTTAGAAGCCAGACAAGGCCATGAAATCTGACATCTGGCCTTGTTTGGGGCTGTATGGTCAAAGTCACCTCCCTTGGTTCCTCCTTGAGCCCTGGCCAGGCTTTGGGAGGGACCCAAGAGGAGGATGAAAGCAGATGTGGCCACACTAGCAGTGCTGTCAGTTTGTTCATTCAGCACTGTCAGAGCTGGGCCCTCTCCCAGCGAGGTTGGAGCCTCACCTGGGGCTGGAGGCACCTGCAGGAATTCCCAGTGCCCAGGAGTGGCTCTGCAGCCCTTGGCTGTGACAGCTTCCCCAGCTGCTGTGTGGGTCTGGGGGATGGTAAAGGCTGAGGGTAAATGCTGCTGGATCTTTGTTAATCACTGCAGGCAGTCTTTGGTGGGGATGGTTGGGTGCATTGCTGAGCTGCTCCTTTTGTGATTCTTTGCTGCTCTGAACTGCAGGAAATGACACTGATTCCTTCAGCTGGAGTCTGTGTCTGTGGTGCTGACCCTGCCCACTGGTAAAACAAAACGGGCACAGTCTGGCCAGATGCCAATAAAATGTCACTTGTTCAGTGTCAATGTGAGGAATCAGTCCCATCAGAAATTCCCAGCTGGGAAGCCCTTCCCTGGAGTTCCCTGGCTCTGGAGTGGGCTGAGGTTGGAGCCCTGTGGGAGTAGTGGGGCAGTCGGGTAAAAGAAGCTGCACCCCTGGATGGCTTCAAATGCATCCAATAATTGCATATGGAAAAGGAAAGAGTACATAGGAAACAGCACCATCAGAAGAAACAATTATGGTTGGAATGATCCCACATGGAGCAAGAGAAGAAGGTTTTAGTCTTGAGCTCCGATGCATTTGTGCAAGTGAAATATCTATATACATAATAATTATATATGTATTTATAGTATAATAAGACTTCAATATATCTATTTTTATATATTTATTTATGTCTGTATCTATCTATATTTCTATATCACTATCTATGTATAAAATTATATAATAATGTGAAATAGTGCTGACAATACTAATTTGGTAGCTTTGGCTGCTCAGGGATGTAACACTAAATACTCTACAGAACAGGATTCGCCAGGACCCTAATGTCAGTGGTCAACTTTTTGAGATTGTATACAATGAAAAAGGGAGAAAGGGAGGAAATTGGCTATTTTTGCAGGGTTTGCTGATACTGTGATGCAGAGTGCTTTGTCTGTTCCTGTGAAAAATACATTGATTTTGCCTGCAGGGTTTTTCATGTACCAGATTATGCACAAGCTGCAGGATTGGTTGCATGGGTGAAGGGGTTGTTAAAAGAGCAGTTGGAAAAATGAGGAGATGGGAACCTTTGCCCATGGAGAACCCATCTCCCAGATGTGCTCCATGCCCTTCACAATGGCCCACGGGGGAAATGGAACCCCCTGGGTGTGCACGGCTGCCCCCAGTTTGCAAATCCAGCCCTGGGCAGTGAGACTTGGGCTGCCTGGGAAATTGTTCTGGCTGTGATGGCCCCTGGCAGGGCCAGCCCAGAGGCTGCAGGGCTGGGCCTTCATGCATTGGAATTCATTAGGAAAAATTCAAAGCAAATGAGAGCTATCAATACTGAAACAGGAATTCAGATTCCTTCAGGACACTTTGATTTGGTAACTGCTCCCTTGGAGCTTGGCCTTGCAAAGTGTTCCTGTCATGGCAGGAGGAATGATGCAGAATATCAAGGAGAAATTACAGTAATTCTGTAAACAATAACAAACAAGATTGGATTGTTCAACCCCATGACAGGGTAGCACAATTACTGATTTTGCAATTTTAAGAACGATTGTGAAAACAGGAGATCCACCTCCAGTCACCACCATTTGTGGAGATAAAGGGTTTGTGGGCAGCAGCCCTAATAATGGAGCCAGAGTGTGGGTCCAGAGGCCAAAAGGCCCTCCCGAGGCAGCTGAAGGAGCAGCTCCTAGGAAAGACAACTCTGAGTCCTGAACCCTGGGCAGGAACAATGGGAATGTGTCCCTGCAGCCAAGGATTCTGTGTGAGAACAAGTAGATCTGCCAGGATATGGTTTTACACATCCTGCCAGAGCAGATCTCCCTGTTTCCCCCAAGGGCCCCTTTGGGAAATGCTCTGATCCACCCGGCTCCATGGGAAAGCTGCTGTGACACTGAGGGACTTGCACAGGAATTCCATCCAGGAGCCTGGGTACCCTCAGGGACTGGGACCCGGCCCCTTCCAGCCAGAGGGGAAAGGGCCCCCCAGGCCTTGTTAGCCACAGACAGCATGGTAAAGCTGAACAGCAAAGGGCCTGGGGGCATTATTCTGGAATTAAAAAGGTGCCAGCTCCAGGGACAATAGAATTCTTGTTCCTAACTCAAATGAGATTGAAAAAATAAGAATGAAGAACAGTGTCACTGAAGTACTACTGATGTCTGTAAGGTGTACGTTTATAATCAGCCAGAATCTTTGTCTGCCACAAACACCTCTGGTGTTTCACCAAGGGATTGGTCATCAAAATGTAATGATGGGTTATGATGTATTGCTGAGCTTCTTTTGTAATTCTTTGCTAATGATGATGAGCTTTGCTGAGCATATCCTTTTGTAAATCTCTGCAGCTGTGCATGATATAAATGACACAATTCCTTCAGTTGGTGTCTGTGTCTTTGGTAGTGACCCTGCCCACTGGTGAAACAGGGCCCCCTCTTGCCTAAGTGTTCCCTGGGAAGGCAAAAGCCCTCCCTCCAAAATTCCCCCCTTCCTCCCTGTTCCCCCCTTCATACCCTGAGCATGATGTGCTCTGCTCTGGGCTATGCCCGGGGTCAGTTGGGGTCCCCTGTCCTGGCTGTGTCCCCTGCCCAGCTCCCCCGCAGCCCCAGCCCCTCCCCAGCGTGGCTGGACGAGGGGCAGGACAGGCCTTGGCTGTGCTGCAGCTCAGCAAGAACAAAACCATCTCTGCGTGCTGAGCCCGTGCTCAGCACCCGGCCCAGCAGTGTCTCAGTGCCAGGGGCTGTGCCCTCAGTCCCTGCCAGGGGTTTCCATGGCAACTGCCAGGCCAGGTGACCCAGGTGTCCCCCCAGTGCCGGTTGCCATGGAAACAGTGCCCAGCCCTGCCCCTTTCTGTCTGGCTGACCTGGCCTTTGGCCCTGGCAGTGCCGGTGGCTGCTGGTTCCTGGTGCCAGAGCGGCCAGCGCGGCACAGGGCAGGTGGCCATGGCACAGCCCCCAGCAAGGGATCCCCTCTGGCTCTGGGCACTGACACCAGCCCTGAGCAAGGGCCCAGGGCAGCTTCCCATGGCCATCAACCATCACAATGGGGCCGGGTATTGGTTGCCATGGCACCAAACCAAGGACCGGTCCCCGTGGACGTTGCCATGGCACCTGGTGGCACCAACGAGTGTCACTGCAATTGTACCTGGAACAGCCCTGGCACCGCTTTGTCCTGAGGGTTGCCATGGCAGCTGAGGACAGCAACAGCTGGGGCTCTGCAAGGGCCCTGGGGCAGAAGGGAAGGAGCAGCAGAGCAGGGGCTGATCCATCCCCAGTGCGCTGCACAGCCCAGGGCAGCATCCCAGAGCGTCCTGATGGAGCTGCCAACAACATCCCCCCTCTGCAGCCCTGGCCTCTCCCCCAGCTCACACAGGCGCCCCATCCTTGCAGGCACAGACATGGCAGCACTGGCTCAGCAGCCCCTGTTTGCATTGCACACAGCAGGGGCAGCACCACCATGCTGTTGGTGTGGGGACATGAACCTGAGGGAGCTCAAATGCCATCAGCCCCTGGGGCCAGCAAGGGCTGGGGGACACCAGGGAAACCACTCAGCTTTGTCCTGGCCTCTGCACTCAGCCAGAAAGTTTGTTCCCATCAGCTGGGAGTTTTCTGTGCCACTGCAGATGCTGTTGCTCAGTGCCAGGGCTTCCTGGCAGCCACTCCCAAAATGCCCTGAGCATTTTCCTTGCTTCACCTTGGCTTTCTTTACTCTTCCTGATACAAATTTCTTCTAATTCCCCACCCCAGGGGACACAGAACTGGAAACAGCACTCGAGGTGCTGCCCAACCAGTGCCCAGCACAGGGAAAGAATCCCTGCCCTGCTCCTGCTGGCCACACCATTCCTGATCCAGGCCAGGAGCCATTGGCCTTCTTGCCCACCTGGGCACACTGCTGGCTCATGTCCAGCCTGCTGTCCATCAGTCCCTGCAGGTCCTTTTCTGCCTAGCTGCTCTCCAGCCACTCTGTCCCCAGCCTGTAGTGCTGCAGGGGTTGTTGTGGCCAAATTGCAGGACCCGGCACTTGGACTTGTTAAACCTCACCTTGTTGGATTTGGGCCTTGGATCCAGCCTGTCCAGGGCCCTGTGCAGAGCCCTCCTACTTCCATCCTCTATCAGATCCAAACTCACACCCAGTTTGGTGTCATCTGCAGATTTGCTGATATTGGACACAATCCCCTCATCCAGACCATTCCATGCAGACATTGGAATCCACGCTGGCTGGCTCTGACCCCTTGGCCATCCTGTGGGTGCCCTGTGATGGCACTCAGGGTGATCTGTTCCATAACCTTGCCGGGCACCCAGGTCAGGCAGACAGGCCTGGAGTTCCCCAGCTCCTCCTTCCAGCCCTTCTTGGGGATGGGCTCACACTGGCACCTCCAGTGCTCTGGGACCTCCCTGCTGAGCCAGCACTGATGGTAAATGATGGAGAGCAGCTTGGGGAGCTCATCCACCAGCTCCCTCATCCCCCTGGGATGGATCCCATCTGATCCCACACACCTGTGAGCATCTGAGTGGCTCAGCAGGTCACCAACTGCTTCCTCCTGGATTCCAGGGGCTGTTCTGCTCCCTGTGCCCATCTACCAGCTCAGGAGAGCACTTGTCCTGAGGACAGCCTGCCCTAATATCGAAAATTGAGAGAAACAAGATGTTAAGTAGCTCTGCCTTCTCCTTATCTTTAGTTACTATATTCCCCACTGCATCCAATAAAGAGTAGAGGTTTTTCTTACCCCATGTTTTGCTATTAATTTAATTAACGCCCACTGAAGGCCAAAACAGAAAAGAAGGACTTACAAACACACTGGAATGGAAACACCGTCAAAGGAAATCCAATTGGAGGAGAAAAAAATAAAATTTTGGGAAATTGAGTGACTCAAAGGAAATGGCCCGGGATTATATCAGGTGCAGAGCAAAGGAGCAAAACATGCCAAAACTAAGCTCACACATGTTGCAAAAACAGGGGAAAAAGTCAAGTCCCAAATTTTCTTTTTTTCTCCTCCAATTGCAATTCCTCTGATGGATCTCCATTCCAGCCTGTTTGTAACTCCTTCTTTTCTGTTTTGGCCTTCAGTGGAGATCAATTTTGGCAAGCTTTGCTGCATATGCCTGCACTTAATGGCGTATGGCCCGCCTGCATTTTGATGGCTTTGACTTTGGGAAAGATTTTTTTCTTTTTTTTTTTTTTTAAGTATCCATGCCATGTCCCTCATATCTTGCCCCCTAAGTTGTGTCTTCCTCCTTGACTTTTTCCCCTGCTTTTGCAACATCTGTGAGCTTAGTTTTGGCATGTTTTGGTCCTTTGCAATGCAGCTGATTTCCTCGCAGCCTATTATTTTAAGACACTAAAATTCCCAACTTTCTGCTTTTTTCAATTGCATTTCATTTGAACCTATCTCCTTTCCAGAGTCTTTGTAAGCCTTTCTTTTGGGATTCGCAAGATTCCTTTTCCCTTCCCGAAAGGAAATTTCATTTGCTTTTGGGAAGGGAAAAGGAATCTTGTGATTTCAATGGGGACTAATAGAGGAATCTTTGGTGCATGTCTTTGCCCTTGATGGCATGCCATGCCTTTTGATGGCTTTGACTTTGGGAATGATTTTTTTCTTTTTTTTTTGTTGTTTCATGAACTGTCCATGCCATGTCCCTCATATCTTCCCCCCTAAGCTGTGTCTTCCTCCTTGACTTTTCCCCCTGCTTTTGCCACATCTGTGAGCTTAATTTTGGCATGTTTTGCTCCTTAGCAATGCCCCTGATATAATCCCGGGCCATTTTCTTTGAGTCACTCATCTTCCCAAAATTTTCTTTTTTTCTCCTCCAATTGCAATTCCTTTGGTGGTATCTCTATTCCAGCGTGTTTGTAATTCCTTCTTTTCTGTTTTGATCTTGCTGGGACCAGCCTTTTTTGCCTTATTCCCCAGTGACCTGGCAGAAGGGACGGAGTGTTCCCTCAGCATTTGCTGATGGGACAGAACTGGGAGCTGGGGCTGAGGCATCACAAGCCTCTGCTGCCCTTCAATGAGACCTGGACAGGCTTGAGAGTTGAGCAGAGAAGGACTTATGAAGTGTCATTGGGAAAAGCCTCTAGAAGAGCTTCAGGCTTTGTAATTACCAGGCAACAGAAGTGTTTTAGTATAGTGGAGTCTATAACGTTTTCTTTTAATGTCCACTCAGGAAAACCACTGCTTCTCTGTATGTTCTTTGTATGTACATCAAGAAAGCCTTTGAGAGAAACATGAAAGAATTCAAAAACTTCCCCTGATATTATTTGAATTTTCACGATTTTCTGGAATGCCGGGAGAAGTGTAAGAATGCTAGAAGCAAAGTGAAAGCAAATCAATAAATTTTTAAAGAATCAGAACTATTTCTAGTTTGTTCCTTGAAGAAGTTGTCAAACAAAGTCACTTTTGCAATCCTTTGAAAGATCTTATAGGAAAAATCATTGGCCAAAAGTGCTGCTCTGTGTTTCTGAACAGCAACATGCATTTTGTGTTGATGCAAGGTTTGTACCAGGGTTTGGGGTTTTTGTGTGTGTGTGCTTTGAATGCGAGTCTTTGCAGGACTATTAATAATTAGACCACGTACTGAAGAGAACATGTTACTGTGTTGTGCTGTTCAGTGCTGAAGAGGGTTGAGACAGAGCAGGTAGCTCTGTAGCTCTGTGTCTGTGTGTGACTTGCATGAGCAGCACGGGAGCAGTGCCCAGGGCCTGGAGAAGCAAACGGGTTCCCGGTGCTGAGGACAAGGTGTCCAGAGCTCGGGATTGTCTGGCCAAGCTCTTCTGGCTCCTTGTGCTTCGAGCCCTGGCCGGGAGCCCTGCAGAGCCCCAGGTGCAGCTTCCTAACTTCCCCCCTCTTCCTCTGCCTCCTCCCTGCCTCCAGGGTAAAGGCACTCCCTGGCATTGCACTGGCTGTGCCTCCCTCCTAGACCAGTGAAGGGATCGTTTCCCAGCCAAGGTGGCTCTCCCATGGAGACAGGAAAATGGGCAAACTCCTGCTGCCCCAGCATCAGGCAGGTGCAGGGTGTCCTTGCCTGTCAGCCCCTGCCCTGCTTCCCAGAGATGCCACTGATTGTTCCAGAAGTCATGGATCTGCATTTCCAGGAGCATGTTTGCAGAGACACGAAAGAGAAAAATTGACAAGAATTGTTTGTGCTTCTCTTCCTGATTTTTTCCAATGTATTTTCTAGTAGGAAAGCATGGACCAAACTGGCAAAGTTCCTATAATGTAGGAAAAGCATCCTCCTGTATTTGGCTTGAGTTGAGGACAGTTGCAAGCTCTCCTGTCAAATGTACACAGAAAATTCTCAGTGAATTTGCTGTCTTTCTGCTGAGTCAGTATAAAAGATGAGGTTTCTCAGAAGCTTAATACTAATTTTTCCATTTATATGGAAAGTCAAAGTTGTTAGTTCATATGATGGCAGGATAACGGAGGCAGCTGTGGTGGTGTCCAGGTTTATCTCCTGTACCCAATGGTGATCAGCAGCAGCATCAAATCAGGTTCATCTTAGTTTTCTGCAGACAGGTCTTGATGAAAACATCAGTTCACGTAGAGCAGGGTTAGAATCCCTGCAGTGCAGTTGACTCCGCATGGGCTCTCTGGGCCACCGCCTGCCAGGGGCAGAGATTTCCCTTGGCCGGGGCCGGAGCCCTGGCGTGGCAGTGCCTGAACAGCACCTCCCTGCCTACAGTGCCACCCTGGCTGGCTGCCCCAGGGCCTGGCATTTGACCCTGCACTTGCTGCAGGAGTCCCGGCCCTGCTTACACCCTGAGCAAACGCTCGGACCCACCTCAGAAGCTCGGTGCCCGAGGGGGCCGCCACAAGTGGTTGCCAGGGACCTGGGGCCATGGCTGCCCTGATTTTGGGTACACGGCGCTGATGTCAGAGTGGCCATTGTGACCTGTGCCACCAAGGCCACAAAAGGGAACGCGGGGCTCAAGCCGAGTGTCAGTGCGACCTGACAACGGGAGGAGAAGGTAGGGCGGGGATGTGGCTGCCCAGGGACCAGAGGGGCCCCACACCTTGGGGCTCTGGGCCTGTGCTGCAGGCTCACCTGCCTCTCCCTTCCCAAAATCACAGAATCAGCGGAGGAACAGCCAGAGGACACTGCAGTGTTCCTCAAGGCGACGACGGGAGGAGAAACAGACAGGAGCAGGGCTCACGCAGGGCTGAGCAGGGAGTAGAGCCTCGTGGCTCTGGGCCTGTTCTGCAAACTTCCCCCCCCTCCCTTCTTTCTCCCATAGAGAGAGAGGAACAGCACCTCGAAGTGACCACGTCCCTCGAGGAGACAGACTCAACGTAGACAGCCGCCATGTCTGACAGAAAGCAGGAGGGTCCTGGTGCCAGGGAGCCAGGTGAGGGCAAAGCAGCCCTCTGACAGCCTGGCCCAGGGGCTCTTGTGGCAGCAGGCAGCGTGGGGATCAGAGCAGAAGCAGGGGGAGGGAGGAGCTGCTCAGCCATGCTGGGGCTGGGAGCCTCCTTCCTGCCCAAGTGGGACCCAGCTGGGCCAGGGGGCAGCTCCTGGGACAGCCGTGCCCACAATGGCCCCTGCTCTGCAAGGCCTCCAGCCCTGCCCATCAGCCAGGCAGGGACAGAGCAGCCTTGGGGCCGATGCTGCTGCAGGTTCAGAGCCCCGCAGAGCTGCTCATGCCCCGTGCCATTGGCTCTGTCCCCTGCAGCCTGCATGCTGTGTCGCCGTGCCGAGGCTGACCCGGACACGTGCGGTGACAAACTGCAGAAGGGTGGGCTCTGTGCCCACGTGTTCTGCATGGTGAGTGGCTCCGGGCGCTCCCTCCACCTTTGCAATGGGCAGCTCCTGCCGCCCTCTCGTCATCAGCTTCTCCCCTTGGCTGCAGTTCTTCGCCACTCTACTATTTCAGCAAGAGACGGACCGCGGGGGACTCATGGGCTTTCTCCCTCGAGATCTCCTAATTGCAGTGCGGCGGGCGGCACAGAAGGTGAGAGCCTGACAAGAGCAGGGAGATTTGTGCCTGGCGAGGTTTGCCAGAGCTTAGCCCAGACTGCAGGAAAGAAAGGCCGGCCCAACAGCTGGGACAAAGTCTGGCTCCCAGCAGCTCTGGCACAGAGGCCCTGCCACAGGAGCCTCCCTCCTCCAGCTGGCGGCTCTGTGGGCTGGGAGCCGGCAGCGGCCACGTCCTGCGCCCTGCCTGAAGCCCTGGGGCTGCCTGGGGAGGCCTCGAGGCTGCTGCTGCTGCTGCTGCTGCTGCTGCTGCTGCTGATGCAGCTGCTTGGCTCTTTCCAGCGCTGCTGCGTCTGCGGCCAGAGCGGGGCAACCATCATGTGCTGCAGGGAGCACTGTGACAGATGGTTCCACCTGCCCTGTACCAAGGAGGGCGGCTGTGTCAATGTATACGTTACTCCGTTCAGGTACCTCATCTCTCTTTATGGCCACCCCTGGGGAATGATCCAGCATTTCTCACTTTCCCCATCCCTTTGCCCCCAGCTCTTTCTGCCCTGAGCACCGTCCAGAGCAGGTGGTGGAGGCGACTCCTGAGCCAGACACCGTTTGCCTCATCTGCCTGGAGCCTGTGGAGGACAGAAAGACCTTCACAACCCTGGTGTGCCCAACGTGCAAAAGGGCCTGGTTCCACAGGGACTGCATCCAGGTAGGAGCCCTCCCCTCAGCCCCGGGGCACAGCAGGTGCTCAGCAGCAGCAGCAGGGCCTCACTCACCCTGCCTGTGTTTGCCCTGCAGGGACAGGCCTTGCGCGCTGGTGCTATGTATTTCCAGTGCCCCCTGTGCAGAGACAGTGGGGAATTCCCTGTTGAAATGTTCATCCTGGGGATCCGAGTCCCCTTCAGGTTGGTGTCCTTCTGCCTGGCCCACCAGCCAGGAGGGTGCAAGTGCTGTGCTGTGCCAGGCCCTGCCCCAGGAGCCCTGGCCCCGCTCTGTCCCGTGAGTCTGGGCTTCAGCTTCACCCCCAACTTGGAAAAGTGCTGGAGAAAGAGCTGGGACACCCCGGACCTCCGTGAGGGAGAGCAGCAGAAATTCATCATCTCTTCCTTTCTCCATCAGACAGCCAACATGGGAGGACAACGATGCCTTCGCAGATCTAGGAGTGAGGCACGGCCAGTGCAACGCCAAGGATTGCCTTTACCCCAGAGGCAGGGAGGAGGCAGAGGAACAGGGGTAAGTTGGGAAGCTGCACCTGGGGCTCTGCAGGGAACCTGTGTCTCGGCAAGGGCTCAAAGTGGGAAGAAGCAGAAGCGCTTGGCTAGACAACCACGTGCTGGTACACTTTGTTCTCAGTGCTATGAGCTTGTTTGCCTCCCCAGGCCCTGGCAATTGCTCCTGTGCTCCTCCTGTGCTGCTGAGGGCACCCACAGGCGCTGCTCTGGCCTGAGGAACAGCACACAGAGATGGGAGTGTGACAGCTGTGCTGGGCTCGGAACATGTATGAGTCAAAGTCCCCGGTGTCCCTGGGCTGGGGGCAGTGCCCAGGCCGGGCTTGGCAGAGCGCAGCATCCACTGCTGGAGGGCTGGGGGCACTGCTCTGGCCCGGCCTGGCTGGGACCTGGGCGATCTTTGACATTCCTGCTTGCCCTTACAGCCACCAGGGATGAGACAGAGCTCAATGGCCCCAGGCCGGCCAGACAGTCAGGACTACAATCTGCTCATGGCTGGTCAGAACCTGAGGCCATCAGCCCCAGCTCCCACAGCCCTGTGCCATTGGTGCTGGTTTCCCCACCTCCATCTCCAGAGACGGGCAGCCACAGCAGGCCCCAACACGCAGCATGGCAGCAGGCGCTGCCATCTTCCTCACTGGACACCAGCAGCATCAGCAGATCAAGGGCAACGTGCAGCACGTCCCCTGACCCTGAGGACAGGGTCCATTCCAGACGTGCTGGGCCCGGCCACAGGAGAAGCTCTTCTCGCCGGCAAAGTTGCACCCAGAGTCCACCTGTCCGGTCCAGGAGTCGCCGTGACAGGAACAGTAGGACAGGGCCAAGGGCTGAGAGGCCCAAGCAAAGGGAGACACCATCACAGACATCCCCCAGACGCAGGCGCTCCTGCCAGCAAGGCTGGGCCCAGAGTCCACCTGTCCGCTCCAGGAGTTGCCATGACAGGAACAGAGGGACAGGGCCAAGGACTGAGAGGCCCAGGCGAAGGGAGACATGGTCAGGGCCATCCCCCAGACGCAGGCACTCCCGCCAGCAAGGCTGGGCCCAGAGTCCACCTGTCCGTTCCAGGAGTCGCCGTGGCAGCAGCAGTGGGACAAGGCCAAGGGCTGAGAGGCCCAGGCGTAGGGGGACATGGTCAGGGCCATCCCCCAGACGCAGGCGCTCCCGCCAGCAAGGCTGGGCCCAGAGTCCACCTGTCCGCTCCAGGAGTTGCCATAACAGGAACAGAGGGACAGGGCCAAGGACTGAGAGGCCCAGGCGAAGGGAGACATGGTCAGGGCCATCCCCCAGACGCAGGCACTCCTGCCAGCAAGGCTGGGCCCAGAGTCCACCTGTCCGCTCCAGGAGTCGCCGTGGCAGCAGCAGTGGAACAAGGCCAAGGACTGAGAGGCCCAGGCAAAGGGAGACATGGTCAGGGCCATCCCCCAGACGCAGCCGCTCCCGCCAGCAGCGCCGGGCCTCGACTCAAACTGTGCGGTCCAGGAGTTGCCAGGACAGGAGCAGGAGGACAGCAGCGAGTGCTGAGAGGCCCAGGCGTAGGGGGACATGGTCGGGGACATCCCGTAGGAGCAGCCGCTCCCACCAGTGACGTCAGACCTCAACTGGGACCTCCAACAGCAGCACGTAGCGCCGTCATCTTTTCTTTCTAGGCCGTGTGTTCCTTGCCGGAAGTGAAGGTGAGAACGGTCAGTGCAGGGACCCTGAGATGTGCAGCTCTGTGGGCAAACCCTATTAGCTCTTGATGTTTCTACTGGCAGGAAGAAGTCTGGGCTAAATACCTTGATTTCTGTGTAACTGTATTCAGTGAAAAGTCACTTAAAGATGTGGCTAATTAGAAAGGACTCTTGTTCCTGCCTTTAGACTTCAACCTCAGATGTTTCCCCACTGCTTACCCTTGATAATGAACCACTCCTTAATGGGCTTGGATATGCTTAGGGAGACATTCAGAGCAAGGTGGCTCTTAGGGAAGCTGTGTCCGAAAAGGACGTGTGCTGTGTTGCTATCCTTGAACAATCTCATTTCAGTAAAGCCAAAAAAAGAAGAAAGAGAGTGAGACACTGCCTCATGTGTCTGAAGACAACTCCTACACCATTGCTGCGGAATTGAAAGAGGCCTTTCAAAGAACAAACCAGAATAGACGGTATTTCCTCCGTCTATTCTGGTTTATTCTTTGAAAGACCTTCAAAGAACAAACCAGAACAGACTGAGGAAATACCCTGGGACAAAGAGGATGCACAGGACTCTGCCCCAGATGACCATTTGGGACCTTTGCCTGAGGATGACGCAGCTCAGGAGACGAGTTACTTCAAGTTTTCTTCTTTCTTTGGAGTCACAGAGGAGCTGGGCATCAAAGAAGGTAACAGCAGAACCCATCTAACAGTGCCATTGCTAAGGAAGAGCTTCTGGCAGGCACTGTAGGGCAATATGGTGTAAAAAAGGTCAGGATGCAGGGGATTTTCAGCAACAGAAGTCAGTAATTAGGCAGAAGCATTTTGATCTTCATTTTTGCTTGCCAGGGTTGTGGTAGATTATTGAGAGGTGCCTCATGCTTGCATCTCAGGAATTCTGAAAGGCATGCTTTGAGAAGGCATTGGGGGTTTTTGCTGAGTGGTGAAAAAGCTTGTTCTCATGCCCTGAATTCCTCAAACAGGGAAAAAGGTGACACACCAGTCATATCAAGTTTCATAGGAACTCACAAGGCTTTTAAGGAAATGTGCGGTAATGTAGAGGGAGGAACAAAGTCCGAGAGCTGGCCCCAAGATCCATGAACATTCTGTTTGTTACTGAATTCTACTCTTGGACCTTTAGAAAAAGGAAATGGAATGACACATGATCATTGGGGTGTCCTAACCTTAGATAAAATGAGGCCGTCTGAAATGAAGATGAAACAACATTAACTCGAGTCCCAGTCATGTAGGAGAGAAAAGAAACCCCATGAAGTTACCCAAAATATTAAAAAACCCAACACAACAGTACAAAGCAATGAGCCCCCCAGACTTGAGCTGAACTGAGAAGGTATTCAGTGTCTTCTGAATGCAATGAGAAATGTTTAAGAATACATAAGGGATCCCTGGAACAAAGTGGAAAATACTGGAGCAGAAATGTAGCTTAGAAAATCTGGCAGGGGCAGACTCTGTCCTTCCTAAATCTCTCTTCTCCACTGTAAGTATTTCACTTGAAAGGAGGCATTTTTCCTGACAATTAGAGGAATAATCTGGTTTTGACTTTTTTTCTCTATTGGTGCTGTCATTGCAGAGCCTCACGCGCTTGGGACAATAAAGCCGGTAAAAGCCACATGGCAAGAGGATCCACGTTTCCAGGACAGCAGTTCTGAGGATGACGATGAGCCTGAGATGTCAGAAATTGAACAGGACCAAGAAATGCAAGTTCCATTTCTCTTTGTTGTCTACTTGGCTGTAGTAGTTGGATGCTGTGGGAATATTAATAGCAGCACTCAGGGAATGGGAAACTGACATTTCACACCTCTGAGCAATGAAAGTCATCTTGGAAAACCGTTTGTGCTGAACAGAGTCAAAACTCCCAGCAACCCATTGGATGTGAATGTGAATATGGAAAGAAAGAGCAGAGCACAGGAAATTAACTGGGTCATTTTGGTTTGACCAACTCCAAACTGAGTTTGGCCAAAAGCCAAAGACACAGTTAGTTTTCTCTTTAAAAGAGGATTTGGAAAATAAAAAGATCTATTTGGTTTCTAGGGAATAAAGCTTTTCAGTGTATGGCATTTCTCTGAAGCACTACAGGATTAACTTGTGTTCATGAAATTTGATAGTACAATTTAGGATGCTCAAATCCCTTTGTCCTTTTCCAGGTTTCTTTCTTTACCATGCACAGGAAGTGCTAGAGTTTTGTTTTTTTTTGTTCTCCAAAGATGATGAACACCTAAGAGGTATGATAGAATTTCTTTGTGCTCTTTTTTTTTTTTTTTTCCTTTTAAAGCCTTCCTGTAATTCAGTGAGGAGGAAAAAATGCTTCCTAGTTGTCAAAGTTTTCTAGTCAAAATTTGCCACCCTCACTTGTGATCCAAGTTATGGTAGAATCCCGTGAGAAAGTCCTGGCAAAATGAAGGTCAACCAGATTTCTGGCTTTCTTTTCTTTCAGACAATTACCGAATAGGAATCTGGACTTTTAGAGTTTACCAAAAACTTAGTCACTTGACAGCTTACGTAGACATTTTGGATCCTTTCAGGTATTTAAATCATCTTTATCTTTTTCCTCTCTTTCTGGTGTTACTGTTAGGAATGTTGAGTGTTCTTGTCAGCCACATATGTCCCTGTGGTTCTTTGTTCTAATGAATCTGGGGTTTCGCTTCTGAATCCAGTGAATTTTGTATTTAGAAACAAAGAAAACAACATCCAAAGGAAACATGCACAGTCCCCAAAACCTGCACAGGCCACCAAAACAGTTGCTGGTTAGATTTTGTAGAACAGAATCTTAAGACAAGCATAAAGGATGTGCCTTCCATGAGATTGATTCCATAACTCTGCTGAAATGCACTGCTGTGTTCACACAGTTCCCGGCCTGCAATCTTCCAGGCAGCCTGATTTACAGCGTGTGTTGAAATGGGGAGCTCAGGCCTCAGTTCTGGGGGAAGATGTGGGGTGCTGGTGCTGAGCTTCTAAAGCAACAGCTACAATTTCAGTGCAATTCAGATTGCAGCATGTTGAGGAAAAGTGCTGCTGCCTTTGATTGTTCTTAGCACACCAGGCTGCAGTAGGGAACATTTCTGCTGGAGCCAAGGTGTGGTGGGGGCAGGAGAACAGGAAGGATGTGAGAATTGATTTCTGATTTTAGTGCTGTGTTGGTCAAGATTGTTAGAAGCAGCAACACAATCACAAGTGTTTAAGGCTATTAATTGGATGTTTCTTTTGTGCAGAGGGTCCACAGTTATTTTATAGATTAGTAGAAGTCAGTGAAGAAAAAGAGGGTTAGGAAGACAGACGTAGATTATTGCTTGAGGTGAGTATGGAACATCTGTTCCCTGGTAAGTCCAGGTGAAAACTGAGCATGGGGAGGGATTGCAGGTATGAATGTGCATGCAAAATTAAGTCAGGACCTCGAGAAGAGCTTTAAATTTGTGATGAACAGGGAAGAGAAGATTTTAGTGTAGCGGTGTGTATAACATCATGTTGTGTGGTCCAGTCAGGTAAACCACTACATCTTTGTGTGTTACAGGAGCAGCTACTTAAGTGTATGTAAGGATAGTGAATGTAGAGACTTCTCCTCATAGTGGATTCAAGAACTTCTCTTTAGAATTTGTTAGATTTTCATTATTTTCTGGAATGCCAAAGGAAGCATTAGCATACCCTACAGGAAGTGCAAGCAAACCAATAAAGTTTTTACTGATTAGAAGCGAGTCACGTTTGTTCCTTGAAGGAGTTGCCAAACAAGGTTACTTTCAAAATGCTTTCAAAGGTCTAACAGGGATCAATATCAGCAAACCCTGTTAGGTCGTGTTTGGGAGCTGGGGCTGAGGCTCTCGTGCCCTGGGGAGCCACGGGAAGGCTCCAGGCCTGAGTGTGCGGCCAGGCCGGGGCCATTGAGCTGCAGCCCATCCCTGGTGGATGCAAGGGCAAGCAGGAATGCCAAGGGACCCCAGGGCCGGGCCAGGCCAGGCCAGAGCAGTGCCCCCAGCCCTCCAGGAGCGGACGGGCTCTGCCAAGCCCAGCCTGGGCACTGCCCCCAGCCCAGGGACAGGCGGGTGCTGTGCCCGAGGACTGGGCCCAGAGCAGCAGAGCTGTCACAGCCCCAGCTGGTTCTGGTCTGCGTGCGGCCCAAGCAGGGCCCGTGGGTGCCCTGGGCAGTGCAGGAGCAGCACAGGAGCAGTTGCCAGGGCCAGGGGAGGCACAGGGCTCAGCCTCGGCACGGCGACACAGCATGCAGGCTGCAGGGGACAGAGCCAATGGCACCGGGCATGAGCAGCTCTGCGGGGCTCTGAGCCTGCAGCAGCATCGGCCCCAAGGCTGCTCTGTCCCTGCCTGGCTGATGGGCAGGGCTGGAGGCCTTGCAGAGCAGGGGCCATTGTGGGCACGGCTGTCCCAGGAGCTGCCCCCTGGCCCAGCTGGGTCCCACTTGGGCAGGAATGAGGCTCCCAGCCCCAGCATGGCCGAGCAGCTCCTGCCTCTCACTGCCTCTGTTCTGATCCCCACGCTGCCTGCTGCCACAAGAGCCCCTGGGCCAGGCTGTCACAGGGCTGCTTTGCCCTCACTTGGCTCCCTGGCACCAGCGCCGTCCTGCTTGCTGCCAGACATCGCAACTGTAAGCAGATAGTCCCTTTCCAGGAATGACGCAGTCACCTCCAGGTGCTGATCCTCTCTTTCTGTGGGATAAACAAGAGCTTGGGGCGCTGCCATGGCAGGGCTTCCCTCAGCTGTCGGCATTTCCAGCCCGGCTCTGCCAGGGGCTCTGGCAGCGCCACGGCGCACGGCAGCTCTGGCATGGCAGCTCTGCACTGCAGCCTCGGCCAGCAGCCAGATCTGCGGGCTGGGACTCCGCAGCGGCCGCACGCTTCTCCCAGAGCCCGAGCAGCGGCGGCTCGCTCCCAACACCGAGCCGGGAAGGCGTCGAGGGACAGCGCGGGCTCGGCTCTGGGCACGAACCGCCCCGCCCCTCACACCCGCCCGCCCTTTCCCGCCCTCTGGCCCCGCCGCGCGGCGCCCGCACTGTCATGGCGGCTCTCGCCCACAAGGCGGCGCCCTAAGCCCTGCAATGGCGCCGCGGACCTTCTGGCGCTCTGGAAGGCGCGGGCCTGGACCTGTTGCAAACTGGGCCCTACGTCCCATTTCCTGAAGAAAACATGTCCTGTCATGCCTGGGCTGTCCATGCTTCCAAGCCTGATCAACAGGAAGAGACATTTAACCTGTGACACACATAGCAGCCTACAAGCTCGAAGTGATGGCCAGGTGTTAGAAAAGCAAAGTAGTTGTTGCTAGAATTGTCTTTAAGACTCAGGGCTGGGCCCGTTTCACTGATCTCAGACCCAGAGGGAGGTTGACAAAGCTTGGGAAGAAGGATGCCCACTGATAGTGGACACAAAGGATGCAGAATTTAGGGGTCATAAGGACATCTGCTAGAACTGCCAAGTTAAGGAAAACAGTCCTAAAGTCGTCTCAGCAAATATGCTGAGCTGAGCACCAGCTGGGTAAAAAAGAGTGTGATGTTTGCAGGCAATGGGACTTTGGCACCCAAATTATCCTGGGCCTGGCCATGGGATGGTTCTGGTCACCAGAACACATGAAAAGACAGCAAAATACAAGCACTGGGCAGTGTGCTTCATAGAACCCAGACAAAAAAGCTGGGAAGACTGTGCTGGATTCTTGTGTGGTATCTACCCCTTCTGTTCCTTCTTCTTCTCAAAATATATTGTAAGCCTGACTTAAAAAACTTACTTAGAGCCATGGTCAGTGCCATATTCTGAAAACTTACAGCTGACTTACAGGTTTAGTATCTCACAGAGCAGGTTTGAGGCCCTGGAATTGGAGGGACAGACAAGTGATGAAGTGGGCAAAAGTCCTTCTGGAATAGAGGAGCACCTAGGGCAGGTCAGGCAACACCATGCATGGTGAGCACCTCTGTTCCAAGGGAAGGCAGGGTCCCGTCAGGCCTTCCCAAAAGCATCTCAAGGGAAGGTTTCCATCTCCCCTGCCCTGTTTCCTTGACTTTAGCTGAATCTTTCTCTCACTGAAAGACAGGAAGCTCAGGTGTGTTAGGAGAATACTGTCAGCATTGGCAGCGGTGAACAGTCAGTGTGAAAAACACCAATCACTTGTTTTTAAAATTTTAAAAGTTTAATAGTAATAAAATAGTTATAAAAATAGTAACACAATCAGAGTAATAACAATTTGGACAAATTGAATTAAGACAATATGAGACAATAAAAACAAAGAGTTACGGATGTTCGGGTACCTTTTTCTGGGCATCAGGAGCCTGAAAAAGGACACCCATTAACAAAGGATTAACCCTTAAGAACAATAGCCTGTTGCATATTCATACACTTCATACATGATGCATAAATTCCATTCAAATACAGGATTCTGTCTGGTCACTGTCAACTTCTTCCTTCTAATCCTAACAGCGCCTCCAAGGTGAGAAGAAGTTTGTTTCTTCTGATAAGAAGGCAATAAATTCCCTTTCTCTGAAAGATCTAGGTGTCCTGTGGCTGCTATCTCGCTGCAAGCCCTTTCTGTTAAACAAAGCATCTTACATAGCATAGTTTCTATTTTTATAACCTAAAACTATATTTAACACAGTGCTTAAGAAAATTAATACAGCATTGCTTTCTAACACAACACATATAATATTTTAATATTTTAATATTAACATTTTAATATTTGCGAAAAGCCAATCATAAAATACATGCATTTTTCACAATCCCCACTCCTGTTCTTTGTAAATCATTTGGCTTGAGCAATATTTTTTTCCTACTTATATCTTCTGGACTATGCTGGTAAAATAAAACACGGGATTACACAAGAAAGAAATATAAAAACAGTTGTAACACAAATGAAAGATCTTAATTTCTTCTAATACATTACCCCACCAGCTAGATTTTAACATTGTTTTCTAATTTTTGGACTGGTACCTGGGTTATTATATGCATATATATTTTTCTTTTTGATTTCTTTTGCTTTTGCTAGAATGACTTTTCTGTGGTCATCAATTTTCAACGATCTGATATATTGAACTTTCCACAAACACCCCCTTCTTTGGCCAATAAATAGTCTAAAGCGAACCTTTCTGATACCCTACTTTTTTTGTTTGGCTTAGCTGACTTAATTTTAACTCTAATGCCTGGGCAGCCTTATTTGCTATCATTTCTATAACTGCTTGGAGTCTTGTAATACAATTCAACAGATAATTTGGAGTCAATACAGAGTTAGATTGCTGTGCTGGTTTTACCTTTTCCTTTATTATTTGGTTTTTTTTTTTTCCAAATCTTGAACCGCATCTTCAAGATTAAATTTAAAACAAATCCATCTCTCTCCTTTTGGACATTCAGTTCTAAATCTATTGCCACTTTTTCTTAAGTTTCTTGTAATCCAATAATTTACTCTGTTTTGCCTACAAGTTCTTAATTTGGATGGGTTATAACAGTGGCTGTTGACATAGGTGTGTGTAATAAAGGAGGAACTTTGGTTTCTTTCTATGTGATGCGTTCTGTAGCATTTGTGACACAATCCTGCTGGTATCCCGAAAGGGAAAAGGCAACAAATGAGTGCCGGAAACAGGAATAACAGAGGGCCAGTACGGCTTATACTCCCACCTCTCATGCCTGTGAGCCTGCAACCCACAGCAGGTGTATTTGATCTTCTCGGTGGCAAAATACAGAGGCCAATCTGGTCTTGCCCTCTATTTCCTTGTCACTTTCTCTTAACTAATTGCTAGGCAAAATTTTTTTGACACTCTTTAACTGTGGTCTCTTACTGTTCCTCAGGTATCTCTCATTTAACAGGCACTAATAATTCCCATCCACAAAACCAAGTCAGTACTTTAACACTTTTTGCAATAAGAGCATAAATTTTGCGCATCACAACGCTAATTACTCTTACAATTTAAGCATTTACTTATAACCCACCTAGCATGTCCAGTATTGGAATGAATCAAGTAAAGTTTACTGATGGAAATAGTAATTCCCCTTCTCCCTTGTACAATTCTAGGGCTAAGGTCAGAATACAAAAACATTCTTGATCTTTCTATCTGAGGTATTCCTCCCCCAAGGAGATGTTTTATTCAGGTAGTGCTCAAAACCAGTGATATAAGCATTATCTTATTTCTTAATTCAGTGTAATTCTTTGTACATTTTTTGGATCATTTGGGTTTTCTCAAACCATTACCACTTAGTCCCCATTCAGTATCACCTGGTTTAAATGTGATAGTCCCTTCCTCAAGTTTCTTCACAAGTCCTTTGATTCTGCTGGCATGAATTCACTCTCTTTCCGTGATTTTGATTGTTGCTTCAGTAGTACCTGGAAAGGACTTCTTAATAGCATAGTAATAAAAGAAAGATAATACTGCATTAACTTTTACTATTCGCTTTCCTTCTAAACTTTCTGGGTTTAGCTAAAAGCTTTCTCTACAGCAGCCTCTTCTTCAGGAAAAAATCCTTCTCGTTAACGGCAAACAAAACACACAAAAGAAAAAAAACAACAAAAAACTTATTACTTAAGAAAAACAAACCGCTATGTGAGGTTTGGAGAGTCATCAATCTCCGCTTTGATTTTATCTTTGAGTGCTAGCCCCTCTCCCCCTCTCTTCACGGCCTTGCTGTCAGTGCTGTTCTTGGCCCTTCCCCCGGTGCGGCCCCTTGGCTGCAGGGCCGGAGCCGGGGAGAGCAGCCCCGGGCATGGGGACCCTGGGGGCTGCCCTGGGTCTCTTTTGCCCTCTCTCTCTGTCTCTCTTCTTCTCTCTCTCGGCCCACTTCCCGGGCCGACGCTGCCATCCTGGACTCGGGACCCCGACAGTCTGGGAGCCCCCCGGCAGCTCTGCCCCGGAGCCAGCCCGCTCCTGGCCGCAAACCTGTGTCCTCTGCTGCCAGCACCGCCCGGGGCACCTCCATGGATCGGTCCCTGCCGCAGCCCCCGAGACCCCGCCGCTCGTAGGGAGCGCTCAGACACCTTCCAGCCTTGACAACCCCAAACTTGGCGTGCCCAGGTGCTCCTGACAATCTTTCTCTTTCTCTTGTCAACTTATCCTCTTTTCTCTTCAAGGAGGGCCCGTTCTGCTAAGGCTTTTCCGGACCCCAGTGAGGCATTGAATAACCTCTTAACAACCATGTGTTAAGACACTTCTCTGCCTTTCATGCAAAAAACTTACATTCACACTTCTGCTCTCTTCGAGCACCAAGATGTCATCACTTCACATTCTAACATCTCAGAGTTTCCTAACTACTTCTCTACTTCAACTTCTCTCTTCCTTCTCTCTCAGTTGTAACCCTTATGGGGTCGATATTTATTCTTCCCCTATTTCTTTCTCCAGCCCAAACTTCTTTGTTGATTTTTTTTTTCTTCATCCTCTTGGCTTAATTTCAAAACTCTAGCTGTCATTTTCTTATTTTCTAATATAACTCTTACTCTTAATTGCACTTGTAAGACTCTTCCCAATAAATTGCTACCTGCCCCTGGGACCAATAACACATCTCCCATCTAAATTTTAGTTTCTTCCCTCAATTACCACATCTTTAATGACCAGAAATGTAAAACTTCCTCTTTTTGCCCCTGTTACTTTCACTATATGTTTGCTCACACTATAACCTTTTGGAACGTTTAACAGGCAGGTTTTCTCTGCCCCTGTGTCTATAACAAATTCCAATTCTTCTTCTTGGGGACCCACTTTTAAAGTTATCACAGGCTCCTGATGGTATTTTTTCCCCCCCAAAAAAATTAGAGCCTATGACTTTTTTTTTTTTTTTATGGGCCCATTTCTTTAAAGATTTTCAGATCTTCTGCTTACTTAGGACCATTTTCCTTTTTCTCTAAAGTTTGTTTATCTATTTAGTTGGAGTTTTTTCTTTCCCCTCTAAAAGCTGTCTCTCAAAAATCTTTTGTTTTCACATTTCGCCTTTGATATGCTGTCTCATTTATTCTCTTGGTTATGTAATTACAATAACTGTTCATGTGTTTACTCCCCTCCTCATTATTTTAACCCCATTCAAGAGGTACAGTTGGCATTTTGTCTTCTCTGGGGGTCCCTGTGGATTATTGTTTTCTTAAGCTTTTATTTCAGTTGCTCTGATTAATTGCTTTTCTTCCTGAGAAAAATATTATTTTCATTACCAACCACATCTCTTCTCAAGTATACATGTTTGGACCTAAAAGTTGGTCTAATTGTTCAGCTATGCCTATGGGATTCTCCAAATATCTCTTTTATTTATTTCTTAAAATTTCAGACCTCAGACAAAGTCAAAGAAGCATTTACAAACTCTGATCCATCACCCCCCTTTGAGAACCTCTCTTAATGGAAATAGACCAATCTCTTTATCCCATTCTTTTTGGATTTTTATCTTCTACAGCCTTTCTCACGTATTTTTAGGAAGAATCAGGAGAGGGCTTTCTTCTAACTGAATTTTTAGTGTTTCGATAAAGTGATTCCTTTAGAGAGTTTCCCTGAGCAGCCGGAGCTGTTGTTACCAAGGGAATGGAGATCAGGGCAGGACGGGGAGACTCGGCCCAGCTCAGGGTCTGGGGGCTCCAAAGGCGGGGTCTGCAGCCGGGATGGCCCGAGGGGCTCGGCACAGTTCAGGGTCTGGGGGCTCCAAAGGCAGGGTCTGCAGCCAGGATCGCCCGAGGGGATCGGCCCAGCTCAGGGTCTGGGGGCTCCAAAGGCGGGGTCTGTGGTTCGGATCGCCCGAGGGGATCGGCCCAGCTCAGGGTCTGGGGGCTCCAAAGGCGGGGTCTGTGGTTCGGATCGCCCGAGGGGCCGTTCCGGTGCAGGCCGAGCTGGAGCGGGGATCGCCCCCTCACGGCTCACGGTGGCTGATCCGGCAGAGACAAAGCCGGGACTGACCCCGGGAGCCGACAGAATCAAGGCAGCCGGGGATGGGACAGACGGAACCCCCCTCGGTGCGGTCAGCGCGGTAACCACGGCGCACAGGGCAGGACAGACCCCCAGCCCCGGCACGAACTGCGGAGCGGGACTGGGACAGACGGACTGGGACACACGGACTGGGACACACGGACTGGGACACACGGAGTGTGCCGGAGCCGGCACAGGGGCTGGGAGGGCTGGTGCGAACGAGTGGGGGAACGAACGGGAATGGATGAGGTAATTTGTTCTCAGCTTTATACTTTCCCCGTTTTGCTTTTATTGACTTCCAAAAATGTTATTTTTTTACAGCCTCCCCCCTCCCCAGCATGTGGTATACTCTTTTTCTTCTGGTTTAAACGGTTTTTACAAATAAATCCAGAGCTTAACAAATCTAAACTTCTGCTTGGATACTTTGAAATGGTCGACGAGCTAACTCACGACCTTCTCATATTGTTTTTCTTATCACCCTTTTATTTATCTTTTGGCAAATTATACATGTTTCAGGTACTTGTTTTTTTACTCTAAAAGTCTCAATGCACCCATAGTTCTTTTAAAAAAATGATCACACCTAGCCTGTGTATCCCACCGGGCTTTTTGATACATGTCTTCTGCTACTCCCTCGTAAGCGTTTTATTATCTAATTGTCTTCCATATCAAGATGTTTCTATTTCCCCGATTTATCTTGTTCGCCACGATCTTGTTTTAATTCCCCCCCCTCTTTTTTTTCTTCATTTGGAGTTAATATTAACTCTTTCAGCTCTATTTTCTGCTGCATCTTTAGCTTCTTGATCTGCCAATTATTTATTTTATTTCTTCTTATTTCTAGGTCTTTACCTTTCGGTGTCCTTTAATATGTACTATTGCTATCTCTCTTAGGTAATTTTAATGCCTCTAAAACCTCGAAAATAAGTTTCTCATGTACTAATCTTTTTCTTCTTTAATTAAGCAATCTCCCTTTTAAAATTTTTCTTAAGGTACGTGCTACTCTAAAGGCATACCTTGAATCAATATATAACTCTTTTATGTTAAATTTTCTAATGCTGTTTTTAAGTATATAATTCACAAGTTTGCATGTTTTTTCTCATCAACTTCTGCATACCCTGTATTTTGCAATGAGTTGTATTTCTGTTTGTTAACATAACTCCCAAAGTGCTGTCTTGGGGTATTTCTGTTGGTAATTTTTTTCTGCTTTTCTTTTCCTGTATCCACCTTACTGAATTTCTGTCTCATTTTTCAGTTTTCTATCTATTCGTCCCCTGCTTCTGTTTTTCACTTTTTACTAACAACTTAAATACCACTTTTCTTTCAACTACTTACACCCAAAAAAAACCCCTTTTTCTCACACTGCTTTTCAATACAATCCACCTCCCTCCAACGAGATATGGTAAGGCTTAAAATGCACAATCGACATTACCCATACTTTCATTCATCTACATTCACTCACTTTTATTTCTCATTCACTTTCACACATTCCTTCACACTCTCAAGACACAAAGTGGATCCTTATTGCTAGAAAATCACAGGTCCTTGTGGCCCCCTCTTTTGCTTTGGGGTTTACCTCCAGGTCTCAGTGTCACCAGGCCCCCTAGAAGGGCCCTGACTCTGGCTGCCTCTGGTGTCCGTTCCCCTGTGAGGCTGTCTGCGTGTCTTTCACACTCTTCAGCTACGGCCCCTCACACGCCCAGGGAACGCTAGCCTGGTTCGCAGGTCACTCACTCCTCTTCGGCCCAGAAGCCCCCACCCACCCGGGAGCTACAGCCTGGTGTGCAGGTCACTCACTCCTCTTTCCGCTGCCTCCCCCTTCCCACCCGCCCGGGAAGTTGAGGCTGACTCTGTGTGTGTCTCACTCTCACACACCACAAAACAGCAATAAGGTACCTTTTACTTTCACATCACCTATTACAAGTTTAGGTGTTACTGGCCAGTCCCGGTGCTATTGGATATCCCTCAACCCAGCTGTGTTATCCAACCTCAAATGCTCTTGGGCAATTTTTCCCTCAATCCTGCTGTGTTGTCCAACTCCAGATGGTCTCGGGTAATTTTCCTTCAATTCAGCTGTGTTGTTCAACCCCAGATGCTCTTGGGCATTTTCTGTCCCTCAACCCAGCGGTGTGGTACAACTACAGATGCTCTTTGGCATTTAATTTGTTCTGCTGTGTTGTCCAACCCTGGATGTTCTTGGGCATTTTTTTATCCCCCAATCTAGCGGTGTTGTCCCACCCTGAGTGTTCTCGGGCATATCCTCACTCTGACAGAATTCTGCTCAACCCTGCTCTTGGATGCTCTTGGAATATAAGTCCCTCAACCCAGCAGGTCCTGTTTCCTAGTGGATTGGGCTAGGAAACCTTGCTCCCCACCTCCGAGGGGTCCAACCCCTCCCTGAGACCCAGTCCCAGTTACTCCGGGGGATTCTTTCACTCTCTTATGAGTCGCTTTGTCTCTTTACTGGCCGCTTTTCCAGCGAAAAGTCGGAAACGCAGCATGGGAGACTCCGCACTCACTGTGCAGGTCTGGGACAAGCAGCCCTCCTCTCATTCACACGCATTCATCCCCCGTGCCTGTCCCCCCCAGAAGTACTTACCAATCCTTTTCCTTCCCGGGTTCTTCGTGCGCACTACTACTCTTAGGGGGCAAATTACAGCAGTTGTAGGGAGCCTTTTCCCGTTCTCTTTGTTTTATTGTCTCCTTTTGTCCACAGATCGTAACCTGCGTCTGTCGGTCACTTCAGGGGAAGCAGAGCGAGGCTGCCAAAGAGGGCAGGGCGCGCCTTCCCCACTCTGACTCTCCTAAAGCACCGGCAGCGAGGTGTTAGCAACCATCCTCTGCTACCAAATTGTGAAAAACGCCAATCACTTGTTTTTAAACATTTTAATGTTTAATAAGATGGTTATATAGTAACACAATTAGAGTAATAACAATTTGGACAAATTGAATTAAGACAATATGAGACAATAAAAACAAAGAGTTACAGACGTTCGGGTACCTTTTCTGGGCAGCACGAGCCTGAAAAAGGACTCCCGGTAACAAAGGATTAACCCTTAAAAACAATAGCCCGTTGCATATTCATATACTTCATACATGATGCATAAATTCCATTCAAACACAGGATTCTGTCTGATCAGTGTCAACTTCTTCCCTCTAATCCTAATAGTGCCTCCAAGGTGGGAAGAAGTTCGTTTCTTCTGATAAGAAGGCCATAAATTCTTTTTCTCTGAAAGATCTAGGTGTCCTGTGGCTGTTATCTCGCTGCAAGCCCTTTCTTTTAAACAAAGCATCTTACATAGCATAGTTTCTATTTTAACAATTTTTATAACCTAAAACTACATTTAACACAGTACTTAAGAAAATTAATACAGCATTGCTTTCTAATACAACACATAATATTCATTTTAATATTTGGAAAAGCCAATCATAAAATACAGGCATTTTTCACGCCACATTTCTGGACATCAGGGCTCCCTGCTCCCCTTTTCCTGGCCATCCCATGGCTCCCAGCCTCCAGACTGGCCATTGGCTTGACCCTGGGATGTCCTGGAATGCCTTGGTCCCCCATTCCTGCCTTTTCCAGCCCCCAGCCCCAGCTTTGTGCAAAACCAGAGACCCCCTGAACTCCTCATTCTCAAACATCCCCGGTGTCCCCACCCTGGTCTCCCCTTTTTGAGAAACACTGGACTCCCCTTTCCTGGGCTCAAGGACCCCCTGGAACTCCCTTTTACCTCTCCACATCCCTGCCCCTGTCTCCTGTCCCTCAGTTGTCCCCTGTCCCTCGGCTCTGTGGGGCCAGGGACAGCAGCAGGAGCCAGGGCAGCCCTGGGGGAGAACAACCCTGAGCCCCAGCTGGGCCAGTTCCCCCAGTTCCCCCCATGTCACTCCCAGCATGGGCCCTGTAGCTCCCAGTCACCCCCAGGATGGTCCCAGTCACTTCCAGTTACACTCAGGATGTTCCCAGTATCATCCCAGTCACTCTCAGCATGATCCCAGTATGATCCCAGGTGTTTCCATTCACCCCTACTATAGTTCCAGGCACTCCCAGTATGGTTCCAGTCCTTCCCAGTATGATTCCAGGATGAACCCAGTCACTCTCAGTACGGTGCCGTTTGCCCCCAGTATGGTCCCAGTCACTCCAAGTCACCCAGTAGGATTCCAGTCATGTCCAGTAGGATTCCAGTCAATCCCAGATACTCCCAGTATTATTCCAGTGACTTCCTTTATGATTCTTTTGTGATTCCAGTCACTCCTGGTCACATCCCAGTTGTCCCTAATGTGTTTCCACTCACTCCCAGTTGCTCCCAGTAGCTTCCGGTATGATTCCATTTGCTCACAGCCACTCCCAGTCACCTCCAGCATGATTACAGTCACTCCCTGTATATCCCAGTTGCTCCACCATGGTCCAAATTGCCCTCAGCCTGCTCCTAGTCACTTCCAGTATGATTCCAGAAGGATCCCAGTCACCCTCAGTGTGGTGCCAGTTGCTCCCAGTATGATCCCATTTGTCCCAGCATAGTTCCATTTCCTCCCAGTGTGATCCCAGTTGCCTCTAGCACAGACCCAGTCCCTCCCAGTATGATCCTACTCTGATGCCATGATGATCCTAGTTGCTCCTAGTATGGTCTTGGTTGCTCCCATTTCCTCCCAGTCTGATCCCAGTTGCTCCCAGTGGCCCCTGTGTTATGTTTTGGAATGGGAGGAAATTTAGGGAAGTGATGCAAAGTTTTTTGTGTATCTGACAGTCTGTTGAGCTGCTGAAAAGCTAGACGTGCTTGTGTGAAACCCACATGGTAAAGACCAAAAAATTCAGAAACTTTTTTTCTTTGTTGGTTGGCAGGGAGCTGCTGGGTTTGGCTTCTGCTCTGTGTCTGGGCTGGGCTGGGCTGGGCTGGGCTGGGCCGGGCTGGGCTGGGTTGGGCTGGGCTGGCAGTCTTGCTGCAGGCGGGGCTTCTTTTCTATTTTCTGGGCTGCTTGCTGGCTTCTCTCTCCATGGGCTCTGGTTTGGCCGGGCTGGGCTTCAGCAGCTGCCGGGCAAGGAGACAGGGGAGGCTGCGGAGCTTTAGCCAGAGCAGGGCTGGCTGTGGCTGTGAAGATCTCGCTGTCAGGCTGCTGCTTCTTCTTCTTAGCGTGGCTGAGACCAGAGACTTCTGTGGCTGGTGCAGAAAACTAAACACTAACTATAAAGCTGATCTGAACACAACTGAGCCACAGCTTTCTGTTACAAGTTATTGGTGGGTTAGGTAGGCCTCATGCGTGATGTTAAGTTTTTCAGTACTTCAGTCTTCTTCTGAGTGAGAGAAAAAAACAAAATGCAAGTATATAAAAAACAATATGAAGACACTCAAGTCAATAAAGAAGAAGTTCAGTCTTAGATGAGAGGGCTGAGAAGATGCTTTGTTTTTAGAGCTGAAATCTTCTTGTAAGCTGTAAAGGAGAGGAATAGTGGATCTGTTTTTACTAACAATCTGTGGGTCTGCTCGTAGATAAAACTAGCTCTGGAAGATAAAAGAAACAATGGGAAGGATTCCACTGATCGATGAATGGAAAAAGATATTTGCTTTTACAAATACACTTTAGGTTTGCAGATAAACGAAATAAGCCATTGAGAAATGAAAGAAACAATGGGGAAGAAAAACCCCTAAACTCCGTAAGAATTAAAAACTAAAAGGGAGGGTTATACATTAGAGGGAAATCTTCGGTGTCAGGCGTATCAGGGCATCTGTACCTCTCAAGCACCTCAGCCAAGGGGAAAGAGAGAAGGGAAATGTGGCCAGGAAATTAGGATAAAAAGAAGGCTGCATCCTCCAAAAATTCAAGAGATCCCAGGGGAATGCCCCATGGCCTCTCCCTTTCTTGGAATAAAGCCAGAAAGGACTCCTCTGTCTTCTTTGTGAACATAAACCTCTGGTGTTTCTGGATTAATTTTCCTAACAACAAGAAAATACTCCTTTTCTTCATAACGCATAAAACTATAAGGAGATTAAAGTATTCAAATTGATATCAAATAAAGGCTTCTATGTTAAAGTAAGCAGACGTTAAAATAGCTGTAATTCCATGAGAAGTTCGAACAGAGAAAGAGTAGTCTTGTGCTTCAAAAAACGAAGAAGGGGCTGGGAAAAGGTTGAGTTGGTGCCAGATAAAGGGGGGGGTCTCAGTACTGAGCAAAGGGGTAAAATGGCATCTGGGTTCTCAGGAATGGAGGTGCCAGGGGGGTCTCAGGGTCATGGGAATGGGGGGGGTGGGCAGGGACGTGGAGAGGTAGAAGGGAGTTCCAGGAGCTCCTTGAGCCCAGGAAAGGGGAGTCCAGGGTTTCCCAAAAAGGGGGGACCAGAGTGGGGACACCCGGGATGTTCGGAAAGGGGGAGTTCAGGCTGTCTCTGCCTTTGCAGAAAGGTGTGCCTGGGAAAGGCAAGAATGGGAGACCAAGGCCTTCCAGGTTGTCCCAGAGTCAGGCCTACGCCAAGTCTGGAGGCTGGGAGCCATGGGATGCCCGGGAAAAGGGGAGCAGAGGGTCCTGATGTCCAGAACAGGGGGATTCAGGGGGTCCCTGTGCAGGCTAAGGGGAGCAGGGGGGTCCCGGTGCTGGCAGTGGCGGTTCAGGGTCCCGGTGCCGGGGGTCCCACTCGCCCCTGGCCCCCCAGGAGCGCCCTCAGCCCCAGCGCTGGAGCCATCGCGCTGCTCCTCCTCACTGCCAGTGTGATCCCAGGATGATCCCAGTAGAACTGAGTCACCCAGGAGCTGCTCCCAGGATGATCCCAGTACAGCCCAGTCACTCCCAGTCCTGGCATCCCCCCAGGCCTCTCTGCGTTCCGACCTGTCCCGGCTCCATCCCCGCCCCTGCCGGGGGCTGCGAGGGCTGCGGGAGCGGAGGAGGACGAGGAGGAGGGAGGGAGGAAGAGGCGGAACGGGGGAGGAGAGGGGGAGCCAGGCGGCTCCGGCGCTGCCTGAGCTTGCAGCAGCCGCTTGTCCCCTCCTGTCAGGGAGTTGTGCAGAGCCAGAAGGTCCCCCCTGAGCCTCCTTTTCTCCAGGCTGAGCCCCCTTCCCTGCTGCCTCAGCCCCTCCTGCTGTTCCAGCCAGGGTCGGATACTAGTGCTGCAAAGAGCAATGTACAGACCTGGCATAGGTGCCTTTGTCACCACATTTTAACCTTTCATTGGTTACAGAAAGACTCTTGGGAAGCCCCAAACTGCAGTCAGTCGCTGCAGTGACAATGTCCTTTGCAAAGCCCTGCGGCCCGGCCCGGCCCCGCACTCGGCGCCGCGGTTGCCCGGTAACCGCGCCCGGGCCCTCAGCGCCTGTGACAGCGGCGCGGCCTCAGCTGCCTGAGAGCGCGGCCCTGGCTGGGTGTGCGCAGCCTGGGCTCCTGCAGGCGGCTGCACCGGGCCATTCGCCGGGTGAATTGTCGGCGTAGAGAATTGCTAAAGGTGCAGAGCATTGGCCTCTGCGAAAAGCTCCGCAGCGTGCAGAACACTGGTGTCTGCTGGGGAGTCCTGAATTTCACTTGAAGGTAAAGACCGACTAAAGTTGAACTTTTTGGTTTTGTTTCATCTGTGCTCTGAAACAGAATGCCAAAGGGAAATAGAGGATGTGATCTTCTGGCACAGTAGTTCAGTGACATGTACACCTGAGAGGATGAACAATAAATGGACTACTGATTGTGCTTTTTTTTACTGAAGAAATGCAACATTTTCTAAAGATAGTAGTCTATACATTTTTTTTTTCCTATGGTAAGTGCTTAAACTGCTTAAAGGTGAATGAGTTCTGTTCAAGTTTCAGTGGGTTTTTATCATCTGGGTTTTAAAATTTTTAGGGAGATGCCTCTGTATTGAGGTGCAAAGGAGACCATATGCCAAAGTCAATGGTCTGGATTTTATGGAACAGTAAATGTGAGGGAGAAAGAGAGAGAAAGAAAAGAAAAAGTGGGAGGGGGATGGAGGTTGGGAAGGGGGGGAGGAGAAAGAGAGTGACAGAGAGAGGTTTAGTAGAAAATATCACCATTCCCTGGATCCCATTGGCCTACCATTAAATCCTCTTCTGGTCTTCTGTGTGGTGAGGTCTGGCAAAATGTAAGACTCCAATGGATTAATGCAGATTTGGGCAAGGTGATACCTTGCCCAGGTACCTCCCAGGAGTGGGGCAAGTTGGACTGTGTCTCTTGCTACTTTCAAATAATATAAAATCTTTAGCACCTGTATATCCTTTGAGTCTGCCATGAGTTGGGTTCTGGATTTTCAGATTTGTTCTGTTAGCTTGCATGCCCTGCAGTCGTCTGGTGCGAGGCTTCAGGAATGGGTCTGGAGGCACTGTGGAGGTCTTTGCTGGGAGGTTTGTGTGCAAACCTGGCCTCAGCAGAAGAGTCTGTAGCTCTGACTTCCCCAGCCTGAACCCAGACAGAGCTGATTTTCAGGACAGCTGCTGGGTTTGGCTTTGTTGTGGATAGGTTTTTCTCCTCAGCCTTGTTCACTTCTCCCCAGACCTGAGCTAATGGGACAATAGTGTCACCTTGATCTTGTCTCAAGTTCCCTTAGGCAGCTTAACTCACAGTGCCAAGTTCCAGTCAGGAGGCATTTTCAGGGAGGGGTGGGCTTGGGTGGTCGCAGCTTCTTTATAGAGTTTTGTCACAATGGGCAGAAAGTCCTTTAGAATGATATTTAAGCCATTAGCCATAACATTCCAGTCTCTCATTAGTCTCTCAGCTGTGAGGAGCAGCTGAGAGAGCAAGGGTGCTTTAGCCTAAAGAAGAGGAGGCCCACTCTAGCAATTTTTGAGTAATATTTAAGCTACAGCTTTGTCTGTTCGAACTGTTATTAATGTTCAGATTTTTAGCTCCAGATCTCAGTATGATCTAACTTTGAATTGCACAAGGTAGACATAGTGTTCAAAAAAAGTCCAACTAGAGGCCTAACTATACTAGCTGCTTACACCAAACAAGCACTTAGCTACTTTCAAGTAATGTAAGATTTTTAGCACCAGAATATGCCTTGAATCTGCCATGAATTGGGTTGTGGATTTTCAGAGTTCCATTGTTGCTCCTTCCAGTTTTGTTGAGGCATTGTCGCTCACCTGCGACACTGTCCCTTGGAAATGGCGTCTGGATTGCCAAAGAAGACACCGACCCCTCGTCTTTTGTCCAGGGAAGGGCTGAAGCCTAATACTGTGAGTACCCCCTGGGGCTGTGTTAAGGCTGGCACTGCCCTGGTGTCCCTGCTCTCCCTGCCCCTGTTGTCCAGCAGTGCTGTGAAGCTGCAGAGCCCCTGCCCAGCCCTTTGTGCTGTGCTGCTGTTGCTGGGGCTGTCCTGGTGCAATAGGGAACACTGTGGGATGCTTCAGCTGTGTCTTGCCTGGCTGTGCCAGCAGAGCCAAGTGAAACCAATGTACAGCTGAAGGCCTGAGCATGTGTTCTGTCCCTTTCCCTGTGCCACAGGAATTCCTTCTGTCAGGCTGGGCAGCACTCACCTGTGCTGCTCTGACCATGCTGCCCTTGGGCACCTGGGCGTGTTGGTGGGGGGAAGCTCAAACTCTGCCCAAAGCCTTGAGAGCCACGGCTGGTCCCAGCTGGAAGAGCTTCCAAAGCAGCTGCTCTCTCCCAGCTCCTGTGTGGGCACAGATGCAGGCCTGCAGGCAGTGCTGGAGCCAGGGCCACAAAGGTCCCTTGCTGTCTGCAGCTCACTTGGCTGAAGATGCCCCATTGCTGAGGCTCTGTCAAGGAGATGCCTCTGTTTTCTTCTGTGGAGGGCTCTGTCAGCCCAGACAGAGAAAACAATTCACAGGGAGAACTAAAACCTAGAGACATTGCTGTGCACCTCACTCTTGGTACAGCGTTCCTTTCTTGCATCTCTTGGACTCATCCAGCAGCAATATCTCCTTGCTGTGAGTTCTGGGTGTTGTGCAGGGATGGAGTTCAGGCAGTTCTGAGAGCTCCTCCCCATTCTCTGGAAAGGTCACTGCCTCAATCCAATGAAACGTAAGAGGAAACAAATGCCCAAAGAGCAGAAGTCCCCAACCATGTCCCATCCAGTCATGGAGAAGCCAATGGGACAGAGCCATATGGCTGGAGTATGTGTGTTCCACTCTGTATTATTAATTCACTGATGCTAAGTATTTCAGCAGGAAACTCCCAGGGCTTCCAGGAATGTCCTAGTGGCTGTGATCACAAGTTATTCACCAGTGCCACTTGTTCAAGAAAAGCCTTTCTGAACAAGCACAACTCTGAGGCTTTAGCTGGTTTATTTTTGCCTTTCAGCTGCTTCCCTCTAAGTTCCAGAGGGAGAAGTTTCTCAGCAGGAAGAAGGAGGCCAGCACTGGGGGGAGTATTCTGCCCAGAATTGGCCCATTTCTAGACAGGAGTGAGACTCGCCCAAAGGTAGCCTTTTCCTGCTCTTTTCCTTTCTGTTTCACATGAAGTTTGAAGAGGGTGTGTGCTTGTGACAGGCTTGCCTCCAGCAAAATACCTCAGTGTCCAGGTCCTGCTGTCATTGCAAGGGGCTGGGAGTGGTGGACTGGGAGTCCTGATCTGCACTAAGCCAACACAAATACCCTCTGCTGAAGCTGCTGGGGTGTGCTGGAGTGCAGCTGCCATTGCTAAAACAATGGGAGGAAGGCTGGGGACACAGAGGCCCAAAATTACCCTTTGCCATTCTCCTGCTGAAGGAGCCACCTCTTGCTTTGGTGTGGTCACCATCAAATGCTCGGGGTCACAGGATTCCCTGCAGAGCGGCAGCGTTGGCCTTTGAAGGCCAAGGATCTGCAGGAATTCCTTCAGATGGAACAAAACAAATTGCATTAGTGCTTTGGGCTGGAACAATGTGTTGGAGCCTGACGGGGTGTTAGATTTTGCAGGCTGCCAGATGTACAGGGGACTGGCCCTGGGCAGAGGGGAGTGGATGTCCTTTGTCTGGATCAGTGCCTACTCAGAGGTGTGTTTAAAGCTGCTTTTCTGGCAGGACTAGCTCGGTATAAAGCACAGTCCAAACGGGTAGGTGACTGAGGTGGGCTGTTGAGCAGGAAATTGGCAGCAAGAGACACAGAACACAATCCAGGTTAAGGATTGTCCTGGAGAGGGGCCTTGGGAACACCTCAGGGAAGGGCACAGCTAAGGGACAGTGTGCTGCAGCCACTCCCTTCAGTGGCTTCAGCGGAATGTGTCTGCTGTGAAGTCACAGAGGGGGAGACCTGCTTGTGTCTCTGCGGTGACAGCAGTGTGGCTGGAGAAGGCAGACAAAGCAGGGCAGAGTTTTCTCCAAGCAATGTCTCTGCTCCAGAAGCATTTGCTGTTGTTGTGTCATTCCAGACGTGCCTCTACAATGGCATGAAATAAGGTTGCAGTAATGACAAGAAAGCACCCATTTACAGGCCATTGAAAAAGGAGATACCAACTCTGCTTTTACCCAAGTTGCTGAGAAAATAACTGAAACTTATCCTCATTCAGCATTCACCTCACTTGTCTTTTTATTTTCAGCTCATTTGTCTTTTTATTTTTGCCTTTTCCTCTCTTTGGAACACACTAACTTTTAAATACAATGACAAGGAACAAAATCATCAAAGCAAAAGAAAAGTGTTTCTTAGTAAGGATTCAGCTGAGCTGGGGATGTCTCCCTCCCTGAGAGCCAAGGGCACACACACACCCTCTGAGAAAATGGCAATCTTTGTATCCCCTTTGTACCCGGCTGGGGCGGTCCCTGTGCCCTTTGCCATTGGATGGGTACTCAGGAGCTTCCATTCTCTACTGAGCACCAACTTTTCTGTCCGCTCCCTTCTCGTCCTCCTTCCTTTTGGTCAGGTCTTCAACCCTGTCCCTCTCACTGTGACACTCAACAAACCAACCTGAACAAATACAAACCACAAATAACACACAGAACCAACAAATTCCATTCTTTTGCTTAATAACCTTTTGGCTTCAGCCAAATGTCACCTCATCTCTCACACCTGCTCTGGTCCTGTGCTCTTCTTACTGAAGTCTAAGTTCTAGAGCAAAAAAGATATTTGCAGTTGTGTGGGCCTCGGTTTCCCTGTCTCAGAGTAAAAGACATCCCAAATCCTTTCCCATGGAGTCTCCTGTAAATTCATGGGTTTACTTACTCCATGAGGGCTCAGTCAGTGCCCCAGAGCTCTGTGACCGCATGGGCACAGGGCTGTGTTTTAGGAAAGTGCTGCCTGGCATTCTGGAGAAAGAAACCTGGAGAAATCCATGCCAAAAGAGAAGCTTGGCTTGAGCCTGCTCTGTGTGGCCCAGCAGCTGTGGATGAGCTCAGAGCAGAGGTGGGTGAGCCACTGTTTGCCCAGTGTGGGCTGGGCTGACGTGCTCCCCCAGAGTCTGTACTTCACTGGGGATCAGTGGAAGATTCTCCTGCATGAACCTTCCTCACAGCAGCTGAAGCTCTCCCTGCTCTCTCTCCTCTCCAGCTGCCGTCAGCTGCCCCGAAACAGAGCTGGTTTGGGGTTTCCCCACCAGAGCTGGTATTTCAGAACTTCGTCGCTCGGCAGGTGTCGGAAATGGTGCTGTCTCTCATGAATAAGGACAAGGTAAGTGCTGGCACGCAGAGCTTTAACGCTGTGCTGGAAGAGGAGAGTGCTCTCATTCCCTCAGTGTACAGCAAAGCAAGTTATCTGCTGCAGCACATGCAGAAGCAAATGTCTCAGCACCTTCTTCTGCAAGATGGTGGAAATCTTCCTGTGCTGGGAATTGTCCCCAGATTTTGGCCAGGCGTTGATGGTGTCTATCCCAAAGGAGTTTCCTTCTCTTGAAAGCTCTGGATTGACTGGAATGTTGAGGGCTGTACAGTTCTTACCTGCTCTCATGCTTTGTCTTGGGTCTATAGCACACCCTGTGTGTCCTTGGTTAATCTTGGCTCCTGGTAGGAATCTCTGCCTCTCTCAGCCAGTTTGGCTCCCTTTGTGCAGCTCACAGGCAAAGCTCAGGGGCTGAGCCTTCTGCACTTTATGCTGGAATCACTTCTCATTAATGGCATTGGCCCTGCAGGAACCGTGTTCTGCAAGAGCCCTGCAATCAGAGTGATGGAGCAGAAGCAGTGAGAGGCCTTTAGGTGCCACTTGAGGCTCCTGCTCAGCTTCATCCAGCTCTGCTCAGCTTTTCCAGAAGCAACACGGTGCTCTGCTTTCCCTTTGCAGAAGCACAGCACATCCAAAGCCATGTGCTCCTGGAGGTTTCCACCTTCACCTGAAGAAACTGGGATTGTTTTGCAGTTTCCCAAGAGAGCTGAGAGGGAAAAAGTTGAAAAACGTCAATTGTGTTCCACTGTAAAGAGGAAAACTTGAGACCATTTGAATTTCAGTCTGGGAAACATTTTCTCAAGTGAGGCTTGTGCCAAGAGTGGGCTGGCAGGAGGAGAGAGGAGGGAGTCCAAATCATCTGGTTTAGACTTTTGGAGAGCATTTTGGTGCTCAGGGGTTGATGATATCAGTGTGCTAGAAAATGCATGTGTGCTGTGTCTGTGTACCCCAGAGGGCCGAACCTGGCCTGCTGGTTGCAGGCAGGAATGCCCAGCAGCCCAGCTTGCCTGCACAGGCAGCAGGAAGCCCCGGAGAGCCAAGATTGGCTTTGCATACTGGAACCACACTGTCAGTCAGTGCCGGTCCTGTTTCTCCAGGCAGAAAATGCCTCTGAAGCCCCACGGTCAATAGACACCGCCTGTCTGTGTTTCTGTCACTTTTGGCAAGCTGGTTGCTCTCATGGTTTTATGATTCTTCCTTGCTGCTTTGCTGGCCATTTAAATTCTCTTTGCCATCTCCTTGTTTTAGGGATTGTCTTGCTGTGTTCATTCCTTCTTTTGCTTTTCAGGTTTGCTTTTATTCCCAGTAAGACCACAGTGTTTGGTCTCCTGTCTTGCTGCTCTGCCTGCCTGACTGTATCCCCAGAAGGTCCCTACCCAAACCTGATCTGCTAGAAGGGAATTTCTTCCTTCCCCCACAGAAATGGGCTGGTTTGCTTTTAGGTAGCACATTCCCCCTCAGGAACATGACCACTTCATGGCTGTGCGCAGGCAGAAGCCAGCAGGTTTTTTGGCCTTGTTGAATATGCAGGTGACTTGGTTCAGGTGCTGTGTCTCCATCCTGCTGGTGCTGACCTGCTCGGCCCTTCCTTCCCAGCAGGCGCTGCCCTACTGCCCCTGGCCAAAATGCTGGAGCCAGAGAGAAGGGATTCAAGTTCAGCCTTGTGAATGATGTGCCTGTGCCTGCTCAGCTGGAAGTGCTTTGGAAAAGGGGCAGGGGAGGGATGTTAGCAGGGCATGGACAGGTCTCCCCTCGTCCTGTTTCCACAGGTGGCAAAATCATAATTTCATGTCTTTGCTGCAGTTTCTTCACGTGGTGAAGGTCTCCATGGAGAGCTCACCTTACTTCCAGCTGGTGAGCTCCAGCGATGCGTACCGTGCCGTGCCGCCGGGCGCCTCTGCCCCTGTGCGCATCCGCTTCACCCCCAGCAAGAACAAGGTGAGGCTGGAGGAGCCAAAGCACACAATGATCTCCACAGCCATTGTTTTCCCTGCACTCTGGCTCCAGCCCATTGCATGCTGTGAGCTGGGCTCCAGGCGTGGGCAGGCAGCCTGCAGCCAGTCACACCTTGGCACTGCTGGCAGGCACTGCAGCCAGGCCTGACAGGCTCTGCTTGCCCTCCCTGCACACTGCTGAGCATTGCCAAGGGAAGATGCATGGGAAACAGGATGAAAATGACAGAGGGCTGTTGATAGATGTTGGGCCATCTCTAGGTCCAGTGGAAGGGGTTTCATTCTGATGGAAAACACCGGAGGAACAAAGAGGTCAGAGAGCTTTCCTCCTTCCTGGACTGCCAACAGCTTCCCTGCCTGCCCCTGGGCTGGAGCACAGCCAGTGCTTTTTCACCCCCTCTGTTGTGCAGCCTGTCAGCTGTGCTGTCCCAGAGCACAAGTGAGCATGGCACAGCTGCAGGGCCAGGGCAGAGGATGTGCTGTGCCCATGAGCCCGGCCTGGCACAGGCACACTGGGCCCTGGGTGCCCTTGGTCAGCAGGAGGTTGCTGAGCTGCAGGGCACTTGGACACCTGCCTGAAGGAGCTGGTGTAGGGCAGGTACAAGCTGCAGGCAGAGCTGTGAGCCCAGAGCCCGTGGCAGTGACACTGCTGGGGCTCTGTCTTCATGCCTGTCCCTGTGCTTGCTCTGTCAGCTGGCACCCATTCCGTGCCAAAGGTGCTTTTGTGGGGAGGTTTGCACAGCAGTGCTGAGGCCCTGGCAAGTCTGATCTCAGTGCTGGGATCTGGATGGTCAATGTTCTGATCTGGAGGCTTGTTCATACAGAAGGGTTGAGGGCATGGCATGGAAGGGAGGAAGCCTTGCAGGGAAACAAAGAGAGGCCCTTTCCAACAGCATCCTGCTACCTCTTAGCACCGTTCTTCTCCTGACTTGGTTGGACAGGCAAAGTTAGAGGGGAGTTGTGAGCCAACTGATGTTTCTGCACCAGGCCAGAGGTGCAGGATGTCTTTGGGTGCAGCTGTTTTCTCCTCTTCCTTTTGCTGCTTAGAGTCAGTTGAATACTTTGTCCTATTCTCAGACAGTGGGAATATAGAACCGTAAAGAGCAATGTCCTGTGTTCCCCAGCTCCATGTTGCTTAGAAGGAGCTTAGGAATTCTTTAACATCATTACAGTTTAGAGTAAAAATGATGGTGGCCTAGGGCTGTTATCTGTATGACCCAAGTGAAACAAGAGCTGAATGCCACTGAGACGGATTTTGCAAAGTGCGCAGGTGCCTTTAAAATGTGACATAGTAGTAGAACTTAGTGTTCATGTGAGGGTGCAATAGGTAAATGGATGCCCTTGAAGGGGTATAGGAAATGGTTTTTCTTCTGCCATGGGGATGGCACTAAATGTCCTGTGCTGAGCCAGTTTCTTTTCCTGCAGGATTATTGCCACGAGCTGGTGTGCCTCACTGCAAGGGAAAGGATCGTTGTGCCAATTCGGGCCATTGGTGCCCGAGCTGTGCTGGACTTCCCTGCCCAGCTGGACTTCTCCAAGTGTCCAGTCAAGGTCAGCACCCAGCAGACTCTGCTGGTGCACAATGTCGGTGCCCGGGCAGCTCGGTACCAGCTGAGCACGCAGAGGTGAGGCAGCTCATCTGTCCCTGTGCAAACAGCTTTGGGTGAGAGCAGAGTTGGGAAAGAGCTACAGAAGGAACCAAGCACCGGATCTGCTGCCCTGCAGCCTGGCTGGAAGTGAGCAGGATGGAAGGCATCTGCTCTTGCTTTCAGTGGCCTTGGAGCTTTCTGTGTCCCAGATTCCCTGGACAGCAGGGGGCAGATGCAGGAGCACGAGCACTGATCTGGCTCTGGGGCTGCTGGGGCCTTGTCTTTCCTCCCCTCCCTCCAAAGTCTCACGTCCAGCACATGAACATTGCTGGCCCAAGGCTTCTCCATCAGCCAGCAGTGATGTCCTCACCAGTGGCAATGGGAACAGATCAGCCCATAATTACAGCAAGAGGTCCTTAATGAGCAGAACCTGAAGCGAGTTCATCAGCTGTTACTACTGACATGAACAAAGTTCAGCTTGCCAGATGTTCTCTTTGCTTTTGTGTGTGATGCATTCATCAGCAAAGTCCCCAGAACACATTTGAAGTGACAGATTGACCAGCAACAAAGCACCAAGGCCAGGAACTTTGGTTTCCTCACTGGGGCTGTAGAAGGGCACAAAGCCCAGCAGCTGCTGGGCAGAAGCACATTTCCCCTGAGCTGTCCCTGAGCATCAAAGCACAGAGTCTTGTGTTTATCAGGCAAGAGCTGTTTACCTGGTGACTAAATCCTGATTGCTCCTGTTAAATCCAAAGTGCACCAACGCATCTGCATCATTATTTCCAACACATTGCACAGAGTTTCTCTGCTGGGCCAAGCAAACAGTTACCAGCCTGCATGACAGCCCAGAGTCCCAGACTGCATTGCTGGTAAACACACAGAAACCTCCGGTTCTGCCTCCTTGATGTGCTGCTGCTCGTGGTGCTTCATTTAGCTGGGATTGGACCCTTCAGACTGTAAATGGCATCATCCTTTTGGGTTTCCATGTCACTGTATTGCTCTAATCTGCATTTGCACTCTTTCAGAGTTTTGATTACTCCTTTTCTTAGAGCAGCTTTCATTGAAATGCCTTCAAAAGTTGCCCTTTTTAGGCTAAATCACAGTGTTTTCAAGGTAAAATAAACCAAAGAAGCACACTGCAAATTCAACAGGAACTATTCCTTGGTCTTCAGAGAAAAGTTCCTTCTCCCTGTCTGATTCCTAGGCTGTAATCTCCCAGGACAGGGAGTGCCCTACCATTTGCATCTCTTGAGATGGGATTTGTAGGCAGCAGGAAAAGAGAAATTCCTGAGGCAGTCAGTGTCAAGTTGTGCATGCAAATAGCTCTGAACCCTCTCTGTGCTTTTCACAAACCAATCTCTGATGGGATTGCTGGCAGTGGGAGCCTTGAGCCTCATTGCAGAGAGCTGGATGCAGAGTATGGGGAGCTGAGGCCATTTTACCCCCAGGGTCTTGTGAGGGCTGGATCTTGTCAGCAGTGGCTCAGTGGCTGTTTGTGATCCTGTCTGTTCTGTCTCTTGTGCTGCCTGTGCTTGGTTTGCTCCCTGCTTGCCCAAGGGAGCTGCAGGGAGCTGCAGTGCAGCAGGAATCTCATGGCCAGGCGTCCCCAGGCCTGACCCCTCTCTCTGTGTTGCAGTCCTTTCTCCGTGGTGCCGGCCACAGGAGCTCTGGGCGCTGGTGACACCGTGCAGGTGACAGTGGCATTTCACCCGCTGGCCAGCGGTGCCCATTGCGGCTCCCTGGCCGTGTGCTGCAGCTCAGGTGAGTGCTGGGCCCTGCAGGGCACAGGACAGTTCTGCACATGGCTCCCTGCTGTCCCATCCCCTGCATTGCCTCCAGAGGTGCCTCCCCTGTTCAGCCTTACCCCAAAGCAAACTGAGAACTCCTTGGTGTTTAGGGGCTTGAGAAAGGCAAAGATTTTTGACTGCTGTTTTGCTGGGACTTGCTGAGTGGAGGAAGGAGGAACTCTGATTCTCCACCACCATGTGGCTATGCCTGGGTGAAGTTTTATTTGATTCCTGGGCAGTGCTGTAGGTGAGGTCTCCATCAGACTCTCTCCAATGCAATGGATTTCTTGCACACCTCTGTCCCATATGCTGCTTCTCCATTGGCTTGTCACAGGCCCTTTTTCTGTGTGGCCCTTACACATAGATGTAGTTTCTGCCTAACAACATTTTCAGGCCCTCAAGTTCCTTTTTTGTGACAAATCAAAATGAGTTTTTCCCTGTCCCCATTTCCCAGGCTGTTCAAGCTGTTGCAAACCTCTCACATCTATCTCCCATTTGATTTCTAGACTGAGGGATCCCATTCAGTAGAATGTAGAAACTGCTCTGTACTCACTAATCTTTCCTTTTGTCCCTTTCTTATTTGATTTGAAATGCTCCAGCTTGGTTTTTCAGATCAGAACAATATAAAATATTTAAAGACTGATGTGCCTGTGGGTTTGGACAGGGAGATGATTTTCACGGTGCTCATTCTGTAGTGGTTTGTCACATTGCAGAGCCAGGCTGGTTGTGTTTCCTCACCTGTGTCCCCTCCTGCTGTGGGCTGTCACTTCACTTGTTCCTCTGGGCCTCCTTTTGCTGCCCACCTGCCCCCAGGCATATTTGCTGGTCAGCAAGAAGGGATCCAAGGGATCAGGAGAGACAGGAGTCTCCTGGGATGCCCGGGGAGAGCCTGGGCAAGGCGGGACTGAGCAGGGCTCCTCAGCCCTGTCACCTGAAGGACTTGGATGCAGAAATCCTGGTGATCTGAGTGGGTCACCGGAGCACATGGACCAATCTCCCTCTCCATCCTGTCCCCTTGGGGCCAAATCTCTACAAACACCCTCAGAAATAAGATGTTTTAGGAGGTGCCCAGGACATCCTCACGCTGTACACACAGAGCTGAAGGATGTGATCAATGGGGTGGTCCACAGAAGTGCTCCTTCAGCGCAAAACTGGGACACTTTGTTCTGTGCCCTGTGCTTTGCTCTGTCCCTTGTGCTTCCATCAGCCAGTGAGCTGAGCAAAGACTCCCCTTTGCTTTGTTCCAGGTGAAGAAAGAATCCACACAAAGCTCCAGGGAGAAGCTGTAGATGTCAACGTTGGGCTGAGCACAAATTCCGTGGAGCTTGACAAGACTTTCACCACCATGTCAAGCCACAGAACTCTGTTCATTGAAAACAGGAGTAACATCACAGCCCACTTCCAGTGGAAGGCTTTTGCTACTGAGGAAGAAGAGAATGAAGCGAAGAGGAGGTTGGTTTGAAAGATGCATTTCAGTGAGATACAGGCCCAAGACTGAAACTAACGTGTGGCCTCAGGGGATGTTGGTGCTTTTGAATGGTTTAGGCCAAGTGAACCATGCCCGGCACTGGGGTGTGTGTCCCTGGGCTTCAGGAGCTCAGCACTCAGCATTCCAGTTCATTTATACTCCAACCAGGGATGGCATTTTGGGAAGGAAAGGTTGATTGGGATGACTGGATTTCCTCACCTTCTAATTGGGCTCTTGTCTCTCTAACCTTCTTTCTACATGACCTGGCAACATCCTTAGACATTTCCTGAGTTGCCAGTCCCTCTTTCCAAAGGTGATACACCCTCTTTTTTCCCTTTAGTTCCTTCAAAAGCTCCTTGCCCATGCGGGCTGGTAGTGTGTCCCTGTGCTGCTGTCAGAGAGGTTTTGAGCTCTCAGAGCAGAGAGGATTTTTTGTGAGAGAAGATAGTGCAGGATCCTTTCCCTCTCAGGACATTCTAGTGCCATGCACTGGGATGGGATCCAAAAAGCTCTGGCTCATGAAAAGGTCTCTCCAGGAGTTTGCTGTCTCCCTCCTGCACAGCAAAGTTCCTTCCCCTCTCAGAGCCTCTGTTTTCATGCATATTGCATATAAAAACTTGAATGTCCCCGAAAGGAATCGGTGCCTGAATTCATCAATTTCCTGTGGAAGTGCTCTGGGATGCTCTTGTGAAAGGCAGAGTAGGGAACGGGGCAGGTCCAAACTGGAAGAAACAAAGAGTGATGCTGGTAACACGTAGCTGCAAGCCAGCTTTGTCTCCCCTTGCCAGGGAAATGCTGCAGTGGGTGCTCTGTGATCTTTCTGTGCCCCCCTGAGCAGCTCAGTGGGAGGAAAAGCCACTAGAAATGGCTGGTTGATTCTCCCTCAGCTGTGGCAGAGGCTTTGAGGCAGGAGGCTCTCTGGAGGGATGCTGGCTTTGCAAACCTCTGCTGAGCTTGCAAGGGTGGAGTGAAACTCCCTGCTGGGCCAGGGAACAGCAAGTTGTCCTCTGATCCCTGTGGGACCCTCGTGGCTTGGGCTCAGCCTTTGCTGGGGAGCTGCTGCTGCTGCTCCTCCTCAAGTGCTTTGCTCTCCTGTGCTCACACTTCTCTCTGCAAATCTGTGGCTCATGAAACCATCTGCTGGCCTTGTCTCTCCCTGGGGCTGCAGGCAGTGTTTGCTGCGGCCGCCCAAAGAGGTGTCCCAGGAAAACTTCCCAGAGGAGAAAGAAACAGAGAAGGTGAAGGGCTTATGTGGGGATCACAGTGCCCTCCTGAGCAGCATGGACCAGGAGAAGATGGTAAAGGTGCAAGAAGACCCCATGCTGTTCTCTGATGACATTTTTTTCCTTGAGCCAATGGTAAGTGATAGCTGAGAACATTCTCTTCCTCCTCCTCCTCCTCCTCCCATCCACCCTACTCCCTACACCCACCCCTTCCCCGGCTGCGGTCACTGGGCAGATCCTCAGCTGGCCCCATGTGCTGGCAGGGAGGACATGGAGTTTCTGGTGAGGGTGCAGGGCTTGCTGCTGAAAGCATTTGTGCCCTGCAGGCTCCAGGCAGGGCTGGGAGCCTGACAAAGCCCAGCTCTGCTGCCAGGCTCGAGCTCAAGGCACTGCCTGCATGCCCTGTCAGTGTCCCAGGGAGCAGTTCTTGTAGGCAGGGGCTCCCCCCACACGTGGGGCTCAGCAGAGGCTGCTGGAGCACTGCCAGCTCACACACTGACCTGAAGCTTGCAATTGTTCCCTGGCAAAAGGAGGCCAAATTCAGCCCAAGGTTCATGACAGAAATGCCCTCCGGTAACCATGCCTTGCACTATTTCTGAGTGTCCCTTCCAGTGTCATCTGTGAGCCTGGACACCAGGGTGGAAGGTTGAAATGGGCCTTTGGAGTTGTCCTGCACACAGGGACAGAAAACCTTTTCCTTTTCTGGTGGTGCAAGCAAACTGCCACATGCTCCCATCAACCAGAGCCTTGATTCTGAGTACTGGCATTGTGAGAGATGATGAATGCCTGGTGTCTGCACAGTGGAACATCCTTCTCATCTTGGAGTAAACCCTAGAATAATCCCAGCCTCTGCTTTCTTTCAGTAGAGGTTAAACTAATATTTTTATTTCCAAGGAAGGGGATCATGTTCTCTTCTTGGTTACAGCTATGGCCCATCTAAGGCCAAGAGCCAGCAGGGCACAGTGGCAGTTGCATCCCACTGTAGCTGACAGCAGCATGATGTGCCCAAGAGCTTGTGTCAGAGCAGCAGGAATATTGTGGAGAGTGGGAGCTGATCAGCTGAGCATTGAGAGCTGTGTTGGGCTGGGTTTGGAGTGTTTCCTTGGCTCCTTGTGCTGTTCACTCATCACTGATGCTCTAAACAAAGGCTTACAGGAGGGTGGTGAAAACAAGCAATGTGAAGTTTGCACAGCAATGTTTTGCTGTCTCTTTCTGCTGCAGGAGGGAGAAATCGGGACGAATTGTTCAGCTGAAATCAAGGTGACCTTCAAACCCCTGGAAGCACTGGAGTATGGAAGTGTGGCTTACTGCAGCATCTCAGGTGCAGCTCCTTTGCCCTGCCTCTCTCCCCCTCAGTGAAGCCATGGTGCCAGCCTGAGCCCACTGGGCTCCCATGGAAGTGCTGGGAAGGGTCCCTGGTCAGCAGGGCAGTGCTGGCACATCCCCCCTGGCCCTGCAGCTCCCAGGGAGTCTCCCGTGCCAGGCCAGGGCTCAGAATGCTGTGTGTGCCTGAGTGATCCCAGAACAGCCCAGGCAGTGCAGGGAGAGGTTTTCATGCCGTGGCTTTGCCAGCATTCCCTCAAAGGCCAGAGAGCTCCAGAGCAGAACAGCTTCAGTGAACAAGCACTCAGCCCCTGCAGGCCCCTGGCCTCCAGGATGGCTCCATTTGCCATGGATCCATCATCAGGAAGCAGGAGCTGAGTTAGAAATGGGCTCCCTGAGCCTGGACCACCTCCCAGTGCCCAGACAGCAGCAGAGCAGAGGGGGCTGAGCCCACTGAGCCCGGGCTGTTGGTAGAGGGAGCAGCCTTGGCCAGCAGCTGCTTCTCTCCCTGTGTGGCAGTTGTCACCTTGCAGCTCTCAGTCTGTGGCAATAGAAGACAGTGCTGAGTGTCACAAGGGGAGCACTTGGGCAACAAAGTCCTGTGCTCCTGGGCCAGGGAGTTTGGCAATTGCCAAACCCTGTTGGAGCTTTGTGCCTGCACTGAATGGATTTCAAAGCTCCTCTAGGTGCATGGGAAGGAAACCACAGAATCACAGTATGGTAAGGATGGAATGGACCTTAAAGATCATCTAGTGCCAAGGCCCCTGCCATGGGCTGGGACACTGCCCCCTAGAGCAGAGAGCTCCAAGCCCCATCCAGCCTGGCTTGGAACACTTTCAGGGCTGGAACCTCCACAACATCCCTGGGGAACCTGCTCCAGTGCCCCACCACCCTCACAGGAAAAATTTCTTCCCGAATATCTCACCTAAATCTCCTTTCTCTCCATTTCTACCCATTACTCCTTGACCTGTCACTACAGGCACCAGAGATGTTTTAAACTCAGCAAACTGGTGGCTCAAATTGGAAAGCAGCCCAGGGAATGGGTTAGAAATTGCAAGTCAGCCTCCGGGGATATGTCCTGAGGGAAGAGAAGGGTCCATATCTTCTCCTGCAGCATCAGGAGCTGGTTGCATCCAGCTCAGAGTCAAGGTCTAGCACTGAGGCAGCCTGGAAAATCCAGTGGAGCAGAGGGAATGATTGTACTGCAATGGACATCTCTCCCCAGGCTGTGAGAGCAGGCTGCCCCTGCAGCTCAGAGGGGAAGGCCAAGGACCCTTGGTTGAACTCAGCTCTCCTACTCTGAACCTTGGGAACGTTTTCGTCAACACCCCCCATGTCTGTGAGGTGAGCAGCAGGGCTTGGGATGGATCCTGATGGCTCCTGAGGCAGCAGCAAGCCTGGTGCAGCTGTGGACTTGCTGCCAACCTGGGCAGCTGTGAGCAGGGAATATTTGATGGACTGCTCAAATCTGGGGGGTCACAAAGGTGTGTCAGTTGTTCCTGAAGCCCCAGTCCCTGCTTTTGGGCAGCCTTCCTTAGGGATCAGCTGGGAGGCTTCCTGCAAAACAACCCCTTGGCACATGAAACCAACACTGGCTCCCAAAGCTGCATGTTCAGAGGCTTTTGTGGCAGTGCCAGACACAAGGCACCTTTGGACTGGGCTCTGCAGAAGCAGCTGCACCAAAGTGGCTGCCTTTGAGCTTCAGCCCACTGCCAACAGCTGCCAGCCAAGTGTCTTCTGCTTATTGCTGCAATCACAGGAAATCCTTGGGAGTTCTCTCCCTTGCTGACCAGTCCCTCACCACACTTCAGCCTCGGTGCATCTCTGGCTCTAGAAAGAGAAAAGTGTTCCTGGGAATAAAGCAAAGGGGTTTTCTACCTATTTGCCTCTCCCCCAGTAGAGTCAAGCTTGCAAAACTTCATGAGGCACTGCATCATGGCAGACACTTTGAAAAGCTTGGCTGTGGATGGGAAAGACACGCTGAGTTTTGTCACCAAAAGATGGTGCTGTCTGCACGTTTTGATGCTGATGCCTCATTCTCAAGGTATTGTTTTCATGGTCTGGGAAAAGGTGAATGAGCAGATGGTGCTGTTGGAGCTGTGCTCACTGGGGCAGCAGCAGCTCTGGGGTGATTTCCTAGGCAGCTGCAATCAGCCCACGTTGCTCTCAGCGCCAGCTCTCAATGTGCTTGGTGCTGCTGGGCAGAGGGGCACTGCTCTGTGCCCATGGGATAAGCCCAGGGTGACTGCAGTTCTGTGGAGTTGCCACTGCTCTGCATGAAAACCCAAAGGCAGAACTTGTCCTGTTGTATCTTTGGACTTGTGCCATTCAGCAGCACAAAGCATCTTCTGCCTTTTCTGGGTGTTCATTGCATCATTAGACAATAACTCACAAGAAGGGAAGATTCCACACGTATTTCCATTTTGCTTTCTTGCTGCTGCAGGTGAAACTGATGAACCAAGGAGCTATTGATGCTCCCTTCACCTGTCTCCCTTCAGCCACCAACCTGGGTTTGTGTTTCAAGTTTGCCCCCGAGGAGGGCATCATTGCAGCAGGTGGGAGCCAGGCTGTGCAGATCTCCTTCAGTGCCACCGTGCTGGGGAGCTTTGAGGAGGAGTTCCGGTTCAGTGTGGCTGGATCTCCTGTGCCTGCCATCCTGACCATCAAGTAAGGACCCTGGGAGCTGGGTGGGCACATCTGTAGCTGTCTCTGTGACATCCCCCACCTGCCTCCTTTTGGGGTGGAGCAGAGGAGAAAGGTGTTTCCTGAGGTCTGAATCTCTGCTCTGCCGCTGGCATTGCTTTAGTGTCAGGCTGCCTCCTGCCCTGTGTGGTAGCCGGGAGCTGGAATGACTCGTCCCTGCAGGGATCTCCCTGTGCCTTGGGCCATGGCAGGCAGTGGGATGGATCAGCTTTGGGCAGCAGCTGCTCTGGGATGTCCCACCTGAACACCCAGCAAGGCCCCCAGGGCTTTGCAGATGGGCCAGCCTGGCTGATTCTGCAGCAGCAGCAGCAGTGTTTGTAAAACCTTGTGTGAATAATCCCTGCCAGATGGGCAGCAGCAGCCTCAGCTCACCTCTCATGGCCATGCTGTGGGGCACAAGCTGTGCCCCCAGCTCCTGTGCCCAGAGGGCTCTGGTGCCTCCTTTGCACAGCCAGCAAAGCACTGATGTGGGAGTCAGGAACTGTGCCAAGGACTTGGGCACCATCCCGTGGGCTGGTGCCATGGCAAGAGACAATCCTGGCCCAGCCACAGGGAGAAGGGCGGATCATAGGGGAGGCAGAGCTCAGTGCTCAGCACCACAGCAGCGTGAGGCCTTGTCCCTGCCAGCCTGAGCCATGTGCTGCAGGATAATGGAGTGGAAGCAGGAGAGCTGATGCTGGCTGCTCTGCAGCTTTGGAGCTGGGCTGCTGCTCTTGGGCAGCACTGGCTCAAGGCAGTGAAGAAATGAAAGCAATCTGCACTGGATGATACCAATGAGATAAGGGAGACGGGTAAAGAAGAACAAGGAAGTTATTCCTTAGCAAGAGAAAAGTGGTGAGCAGGTGCGCCCATAGTGGAGAAACAATGATGCTGCCTTTGTTTTTGGAGGAAAAGTGCTGCTTTTTTCATTTGGAAATCCAGAGGGAACCTTTCACCATCAAATAATTGATTCTCCTCTGTCCCTCCCCCAGAATGGCCATGGGGTGTTTGTGCATAAGCAGCTTTCTCCTTGAGCAGGGGCAGGTGTCTCTTGTTGAGATGTGCAGAGCAGAGCCAGGGGCAGTCCTGTGAGTACAATAGAGGACACAGCTCACTGGTTCTTGATTTTGAACCAAAAGGCAGAGTGGGCACTGATTGGTATCAACCATGAAATCAACTGGTGAATGTTGTGCAGCTTCAAGTGCTGATTTCAGTGGATGTTGGTGGCTTTTGGAGTGTGTCTGCTGAGTTCAAGGGCAGGTGAGGTGCTGTGCTAGATTCAGGACAGCCAAGTTTGGTTGTTGAAGCTCTTGCTCTTGGCTGTGCCAGCTGGTGCACTGCTGACAAGCTGGTCCTTTCCTCTAGGATTCATCTGTGCCCTGGGTAGAACTGTTGCTGCTCTTTTCAGAGGATGTTTGGCAATGCCCTGGATTCGTGTCTCAGAACAGTGTCTGTAATGATTGTGTGGGTCAAACTCTCTTGAGAAAGCTCCTCCATGGGAACAGCAGTTGCAGCTCAGAAGGAGCAAAGCAGGGAAGCTGTGGCTGGAAGGGCTGCTTACAGAAGTTAGTGGGGACACCTTGATGTCCATGCCATTGCAGATGGGGAAACTGAGGCACGGAGCCATGTCTGGGTGTGTGTTCAGGGTCCTTCATGGGACCCCCAGCAACCCGGGGGCTTCTCCTGCCTGCCCTGTGCCCAGAGCCCATCAGGGGCTGTTGGCTGCTGCCCCTTGGCTGGAGCTGCCTCCTGTGCCCAGGGCCCTGTGCTGAGCACACGGGGCTGTGTTGGCTGGAAACCCAGGGTGCCCTGAGCCCGGGTTTTGTGCCCCCGAGCCACGACAGCCGCACCTTTGCAATGCCTTTAACCGAGCCATTGCCTGCTCTGTCCTCGGCCTGCAGGGGCAGCGTCACTGCACCGAGTTTACACTTCGACCTCGCTGAGCTCGACTTCGGGGACATCTCCTTTGGTGAGTGTTCCCTGGGCTGGGACACAGCCTCAGGGATGTGTGCTTTCCAACAGAAAAGCATCCCTCACTCCTGCCCTGCCCCAGCAGCCTCTTCAGGCTGTGAACTGCAGGGCTGCTGCTGCTGCTGCCTCAGGGGGCATTTTGCCATTGTGAGATCCAATGGAAGCAAGGAATAGAAAGGCAGAATTTTCTGGTGTCTCTGTGCTGCTTAAAAAGACAGATGTCTGCCAAGGAAGGTGGGAATCTTGCTGGAAAGGAAAGATGAGCCCCTCCCTCCAAATGATTATCGCTTTGAAATGACAGGGCTCCCAGGCAAAACTGTGGGAAAAGGAATAACAGTTCTTTGCTAGACTGTCACAGGAGAGCACAGACAAGAAGGCAAGGACAGACATTTCCCAGATGCCAGGTCCTGTTTTTCCCCTTTGGTGGAGTTCTGGTGACAGCAGGAGGAGCTGTGGGCTCTGGCAGGGCAGGGATCCCCCCCAGCCGGTGCGGGAAGGGAAGGGAAGGAGGAAATGCTCCTTTTGCAAAGCCCCAGAGGGCAGGGGGATGCGGGCAGTGCCCAGCAGCAGCAGCAGCAGCAGCAGCGGGGCAGGCAGGCAGGGTCGGTGCCAGCGCTGAGCTGCAGCCAGGGCAGCCCCGGGCCAAGCACAAACCTCCCGCAGCAGCAGCGGCCGAGCTGCGACCCCCGAGCGGGAGGAAGGGAAGCTCCGCTCCCTGCCCAGCCTCAGCTCCCACTGCACAGCCGCCCACGGCATCACGCCACAACTCCCAAAAACCCCCAAGGGAAAAGCCCAGCCCAGGGCCAAAACCGCCCCAAACCCCCCAGAACCCCTGTCCCCCTTCCCAGACCCAGGGCAACGTTCGCTGCCAAGCCTAAAGCCAGAACAATGAAGTTCATGAACTTCTGAAGGAAACTCATTGCCTTTCTTGAGCTGCTTCTTCCCCAGCCTGCATCACCACGGAGGCGCTTGTCAAGTTGACTTTGGAAGGAATGAAAGAAGAAAGGCAACAGATGGAAATATGGGTGTGAAGCAGGAGACTGATCCTGCTGAATCCAATTTCATGCCTAAGGGCTCTTCGGCTGAAGGCAGCTGTTGTATCTTTGCTTCTTTGTAACTGTTGACTGCTGTCTGCATGTGCTGGCCTCAGTCTCGTTGGAGGTTTTGACGTCTGGGTTTGTCCTTTTTGTGCCTCTCTTGCCTCCCTGCTGGAGTCCCTGCTGGAGCTGGCAGTGGTCACTTGGATGGGCACAGAGAAGCTCTGGGCTGCAGCTGCAGTTGTTTTTCCTCCCCATCTGTGTCCCATTGACTCTTGGTGAGCAGGCCTGGGGAGAAATCTCCTCCCCACAGAGCTGGCCCGCCCAGCCAGATGTGCAGTGCAGAGCAGGCTGTGGCTGCTCTGCGCGCTCTGCAGGACATCCCCACCATGAGTGGCTGTATCTCTGGCTTTGCAGGATGGAAAGCAAATCTCAGAGCCAAAGTGAGGTAAACCCTTGCAGGCAGCACTCTCAGTGAGCAGCACGGCTGTGATGTCCCTGTTTGTGGGCTGAGGTGGGACCTGGTTCCTGATTGCTAATCTCAAAGCAAGGCTCGGCTGTGCCCCCAGCTGAGTGGGCTCTGAGCTGTCACGTGCTCAGTCTGTTTGGCCCAAAGCAAGAGATGCCTTAAGGATCCTGCAGAGAGAAGCTGCATTAGGGAGCATTGCATCACGTTCTAGTTGCTGATCCCATCCTCACTTTCTTTTGCTGTAGCTTCTTCTCACTGACAACTCACTCTTTATATGTCTTGAAAAAGGTGGGAGTGTTGGCAGGCTGAGCAGGGAATTGGACAGCTTGAATTCTCAGAGTAAATGCTGGGTCTGGGTGCACACTCATCACTGAGAGAGAACTGGTGCTGGTTTGGGGCAGGTGAGGGAGCTTGGCCCCATCACAAAGAGAGAAGCTTGCAGTGTTCAGCAGGGCTAGGAGTGGGCATTTTCAAGGCTGCAGTCTGGAATCTGTGTCAAAGGGAACTAAGTCACGATTAATTCCTCATGCAGCTTCTGGGTGAGCTGTAGTTCAGAAAAAAAAGAGCTCCACTCCAATGCCACTTGGATCCTGCCAGGGTCTTGCCCCCAGGATCATGGCCTGCTGGGTGCCTGAATGGATATTTGTGTCCTTGCCCAGGCTTTCCCTACACGCAGCGCTGCCGCCTCACCAACAGCTCCGCGGTGCCCCTGACGTTCCAGCTCCGCATGTCGGACGATGGCACGCAGCCGGCTGTGGACAGCGTGGATCAGATCCGCAGGGACACCGACCCGGCCTGGAGCAAGGGAATCCATTTCCGTGTGGAGCCCAGGGAGTTCACCATCAATCCCAGCGGAGGCACCATCCTCCCCCAGGGACACCGGGACATCGAGGTACGGCAAGAGCCCAGCCACAGCCGCTGCAGCACCAGGGCTGGAGCTGCACTGCAGGGTGGGAGGGCTTCAGCTCTGGTGCCAGCTTGGAGCATCCTGGCACGGAGAGATCTGCACTGCTGGGAGGCCTCTGCTGGCTGGCTTAGTTGGGATGTTCCTCAAGGAGCACTGTTTGCTTTCCAAAATCATATGCTGAGCTCACAGACCTTATGGTCAAGGCCTGAAACCATTCTTGTGTTTTTGAGAGCAATTGATTTGATTGCAACGGGGCAGAGCAAGGATGAGGGCAGAAGGTGGCTGTTAGAGAGATGTCATTGTATCAAGCAGTGAGCTTTTCTTCTTGGTGTCATTTCCCCCCTCCTGGGGAGCAGAATGATTTGTGTTCACTGCAGGAAGCTCCAGTGGAGACAAAAAAATCTGCAGCCATGTGTAGCGGTTCAAAGTTATTGTACTGATTCCTTGTTAAGTGGTTTGTTCTGTTGTACCCCGTGTTGTCCCCGAGTTAGTTTACCCCTGGGTTTTAGCCTCCCTCAAAGCTGTCCCTCATGCCATTCCCTGCCCCGTGTTCCAGCTCTTTCCCTGCCTGTCAAACCCAGCCCCTTTTGTTCCCCAACTTTCTTTGCCAATTTAACCTGGAGCCAATCCCTGTCTGCAACGCCCCTTTTGGAATTCCCCTGTGCCTGGAGGTCCCATTGGCCCAAGTGAGCCATCCTCCCCACCCTCCTACCCAAAGTGGCCCCAGACACTTGATGTAATCCCCTCAGTGCTTCCCTGAGGATTCCCTTTTGGTTTGCTGTTTGTATCCACCCCCTGATTTGTGTCTGTACAAAAGCCCTTGCACAGGAGTGTCCAGGGCTCTTTTGGCTCTGATCCTTTTGCTTGGAATAAACCTTTCTTGTGTAATTTCAAGACACAGATCCTCCTCCTTTCTCCTGTGCCTGGTCCCGTTGGTGGCTTGTCTCTTGCAGTGTAGAGCAAGAGGCTCTGAGGGTTCTGCCTGTGGTCAATGCCCACCCTGGGGCAGTTCTGAGGGTTCTGCCTCTGGTCATTGCCCACCTTGGGGCAGTTCTGAGGGTTCTGCCTGTGGTCAATGCCCACCCTGGGGCAGTTCTGAGGGTTCTGCCTCTGGTCATTGCCCACCCTGGGGCAGTTCTGAGGGTTCTGCCTGTGGTCAATGCCCACCCTAGGGCAGTTCTGAGGGTTCTGCCTGTGGTCAATGCCCACCCTGGGGCAGTTCTGAGGGTTCTGCCTCTGGTCATTGCCCACCCTGGGGCAGTTCTGAGGGTTCTGCCTGTGGTCAATGCCCAGCCTGGGGCAGTTCCCCACTCCTGGCGTGGGGCCGGAGTTCTCAGAGCCAGCCCGGGCTCGGGGTCCCAGGGCAGCCATGAACTGCCCAGCACCTGCTGGGCCACACTTTGCCCTCAGCCTCCTGCTGTAAAGCTGAACTCATTGTGCTCAAGTCAGATTTCCTCGGCATGGATGTCTTTGTAGTCAGATGAGAAATTGGCCCCTTAATTTGAATGCAGAGGTGCATGGAGCTGTAGTCTAATGTTTTAATGTAACTGACCTGTGCCCTGATAGCAAGGTGTGTTTAACAAATGTGGTATTGCCAGAAGGCTTCTGTTACTCTGAGACTGTGCTGTACACATGGAGCAGCAGAAGAATGAAGGGCAAATCCTCCCTCAGGAACTGGAGGATATCACCCGTGGGTAATGAGCTTTGGGAAGGAAGAATTGACTGTTCTTCTCTTCCACCAGGTGACCCTGTGCTCCAACACGGTGATGGAGTTCTACCGGAGATTGCTGGTGGACCTGGAGGGTATTGGCAAGGGAGTGGCATCCCTGATCATCACAGCCAGGTACCAGCCCTTGCCTGGCCTCCCCCAGGCACTGCCTTGCCCAGGCTGTGCTGGCTGCAGCTGCCAAGAAGAAGTGCTGCTGAATGCCCTCATGTTGTGCCAGCTGGACACGAGAACAGCAGTGCTTGGGCAGCAGCCTGTGGTGAAAAGCACGTTTGCTCGCAGCCCAGCACGGTCCTGGGCCCTCTTCTAAAGGCACCAGGAATGATATCATTAATTGGCCTTGTTTTTGGTGCTTGAGGTGGAACAAATTTCCTGAGGGCCTCCTCTCCTTCAGGCTGCAAGAGGTGGAGTTGTGCTGGCTGTGAGCACCGTGCACTGGTTTGGGCCACACCAAGCAGCTGCTGAGAGTCAGGCTCTGCCTCTGTCCATGAGGGCACATGGCAGAGGGGAAGTGGCTCCCAGCAAGAGTGGGGAGGGCAAGGTGTGACAAGGGGAAAGCAGCCCTTGATGTGGCAGATCAGCTCCAGTTTTTGTCCTTCCCTCTGCTTCCCATTTTGAGCTTTAATGTTGTCAGAGTTGAGAGCAAAAGTCGTTGTTGCTGCAGCAGAATTCCATGCTGCTGTGCTGCTGTGGGTGTCAGTGTGATGCCCAGAGGGATGCAGCTCCCTGGTGCTGTTCCCTGTGCCAGGCAGAGCCATCCAGGCAGTGCCTGGGCTGCCACTGTGTACAGCAGGTGGAGCTGGGGCCAGGCAGTGCCTGGAGCTGTGCAGTGAAGGAGCCAGGGAGCTGCAGGGCCTGGCAGGGGCTGATCAGCCCCTCTGTGGGGCAGCTGCTGTCTCGTGCCCTCCAGGGCTGGGGCAAAGAGCTGAGTTCTCAGGCAGGGCAACAGCACCATGGCAGAGAAGGGAGTCAGTTTTATTGAGACCCTGGAGCTGTGTGTTCCTTGAGCCTTAGGGAGCACTGATCCTTGTTGGGAAGGCTCCCCCAGAGCTCGTGGGTCACTGGCACTGTTGCAGGAGTCCTTGCCAGCCCTCCTGGGTAAAGGAAGGGCTGAGGCAGCTGTGGGGCAAAGTGCTCTGCCTGGGGCACTTGGCAGCCTCTGGGTGCTGCCTCTCAGGGTTTGCCCCTCCTTGACAAGACATGTGGGAGTGGGAAGAGGTAGAAGGCAATTTATCCCTGTAGGGCTCTTCAATGTGCATTTGACAGTGACCAATGTGTTCTGCTCCATTTCACAGTCTTTGGGGGTAGGCATTCTCCATTCTCTCAGTATCTCTGATTGTCCTGGGCTCATCTCTTTGCCCAGATGTCTCGTTCCTGAGCTCCAAGTGTCCTCCCCAGTGGTGCTGTGTGATGAGTGCCACCTGAAGGTGCCCTACGAGAGAAAGATCCTCATTAGGAATCCCAGCCACCTTCCTGGCTGCTACGGGCTTATTCCCCAGGTTTGGCATCACATCCACCTCCTCCTGTCAAATATTCCTGAGGAGATTATTAGGGGAACAAAGGGTTTGGATAAGAGTTTGCTGGTTTCTATTCAGTCTTAAAGATCTGCTGAGAACAGGATCCTACCCAACTGTAAACTTGAGGAGGCAGTTTAAGCTCCTGAGGAAACAGTTGATGCTCTAGTCCTCAGGGTGTTTTCCTGTGGGAGATCTTAGAGGGTTGTGAAAAGCTGCTGCACCCACAGACACCAGTGCCTGTGCTGGCAGCCTCCTTGCAGGATCCCCTGGGAGTGCTAACCCTACAATTCTTGCATCTTGTTTGTGCCTTTGACCTTTGTCCTGGGGAGCTTTAAAGGTGTGTGTAAGCTGCTGTTGTGGTGGATGTTAAGGAGCCTACAGTTTCTTGAGAGGTCCCTCTGAATCTGCGTTTCATTGTGTCCCTTCCAGAAGCGCAAGGAGGACTCTGCTGTGCTCTACTCCAGCCCCAAGCCCTGTGGGATTGTGCAGCCCCAGAGCACAGCAGAGATCCCAGTTGTGGTGGCAGTGCAGGCCCTGGGCACTCATCGCACCAACGTTCTCATCGGCGTGTTCGGGGATGAGAGAAACCCCCTGGTGAGGGCAAGGGGAGATGTGAGCCTGTGTGCAGCTGCTCCTGGCAGGGTGCACAGGGACAGGGATTCTGCCGGGGAAAACAGGCACAGGCTGCTGGGGAGAAGGACAGGAGGGACGGGGGCACAAACAGCTCCTGCCTTAGAGGGGGGAATCTCAGTGTCTGACACAGAATGGAGTTGGGCTAAGCTGGAATCCAGGGGCATTTGAGGTCATTATTCTTTCAAATGCTGGTAACTTTGGAAACATCTGTTTGAAAATGTCATCTCTCTGAGCGCAAGAGACGATGTCAGAAGTCTTCTGGGAACCTTGAGCTTTGTGTAAAAGAAAGGAAAGCTGGCATTTGAAGAGTGGTTGCAAGGACTGAAACTTCGATTAAAACATATGGAAATGGCAATGCCAAATTCCCTGGATGGCACCAAACATCTGAACCCGGGCCATCGTGGCACTGCCTGTAAATCAGCGAACAGGAAGGAAAGGCAATGCAGGCTGTGCCAGGGAGCCTGAAGTTTGAGCAAACAGTTGCTTTTGGCTATCAGGCTGCTTCCCTTAAAGAGGAGGGTTTCTCCCCACCAGAAGAACCAGTTGTTTAACTGTCAGGCTGGTCTTACCTAGAGATTTCTTGCAAAGATAAAAGCTTTCGGACAGTAAGTTTTAGTTTGAAAGGTTCTCTTAGCTTAATCCTTTTCAATTTGGAGGTGAACATGTAATTTTCTTTATCCCCAAAAGCCCAGCATTTCAGCTGGAGAGTGGTAGCTGTCCCTAAAGAAATAACTTGAGCAGGGTTGAGCTGTTGAAGGTTTTTTAGGCTTATCTGTTGTGGTTTGTTTTGGGTTTTTTAAAATCTTTCTTGCTTGCTTCCTGGAACAGAGAGCACAATTACAGAGCTCAGGACGGCTGGCAGAAATCTCCCCAAGCCCAAGGCTGGCAGAGCTTGGCAGGATCCCAGCACCACAGCCTGTGTATGTATGGATGGAAGGATGGATGGATGGGGAATGCGACCTGAGTCACCAGAGTTTCTGGCCTTGGGCACTGGGTGGGCTGTGCTGGCTGGGCACTGGCTGGGTCTGCCCCTCGGTGTCTCCAATCTCACCTTTTTGCTGCCTTCTCTGTCTTTTCCTCTCCCACTGTGCTTTTTGCATCCCCACCAGGTGTAAATGCCTGTCCTCTGTAATTGCTCAATGCGAGCCGTTGCAGCTGCTGCAGCACCTCAGTGCCATCCCTGGGCTGCCTTTAGAACAGACCTGCCCCAGCCTGGATTGGGAAGGGCTGGATCAAACCATTTCTCAGTCCAACGAGCCAGCACCCAGCCAGGGGCTGCATCCTGGCCAGGAGCTGCTCGTGCAGGTGTCCCTCCCTCCCTCTCTCCCACTGCAGGTTCCTGTTCATAGTTATTTATTTTCCAGAGATGAGCTCCACCCACCTAAATTCAAACCCCAGCCACCAAAGGAGATGAGAACCAGTCTGGATTGCCCGGCAACTCGATGGAGGCACTTCAGGACTGGGCAGGAGGAGGCAGCCAGAGCCCTGTCCAGGTTTAGACCAAATCTGGGGAAGAATCCCCCGAAGAAGCTGCGGTGGGAAAAAAGCAGATCCAATCGGCCCCTCCCCCCAACTGGTCCAGCAGGAAAAAATACCTCCCTGGAGAAAGGTGCAAAAAAACCTGTTTGTTAAACAATAAAACCAAAACAATATCAAACAATGAGACCCCTTGCCACTCTAAAAAAGATGACAAACTGAGAAAAGCCCGTCCCTGGGTTGCAGCTCACTCAGTCTCTGATCAGTCCCTCCGGTGCTGGAATTGTCGCAGGCCAGGCCCGGCCCGGTGGGCCACAGGTGCAGCTGCAGGTGCTCTCCTGGGGGTTCAGTCCAGAGCAGGTTTCAAGAGGTCCAAAGAAAAGAAAATACACAGTCCAGGGAACTTCTTTGCCTCAGCTAGCTAACACTAACTAAAAAGCCAAAGAAGAGCTCGGTCCCGCTGTCTGTCCGCGACAACAACAGTCCAGGAGCAGGAATGTGGGGGAGTGGAGTGCAGTGTATGAAAACAAACTGCGCGCTTCTTCTCTCCCCCCTTCACTCTCTGGAGCACTGTTAAAGGTGCAAAACTTATTATTCAACATAAACAGAATGAGACGATTGGGGATAAAAGCATCATATGGTCAACCCAGGACATTCCACCCCTTATCCCCATATCATCTGCTCACTACTAAAACTAATATAAACTCTAACTCTACAAGTACATACATGATACATCCATTATACAGCTATACACAGACAATGGTAATAACATTCAGCAAACAGTGATATTTACAGAGGTTTTATCCAACATTCAGATCTCCCTGAGGTACACATCGTGTTCTTCCATCTTTTTGCATTATCCACCACGTGCAACCTGGTCCCTGAGCAAAAACAACCCCACGAATGGGTTTGTCTGTATTCGAGGCAGGATTAATCCAAACTGTCTTCCCTAATAAACCTTTGACATGTACCACTGGGACTTTGTCTCCATCTACTCTGTGCAAAGGCTCAGATTGGGCAGGGCCCACTCGGTTAGTAGAGCCTTGGGTGTGAACTACCCAGGTGGCTTTTGCCAGATGCTGCTCCCAGTTTTTGAAAGATCCCCCACCTAATGCTTTCAATGTGGTTTTTAACAGTCCGTTGTACTTCTCTACTTTTCCTGCAGCTGGTGCATGGTAGGGGATATGGTACACCCGCTCAATGCCATGTTCCCTAGCCCAGGTGTTGATAAGGCTGTTCTTGAAATGAGTCCCATTGTCTGACTCAATCCTCTCAGGGGTACCACGTCTCCACAGAACTTGCTTTTCCAGGCCCAGGATGGTGTTCCGGGCTGTAGCATGAGACACAGGGTAGGTTTCCAACCATCCAGCGGTGGCTTCCACCATGGTCAGCACGTAGCGCTTGCCCTGGCGTGTCTGGGGCAGTGTGATGGAGTCAATCTGCCAGGCCTCCCCATACTTGTACTTGGACCACCGCCCACCGTACCAGAGGGGCTTCACTCGCTTGGCCTGCTTGATGGCAGCACACGTCTCACAGTCATGGATAACCAGAGCAATACTGTCCATGGTTAAATCCACCCCTGGGTCTCGTGCCCACTTATAGGTGGCATCCCTGCCCTGATGGCCTGAGGCATCGTGGGCCCATCGAGCTGGGAATAACTCTTTTATGTTGCCAATCTAAGTCTATCTTTGACACCTCTATCTTTGCAGCCTGGTCTACTTGCTCATTGTTTTGGTGCTCCTCATTGGCTCTACTCTTTGGGAACGTGAGCATCCACATGGCAGACCTTCACAGGTAGCCTCCCTACCCTGGTAGCAATGTCTTTCCACTCTTCAGCAGTTGAAATTGGTTTTCTTCTACGCTGCCAGTTAGCCTGTTTCCAGCTCTCCAGCCATCCCCACAGAGCATTGGCTGCCATCCATGAATCAGTGTAGAGGTAGAGCTTTGGCCACTTCTCTCTCTCCGCAATGTCCAGGGCCAGTTGAACAGCTTTGAGTTCAGCAAGTTGGCTTGATCCACCTTCTCCTTCAGTGGCCTCTGCCACCTGTCGTGTGGGGCTCCATACGGCTGCTTTCCACTTCCGGTTCATTCCCACAATGCAGCACGAACCATCAGTAAAGAGAGCGTATCGTGGATCTTCTGCTGGCAGTTGGTTGTATGGTGGAGCTTCCTCAGCCCGTGTCGCTTCTTGTTCCCCTTCATCAGCGAGACCAAAGTTTTCACCCTCTGGCCAGTTTGTAATTATTTCCAGAATCCCAGGGTGATTCAGTTTTCCAATACGGGTGCGCTGTGTAATAACAGCAATCCATTTGCTCCATGTAGCACTGGTGGCATGGTGCGTAGAGGGAACTTTTGCTTTGGACATCCACCCCAGTACTGGTAGTCGGGGTGCCAGGAGGAGTTGTGCTTCAGGGCCTATTACCTCTGAGGCAGCCTGGACTCCTTCATAGGCAGCCAAGATTTCCTTCTCTGTGGGAGTGTAGTTGGCTTCAGAGCCTCTGTAGCTTCGACTCCAAAATCCCAGTGGTCGGCCTCGAGTCTCCCCAGGCACCTTCTGCCAAAGGCTCCAGGACAAGCCATGGTTCCCGGCTGCAGAGTAGAGCACGTTCTTCACCTCTGGTCCTGTCCTGACTGGGCCAAGGGCCACTCCATGAGCGATCTCCTGCTTGATCTGTGCAAAGGCTTGTTGCTGCTCAGGGCCCCAGTGGAAAGTGTTCTTCTTAAGGGTGACCAGGTAGAGAGGGCTCACGATCCGACTGTATTCGGGAATGTGCATCCTCCAAAAACCTATGGCACCTAGGAAAGCTTGTGTTTCTTTCTTGCTGGATGGTGGAGACATTGCTGTGATCTTGTTGATGACATTGGTTGGGAATCTGACACCGTCGATCTTGCCACTTCACTCTTAGAACCTGGGTCTCTCAGGCAGGTCCCTTGACTTTGCTCTTCTTGATGGCAAAGCCAGCTTTTAGGAGAATCTGGATGAAATTTTCCTCTTTCTGGAACACCTCTGCTGCTGTCTTCCCCCACACAATGATGTCATCAATATATTGTAGGTGTTCTGGAGCCTCACCCTTTTCCAGTGCAGCCTGGATCAGTCCATGGCAGATAGTGGGGCTGTGCTTCCACCCCTGGGGCAGTCGGCTCCAGGTGTACTGCACTCCCCTCCATGTGAAAGCAACTGAGGCCTGCATTCTGCTGCCAGGGGAATGGAGAAAAAGGCATTGGCAATGTCTATAGTGGCGTACCACCTTGCTGCCTTGGACTCCAGCTCGTACTGGAGCTCTAATGTGTCAGGCACAGCAGCACTCAGTGGTGGAGTCACTTCATTCAAGGCACGGTAGTCCACTGTCAATCTCCATTCTCCTTCAGATTTTCGCACAGGCCAAATGGGGCTGTTGAAGGGTGATGGGTCTTGCTGAGCACCCCTTGTCTCTCCAGCTCTCGGATCATCTTATGGATGGGGATCACGGCATCTCGAGTGGTTCTATACTGTCGTCGATGCACTATGGAAGTGGCAATTGGCACTCGTTGCTCTTCTCCCGTCAGGCATCCTACTGCAGATAATCTCAGATAACCCAGGCAAGGTGTTCAATTGCTGGATGCCCTCTGTCTCTACAGCAGCTATTCCAAATGCCCATCTGAGTCCTTTTGGGTCTTTGAAATACCCACTTCGAAGGTAGTCTATGCCCAAAATACATGGGGCCTCTGGGCCAGTCACAATAGAGTGTTTCTTCCACTCATTTCCAGTCAGGCTCACCTCAGCTTCCACCAAAGTGAAATCCTGGGATCCCCCTGTCACACCAGCAATAGAAACAGACTCTGTCCCCACATGTCTTGATGAGATTAATGTGCATTGCGCACCAGTATCAACCAAAGCTTTGTACTCTTGTGGCTCTGATGTGCCAGGCCAACGAATCCACACAGACCAGAAAACATTGTTTTCCCCGGCCTCTACCTGGCTAGAGGCAGGGCCCCTCTAAGCCTGGTTATCCTTTCCCTGGGCATATATTTTGGATGTTCCTTCGAGAGGATCAGACATGTCATCATCATCATACCTGGTGGTTTGGCTACGGGCAACTGGAGCTGCTTTCCTCCTGGTGGCTTCCTTCAGTTCACGCACCCGTTGTGCCAGAACAGCAGTAGGTTTCCTATCCCACCTTCTCATGTTTTGCCCACAATCACGCAGGTAGAACCACAGCTCAGTTTGTGGGGTGTACCTTCTCTCACCATCTGGGAGATGTCTGCCTTGAATACCAGAACCTCTAATCTGTACTGCTGAAATTTGGACAAGGTCTTCTTTAATCTCCTCTCTAAGCTTCTTATGATTTTCCTCTATCTTATCCTCTAAGTTCTGCAGACATGTTTCTACCGCTGCGATTCTGGCATGTGTCGGGCCATGTACAGCATCTGCATATGCTCGGAGCTTCCTTGTCAAGCACAGTCACATCCCTCTCATCCCTCCTCATTATGGCTAAAGCAGAAGCATATTCATGTGGCCCAAGTCTTTCAAGTTTTCGCCACGTCACAGACATGCATGGTACTAAGTCTGGGTTCCTAGTTGTTACATCATCTGAGAAGATAATCTCTGCCACTGCCATTTCTCTCAGGCGTTGGATCCCTTGCTCTATGGTCTTCCACTGAGTTTGTTGCATATAGAGATCATCTGCACACAGGTATCTTCGTGCAACACTGTTCAAGACCCGTGCCCAGAGGCTGTGTGGATTAGTCCCCCTCATCATTTCTTGATCGATGACAGGATCCTGTGACAGGGATCCCAAATGCCTCGCTTCAGTGCCATCCAGAATTGTAGCCTCACCTGCAGCATCCCAGAGACGGACCAACCAACTAATTATGGATTCATCGGGTCATCAGGTGTTATCCTTCCTTAGGCCACGAAGGTCCTTCAGGGAAAAGGACTCAATATTTGCATCTGATCTTGCAACTGCTGCTTTGAATCCTGATTTTATGTCAGGAGGCATTGAGGTTCCTTCTCCTCCATCATCATCATCATCATCATCATCATCATCATCATCATCATCATCCACTGGTCGATTGGTCTGGTTGGTGCATTTCCCAGTTCTAGTGCTGGTAGCAATAGCCATGGGTTTAGATGCTGGCTTAGGCTCACTATCTGGTTTGGCTGCTGGCTTCGAGCCTGGAGTGTTGGCTGCAGCCTGAGTGACTGGGATAGCTGATTTATCTCCCTGCCCCCCTGCCTCTGTCTGCTGCCCAACAATATGTAGCAGTGTGAGATAAGCATAGGCCAGGGCCCAGCTCACTGCAATGACCTTCCTCTCCTTAGGCTCATCCTGGTACTTCTCTTTCAGATATTTCCCCACCTCAGCTGGGTTCTGAATTTGTTCATGGGGAAAATCCCAGACTATAGGGTCAGAGAATACCTTCAGGATTTGGCCCATATCCTCCCATTTCCCACACCACTCAGGATTTTCCACACTGGGGTCTACTCCTGAGTCAGGGGTCTCATCAGCCCATCTAGAAATCTCAGCCCTCATTCTAGAGAAGCAGCAGGCTGTATAGAAGAAGGTTACCAGATTGAATACCAAAAAGATGGTTTCTTTAACATTGAAGGGGAAACTTCACTAGTGATGCAACTGATTCAGAGGAGAAGAAGGAAAGCAGAGGCTGAAAAACCTCATTCCCTCCTGCTGCTCCTGCAACAAACTGGATGCATAACCATAGCCATGAACCATTCATACCTGGAGCAGACCCTAGCATGTTTATAAACTTCTTGCACATCATTGCCACCAAGCCCAGCAAGATAGCTACTCTGGTCACTGCCCCTCTGATGTAAGAACTACGTATTAGGGACAATACTAAAGCTATTTCTGGATAAGAAAATAAACCTAGGGACCATTGGGGTGTTAAAATCTCAAAAAACCCTAGGGACCAGAAATGCATGCAAACCTTCACCCCAACAGACATTATGAATCCAAAAAGCATGGCTATTAGCTGATTTAAACAAACACAGAGTAATAGCAACCAAAATGCAGTCAAAACAGGGTTTTTCCATTCTCTCTCGAGCCCCACATTTGGGCACCAATATTTTGTGCTGGTTTAGGGCAAACTTGTTAAAGAATCTGCAAAGGAGGGCCCCTCCAGAAAGAAAAACCCACACAAGCCCTCCCCGCAACTGGTCCGGGAAAAATATTCCTCTGAGAGAGGTGGAAAGAACATGTTTATTTCAGGATTCATTATTTCCTCTCCTTAGGCTCATCCTGGTACTTCTCTTTCAGATATTTCCCCACCTCAGCTGGGTTCTAAATTTGTTCATGGGGAAAATCCCAGACTATAGGCTTTGACTTTGGGAATGCTTTTTTCTTTTTTTATTGTTTTTTATTTTTTAAGTATCCATGCCAAGTCTCTCATATCTTCCCCTCCAAGTTGTGTCTTCCTCCTTGACTTTTTCCCCTGCTTTTGCAACATCTGTGAGCTTAGTTTTGGCATTTTTTGGTCCTTTGCAATGCAGCTGATTTCCTCACAGCCTATTTTTTGAAGACTCTAAAATTCCCGATTTTCTGCTTTTTTCAATTGCATTTCATTTGAACCTATCTCCTTTCCAGAGTGTTTGTAAGCCTTTCTTTTGGGATTCGCAAGATTCCTTTTCCCTTCCCGAAAGGAAATTTCCTTTCCTTTTGGGAAGGGAAAAGGAATCTTGCGATTTCAATGGGGACCAATAGAGGAATCTTTGGTGCATGTCCCTGCCCTTGATGGCATGCCATGCCTTTTGATGGCTTTGACGTTGGGAAAGATTTTTATCTTTTTTTGGATGTTTTCTGAAGTGTCCATGCCTTGTCCCTCATATCCTGCCCCCTAAGTTGTGTCTTCGTCCTTGACTTTTTCCCCTGCTTTTGCAACATCTGTGAGCTTAGTTCTGGCATGTTTTGCTCCTTTGCACTGCACCTGATATAATCCCGGGCCATTTTCTTAGAGTCACTAAATTTCCCAAATTTTCTTTTTTTCTCCTCCAATTGCAATTCCTCTGATGGATCTCCATTCCAGCGTGTTTGTAGGTCCTTCTTTTCTGTTTTGGCCTTCAGTGGGGATCAATTTTTGCAAGCTTTGCTGCATGTGCCTGCACTTGCTGGCGTATGGCCTGCCTGCATTTTGATGGCTTTTACTTTGGGAAAGATTTTTTCTTTTTTTTTTTCTTTTTTTTTTTTGTTTTAAATATTTACGCCATGTCTCATATCTTGCCCCCCTAAGTTGTGTCTTCCTCCTTGACTTTTTCCCCTGCTTTTGCAACATCGGTGAGCTTAGTTCTGGAATGTTTTGTTCCTTTGCAATGCAGCTGATTTCCTCACAGCCTATTTTTTGAAGACACTAAATTTCCCGATTTTCTGCTTTTTTCAATTGCATTTCATTTGAAACTGTCTCCTGGGACAAAAGGGTTTTAAAGTTTTTTTCATTCACAATCCTTAGAGGCTTTCTGTTTTTTAGCATAAAGTATATCTCTGGTCTCTGGGATAGTTTAAAAGCTGTTCTTTCTCTTCCCAAACTATATTATCTTGGTATTGGCATCATGCTGCCATGGCCACGGGTTCTGTGTGCCTGGGTGCTGTGTGTTTGAGGGGTGGGAGCTGAGGGGGCTGCAGGAGCTGTGGTGCTGATGATGCTCCCTTGTGCTTTACCCTTCTGTCTTGTGCCTTACTCCTCATTATCCGTAGTGAACATGCTCTCCGTGCCTTGGTTAGGATGTGCTTGATTAAAATAACCTGTCAGAGATGAGATGGAGACTAATTAAAACTCATTGCCTGGTGTGGGTAGAGGGGCTTTTGCTTATATGCCCCAAACAAATTACTGGCACCTGCTTTTGGAGCTCCTTGCCTGGTTCTCCAATAAAACTTGTTTGCTTTGGGGAGGACAATTGCCAACAGATCTAAATTCATGTAGGAAATTGCTTTGCAGTAGGAATTGTTCTATCAACAGAGAAAATATTTCTTCTGTGCATCTCTGGGCTCGACCAGGGCCAGAAGCTGTGCACAAGGGAAACAGGTCTATTTATATTGGAGTGATGAGGAGTGCTTGGAGAGAATGTTTTACTCTTCTTGTCTTTTCTGGCTGAGCATCCCTTGATTATAAATATGGCAGCGGCATAAAGCCCTGGAAATCAAGCACTGGTTTGAAGATGCTGCTACAAAGGGCACGAGCTGCTTGGACCTACTTTTGTGCCAACAGCTCCATCATCAGCACAGGGCAGCATGGACAAAGATTTTATTCCTGGCAAATCCATGCCATGGAGATGGACTTTGCCTCTTGAAGCCCATGTTCACACTGTGCAGCTTGGGTCAGCTGTGCAAACAAAGAAAAGGCAGCGTTTTAGGGAGGGGAAATCCCTGCCAATGCTAAATCAGTGCTGCTTTATTGCCTCCCTAAAGCTGATGTGCTGCTGGCTCCAGACAAAGGCCATCCACCATTTTGGAGTTATGGAGAACCTGTTTTGTTGGGCTCCTGCTGCTGTCAAGGAGTCAAGTTCATCCCAAGGACACAGATATACAATCAATAACCTGTTTACCAAAACAAAATGTTCTCGGCTGGCTGTCTTGCAGTCACTGGTTATTAAGGTGATTTATTTGTATGAAGTGTTCAGGCTTTTAAAAGCATTGCAGGTTAATAATAGAATCAGGGAGTAGTTTGGGTTGGAAGGGACCTTTAAAGGTCATCTAGTCCAACCCCCCTGCAATGAGCAAGGACATCATCAACCAGATCAGATTGCTCAGAACTCAACCATCCCACCTGACCTTGAATGCTCCCAGGGATGGGGCATCTACCACCTCTCTGGGTAACCTGTGGTAGTGCCTCACCATCCTCATTGTAAAGAAACTTCTTTCTTATATCTAATTTAAATCCACCCTACTTCTGTTTAAAGCCATTCCCCCTTGTCCTGCCACAACAGGACCTCCTGTCCTGAGAAATGTCCAGAACTGATTACATCAAATGGGCTGAAATTGCTTCTGGCAAGGTCAGTGTGCCTGGTCAGGCTATTTGTAGGATAACACTCACCCACAAAGCTGGGATGTCCTTCTGCTTCCCCCCAAAACTTCCAGGCCTTATTGAGCCAGGCTGGCTTAGGCAGGTGATGGTGCTCACCTTGTCGGACACCTCAGGGAACCAGGCAAGAGCTACAGGGCAAATGTCTCCATTGGTAAAGTGGTGAATTGTGGCAAAGAAAGTGCTTTTGAACAGTGATAATTTTCCTGGATCCAGGGGCTGGTGACACATCCTGCCCGCCTGAAAGCTGCAGTGAAGGCAAAGGGGTTCAGGAAGTGATTTAAAGAAAATGGGAGTCCATAAACAGCCTGTTTTTGTCAGGGAAAGCACATATCAATAACTGCCCCGTCTGGCTCTGCAGGGGAGCAATCCACACAAACCGTGCAGCAATTTCTTCAGACCAGCTGTGATGGGGAATAAAAGCTGCATCCCTGGGAGCTGGTGGGTGGCTGGCTGGAGCTGTTTGCTCCCTGCCAGCCAGGAAAGAGGTTGGGAGGCTCCTGCAATGGGTTACCCCCATTCCCAGCACTTCTTGGAGACCCTGGCACTTTTACCACACCTTCCCCAGCCCCACCAGTCGTGAAGGGCAAGTGGCATTGCAAGAGGCTGCCTGGCTGCCAGCAGGAGCTGTGCTGGCAGATGTGTTAATGAAGGGAGCTCGGGTAGAGTACTGGTGACAGTGGGAGCAAGGACACGGTGCCAGTCTTGCTGCAATTAATACATAACTGTGAGAATCTGAGTGCAGAGGAAATGCTGCTTTTAACACCCTCATTTCCTCTCCCTGGTCTGGGTTTGAGCAGCCTTGCTCCAGAGTGAAATTAAAATCTGCTTCCATTCCAGGATGCTTTTGCTCTCCAGCATTTATTCCTGCTTTTCTCCAGGGCTGGAAGTGAGGGTGTACTTTGGTTGGTTTGCTGCCCTGAACCAGCTCAGTCTGCTGAAAGCAGAGCCCTTTGGAAGATGGAGGTTTCTGGAAATGGACTCTCCCCTTTTCCAGTGCTGCTCATCACCTTTGTGGGGTGTGAGGGGCTCAGGGCAGTGGCTGGGGCTTCCCTTGTGTCAGTGCTGCCACGAGAGTGGGCAAAAACTGTCTCATGGCTCTGACTGTGCCAGAGGTGCGCTGCCTCATCCTTCTGAACTCTGGAAGCAGGAGAAGCTAATCTGCTCCATCAATCTATGGGTTGATTAGTCCTCTGGACTTGGAGCTTTTGTGCTTCCCTATCTCAGAGTTCTTCCATCCGCCCATGTGAGTGACAGCTTTTGTGTAATTTGCCTGTGGGACCTGTGAGGAAAAAGCCTTGGATGTGATGGGACCTGGTGCTGCAGTACTCTGGGGTACAGCTGATTTCTTCCTTTTGGAGTTCTCTTGGCCATGGATTTATTAACAGGGCTCTGTTTCCTGCTGGTTGCCTTTATCAGATGTGCACAGAGTGTGTGCAAGGGGGTTCCTCAGCACAGCTGAAGATTAAGACATAAGGAGGGATCCTAGTTTGAAAGGATGAGAACAAAATCAAAATAAAAGGATATTTTTTGCCCAAAGTTAGCATGAGTCAGCATGTAGGAATCAGCTCTTCCCTGGATCCCTGTTCTTCCTGTGCTGCTGGCAGATGAGGGTGTCCTGCAGGGCTGTGATCCATCAGCATTCCTGGCATGAATATACATTATTTAGTTGCCATTAAGCTGGTTGTAACACAGCTGCTAAGAGCCCTTGGTATCTGCCACGTCCAAGTGAGAGGAGATGTCACTTTGACTTTTTTAATGCCATCTGAACTTTCACTTGTGAAAAGTCACCCTTTCTGTCATTGCTTGACCTGCTTGGAAAAGCTGTGAGTCTTTACAAACATCAGCACTGCAACAGGGCTATAATGCATCCTTGGAAAAACACCAGGAGCCCTTCAGGGATCTCACCGGGGAGCAGGCTCTGTGCAATATATTCCAATATCTCTAAGCAACAGCTTAATGTGTTGCCTTGTCTGCTTAAGTAGCAGAGCTCCTCTGGCCTAAAAGCCTCATCACCAGAGGGTTATGGAGTGCAAATTTCCGCTGAATGAATTTGCTGCTTTGTTCACTCTGGTTTCCCCTCCCTTTTGTGTGTGTTGTGACAGTGAAATGACTCATCTTCACCTTAATATCATGTTTTGGAGAAATGGTCTAATATTTTGTACAATGCTCAATGTAAAAAACCCCAAAGCAACAAAACAGATGAAATCTGTTTCCTGGAACTATGTTTTCCAGTGCAATTACACAGAACCAGCTTCTTTCTCCACACTCTTTTGGGCAACAGACATTGTGGAGTACAAAGTTAATATCATCAACTATTGTAAGGAAAAGAGGGAAAAGCAGAAGGAAAAGAAGCAAAAGCAGGTTTGAGCTTTGTGAAACTTGATTCTGGCTTTGGGCTGCAATAATTTATTACAGCTCTCTTTTACAATTAATGCCAGCCTGACCTACTTAAATAGAACATCATAATTCTTGTGGCCATGTATGTGGTCATGAAAATTCAGTGCTAAGAGCGTGAGCCGTGTTGGTTATGTCAGTGGAGAAAAATGTAAGTTGGGTAACTCAGGTGAATTGAGCAGGAAATGGTGTGCTATAAAACTCATAAAAATAATTTAAAATGCAAAAGATAAAAGGAAAAGGGAAGGGATTACTGCAAGATGGGGTTTATGGCTGGTGCTCTCTGCTTATCTGCACCCCATGGTCATGGCCATAGTGGGCACGTTAGGGACTGCATTTAGTGTGGGTCCCAGAAATAGCCAAAAGAGCAGTGACAGTTAGGAACACCTGGCTCTCCTCTCTTTAAAATCTAATTTCAGCCCCAAATTTAAATCCCTGGGGATTTAAGCTGTGAGGTCTTTGTGTGCTGGGTAAATAAAGCCCCCATCAGAAATCATATTAATGCAAATTATAGATGACCACACCAAAAAGAAGTTTTGGATGCTTGTGGAGGAGAAGCAGAAAAAGCAAAGAAATAAAGATACTTCTGGGTTTTCCACAGGGAATAATTTCTGAAGTGCAGAAGTCCCCAGGCCATGCAGGGCCTCCTGCCAAGGGGAATGATTTCAGACAAGTGCTGACAGTGTGGGAGAGGGTGTTTTGTGTTGGAGGGCTGAGTTATCACGGAAGTTTTTCACTTCTAATACTTGGTAATATCAGTGTCATTTTGTCAGTAAGGAGCACACTCAGTGTCTGAGACATCTCCATCTCTACCTGCTTCACAACTCCGCTTGAAGGCAGATGAAAATTATTTCCTTGTAAATGACGTGTTTTCAACAAATTCTGCAAACCCTTACTGAGGCTCTGTCGCAGTCGAGGCGGTCATGACATAAAGCAGAGACCACAAGCACACTCAGTCTTAATCTCAGTTGTCAACCGTTAGCAACCATTAGCAACAGTTGGCAACACTTTATTAGTGAAAATGGCTGATACACTTTCCAGTTTTTTCCCCTCCAGTTGCAGAAGGCTCCCATCTTTCCTCTCTCAATCTCCTTGGTTCAGCTTCTTCCTCTTACTTCTCGCTCCTTTAGCCAACAGGCCCGCTGCTAGCCCCTTCCACAAGGCTCCTTGCCATGAAGTTGATTTTCTATTTATTTTTTCCTATTTTTTTTTAATAAGAAGAATTGCTTTCTTGCAGATGTTAGGTAAATTTTTCCCTTCCTGGGATGTCAGGAGGTGCACATCCTGTACAGAAACACACCCCAACTGCATCAATAACCTTTTTGTACTGCTCAGTGAGTCCTAGAAAACTGCAGAGCAGTTTTGTGTCTCTGCAGGTTACTTGGTAATCAATTCTCCATCTCTGATGAATCCTAATTTACGGGGAGGATGTGACGAACTCCCTCCTCTGCAATCAGGAGTTGGCAGTGCCCATTCTTCTGCAAATTTATGGGTTCAGCAGAATAATATCATAGGAACAGAGGTGTTATGCAGCATTCCTGCTTGGTTTGCTCCTCATTTCATGGGGCAGACAGCAGCATTCTACAGCCCTAAAAAGGGCAGGGAATTTTCTGGACTGGGAAGAAAAGCATCCTTGAGAGAGGCAGAATATGATGCTGTTACCCATGGCTGGTGTTCCCCCTCTGTTATCAAATTTCCCTCCCTTGCTGCCCTGGGGCACCTGAGAATGGGTGGTGTAGTGATGTTGTCCATATTGAAATCAGTCAAAGAGTTTGTGGACTTCTTTCCAGCATGAAAACAAACCCTGTTCTGCTGGTTGTATGAGGGAAAAATTATTTCAGGCAGAGAGAGGCAAGAAAAAGGTGAGAGACCAGTGAATTTTTTTCCATGTGGCTGCAGGGAGGGAGAACAATTGTGGTGTGGAGATGCATTGTTAATGTAAAAGCCACAAAAGCAACCCAAACAGGGAGTGAGCATCACTGGAACTGCACCTCTGTCAGTAAGGGATGGACCCCTCCTGCTCTTTCTCCTGCCTGGGGCACCTGTGTGGGGCTGGTTGTCCCTGTCATTTACCTTTTGACTGCACAACCGTTTCTTAGAAAACAGTTGGCTCTTCAGACCCTCCTGGGCATTCAAGTGAGTCCAGGAGATGTGGGGGTGAGCTGTTAAGTGGGTTTGGATGATCTTGGCTGTTAGGTGTTGCTGTGTTTCCTGATGCTGGTCTCCAAAGCAATCCCTGGCACGCTGCTTTTGTGGAAGGCAGAACAGCTCAAGAGAAAAATGCACTTGAAATTATTGTTCTGGGGAAATGCAATGAATTTTCTGCTAGGAACTGCATGTAAGCAAAGATGGAGCCTGAATTAGGGATCTGCCCTTGTGGGGATCCCTTACACTGACACAAAGCTCTCTGTGCCTCTCAAGAGTGTTGTCACCATACAGAAACATGTCACTTCAGGGCAGGGAGGGGGATTTGAGATCACAAAACATTGAGGGAAAAGCATCGAGGCAAATTCTCCTTTTCTGGTCAGGAAAACCAGAGTGTGTGCCTGCTGTGTTCCACAAGTAGGAAATCAATTGCTGAGGGATTTCTGCGGGGAGATTTGTGCTTTATGAAATTCCTGCCAGGGGCAGAGGACTGGGGAGCTGGAAACGATAGCGCTGTCTTCCTCCCCTCTGCTGCTTTAATTGTTTGTAGTGATTTAATAAGCAGCACTATTCTTCCCTGCAGCAAACACAGACAGGTGGCATTTTATTACCTTTATTAGGGCCCCTGTTTGGAATTTCTTTGCTGTATTTCCTTCTTTGCAGGCTTGGCCCAAAACTTGGAGAGATCAGTGTGAGAACTGGACTTTGTGCTGTCAACATTCTGAGTGTTGAGCCAGCACCAAATCCATGCAATTATATGGGAAGGAAATAATAAGGACAAATGACATGATTTAAACAAGGAAATGCTCTTGGCTTTGGCATTTTATGTGCACAAATGCACAGCAGAAGAGAAGAGCAAAGCAGGTACAAGCTCCCAGTACTTGCAGAAGAATGAATGGAAATAACTTCCTGTTTAGGCTGGAAACTAGGAGAAAATTTGTACCCATCAGAGAGATGTTGAAGTGGAGCAGCTGCCTAGTGACAACAGATAGGTGGAGAAGTGAACCCCCAAATTAAAGGCTTTTAATGTGGAGTTTTTTGGATGTTGGGGTCTTTACAAGCAGATCATGTGAGTCCCATGGGCAGTGCAGGTGGATTCCGAGGGGAGCATCCCTGTCCCATGCCTGGGATCTGCTGCCCTGGTCCCACAGAGTGATTTGGGTTGTACCTGATGGCCCAGCAGAGCTTGGGGAAATGCCTCAATGTTGGTTGGATTTGAATGGCATTTGGGTCAAATCGAGTTTCTCCTCTGAGGGATGTCTTGACCTCTCACAGGTTTCGCTTGAGTATTTCTTTAATCTGTCCCCCACCCCAAAACCCCCAGCAGATCCCCTGCTCCTGCCACTCTGTGTCTCCCACAGCTGTGATCCTCAGAGCTTTTCCCTTACACTAAAAGAACTGGAAATTGGCTGGGTTTTGTTACCTCTTGGCAACAAAATTGTCTCCTATTGTGCAGCTCAGGGGGAAAGAAACCTCTTCCTCCCTTCAGTCTGCTGCCACAAAGTGTTTTGTTCCTCTTTGTGAAGAACCAGGAAGAAACACTTCTTTTTAAGATGAGGGAGCCCAATTCAATTCCCTTATCATTTTGAGCAAAATAACCCAGTTATTTATGTTGGAAGTCACTCCAAAATTTTGAAGAGATCTTTTTAGAAAATATTTCTCTTGGTGACTGATTATGAGTGGGTATGGGAAGAAACTCTTTGCATTGAATCACTCAAAGCAGTAATTTCTTCCCAAAGAGTAGATATAATTCCATTTTTTGGGTGAAAAAAAATAAGTAGTAGTGGACCAAAGGAGCTTCAAGCTGATCTCTATTTGCTGCCAATGACTGAATTAAATGCACAGGGTTCCTATCAGCTCTGCCAGACAAAACGTTGTATTTGGGTTATTGGGGGTTTTGTCAGAAATCTTTGTAGCATGAATAATTCATGGACTTATCTCTGCTGGCTTCAGCCATTCCTGCTGTCCATCATATCTTGCTATTATAAGGCAGCTCTTTTCATTATGCTGTCTTTTAATTCAGATATCTGAGCCTTTTTCTACTTCTAGTCTCACTTTTCAGTAGGACAAACATTTTCTTATCTGTGAGTGTATTCAGTGGTGGCCACACAAGTGAAGGCAAGGAGCTGGAAGGTGATAATTTATGAAACTTTCTATAATGGGAAAAAACTTAGCATTCAATTTCCATCTCCTTAGAAATCTCTATTTCTTTTCTTGTCTCTTGTGCTCTTTGTGGCTGGTCTGAGTTTAGTGCTTGGAAATGCAATTATATGGCTTCAAATTCTTTTGAGAGAGAATAATCTTGTATACAAAGCCAAATAAATTTAACTTTTCAATATTAGAGCAGTTTGATATTGTCATGGTTTGGGCCTGGCAGAGCCAGAGCCCCCATGAGTATACCTTCTCCCTGGTGTCTGCTGTGAGATGTGACCAGGAATAAGCAAAGCAGGCTCCAGCTTAAACATAAAGAAAACTTTATTACCTAAAGTACAAGAAAAGAAAGAAGGAAAAAAACTATAAGAGAAAAAAATTGAAAACCTTACAAAAAACACTTTCCTCCTCCCCACCAGCAAAATTTCCCAATCCGATACATTCCCCCCAAATTCACCAACTGCCCAGTCTGGCACCACCCTTTTGGATATTCAAACTTCAGTCCATGAAGAGGAGAGGAGTCTTTCTTGCACCATAGGCTTCCCCTGGAAACACGCTGAAACTCATGTGCTTCCCTGTCACTCAGCACCGCCCGGAAAGTCCTTTTGCCGCTTGTGACATCTTCCTTCCATGCTCAGGGCTCTCACCACTGGCATGGACCAGAGCTGCTTTTAGGCTTGTCTTTTAAGGATGCCTTGTCTCACTCCAAAAAGGCACAGCCTCTGCTTTGGGACATCTGTCCCCCCCATTTTTATCCAACCCCCTGGGGCCGAGGGGTCCCCACACTGAACGCTCCTGGTTCTGAGGCACGGCCTCCCCCTAAGTGCAGTCTGTGTGTCACAGGAATAAAACTGGTTCAGTCTATGGCTACACAAGAGAAGTCCAGCCAAAAGGCCACTCCAATCATCTCTCTCTCCACTCAGCAAGCCTTCTCCACGTCCTTTGGGCCAGGTCCTTGTCTCATCTCATCTCTTATCTCCCGTCTTATTCAGCTCCGAGGAGGATCAGCCTTTTTGCAAGCTCCCAATCATGAAAGAAAGGGGTTAAAAATTTCAGTCTGTCTGTCCCAGAACTCCAGCACTCCCACACTCGCTGCTGCTCCGGCCGGGCACCTCCTCCCTCGCTGCATTCCCCCCCCTTTCTCCTCCTGGGCCGGCTGCTATCACATTCGTCTTCGCCGGCTCTTCTCTCTCTCTCTCTCCTGGGGGGGGAATGGCTCCCCGATGTCTCTTGGGGCTCCTCCACCCCTCCATCCTCCAGGGCCTCCTCACCTCCCATCTCTGTCCAGGCCCAGGCCTACCACATGGCTGCCCCTCTCCCACGCAGCAGCGGCGGCTGGACGGGGGGAAGGGAGATCCGACCTCTGTCCCTCGAAGTCCCAAGAGAGCCCCCCAGGGCCGAAGCTCTGCTTTTAACCCCTGTGTGTTCTCAGAGGTGTGTCCAAAACCCACTGGCTACACCAGGTGCCAATATCAAAATCCAAGCACCCATTGGTTTGACCACATCATCCCAGAATTCCCACTTCTTCCTGGTCAAACCACCACAGACATCCAGGTTGGGGACCTGGCAGTGGTTAGTGCCTGGCCAGCCTCAGAACACAGAGTTTGATTTAGGTGAAATTTCATTCATTGGAGACAAAGTAAAATTGCCTCTTATTTGCTCAGCACTAAAAATCCATCTGAAGCTGATTGCCAAGACTTGCTGCTGAATGATTGGATTAACTCCTGCAATGGCACCATGAAATGAGAGACGGGGAGAGGAATATTAAAAAAAGGCACTTCCAACCATGTGCAGGCCCTCATGTCCTGCTGTTGGCTTGGTGCTGTCAAAGGGGCTGGTTTTAGAGGCACTAACCTGGGCAGTGAAATGCACCTCAGGCAGCAATTGCTTCTCTGGTGTCTGCAAGTGCCTTTATCTCCCTTCATGCTCCTCAGAACTGAAGTCCTGCACAGACCGAGTGAATCTGAGGCTTTGGGAAGGCCCAGTGGTGATAGATTTTGGTGAGACTTGAGTCAGGAGATGGAAGCAGCAGCTGAAGATGCTGTAATCTTCATCCTTGGGCTCTCCTGCAGGCTGATGCGGTGTGAAGGAGGCAGGGATTCCACAAAGCAGCTTCTGTAGCTCCTGGGGGAAAAAAAACCAAGTGGAAAGTTCTTTAATTTGTTAGAGTTTCAGGCTGTGCTGTACCTCAGGGCCAGGCTCTGCCCCTCTCTGCTCCAGCTGGTGCTTCCCTCTGTGGTTTTTATTTACAAACCACCTCTCTGACCAGCTTCCACTTTGCTTTAAAAATTCAGCACCACGTTTGTGGCTGAACGGGTTCCAGAGCTGGGGAGAAGGGTTTGAGATGCAATTTGCATCACAGAGTTGTTACAGCAGGGAAATTGCTCCATCCCTCCTGTGCCTGGAGCTGCTAATCTTGTTCTGAACATTGAAAAACTTTTCAGCTTCTCTCATTATACCTAAATTTGATTACTGCTTTGATTTCACACCTCTTTCACGCAGGCTTTTCCTCTCTCCTTGGCTGGAATTCTCTGAAAAGATAAATTTTATCAAGCCTTGGGACAGTTCCCCTCATCTATCTCTGCTTCTAATGCTGCTTTTAATTATCTTGGGAACCTGAGCAAGAGGGAAACTGGGAGGAGTTTAGTGAGAAGAAAAGGAAGGCACAGAGGCCAAAGTGTAAATGCAGAGTCTGGGTCACCAGAGTCTGGAGTGTTGAGGGGGTCTGGGCCGTGCAAACTGATGTTTTTCTCTGTGAATGGCTGATTCCTTCTGTATCTCCTCCTGAAATTCCTGTGCACCAGGGCTGGTGCTGGAACTGCAGCCACACAAACTCCCCATGGAGCTGTGTGGGACACAGTGGGAATCATTTATTTGCTGCTTTTGATGAAAAGTTGTGACATGAACCTCAGTGTCAGGGAGGTGACACGTTAATGCTGCTGCTGTCAGACAGTGCCCACACATTGTGTCTGGAGACAGCTCAGGAGAAGATGAAGAAAAACCAGGATTAAATCCCATGTGCCACTGAACTCTATCAGAGATAAACTGCTTGGAGCGAAATCTGTCAAGTGACTGGGGGGAGCTGGATGAAAGGGACAGCTCTGAGAAGTGTGTGGTACGTCAGTGATGTCCTAACACTCATCTTTGCACAGAGATGAAAAAGTATCAGTTTGCATGGCCTGAATGTCTGGGTGTGGAAACTGTGTATTGCACAAGCTGTGTTGAGCTCATCTGGCTCTGAAATATCATCTCTGCACCTTAGCCAGGAACAGCAGCAGAGTTCTGAACAGATTAATAAAAATCAGTCATAACCCAGAAGCAAACCTTGGCAATACACATCTGTGGCAGGTGAGGAGACCAAAAGCTTTCATTATTGTTCAATAAAAAAATCCTCTCTCTTGGCATTAAAATGCTTTAGTTTCAGCTCTGCCCCAGACTTTCAATGTCAAGTGTTTCTCTGGGTGTTGGGGATAGGTTCTCCCCCATAGCTCTCTGCAGGTTGGTGCTAGTTAAAGATGTTCTGTCAGGTTCAGATGTTTTGGTGCCTGACCAGGGAGTGCAGAACAGGGATTACAAGTGCTGACATTTACTGTACTAGAAAGCCCAAGGGATAAATTTGTGCCAATTAACACCTTTAACTAGGAGGATCAATTCCTGTTGTGCTTGTACCAGAGTCTGGGCACAGACGGGGTTTCCAAGGGAAATCTTGGTCCATGTAGGGCTGGGGCTCCCTCCAGGCTGGTCCAGCCCCTCAGGGTGCTCAGGAACAGGGGTTCCCCACAGCCCAGGGCACCCTCCTTAGCCCTGGGCTCCCAAGGGCAGAGCCATGGCTGAGGCTCTGCAGGAGCAGGCGGGCTCAGCCCTGCTCCAACATGGGATCCCATGGGACAGGGCACGCTGGGATTTGCCCCTGCAGCTACCAGGTGTGTCCAGAGAAACTGCAGGGAGGGGGTGACCTCTGTCAGTGGGACCCCTCTGTGCACAGGTGCCCCCACTCCCGGGGTGGCTGTGCCAGCTCCCCCAGGGACCTCCAGCCCTGAGAACCTGGAGCAAGCGGAAACCACAACTTTGCAAATGCTGCCTGTGCCCAATGCAAATGGTAAGAGAACGGGGGTGTGAAAAAAAAATTTTTATTACAGAATTGTTTATCAACAACAATACAGAACAATTTTAGAATGTAAGAACATTTGCAACAACAACAATCCATAGAACGTATATACATAAGAACCTATCTAGCTAAACTATATTAAATCTAATTGTAGAAGACAAAAAGTTCTTAAAGTCTTAAGTTCTAAATCCTATTCTAAATACAAAAAACTGTAGAACAATGTAGAACTGTAGAACTATGTACAAAAGGGTGCCAGCGCTGTCTGGAATGTTCATCAGTGCTGGAAGAAAAGCAGGTGTCATGGTCACTGCATCAGGCACAGAGGGCTCTTCCATGTGTCCCCAGGTTGGCACATGTGGGCAAAGCAGGACTCTGCTACCAGAGCTGGGCTTGGCTGGGTCTGGAACGGAGCTTGAGTCGCCCAAAGTGAGCACAGGACAGGCAGCGTGTGGCCACCAGACTCCAGTTTGCGAGGTGCCACGTCCCTGAGCAGGGACCAGCCTAGCTCCAGTCTGGCAGCAGGGGACCCACTCTGCCTGTGGGGATCACGTGCCTGTCCTGCTGCTGGCATTGGTCTTCATCCCAAAATCATCTCCTCTTCCTCGTCTTTTATATCAATGTCCATGTCCTCAATGTATTCTTCCATTTCCACTTCCATCTCCTCCTCTTCCTCATAAACATCCACTTCCATTTCCTCTTCCACATCTACCTCCATCTCTTCTTCCGTATCCATATCCACCTCCATCTCTTCCTCTCTGTCCATGACAGCCTGCAGAGGTGGCAAAACCTCAGAGTGGGGTCCCTGTCCCACACCATCCCCACAGAGCTGCAGCCCACTCGGGCAGCTGGAGGTGTCCACCTCCATGGAATGGCACCATACCTCCCTCAGTTGACAAATGAGACAAAGGATAAACGTGAGCATCCTGAAGTGATGGATGACAAAATGCAGGCACTAGGGAGCTCTCAGCACTGATGGGAGTAGCAGAGGGCAGGTGACAAGAAGAGCGGCGAGAACAGTCACGAGGCTGAGCAGGCGCAGACCGCACGGTAGGCTGACACAAGGGCCAGTGGTTGAGTTGTGCTCTGTGCTGGGGGGTGGCAGTTCCAGTTGGAACGTGGGATGTGACATCACAGAGATCCCAAGATTCCAGGGTCAATAGAAGTGGTCACTGGGGATCCCTGAATGGTTGGGCTTGAAACAGACCCTGAAGATCATCTTGTTCCAAGCTGAGCAATCTTCCCCCAGACCTTGGGGGAGCCCTGTTCCCAAGGATGGGGCATGCACAGCCTCTGTGCCCAGCCTGGGCCAGTGCCTCACTGTCCTCAGTGTAAAACAGCAGCTTCCTTAGATCCAGCTCCAATCAATCGGCAGTTGAAAGCCATCCCCCTTGTCCTGTCACCACAGGCCCTGTTGAACACTCTGTCCCCTTCTTTCCTGTGGGACCCTCCCAGTCCTGCACAGCCACAGTGGGGCCTCCCAGTGTCTCCTCTTTTCAGGCTGAGCATCCCCAGTGCCACTTGGACAGCAGTCAGTCAGATCAGGGGATGTCAAGGCTGAAGGGTAGCAAATAGCATCAGGAACTGAGAGATGGAAGCTTTAGACCCAGATTTGCCTCTAAATGTACAAAATTAATAACAGTGGAGGGCAAGATGGTGGGACACTTGTTCTAACTGGTCAATTTTATTTTTTTCTTCTTTTCTGTCATGCTGATGGTTTTTCTGTTTGAAATGAAGCTTGGCACAATGTCCACTGTCTTCTCCATTTGTGAAACACCAAGCAGAGTCTGGGCAGGTTGATGATGCAGAGCAAAACCTGCAAATATACTGGTGATCCTGAGCTTGGGGGTGCAGCTAAACCCAGCCAAAAGTAATTTCTGGAAAGTCAAGCCTGGTTTACATTTTCTTGAGTTTGGCCATGCCAACTTTACCAGTCATTTATAAAAAAGCAAATTAAAAGCTCAAACCAAAACAGACAAAAACCCAAATAAACAAACCCACGCAAACCAATCAAACAGATAAAAAACCCCAAATAAAACCAAAGGGAATGAGGAGTTAGTGTTAGTTGTGAGGATATCACAGCAGGCAAATGGCTGCTTCCCACAGAATCACCATAAAAAGCCACATAAAACAGCTGCTCCAAAATATACCCAACAGGAGAAAAATAAAAAGTGATAGATGGCAACTTTGGGGGCAGCTCCACATTAAGGTGAAGGATGAGCAGTGGTTCAGATCAGCATTCCCCACCCTCCAGTCTGCTGTTTGCTCCTGATGAAAGACCCTTGCAGGCCTGTGGCCCCTCTCAGTGCAGTGTAAATCATCCCCACAGCTCTCAGCTGAGCCACTGGCATTTCCAGAGCAAGATCCAGGCACAATCCTGAGCATCTGTGGAAGGTCCTGAGCATCTTCATGCCTGGAACCACAAAACAGCTCAGGCTCTCCCTGGACTGGGTTTTCAGGGGAGGTTTCCATATGCCTGTGAGATCTGTTCATCCCTCAACACATCTGACTTGATGTACAATGATGCGTTTTTGTTCCTTCCTTGTTCCTGTGTGCCAGTGAGGAAGCATCCATGTGAATGGAGGATGTTGTGCACAGGAACATTTATTCCTGGATTGCCATTTTGCTTCACTGTCGCTCAGCTGAATATGGTCCTTTTCTAAGAGGGACTTACAAGAAATGTGCGGGAATTTTGGCTCTGAGAGGAGCAGAAAGCACATTTTCTACACCCCATTCCCAGCAGATGCAGTTTCCCTGGCAGAACAGTGATTGCCATTCATCTTCCTGGGAAGATTGTGAAGACATTCAGAGATCACAGGTTCAGCTGGCCTTTGGCTTTGTGTCCCTCATTTCACATGGCCAGTTTCAAGGGCCATTGAAAGAGGCTCATGTTTGCCTTGCTACCCAGAAGTGCTGTAGTTATTTCCAGGAGAAAACAAAAAATTGATTGTCCTCTGGTGTGGTAGAAATCCCACCACAATTGTGACTCTGAGAGCAAAGACAGCCTGTGCTTTTTGGGGCTGTAACAGCTGAGAGTGTGGCACAGCAGTTTTTATATTATTTTTAGAGTGCTGAAAACATTGTTCCCAAAACAATCTTTCTCTCCTGTCTTCTATCATAAACTGTGGAACAGAGAAAATGGAAAGGAGCAGAGGTTTGTTTAAATTGGCTGGGGTTTTTAAAGTCTTAAAACAGTGTCAGCTTGATGCATGATACTTTGGAAATTGGATTAGTAGCACCTATTTCATCCCACCAGAGAGGTGGGATTGAAGACTTCCAACAACACAAACACTGGATGTGAGATAGCTCAGTTTTCCACCCCTCACACAAGTATCTTGCTGTACTATTTTAAGCAGCTCAGCCATATATATTAAAATATTGCTCCAAACAACAACAGAATGAAAATGTTCCACCAAATGAGGAAAAATAAGAAAAGTGGGCAGCAGCCCTTTCTGAAGAGCTTGTGTTGATTTTGCAAAGTTGGATGCAAACAAGGGAAGGGTGCAGCTCCTGGGGGTGTGTTTGTGGGGGGCTGTAAGGTTTGTGTGGGGTCCCTGGAGCAGTGGGAAGACCCCACTGGGAGATGCACATCAGGAAATGGGGGCACAAAGGGCTTGAAGCGTGACCAGCTTTGATGAAGGTTTCCATAGGAAAAAAATATTTTTACTGGGATTTTGGGCAATTTGAAGCTCTTTTTCATATCCTTTGCCTGATGAACATTTCCCCTACTGCAAGAGCAGGGGGAATCCTGAGCTGACACTATGAAAACCCCTGATAATTATAATTTTTCTCTATTTTTCAATGTTGTCATCCCAGCAGGAGTCAGAGAAAGAGAACATGTGTGACCTGCCTGTCTTTGACTTCGTGACAGGAACAATGCCATGGGGAAGCTGGTCAGAGGAGCATCACTGCTCTGTCCTTAATTTTCCTGCACAACTGAGGATGATTTAAGAACCAAGGCACAGCCAAGACCTTTCCTCCTCCCGTGCTCATCAAGCAATCAGTGCCTCATCACACCTCAGCTTCAAACACTCGTTTGCATCTGGCTGACCTTGACTGCCCTCCCTGGATGGGAAGATGAAGAGGTGGAAGTGTCAAAGATTGGGATTTTATGGGTGAGTTGTGAAATAGTGGCTGGTGTGTGCGAGGGCATATGTGGCCCAAAGTCCGGCTAGCTAGAGGGGAAACGGCCGACGCCCCTGCTGCATCTGAGGCCAGCCCCCCTTGGCGTCGTGGCCTCGGGCTGGGCTGGATCGCAGACTGGATTATACACGCTGGACGAGACGAGGAAAGGGAGCGACCACTTGCTGGGGGTTGAAGTCGGTTTATTGAAGGATGGCAGGTACCAACGAAGGGAGGGCAACGACCAGCAAATGGCCAGGAACAAGAGGAGAGGCAAGGTTTTAAAGGTAAGGGGTGGAGAAGGGAGGGAAACCCAGCTAGCCAATAGGAGAACATATAGGGAGGTGCATAACATAACTGACAAACAAACATATCCAATAAACATAAAGTTAAGGAGGAGCCCCGGGACCCCCAGCCAACCACAACCCCCAAAGAGAAGAAAGTTCTCGAACACTGGGAGGAGTGGGGGGGTGATTGACTGGGCCCAGGGAGGAGGAAAAACTTACTTATATGGTACAATAGGGGAGGGGAAGTTACATAACTTGAGCGATTGACAGCTAAGGGGGGCAGGGGTAACCATAGTAACATAACTGCAAGGAGAGCTGTGGCGGGAAAACTGGGGAGGGAAGAACCATCATACACGGTACAAAGGGGGAAACAATTCATAAAATGGGAGAACATAAGAGAAACTTAAAAACGCATTACAACACTGGTGCAGGCTGGTTCTGTGGAAACCTCATGTGCTGTGCCATGGAGGATGCGAGTAAATGGATTAAACAGAAGATAAAAAGGGCAAGGTACCTGGTTAGCTGCTGATGAAGAAAATGTTGGGAAAAAAAAATACATGTAAGAAATATGTCAGAGATGGTCATTAACTGCCCTGCAGGGTCAGAGCTCCTTTAGTAATTGGCCATGTAGTGAATACTAGAAATTATTTAAAAAGTTCTTAAGTGACTGAGGGCTTTTAGTGAATGGTTGGGGGAAACAAAGGAATAATGTTTCTGGCAGAACTTTTATTATAAATTAAGCATCATCCTCTTTCTGAGATAACAGCTGCTTTGATTAAACGGAAATATCCCATGGAGGTCTGGGGTAAGTCAGTGGTCAAAGCCACGATGGTGGCCAGGTGGAAGGGGGTCCAACAGAAGAGGAACACAGCCAGGACTATGAAGACCATGATGGTGACTTTCTTCTTGGCTTTGTCCAGGGCTCTGGCATTGGAGTTCAGGTGCATGTTCCTCAGCTTGTAGAGCATCATGGTGTACAGGATGCAGATGGTGGATACTGGAATGGCAAAGCCAAGGATGAGGGGAAAAGGAATCTTGAGATTTACATGGGGACCAATAGAGGAATCTTTGGTGCATGTCCCTGCCCTTGATGGCATGCCATGCCTTTTGATGGCTTTGACTTTGGGAAAGATTTTTTCTTTTTTTGGTTGTTTTCTGAAGTGTCCATGCCATGTCCCTCACATCTTGCCCCCTAAGTTGTGTCTTCATTCTTGACATTTTCCCCTGCTTTTGCAACATCAGTGAGCTTAGTTTTGGCATGTTTTGGTCCTTTGCAATGCAGCTGATTTCCTCACAGCATATTTTTTGAAGACACTAAAATTCCCGATTTTCTGCTTTTTTCAATTGCATTTCATTTGAACGTATCTCCTTTCCAGAGTGTTTGTAAGCCTTTCTTTTGGGATTCACAAGATTCCTTTTACCTTCCCGAAAGGAAATTTCATTTACTTTCGGGAAGGGAAAAGGAATCTTGCGATTTCAATGGGGACCAATAGAGGAATCTTTGGTGCATGTCCCTGCCCTTGATTGCATGCCATGCCATTTGATGGCTTTGAGTTTGGGAAAGATTTTTTTCTTTTTTTGGATGTTTTCTAAAGTGTCCGTGCCATCTCCCTCATATCTTGCCCCTAAGTTGTGTCTTCCTCCATGACTTTTTTCCCCTGCTTTTGCAACATCTGTGAGCTTAGTTTTGGCATGTCGGCCCCTGCCAGGCTGCTGAGCAGGGACGAGGAGGCAATGAGGCCCCAGGCCTGCAAGGGTCACTTGTCCCCTCGTGTCCCCAGGCCCAGGGCCAGCAGCCACAGCCAAAGTGCTGCCCATGTTGGCTCTGGCAGGGCTGTCTTGCAGCTGCTGCCCATCCCTGTGCCCTGTGCAGCCCAGGCTGTCCCACGGTGTCCCTGCCCTGCGCCTCTGTCCCTGCAGGCTGTCGGCATCCCCCGGCTGCCCCACCCGGCTGGGCCCTTCCTTTGCTGACAGCTCTGCCTCCTGCCTGCCCCTGCCTGCCCACACAGAGCCTGGGGCTGCTCCAGGCTCCTGCTGGGGACGTGCTGCACCACAGCCCTGCCCTGCCAGGGAAATTCCTTTCTGCTGCTGCCCAGGCTGGGCCTCCCCAGCTGCCCTTGTGCGGGGTGCGGAGGTTCAGGGATATCACACCACAACCAATATGATCCAGTGAAACCAAATTTATTATCCCTAAAAAGACTATATTTATAATAAATCTCTACTGTCCACGTGTCTCTAGCTAATACATGATTGGTTAATCCTAGCTGTTTACACATCTAAATTAGAATGCTGATTGGATCACCTAATTTTTCACGCGTCTTGCTGTCGTCTTCTGGCCCACTCATGGTTCAATTTTTTCCTTCTTTCCCAAGCTTGCTGTCAAACTTGCTGAGTCCTGATGACTCTTCTTGTATTTTTCTCAAGGATATACCAACCCCATTTCTGAATATGTCCATTATCCATTGTTTGTGAATGTGTCCATTGTCCATTAGTACAAGCAGGTTGGATTGTGCATCGGCTGAATATGGCCCTTGTCTAGCCAGAACTCCCCAATCTGCAAAAAACTCTCAACAATTCCCCGGTTTTGTTTTTGCACAAGCCAGACTGATTTAAAAGCACGCTCAATTATTTTCTGCACAGCAAGGCACTACAAGCAGAATTGAAAAAAGAAGACAAAGTATCATTATGCCAAAGGGTACTAAATCCTTGAGCCAGCCTGTTATTCCCCAGGATTTTAGCCACTCATCAAAAGAATTCTCAACCACTGTGAGCTTTTTCATATTCTCCTTAAGGAATGACAATTTCTTGTCAATAGATCCAGAGTGGTCAGAGAGATTCATGCAACACATCCCTTCAAAATCTTCACGCTCATCTCCTTGTGCTAGCAACAAAAAATTTATAGCAGTCCTATCCTGTAACACAGCGTGGTGTATGCTACCTACATCAGTGGTAAGCTCATTCCGGATTGCAGATGTAATGTTAATTTGTTTTCCTGTCCAACAAGCCAATCATTTGAATGATATAAGGGCCTGTGATGAAGCTAATCCTGGTGTAAAAAGTGATGCCAGGATAACCGAAGGCCAATTCCACAATTCTACATTATCCTTGCAGTCTGAGCCTAATAGATGCTCACTACATTTTGGACGTTGGAATTTGTGCCTGATGTCAAGCATCTGTTGAATGCTAGGGGCAAACAGTGTCAATTTCCCAAATTAGCATGGTCCTCCTAATCCTTTCTGAGGAATTGCAGGCCAAGCTTTATCTCCACCAAAGAGAAACAAAAGTAGAAAAAAGTTATTGCAGAAGCTATTGTAGAAGGGGCTTTTCTCTCCAATGATGTAGAAGCTTTTCTTGTAGTAACTAATGCTGCAAGTAGAGTTTGAGAACCTTTCGACTGGAAGATTTTAGAAAAGATGAGCTGCATTTTCACAATTTGGTTGAAAATGCCAACTTGCACAGTCACTTCTGCAGTATATTTTTCCATCTAACGCATTAATTCCAGCTGATGTGCATACCCTAATCAGACTTAGAATGCCACCCCATCAGCAGGTGATGTTTCATAAAAGCTGGGAGGAAAAGTGTGCTCAAGAAGCAGCAAGACCTAGAGTGAAGGGTGATCCTCTGTATGGTTTAACAGCACAACAGTTACTTGGCAAAAGGGCCCTGGGCTACTGCCACTGCCCAGGCTAGGAGCATTGATCAAGTCTTACAGATGAGCCAACAAATAGCATGTAATGCATTTCTTGCACTTCCAGATAAGTTACAACTATGTCTTTTACACAGATTTGTCAAAGAAAGAATGAAGACTTTGATAAATTTGTAGACAAATTGCATGAAGCTATCTATAATAATTCTGATTTAAATTAAGACACAAAGATACAATTGGATGGACTTTGGGATCATTTCTCCATTCCAAATGGCTTTCCCTTCAGTCACAAGAGCCTTCCATCTGTTCCAAAAATTGCCTGCTGAAACTCTTCTGCTCCCTTCCAAATCAGTTCACTACTCCAGCATAACCCTTGAAGCACAAACAGATGACTCTTCAACTAATTATAGTAGAAAAGAAGGGTATTTATTGCAGCCCTGGTCACCTGTGAACTAGTTTCCAAAGACACGTGCAAGGAGTTGCAGACTCCTGCTCTCTATTTCTACAGAAAAGGTTTTACATTAGGTTTCTAAGGACCCATAATACATAATTATTACCTGCCTGCTTCGCATTTTTATCAGCTGAATATCTATTACAGCTGCGCAATTGTATTCCCTTAACTGGATCGGTGAGATTTTTAAATGAGGGAGTGGTTGTATGGGAGGAAGAAAGCAGTCTTCCTCATGGTGAACTCTCCTCCCATGGCCAGTTGGCAAGACCTTGTGACCTGCTGCTCATGGTCCAAGCTTCTCCTAACTGTTCAATTATTCTTAAGGCAAGGTCTTTCTATGGTCTCAGCTTCTTCACAATTGCTTCCTCCATCCCTGTCACTCCTAGCTTTATGTTCCTCATATATTTGGTACTCTTTAACTAAGGCACATGATTTCTGCTAGCTGTATTACTAACTTAGCTTCTTACCTCATTTTAAAATCTTAACTAAAATATGCAATCTTCTACTATCCCAATTCTATTCCCAGCTGGGCCCTCGACCCATCTGCACTTTTCAATTATCCTCATTACATTTTCAGCTAACCCCTTGACTCACCTCAGGCACATCCCCGACTGCCTCTCTCCCAGCAGCTCAGAGCTGCATTGCACAGCGCTTGCTGTGCACCACAGAGCACAAAGCAGGCTGGCCTGGTGGGCCTGAATATTTCTGCCAAACACTCTGCATCTCACACCTTTGCTCTGGCTCAGTGCAGAACTGCAGGGTTGCAGGCGCTTCCTCCCAGAGCTGCGTGAGGCGCTGGCTCCTGCAGATGGGCCCTGCCAAGCTGTCCCTGCCTCACGCTGGCCTCGCTTCCCTGGCACAAGTGCCGGGCCTGAAGGAGCTGCCCTGTGCTCCAGCCTGCCGAGCAGCCCGGCTCCCTGCCCCGGTGCCCAGAGTGCTGCACACACTGCTGGCCTTTGCCAGGAGTTGCAGGGCAGCTGGCAGAAGAGGAGGAATCCTCAGCCAGCCCAGCGGCCCGCGGCTGCCCTTGGCCTTTCTCTGCTCCTGGGCACACTCCAGACGGCCATGGCCTCCAGGCCGGGCTGTGCCCAGCACGGCTGCGCTTCCCCTCGGCAGCAGCCAGCTGCCACCTGGGCCCTGAGAGCGGAGGATTCGCCCGCTCCCAGCAAGAGGCACCCAGGGCCCGGCTGCTGCCTCTTGCAGCTCCAAGGGCCTCCTTCCAGCCTGCCTCTGCCGGGGCTCAGGCTGCTCCGGCCTCTGCCGGGGCTCTGCTGGGGCTCCAGCCCGGGCAAGGCCGGGCCCGCTCTCACCTCACAGGCGCTGACAGCTCTGCGCCACAGGAGACCTTCCCGAGCACTCTCTCTGATCTTTCTGCTTTCTCACTTGAGCAAGGCTCTCCTCCAGCCAAAGAGATTATTGCATTTAGGGATACAAATCCAAGTGGCAGGAACCCCATTGCTCTCCAGTCACAGCTGAAGGCCTGCATCTGCACAGGGTGTTTGGGCTGCCTCATTCTTCCTTTGGTTTTGCCTTCAAATGCCATTGCCCTTTTTGCCTCAACTAGAAATACCACAGCTGTGCCATAACCAGCCAGTGGGTCATATTCCAAAGGCAGTGTGGTCTGGAGAGGATGAATGAAGAGGAGCCTTCCTCACTTATGTAGAAGTCCATCCGAAAATCCTTCATTTTTTGCCTCACAATTGTCATGAGAAAAGACTACCGAAGGGTTAAAGCTGCTGAGCTGGTTGAGAAAGAAAGTCTCCTGCTTATCTAGTGTGTTCACAAGTGATGTTTGCAGAACACGCCATGCTGTACTCGAAGGGGGCATGCTGCCCTTTTCTGGACAATTGAACTGGACTTTCTTCCAAACTCCTGAGCTGGCTGGACTGAGCTCTGGGGTGGCTCCCCCCATGCTCCATGAGAAGACCCCTCTTGCCTGTCTTCAACCACTGTGATGGACCAACTGAGATGAGAATCCCCTCATCAAGGAACCAAGAACCCCTCTGGCACCCTATTGTCACCCCCATGGCACCCCCATGGCACCCCCCTGGCAACCTCCTTCCAGAGACTGGGACTGCACTCCCTCCCAACTCAGGGAGGGGGAAAACTTAACGTACATGTGAGCATTCGGCCATGAAAACAATGGACTTCTCCCCTCCATGGAAACCTAATTTCAGTTACCTTCCCCCAACCAAGAACAGTATATATATTGGGGTTCGGCCCGACTGTCCTTTGAGTACTCCCCAAGACGTGTACCAGCGAGTTTCGGCGGCGGGACCCCGAAGACATCACGTTTTGGTAGCTATACCCCATTCCCTGACCTCCTTTCCTCCCTTTTTCCTTGTCTTACCCTTCTCTTCCCCGGATCCCTTAACCAAACGCATATTTAGCTGTGGTTATAATCAATAAATTGCACCTTTTTGATTTGTTACTGCAAAACCCCTGTGCCTTGTGTTGGTTATTTTTGCACCCAAAAATCATTCGTCACCCGTTTATTTCGGGCGGACCTTCACAACTTATGAAACCATATTAAAAAAGCCATATGTGTGACTTAGTACCAATAAAAAACAATTGGTAATTCAGAAGGAAATGTTGAATTTTCTGAAGGGGTCAGAAGGAGGAGAATCTTCCAAGTGAGTTGATGTTTCAGAAACTTTATTAATTACAACTCTAATCTATAATTCTATGCTACAAATCTCTTTAGCAACCCTACTCCACAATCCTACTCTAAATTGGTAACAGAGATAACATCTTGACATGATTGCTATGTTCTCGTCTCCTAGGGTTAGGCTTAGGTTTAGGCTTAGGCTTAGTTTTAGGCTTAGATTTAGGTTCAGGTTTGGGTTTAGGTTTAGGCTTTGGCTTAGGCTTGGGGTTGGGGTTAGGGAAAGGGTAAGGGATAGAGATAGGGATAGGGTTAGGGTTTGGGTTAGCATTTAAGGTTAGGGTTAGGTTTTAGGTTTAGAGTTTAGGGTTAGGGTTATTCGTCTTCTTCACTGAGTTGATGACTTGTGCCAGGATGAATGGTGGCTTGGCTGAAGTTACAAATGGATGCTGTCCACCGGAAAAAAAAATACAACAAAGAACAGTGAACCATTACTTTCCAAGCTCATTGCTTCAGGGACTCAATCAGGATACATCAAGTTCCTGGAAAGACCCAGAAAGAGGAGCAATGGCACCATCTGCTCCCCAGTCATCCCCAATGTGCAAGACCTTGCCATCACAGGCAAACCTGGCCCAGAATCCCACTCGTCTGTTTATTGTGATGTCTTCATCATGCTGGGATTTTTGCCCTGCCAGTGCTCTAGAAATGGCGCTTTCTGTCCCTGGGTTTTCTTCCTTTCAGGAAACTCCAATGACTCACATAGGTGCCTGCCTTTGAAAGACAGGCACTGTGCTGATTCCCACAGGGACAGAAAGCAGTGTCTGCCTTTCCATGCCCGGCCCCTCGTGTGCTGGATGGCACCTTCCTTCCCAGCAGGGCCAGCCCAGTGGCACTGGGCCCTGCAGTTCCCTCTCTGCCACACAACCTGGCAGTAACCCTGGCACAGTTCCCGTCTGCTTGAGCGTGCCAGGCAGCAGATGGGGCTGGGACAAGTCCCTCCCAGCTGTCCCTGTTTGCGTGGCAGAAACCTCTGAGGGTGGGATGGGGGGCACAAACCAGGGCCCCTCAGAGGCTCACAGTGAGCCCCCCACAGCCCCTCCGGCCCACAGCCAAATCTCTGACCCCTAGGCTGGGACTGGCTTCCTTGGGTTCCTCCACCACCATTTCATGTCTCTGTACCCTGCATTGCTCTACTTCAATTCTTTTGCCATTAGATAAAACTGAACACTCCACCAAATCACAGAAGAGGGCAACAGAAACAGTCAGAGGACAGAGCACCTCTCCTCACAGGAAATGCAGAGGGAGCTGGAGTTATTCAGTTTTGTGAAGAACAGGCCCCAGGGACACTTTATTGCCACTTTCCAAGACTTCAGAGTGGCTTTGAAGAAAGTGGGAGACATCTTTTTTAACAGGGCCAGTTACAATAGGATATGGACAAATAGTTTTAAACACTAAGGGCATCTAATCAGAATAGGTCTAAGGAAGAACTTGTTTACTCGGAGCATGGTGCCACCCTGGCACAGCTTACCCCAAGAGCTTGTAGGTGCCCCATCCCTGCAACCATTCCGGCTCCAGTGGCAAAGGGCTCTGAGCAACCCGATCTCTTTAAAGATGTCCCTGCTCACTGCAGGACACTTGCACCACAGGACATTTACAGGGCCCTGCCAGCCCAGCCCAGTCTAGGATTCCTCACCATTTTCATCTGAAGAGCAGCAAGAGTGGAGGTGAGGAGGAAGGGGGCTCATCTGCTGCCTTGGGCTTGAGTGGAGGAGGAGCCCATCCCTCAGAGCCTGTTTCACCTGCAGCCCCTTCACATTTTACCTGCAGGAGCTCCTTGGCAGACCAGCGCTGCTCCTCGTCTGTCTGCAGGCAGCAGCTCAGGAAGTCACGCAGCAAAGCCGAGAGGAGCTTGGGCTGCCGCAGCTGTGGAGTCCCTACTGTGGCTATCAGGTATGTAGCCTGGAGAGAAAGGAGACACCAGGCTCCACCTCCTGCTTTCACATCTCTAAGGCTCTCCCAGCTCCCTTTGTTTAACCTCTGTTCTTCAGTGGCAGTTTCTGCCCTGGCACAGACCCAGAGATGACTTTCCTTTACCAACTGCTCTCATGGACATGGGAGTCAAGTAGGTTCTTCTTCTTCTTCTGGTGATATTCTTCACCTTTGTGTGTGTGGGAGGGAGAAGGGATGAGACAGAGAATGGGAATGGTTGGAGGGAAGGGTCCTGTATTCTGCATCTTCTATGAACTCAGTGACTTGATTCTCCAACCAACCTCACTTCTGTCCTCTTGTCACCTATTTCTGCCCTCCTGCAGCCCATCAGTTCTCAGAATCACAGAAGTGTAGAATATGGGGAGCTGGAAGGGGCCCATCAGGACCATGGAGTCCAGCTCCTGGCGTTGCCCAAGGGTCACACCAAGTGCCTAGGATTGTTCTCCAAATGCTCCTTCAGGCCTGTCAGGCTTGGTGCTGTGACCACTGCCCTGGGCAGCCTGTTCCAGTGCCCAACCACCCTCTGGGTGAAAAACCCTTTTTCCTGATATCCAAACTAAAGCTCCTCTGACTCAGCTTCCTGCTGCTTCCTGGAGTTCTCCCAGTCTGTCAGATTTTCCTAGATGTGGTGACTGATGGGGAAGGGAAAGAGCCTGCAAAGGCCAAGGATAGAGCCTTGTGCTTTTGTGGGCAGAGGGACAATTGCAATTGCAGCTGTGAGCAGTGTTTGGTATTTCACAGTTCTAACCACAGAGGCCCAGGGAAAACCATGTCTCCTCATGATGCCATTAACTTGGGAAATGAGGAGGGTCCTTGCTGGGGCGTGGAGCACATGGGGAACAATCTGCTGGGTGTGGCACAGCCTGCACAGCAGGTGCAGCTCCTGCCAAAGGAGCCTTGTGTGACTGTCCTGGCTTAGAGCTCTACTTTCTATGCAAACTGATGTTTCATGTTAGCCTTGAGAAGATGAATCACTTTACAGGCACCTCCACAGGCTGACAGCCATGGGACAGTTGAAGCAAATGCTGCCTTAAATGTTGGTGCTGGGCCTGATAGTTCCCAAGAGACACTCTCTAGAGCAGGACAGCCTGGCTAAACTGCCTGCCCCCCTTTCCTCAGCTTTGCAATAGGGTAAAACATTCAGATGGATCCATTGCCAAGCCCCACAGAAGAAACAGGCTGCATTGCTGGATATTCTGCAACTTCACAGCCCACCACGTGTTTTCCCTGCATTTGTTGTTTTCCAAAGGTCTGCAGATTTGGGGATAAATGGGTGGAAAGAGCCTCAGTCCTGCTGTAGCTCTGTGTACTGGGTGCTCTCTGATGGGTCAGCATCAATTGTCCTTAATTTCTAAATTATTCATATGTCATCTATTTCTTTAATCTTTCTCAGAGTAAATACTGTGAAAGAAACTGAGTATCAGACAGTGCAGGGAGACTGAATTCCTCCCTCTTCCGTGCAGGCAGGCCTAGTGTGCAATGCTACCTTTGTGTTTAGCTGAGGACAGAGCCTTGTGCAGGTGTCTGAAGGCGCAGGGAGAGCCCGGGCTCCTTCCCCCAGCAAGGGCAGGGAGCAGCTCTGGCCAAGGCCGGCGCTGCCGCTGCTCCTTGTCCCTGTGCCCAGGGTTTGCTCTCTCCTCCCCAGCAGCCGCCCCGCCCCGGTGCGCGAGTGTGCGGCCCAACTCCTCCTGTCCCTGGTGGAGAGAATTGGAGTCACCCAGCTCGCAGGCACCCCCAGGGCTGAGAGGCTGCCACACGTGGCAGGGAAGCTTGCTCAGGACTGCCACAAGGACACAAGGTAATGATCTGCATTCACCTCCCAAAACAGGAAAGCCGTTTTGTGTCTGGCTGTAAAGGTGAAACCACACAAGAGTGGAAACTAAAGGGAATATGAAGTTACCTCACGGTGTGAATAAGGGTCATAGAATCATGGAATATGCTGAGTTGGAAGGGCCCATCAGGGTCATCGAGCCCATCTCCTGGCCATGTGCAGTGACCCCAAGAGTCACTCCATGTGCTTGAGAGCATTGTCCAAACTCTTCTTGAGCTCTGTCAGCCTTGGCACTGTGACCACTGCTCTGGGCTGCCTGGGCAAATGGCTGTGCTGGGAGACCTGAGGTTGGCCAGCAAAAAGGAGCATTGCCACCTTTTTCCTGTGGCTTGAAGGATTCTTTACTGAGATCAAAAGAGCTCAGATCACCCAGTCCAACAGTTTTGTTGGGCCTTAGGTGCACAACACAAAGCCAAAGTGTTGGCTAATGTTCATCGCTGAAGGATCCCAACATCCATTTCTCATTAATTTCAGACTTTGCTAGAAATATTTCAGGGGTCTTTAGCCAACATATTCAGTCTTTCTAAACTTGTTCTGAAGATTTCTAGAACGCTGTTATCTTTGGCTCAGTGAGCTCCACATTTTTTCTTGAAGAAAACTGTGGTTTCCTAGTGGCAAAATCAACCCAAACGACCAAAATTCCCTTCCTTTGGTGATGAAATTCCCATGAATAGCTGCCAAGAACACCAGAGCCACTAGCTGTACCTGTGCATACCCATAGTATAGAACAATCAATAGGATGCATGAGGTGTTTTGTCCTGGCTTCCCTGCCAGTTAAAGAAAGGCAAATTATTGTGCAATGGCAGCAAGACACTGCTAATAGGCTCTGACAACAAAGCAGATGTGTTTTGCTTGTTTCCTGGGATCCTTTGATGCCACAGAAGCACATCCCCAGTTTCAGAGTGAAATGGTATTTTTCTGTGGCCCCACATTCTCCTCTTGCCTCTTGTGTTCAGCTGACAGCACTGTGCAGTGTCAAGTGAGGTAAATCTCCCTCTTTGCTGAGTAGGCAATGCCTTCTTATGCAGGGATTGCACCTGATGAGTTTAAGGTATCAGCCTCTTCTGTTAACACTCTTCCTTTGTTTGCTCACTTTTCTTTTGTTTCCTTCCTGCCTGCCTTCCTTCCTTAGGCATTATGGACAGGAGATGGTGAAGATGTTGCTGAATCATCAACAATTTAAAATGCTATTGGAACAATCTCTTTCCCCCCGTGACCTGGAAGATATTCTGACAAGAATTAAGACGAAAGTAAGTGCTTGGCAGGAGAAATGTCTCCTTTGTGCAAGTATTGCCACTGCTAATATGAGATCAAACATACCCAATCTGTCTTTAGCTCATTCCTCTTCTGCTGAATCATTTTGCTCCTTGGAATGAGCTGTTAATCCTCAGCCTGTTCATCAGCAGACCACAAAGGAACTGATATTATTAGGGGAAAATTGGGTTTTTGAATATTTTCAATACTGGTCACAAAGAGGAAAGGGAAAGAGGAGAAAACGGGTTTACATTTAAGCATAAGCCCCCACCATGCTCTCCCTACTCTGCCCCCTGTAAAGCAATTAAGTGAGAATTGTGCTTCTGAAGATAACAGTCTTTGCAAAGGCCACTGGAAGTAGTAGTGCCAAGAAAATTCCCAAATTTACAAAAGATGTCCAGGTCAATCCTAGTTACTGCAATTACTGTCTGTCTTTTGGGAATACTGCCCTGCTGTCCAGCCATGTGGGGCTGGAAGAAGCTTGGTGAATTCAGCAGCATTCAGTGGAAAATCCTTTGTTTGTTTGGGAGGGGATTTTATATTTTTAATTGACATTACAGAAGGGAGCCTGCCTTTGTGCAGGCACAGGGAGAGTGAGTGTTGAACCAAATCAACTTCCAACACAATGGGCCAAAGAGTCCAGTTTGTTCTGCTGCTTCCTTCACGAACACTCGTTGCCTGCCAGTTTGCATTATTTCCATTTATACTCAAGACTAAGGAATTTAGGATTTTAGACTGCTGCTGAGTCTGGTAGCACCCATAACCTGCCTTGGGCTATTGAAAACAAAGAGTTGGCTTCACTGAATCTCTGGTCTGTTTCCATCTATAAATTAGGAAATGTTTCCGAAAGCCTTGGTAGCAGTGATCCTGGTTCTAACTTGTGTTTTCAACAGGGAATTTCCTGGTTTATACTCTAAAGATTGATGGGGTTTCTCTGTGTCTTTGTAGGGCATGGAAAACCAGAAGGCTGAAGGCCCATCTGTCAAGGAGCCGGTGAAGGAGAGGAACGATGGCTCAGAGGAGCCCCAGGCCACATTGTCTGCTGGCAAACGGTACTGAGCACTTTTGTCAGATGTGACAAAGCACATGACAAGCTTTACATGCCTCTTCCTCAGGAAAAACTGTCTGGCAGAGATGACCAATGCCACAGATTGTTTCCTTTCCCTACAAATGCTCTAGGATAAAAAATGTCTACTTGTGCATTGTGCTGAACACAACTTCTCTGGAGGGGTTTCCACAAAAATGGAGAGACAAACAGACACCCACTGGTGGCAGCTCAGACGATCCAGTGCATGGCAAGGGCAGTGTTGTGGAGGCTGGGAGAGAGCCAAGTTTCTGCTGCATGACTTGGGACAAGTAAATTCAAACAGGGCTTTTTTTTCACCTGAGTGGAGTCTTTTTCAGATGAGTGTTTTGATGAGAAATCTCAGTCTGGAAGCAAGATGCCATTCCACAAAGATGCAGTTCTCATCGGTGTGGTTTGGCCTGGAGGAATCATGGTTTCCTTACCCTCAAACAGTGCCAAGTTTGAGTAGTAAGGAGCAAGGCAATTCCTGAACAACTTCAGTCAACAGGTGTCTCAATGTGGACTCTTTGCCTTGATATTCCTGTCCTTCATGGAATTTGCTTGATGGACAGCATGTTTGGTTTATTTCCCCCTGTGCTGCAATCAGCATTTAAGACAGGAATTTGCTCCTTGCTGTCTCTTCATGGCAGCTGCAGAGCTGCTTGTACCTGTTCTCCTCTGATAGCAGAGGGGATTTATTTAGCTCTGTCCTGCTCAGCAGTGGCAGGAAAGTGACCACATGCCTCAGTAGCACAGCTGGCATCTTCCTGTGCTCATGGAAGAGACAGGTTGATCAGGAGAATTGTTCCCAGTGGGGTTTTTAAGCTGTGCATCTGGTCTCCAGGGAAGCAAATGAAATGTGAGCGTAGTTCTGGGATGTCTGCCTTCTGTTTTTATCTCCCTTACTGATTTTCTGAATCCTTCAAATATGGCCCTGTTTATCTGTTCAGAATGCATCTGAGCTACTTTTCCAGATTGTCATGTCTGGTTGCAGAGACACTTCTCCGGAGTGATGAGTTTCCTTATTCTAAGACACACACGTCCCATATGAGGAGGCATTTAAACTTGGCAGTAGTGTCTCTCTTTCTCCACAAAGCAAAGTGACCTTTGTGCCCTGGCAGCCATCTGAAGACAGATCAGATGCATCTCAGCCTTGGTTTTCCTGAGTGAGCACTGGTGAGAATGTCACTGGCAGATTGTCTCCTGTAATGATTGTCATGAGGTCCATGTTGTTCTTCAGAGCCACATGACTTTGCAGCTTGAAATCACATAATTAGGAAAGCTGCTCAAGATGTTTTGCTCACAATTAACTGCAGGTATTGTCTGTGGCTGCAGCTGTCTCCATAGAGAGCAGCAGGCACGACTTTCCCAGGCATTTTTCTGGGGAAGGCTGTGAGAAGATCAGAGAAAAGAATGAGAAACAATTCTTATCCTCACTTGCTGCACCTGTTGTTGTGAATGTGTGGAATGTGTTATGGAGATTTGTTTACCAAAGGGTAATTTCTTAATTGGCCACTGGTGATGGTGTTTTGGATTCAATTGCCCAGTCTGGTCTGTCTGTATCAGACTGTCTGTGAGGGCAATGAGTTTCAGTATAGTATAGTATAGTATAGTATAATAGAGTGATTGATCAGCCTTCTGGAATCATGGAGTCAATGCTAATGATTTCCACTATGGGGATGCCATGCTATGATAATTATCACCACGAGGCCCTCATTTGGTTTTATTTTCCAGGGTGAAATCTCCCTCTGATGGACACCTCCTACCCCGTGCACAAGCCCAGGTCACGTCACCTCCAGCTGTGGAAGAAACGGAGCTGCTCCAGAAGCTTTACCATCTCCTGGAAGCCAAGGGGTTTCAGGCACGGATGGAAGGAGTGGAACTCCTCCTAGACCTGTGCAAAACCAGCCCCCAGCTCATCTCCACCAACATTGCCCAAGTATGTAGGGTATCTTTGCTGCTCCTTTCCTTTAGCTCCTTTCCTCAGCCTGTAGCAGCAAAGTTAATTCAGTGTGTCTTGGCACTCTGTCCTGGCTGTTTGGGACACGCTGGTCCCTCTCACCCAGACAAATGTAATTCAGGTCCAGGCTTCAGGACAAGTTATTTCAGTCCAGCTGTATTTGTCTGGCAGGTGCCTATTGATGCTGTTCATCAGATGATGGCAGAATTTTCTGCTGGTGTAACTGCTGCTCTCTCCTACTCCCAGCTGGGTGAAGTGAAGGGAATCCAGCCCCTGAAAGCATGGCAATTGTTCTCTAGACCAAAAATGGGTTTGCATAGGGAAGAGAAGTATCAGGCTGGGTTGGTTTAAACCCAGTTGTTTCATTTAAGAATACTTCTATATACTCCATCTTGTCTTACACAGGCACAGCTCTGGCTGCTCATTTCCATCCTTGTTCCTATTCCTCTTGGTAAAGACAGTGCTCACCCTTCTTGGGGGTCTGTTTTTCTCTTTGGAAAAGGAGGAAAACAGCTAAGGACTCATCTCTGCCTTCTCCTCCCAGCTTTTTCCCTTTTTCCAGGGAAAGGTGCCTGATAATGAGGCTGTCAAGGGACTGAACCTGCTCTAATGAAAGCTGTACAGCACATGACATTTCAGAAGTCCACCTGTTACTTAGAGAAATTGTCTGGATCCTGGAAGAGTTGATCAGGGCCCTGCTCTTCTCCAGACACTGGCTCTGAGACAAACAAAAGAAAACTTAGATCTCCTCCAGCCATAGTTTTGGCAAAATCATAATTGCCCTCAGTACTTGAGGCAACTGTATAGAAAACCAGGCATTGTAAACATCTGCTTCCACTCAAAGCAAAGGTACCCTTTAGCTCTAATAAATGGAATTGATTTAATGATTTATAGATGGAGAGAAATACCATAGGAACCATTCCGTCCCCAGCCAAACCTCCTAAAAACAGAAGAAAATCTTTCAACAAGCATGAGGTTGTGCCACCATTCCAGTGAGTGGCCCACAGGAAAACAGTGAAATTGTCCAAGCGAGTGCTGCCCTGACAGAAAGGATCACTTTCATCTTTGACATTGCTGACCGCTACAGCCACTCTTCAAACAGGGGCATTTGAATCCAGCTTTCACATTGCTTGTTCTCTTCACAGATTTTTGAATATTTTGTCCTGAGAATATCTGATAGCCACGAGAAAGTGCAGCAGAGGGTGCTGGATGTGCTGGCTGAAATCACAGGAGCCCTGAAAGATGCCTTGAACCCGGTGATCATTGGTTTGGTGGAAGGAATAACAAAGAACCTGAACTCAAAGGATCCCAGGGTTCGTGGGGCAGCTGTGAAAGCACTGGGAGAATCCATTGCTCATTTGGGTAAGGCTGAGCCCTGGCAGGGACTCTCCTCAGCTTCGTCTCTGTCTGTCCTGCACAAGAGAGCACTGAGTGCCTTGACAGCTGCTCTTGTCTGTGGAACACTGCAGCTGACACCCACCAGAGGCTGTGCAGGTGCAGTCCTTATGCACCATCCCCAACAGGCTGGAATGGGATCAGCATTTCCCAACAGTCCCAGGAGCCCTTGGCTCTGTGCTGCTTGTCTGAAGAGCAAGTCCTGGGCTACAGCTCTGCTACAGTTCAGAGGCAAAGGGGGTTTGGAGTTTGCTTGGGCCCCGTCTGACTTCCCAAATGAACAGCTTTGCTGTTGGCATGAAGGGACACTGACCCATCAGAGCTTCTGCAGAGCAGCCACCTGGAAGGCTCTACATCAGAGGCATTAGCTGCCTATTTTCCACTTTTCTTCTTTGTCTTCTGTTTTCAGAGGGGAACTTGTGATTCACCAAGTCCATTTTTTTATATCAAACAGGTATAAACCCAGCTGTCAAGGATGCCTTGTTCCACGTGTTGTTTTGCATGGGGCAAGATGGCCACAGCAATTAACTACATAGGCAAGGGCTGTTCTAAATTCCTTTGCCACACAGATTTATGTCAGCTCTGAGAATGCTGCACTGGGGAAATATGCCTGAAAAAAGGAGTGTTGAAGAGGCAGGTCTTCAAGGGGAGCTTCCACTTTCTCCTCCCCAGCTGCTCTGTGAACTCAGGAACTGCCTGACTCAGTGCCTTTCTGTGTCCCAAGTATGGGGCTCTTCCTTTGTGCTCGGGGATGCAAAACCTTTTCACTGCTTCTATGTGACTGAACTCCTGAGGTCCCTGATGTGAAATGTTTTAACACAGCTCCTGCTACAGCAGACAACTTTGGATTTACAACTGTGAGAGGAGAGCTTTTCTTTTGGAATTTAAAACCCTGCCAAGTAGGCTGGAAGGAAAGAAGAAAAGGATTCAAAACCCAGCAGAAATGTACTTTATTTTATAAAATGGGGTTGGCCCTGCCCTTTCTCCTATGACCTGAGAAAAGTGAGCAGAAACGTGTGTTTCCCTTGTAGATAAAGTGTCCCTGCTGAAAGAGTTCAGCTACCAATGGAATCACCTGAGTGGCCAAGCCCTGCTGGATGTCACCGAGCGGATCACAGGTTTGGCCTCCCCTTCTGAGCCCAGAGCTCTTCCCAGGGAGCATTTACAGGGAATGCCTGTGAGCAGACAGCAGAGCAGCTCCTCCAAACCAGGAGGTGCTGAGCGTGTCCCTGCTGCCCCATGGCCAAGGCAGGTGGGTTTGGCAGGTTTTCCCTGGCTGCTGCAGGGCTGGGCAGCACCTGAGATGGGGGCAGCGCTCGGCCTGGGGCTGAGCTCTCACTGGGGCATCTCAGAACCACCTCCAGCAAAGGGAGGGCTCAAAATGCCCCAGCTGGCTCCTCTCTGGGGAGCTCAGGGACATCTGTGATCTTTGAGGGGAAATTGTGGCAAATGCTGTTTCAGGGCATCAGTTTGTTTTCTCCTCACAGAATTCTTGTTTTTCTCTTGGAAAGTTTTGAGGCTGAACCGTGCAGGGCCTGGGGGTCACAGCTTAGGCCAGAACTCAACAGAGGTACCAGAGGCACGGGTTTAGTGCAAGGCAGCCTCTGGGGCACAGGGACAGAAGCAGAGTGCTGAGGCTCCTGCCTGTGCTGCCAGAGGGGCCTTGGACTGAGCCTTTCAGGGTGTGCAAACAGTGTCTGCCCGGGTCAGCGCTGCCCAAAATGCTACAAATGCAGCTGATAATTGATTCCTCAGCGGAGCTTGCTATGTCAGCAATAGACAAGGAATGGAAAAAGGATAATCTCAATATATAGTGGAGAAGATTACTGATAGCCTTGCTTTAACTGGGGCTAAATCCACTGCTAATTATGCCAACATCTTTAAATGCAAGGTTTAATACACTTTGTGTCTTTATTAGGAGTCTCAAAAGGGCATGTTTAGCAATTGGGAATGTCAAAGGGCCTTAAAGACCATTTGAATAAAGTAGATCTCCAGCAATAGGGAATTTAGTTTAGCAGTTCTTTTGATATCTTTTTCAAATAAAGGAATTAACCATAAATTATGAGTACTTTAGAAAGAGCAGATGTTCTCTCTAGTAGGAACAGACAGCTGTTCCTCACGTTCAGTAGTCACCGATGTCTTTAATTGCATTTAAACTCAAATGCATTCTCATTTTAAAATGGGTACCACAACCCTTTCCTGCGTAGCAGAATTTGTTTTGGGTACTTGCAGGAGCTCTTTCAATGTTGATGACTGCTGGTGGATTAACAGCATAGAGAAAATGAAGTCTCTTCCACCACAGAATATTAAATGGCTGCTAGATAACATTTTGTCTGATCAGAAAATAAGAATGGTCTCCAGAGCATTTCAGGTTTTGATCTCTCAGCCAAATCTGCCATGCAAGAAGCCTGTTGGTAGTAAATATTTGTCTGTGTTTGATAAAATTCAGTTCAGAAAATGGACAGAGAGGTTTCAGAGACAATACGAGGAAAGACTCGTTTTTTGGTTACATTTCAGTCCCCTGTGTAGCATTTTTATTTCTCTATGCCCCTATTCAAGTGGACATTATAAGAAAAAATGCCATTTACATTGAGAGGGGAAGTGGCATTAAAAGGTGGAGATGTCCAAATGCCCGGGCAATGGGGTTTGGGTAATTATCTAAGACGCCTGAGGTTTGAAACAGCTCTTTGTAGGAAGCCCCAAAAGCATTCTGCCAAAGACACCAGCTGGCCACGGATGTTTCTCATCCAGCTGTCAGGCAGCAGCCATCTCTGGTGGGCTGGAGTTTTGAGGTGTGTTCTAATCCTGCCCTTTGCTGTGTGCCGCTGAGCACCGGGAAGAGCCAGATTAGACATTTGGCACTTGGCATCAAAGTTACAAAAATGGAATCATCCCTTTTATTAGAAATCTCTCCATTTCCTCTCTATGGTGCATTTCCAAATCTTCAGTGCGGGTTTAGACAACTTCTTAATGGAAATCAAAGGCAATTGGACATTTCATTCATTGCTCATGCAGAGATTGTGAAATAATTTAGTAAAGGTAGGAAGTCTTCCGCAGGGACAAGGGCTCTGGTTGGAGCAATTAGTGCTGAGGGGTTGGTGGTTCTGTTTCCAGGATGATCAGCTGCTTTACCCCTTTCTGGACCAAGGGGCTCTGGGTGCTGTTTTGCTGCTCTTGGCCAGAGAGGCTGGCAAGAAGCAGAAGCAGAGGCAGATCCTTGTTGCAGGGAGGCTGGTGGGTAAGGAGCTGTGTCTCTGTCCCGGCAGTGCTTGTGCAGGGGGTTCATGCCAGGAGCCCTGAAGTCGCCCAGCGCGACGCCCTGCCCGTGCTCTGGTCCTGCCTGGAGAACAAGGCGCTGCCTGTGCGGAGCGCCAGCGTCCGCACCGTGGCCACCAAGCTGGCCTCTGCCCTCTGCAAGGTGATGGGCACCCAGCTGAAGGAATGTGCTGCCAGCAAGCCTCCACATGTGCGGGAAAACCTCTCCAAAATGCTGAGCTGGTGAAGGCAAGATGTTCTCCAGAAAGCTGAGGAAGCGCTGAGTTGGACACCTCTGGATTTACCTTTTGAGCTGTGCCAAAAATGACGAAATCCTAAGGAAGGGTGTGCATCTGCCCCCACTCTCTCCATCACATTTCCTAGTCATGGCATGGGGGCCTGGAGCAACTCCAGATGGAGGACAAGGTGAAGGCAATCATGGCTCAGCCACACGCAGAGGTGAGGGGGGAGCTGGGCCAATCTCTGCTGGCAGGAAGGGTCTTGTGGCAGCCCAGAGAGGCTGTGCACATTGCCAGGGAACAGCTGTGCCCTGCATGTGCCCCTGCAATGAGCTGTGCTGCTGCCAGTGCCCCTGGAGCTGTGGGGCTGCTGAGCTGTGGGGCAGGCAGAGGAGCAGGAGGGTGCATGTGCAGCTGAGCCATTCCTGGGGAGCACAGGGCTCTGGGCTCCCTGCTGTCCCAGGGCAGCCCAGAGGCCTGGCTGTGCCTGTGCCAGCTCTGGGCAAGTGGCTCAGGGTTTTGTCCTGGCCTGCCTCAGTGTCTGCCAGCAGGAGCATGTTTCCCTGTGCAGCTGTTTACACATCTCCAGGAAATGTGTCCCAGGAATTATGGAGCTTCAGATGCTTTAGGTTTACATGGTGGCCTCTGTTAAAGTTTGCCTCTCTGTTAAACTTTGTGTCTCCATTTTGCAGATCTGGCTGGTTACAGTCCTACCGAGAAGTTTTCTCCGGACACTTTCAATGTTCCCTCACCCACAAAGTCCTTGCCTCCCGTCCAGAAGAGCTCTCTTTCCTCCCAGCTCAGGAAGAAGCTGCCGCCTGTATGAAGAGTGTTTGAAGAATAGGATTGATGCATTAGGCTTGATAGTTACAGGTGTACATACGTTCTGATCTTTAGATGTAGTTTTGAATTAATGTCTTTTGATTTTGTCTTTAAGTTTTGATGACATATTTTTAATCGTATATATTTTATTTTGATGATGAAAAACAAAAATAAATAAATAACATTTAAATAAACCAGGAGGAGAATGTGAGACCATGACCTGCTAGCCTAGAGATTATGGGAGTGCAGCTCATTCAGTGTGCCAGTGTCTCACCACATCCTTTACTCATTGGGCCTCTCCTATTCCTCTTTGGCCATGTTTTCTTTGTGTCATTTGTGCTGCTCTTTGTTACTTGGCATTACAACAGGGCCACACATTGACATGTTTGGGGGACAATGGATCCAAAAGATCCTGTATAGTCAAAGGTTTTCTACCTAGGTGTGTTCTGTGCTCACCAAAGGCCTGAGCAAAGAAACCAAGAGAAGTGTGCCCAAATCCCAAAGCTTTGCTCCTTTGCAATCTCCCACAGATCTGGCTCACAGGTGTCTTCAATCACAATTCCATAGGTAAGAAGAGGTCATGTATTTCACTGGGAAATGATGCACTGCTTTGGCAAAGTCACCTGTATGTATATTTACCCGGGACAGCAGTGCAGCTGTGTTGTTTGCACCTTGTTTGCAGAAGGATGAGTGCCCTGGGAGGCCAATAACAAGTGACAAGGGCTCCTCAAATCTGCACTGCAGCCTGGGCGCCATTCAGCCCAGAGCTAGGGGATCATTTGTTCCCAGGGACCAGTGCTTGCCAGTGGAATGAATTCCTGCACAGCTGGAAGAAGCAATTCTGGATTCAGCTGCAGCTGTTGGTGGGCTGCATGATCATTGACAATGCTGCCCTTCCAGAAATTATTCTGCAGTTTCCTTTCATAGTCATTTGAAGCTTTTAAACTTCACATTTCAATTTGCTTTGCCTTAGGGAAAACACTTCTGGGCCCAGTGCAAACTGTCACCTTTTGGCAGCCAAGTCCTCAAGGTTGCCAGCTTCTGATGTTACAGAATGTCACCTGGCTGAATGAGTTTGCTTAGCTCTGGGTCTAGTCCTGGCCTAGTAAAACAGTTGGTAGCTCTATACCTTCCTTTCTCTTCCTCCCTCTTTTTCCTTATTTTTCCCTTTTCCCCCAGTTCCTCCTCAATGCATTTTGCTGTGGTTATTCAATAAAGGTACATTTGTTTTGGTTATAGCAGCAACTCCCTGTACCGTGTCGGTGTTTTTTGCACTCTGAGATCAACCCACGAACTACCACAAAACCCGTTTGTAAGGACAGATCGTGACACTTGTATACATACTATAGAAACCTTCTATCAAACCTTAAAAATTCTCTACAAATTAATTTCCAACATTACTGGGCCTGGCACCGCCCAGCTCTGGTGTTTGCTGCCACCACCAGTGCCCAGATCTGGAAATTCCCTTGTTCTGGCAGAGCCAAGTCCAGCAATTTTCTGGTAAAGAAAGCCAAAATCTGGCAATTGCTGCTGCCAGCACTGGCAATGCCAAGATCTGGTGTTTGCTGCCACTGCCCGTACCCCAGTCTGGACATTTCTTATTCCAACACAGCCCAAGTGCAGCAATTTTTTGGAAAAAGAAGACAAAAAGCAGCAATTTCCTGGTGCCAAGACTGTCACCACCCAGACCTGGTGTTTGATGGCACTGCCCATGCCCAGATCTGGATATTTCCCTGTGCCAGCACAGCCCAAGTGCAGCAATTTGCTGGCAAAGAAAGCAAAACCAGGCAAATACCTGGTGCCTACACTACTCCGATCTTGTGTTTGCTGACACCGTCAGTGCCCAGATCCGGAATTTTTCAGATGCCTGCACAGCATAATTCCAGCAATTTCCTGGCACAGAAAGTTAATATTTGGCAATTTCTCAGTGCCAGCACAACCCAAATGCAGCAATTTTCTGGCCAAGAAAGCCAGAACCCAGCAGCTTCCCAGTGCTGCCACCAGCACCACCCAGATGGGGTGTTTGCTGCGCAAGTGCCCAGATCTGGAAATTTCCCAGTGCTGGGAAATTGCCCAAGTGCAGCAACTTGCTGGCACAGAAAGCCAAAACCCGGCAACTTGCTGCTACTGGGTCTGGCACCGACCACATCTTGTGTTTGCTGCCCCAGTACCCAGATTTGGAAAATACCTGGTGCCAGCACAGCCCAAGTCCAGTGATTTGCTGGCACAGAAAGCCATAATTTTGATATTTGCAGGTTCTGGCTCCAGCACCATCCAGCTCTGGTGTTTGCTGGGACTGCCAGTGCCCAAATTTGGAAATTTCCCGATGCCTTCACAGCCCAGGTCCAGCAATTTGGTTTTAGCTAGCTTAGGCAGAGAAGTTCCTCAGACTGTGGCTTTCCTTTTTCTTGGAATTATTTCAACCTGCTATGGAATGAAAACCCAGAAAAACACCAGCAGCAGCTCACACTTCTGGCCCACTGAGCTCTGGGACACTGCATTCCAGAACCAGAGGGACTTAGAAGAGACCAAGTGAGCCAACTACAACCCACAAAAAGGACTTTCTGAATTTGCCATCTCTTCAGCACTGTCAGAGGTTTTATTTAATATTATTCATTTTTCATGCTTGTGATTACTTTACTTGTGAAATAAAGTGGGGATTTTTCACTTTTCTCAAGGGAAGTCTTTTCCTGAACTAGTAGGGGGAGGGGCCGCTTGAACTTGCTTTCTAGATTGACCCCTTTTGGAGGTTTCCTCCCAAAATTTGCCCTAAACCAGCACAGTCACAATGAAAATGTCACCAGTGGCGGAATTTCCTGGTAGAAAGTCTTGTGACAGAAGCTTGACCTTGCTCTCCATGAGAGATTCTTGGGAAGAGCAGACAGGAGAAGATTCCTGGAAAACAGAAAGAGCTTTCCAGAAGTGAAATGAAAACGAAAGAAACAATCCAAGATGTTTTCCTCTATTAATTTCTATGCTCCCCTTTTCCATGTTGCACTACTTCTCCATCCCAGTAATTCCAGATGCATAGCACCTCTAAGATCTGTGACTTAGTGATTTTTAGATGGTCTAAAATAGCATGAGCCACACACAGTTTTCCTTCCCCTGTTTTTACAGGAAAGCAACACTGGAGATGTAAGTGCAGTGCTCGCGTCAGGTAGGAATCCTACCCCAAGGGAAGGTGCCCCGACAGTGTTTGACCCTCAGCAAGGACAATGCCCAGCAGCGAGCGAGGGGATCGCTGTGCCAGCGTGCAGGAGTCAGGGCTCTGCATCCGGGCTCAAGGCCGCAAAGTTCCCGTGTTTGGGCAGACGGAGGGGCTGTCCCCGGGGCGCGCGGGGCTCGAACGTGGGGCTCGTGGGGCGAGCGGGGAACGGACACGGGGACGAACGGCCCCGGTGCTTCAGTTGCAGCGGCGGCAGCGGCGGCAGCAGCAGCGGAAGAAGCAGCAAAACCAGATTCGTTTTCTCTCTTTCTTCCTCTTATTCTCTTTCTCTCTCTCCCTCCCTTTCCCTCTGTCGGGCACCCTTCTCCCGCGGTCCCTTGCCCGGCGTCCCTCTCCTCTCCCCGCCTCCCTCTCCCCTGCAGGGCCGGGCCATGCCCCCGGCCCGCCCCCGGCCCCGGGCGGGGCTGCCCCGTGCCCGGCCCCGGCCGTCCCGCCGCGGTCTCGCCTCCGCCCGGCTCTGGCCGTGCTGGCGGTGGCGCTGCCGGGCGGGCATCGGTGCCGGGGGCCGGGGCGGCACCGCCGCCCTTCGGCTCCGCCTGGCCCGAGCCCGGCCCCGGACCCGAGACAGGCTCCAGTCCCGGCCCTGGTCCCGGCCCCGGCTCTTCTCGGGGCCCGCGGAGGACACAGGCGGCGCGGCCGCTCCCGCCGCCTTCGCTGCGGCTTCCCCGGCCCGAGCTCCGCCGCTTGGAAGCGCGGCCGCCGGCCCCGAGCCTCCCGTGCCGCGTTCCGAAGATGGAACGCCTGGGCATGGCCGGCCCGGGGCGGGTGAGGGGCGCTCGGGGGCCGTTGCTGGCCCCGGGCCGAGCGCTGACAGCCGCGTCCCGCCCGCAGGGAAGGCACAGGAGGCCCGGCAGGAGCGGCACCGGCTGGGTTTGCTGCTGGGGCGCGCTCCAGCAACAGCCAAGGACCAGAGAGCCCCGAGAGTGCCCAAGCTGGTCGGCGTGGAGGACGAGGAAGAAGGCCCTGGTGCTGCCCCAGCACAGGAGACCGAAGAGGTGGTGCTGTTCCAACCACCGCAGGAGGGTGAGTAGCAGAGCTGGGCTGCAGGGCTGGAGCCTGCAGCTAACTTGGCCCTATGCCATGCCATGCCATGCCATGCCATCCCATGCCATGCCATCCCATGCCATGCCATGCCATGCCATCCCATGCCATGCCATCCCATCCCATCCCATCCCCTGGGGAAATGCCCATGGACAGGACGGAAGAGGGGCCAGGCAGACACCCCGCAGTGGCCGTGCTCCATCCCCTGGAGCACGCTGGGGCTCTTCCTGCCTGGGGAGCGCAGGGCTGGGCTGTGTTCTCCGGCCTCTCCCACAGCCCCTCAGCTCTGGCTGCGCTTGCTCTTTGCCAGATGCAGCCCTGGAGCGCACACAAAAGCAGAAGCGCACCCGTGGCCGCTTCCACAGAACAGCGCAGGTACCTGCAACCACCCCCACCTGGGCTGGGCCTGCTGTCCCTGCTCAGCCCAGCACCGTGTGTGCAGCACTCCATGCAACATCCCCGGATTCTTGCCCTTCTGCTACAGATGGTGTGCAAATTCATGAAGAGGATTCGAGAAGAAGAGACCAGCGTCATGGGCACCATGGTCAGAGTGTACCCTCCCATCTTCAAAACCAACACCAGTGCTGCCCTACTGGATATGCTTGTGGAGGAGGGTCCTTCCAGTCCAAAGCAAGTAAGCAGCCTGTGGCCTGGCGTCCATCCTCCCAGTAATTGCTTGGCCTCCCAAGCCACGCCTGCTGCTCACTGTAAGCCTTGAGGCCATGGCAGTGTGCTGGCAAGGGAAGCACTTCTCTGGGGCAGCTGGGCACATGACTCCCTCTGGCAGCTTTCCAAGTCTTGCCTGCCTTCTCCAGGTGCCCGCCATGGTCAGGTACATCCACCAGTGGCTCGTGGCCAATGAGTTTCCTGAGTACAACCTGTACAGGCCCCTTCTGGATCTGACAGAGGCACAGCCCGCTGATGTGGTGATGGCTCTCCTGCGTGTGGCCCCATCATGTGACAGGTACAGGGCCCATGTGCCCACAAGGCTCAGGGCTCAGCAGCCCATCACCCTGTACAGCCTGTCCCAGTGGTCTGACACACAGAGAATTCCAGGGCCCTCTGGCTCCTCCCTTTGCCAGTCCCCAGCGTGCTGCCATAGTCCCTCCCTGCTCCTCAGGGGCCAGTCCCCACGGGGCTGGGCTGCCTGCGTGCTGAGGGCCAGTGGGCAGAGGCAGAGCTGGCAGCCAGCTCAGCTCCCCGCTGCGGCCCAGGCCACAGTGCTGTGTCCCAAACCCCCTGAGACAGAGCTTTGACCCCACAGAGCTGCTTTGACCATGTGGAAGAGCATCATGTGCTCATGCAGGACTGCAGAGACGGCCATGCTCGTACTCCTTGATGTGCTGGCCAACTGGCCAGAGCACAGCACATGCACCTCCGATGGGGACCACACGGCTGTCCTTGCCCTGGCTGTGAGTTTCTGCAACTGGCCTTTGCTCAGCCCAAGCTCACCTCTCCATCGGCTCCCCATCCTCCTTCCTCCACGGTGTCTCGCTGCCTCTCCCTGCTGGGCTGAAACCTGGCCCAGGGGCAGCTTCAGAGCCACCAGGCCCCGTGCTCCCCCTGCGTCTCCGCTGGCCTCTCCCTGTCACGCTCGGACACCTCGGCACTGAGCTAAGGCTGCTCTGTCCTTTGCAGGCAACTGTGGTGATGTGGAAGATCCTCCAGATGCCCTGCGTCCCACATGTGGTGACTGTGCATTTCCCCCGCCTCTTTGTGTATCTGCTCTTCCAAGTGCTTTTCAGCACCTTGGATATGCCAGAGGCAGCCGATATCTTCTGGAAGGGATGTCAGCAGCAACACGGCCTTGCCACCAGCCCCAACAGGTGCTCCATCCCAGTCCTCCTGTCCCTGCCACGTGCCCAGGGCAGGACCCAATGCTCCCAGCGTGACCTGGGCTTTGCTGTGCACACAGCTTTGCAGAGCAGACCCTGAAGGCCCTGCTCTGCCGACTGCACTATGAGGATGTGGTGGTGGCAATGGAAGACAAGCATGGCTGGGACACGCTGCTCTGTGCTGACACCCACCACTGTGCTGTGGGCATGCTGGCCAGGTGAGACCCCCTGCTCCCCAACTGCCTTTGGCATTTGTGCCCTGTTCCCGGGGTGCCCCACACAGTGGGGGCCCGTGGTCGTGAGCCACAAGGCCTTGTCACCAAGGGACGGCCAAGGAGACTGCAAAAGGCTGGGAGAGGAGCGTGCCCAAGAGCAGCCACCTCCAGAGGGCCCGGCTCCCCCTTGCTGGGTGCTGGGGAAAGGCCAGACCTCTGTGAGTCAGTCCTGGGAGAGCTTTAGCCCTGCTGCCTCAGGTTTTTGCTTCCTGTTTCCTCCTATCAGAGAAATGCACCATGCATCCGAAGCCTTGTGTTCCGTGATTGCATTCCACCTGCTCGGGCTGCTCAGCAAAGACACACCATGCCGGGATTTGGCCGCCATGGCGTTCCTTGTGGAGGTGAGGCTGAAGGCTGCCTGGCTGAGCTGCCTCCCGGCTCTGTGCCCTCTCGTGGCCGCAGCTGCCCGGGACGGTGCCTGCGCCCTGTGCTGCTGCCTGGGCCCAGCCCCGTGTGGCTCCCCTGTCACCGGCCTTGTGCCTTTCAGACCCTGGACTGCCTGAACTTGAGTGAATGCCGTGACAGCGTCCTGGAGGTCATGTCCAAGAAGCTGCAGAGCGAGTGCAGGGAGATGCGTCGCTTGGCACTCAGAGGCCTCCTGGTGCTCGGCACCAGTGTCTCGGTGAGAAGAGGGCAGCAGCTGAAGCCATGCTGCCAGCATGGGGCTGGGCAAGGCAGTCGCTTGGCCTTGCCTGGCCTTGGGGTGCTGAGGCAGCTGCTCCCAGCTCTCCTGCCCCCCGCTTCAGCTGCTCCAGTGCTTTGGCACAGGCCTTTGGCCTCTGAGCCCTGTGGCAGCAGGATGGCATTTCACACACTCATGTTCCACACAGGCAGCAATAAGAATGTGGAGCCTGCATGAAAGGCTTGTGGAGCTGTTGCAGGAAAATGACAGCAACATGCTTAGGATGACCGTGGTTCTCCTCAGCCGTTTGTTCCTGTGCAATGGTGCCCCGCTAGCCAGCCCCCTCGCCCTGCAGCTGGCTGGGGCGCTCCTGCCACTCTTTGACAACGTAAGGCTCTGCGCCTCCAGCCATGGCCACCGGCTGCTGCCTGCAAACTTTGTGCCCTGTGCATTTTCAGGCTTGTACCCAGATGGGTGTGAAGCAGCTGATGCTGAGGTCTCTTTTTCTTTCTTTCGTACAGGATGATAGCCAGGTGCAGGTGTGCTCTATGTTCATCTTCCGAGAGATGCTGTATTTTTGGCCGGAAGGGGAAAAAAAGGCCCTGAAGTCACACGTGTGCCAGAGCCTGCTCCCACTGTTCTTCCACTGCCATGACGAGAACCAGCGTGTGGCAGAGGTGAGGACTCAGCAGCTGCTGCTGGCCCCCTGGCTGGGGGGCTTGGCTGCCTCCTGCTCTGGGACCTCGTGGGCTGCAGCCTCCTCCTGACCTTGGTACAGGGACCTGTGTGAGTCCTGGGCCCTGGGCTCTGGTGCCATCTCCAGGTCTCTGCTGCTCTCCAGGACTCCCGGGAAACGCTGCATTGTTCAGCCACATTCCTGTACAGGAAGGATCTCCAACACATGCTGCAGGTGGATCAGACATGGAGGTTCGGCAAGGCCCTGGTAAGGACGGCCTGCAAGCCCCAGCCTCAGGTTGGAGAAGCGCCCTGACCGCGCTGCTCAGCAAGTGCGGCCGGCAGCTGCGCCCCTGCCCATTGCTGCAGCCAGGGCCGCCAGCCTGCGCCCCACACGCCGCTGCCTTCCCTGGGCCACGCGGGCTCTGCTCCCGGCTCCCGTGGGCCCGAGCCGGGTGCCCGTGGAGCCCCGGCCCAGGTGGGATGCGGGGCGGCACTGCGGCTCCCCGGGCAGCAGCCGGCCCTCTGCCCCTCCCCTCGGGAGCCCTTGGCCAGCGACTGCTGGCCGCGCCTCAGGGCTGTGCGGGCAGGGGAGGCCGGGGTGGAGCGCAGGCAGCGTCCGGCCGAGGGGCTGAGCCCGCGCCAACCCTTCCCTCCTGCTGCTCTCTGCAGCTGGCAGAGGACAGGAGCCGAGCGGTCGAGCACCTGCGCCGGGCCCTGCGCTACCTTCAGAGCCCACAGGAGCCCCTGCGAGAGGCGGCCATCAGGTTCATGGGTGAGTTCCGAGCCCGGGCTCCCTCCCCGGTTTGCCGCAGCTCGGCCCTGGCCCCGCCTGCTGCCCCGGCAGCGCCAGCCCGGCCCGGCCCGGCGCCGTGGAGCCCTGCCTGGCCTGGGCATTGCTGCTGCCGCCCTCTGGCAGCCGTGCCCTGGGGCGGCAGCGTGCGGCAAGGGCCGGGCTGAGCCCTGCCGGGCCAGCAGCCCGTGTGGCCACAGCGCCGGCAGCACCGCTGGCAGGGAGCTGTGCCGCTGGGGCCGTGACAGGCTCTGTGTTCACAGGCATGGCCGGGCGGCACCTGAGGGGGCAGCAGCAAGAGCTGCAGCTGATCTGCACTGGTGAGTGAGGGCAGCAGGCTGGCAGCGGAGGCTGCCAGGGGCAGCTGCAATCCCTGCCCCGGCTGCAGAGGGCTCTGCTCCCGTGGGCAGAGCACACGGAGCTTTCAGGGCCCCGTGGGCCATTGGTGGCCCGCAGCTTCGGGTTGATGCCCTTGCTCCCTGCTCCCTCCTGGCCATGGCAAGAGCCGGCTGGGATAGCCCTTGCAGGGGCTCTTCTTGGCTCCTCGCAGATCCAGCTCTGACCGTAGCTCTGTTCCTCTCTCTTGCAGCCCTGGAATGCCTGATGGAGGACAGGAGCAGTGCCGTGTCACAGCTGGCATTTGCAACACTTCATGTCCTCCTGGCAATACAGCGTGGGCGATATTCCACCATCCAGAGGCTGCACGATCAGCTGCGCTGGGTATGGAGGATTCGGCCTCGCCTGTCGGGGCTCGGCTGCCTGCTCTGCCGGATGACTTAGGAGGAGAGCTGATCCTGGAGTGTGTCTTTGCTGGGGCAACCTGTGTGAGGGGTAATTTTCCTTTTCTTTAAGATTTTTCTTTTCTTCATTTCCCAGCTAGGGTCTAGGCTTTGGCCTAGCTGTGTCCCCTGCTGATTGTGAAGTGTGCCATCAGCTGCAGGGCTTTCTGGGCTAAAAATACCATCAGGTCACTTGGACTTGCTCTTTTTGGCCTCTAAAAGCTGTACCCAATTTCGGGGCAAATTTGGAGACCTCATCTATGGGTGGATGGAGCACCTAGGATTTTCCCAATTGCTGGGAATGGTTCTCCAGGTGCCTGGAATATCCAGGGCCTTGGTAAGTTCCAGCTGCACACATGCCTTGGCAATGAGAAGCAAAGGAACCCAGCCCTTTTTGTGCTGCCTGTGTCACTGCACTGGGCTCATGGGATGGGAACACACAGCCCTTGTGCTGGAGCTGAGCTGCTCTGCCCAGCCCTGGTGGCCGCCATCCAAGCTGGTTTTGCTTGTCCTGGTTCCCTGACAGCTGGGGCCCTGGGCAGAGCCCTGAGAGCCTGGTCTGCCCCCAGGGAAGGAGAAGGAGCCCCTGGAGAAGCTGTACCGGGTGGGGATGCTGCTGCTGCTTCTGCTGCTGCTGCTGCTGCTGGAGACAGCGCGGGTGACATCAAGGATGACAAGCTCTTCCTCAGCCTGGCCACTGGAGGCTGAAGGTGATGGACTTTGATTCTAGCACCTTCTTCAAAGCCAAACTCCACAGGGAATTTGCGGGTGAGTCCCACCCGGGCAAATGCTGCCAGATTTGGGCATGGCCCAGCATGGCTGGGAGCCAAAGGCTCCCCCTTTGCTGGGGCAGATGCAACTCATTCTTCAGTGGCTGCCCAGCTGCTTTTGGCAGGGCTGGGGCATGGGCTGGGGTGGGTACGAAATGGGAGTGGGCTCCTGGCCCTGCCAACAGCCCCCAGCACCCACCGTGCCCCGGGCTGGGGCTGAGGCAGCCAGCCTGACACAAACAAACCCCATGGTGGGAGCAGAGGTGGGACTCCAGAACCTGTGCACAGCTGCTTTGCTGTGCAGGCAAGGAAGGGCTTGGGCTGCTCCACTGCCCTTGTTTGCTTTGGGATCACCGTGATTTTTGGCGGCAGTGCAGAGGGGAAGAGAGAAAGTGTGGGCTTCCCTCAGCCATGGCTGGGTTTTTCCCTGGCATGTGGGGGTTTGGCCTTCCTCAAGGCCCTGACAGTGATAAGAGATTTTACCGTTTTTCTTGTTTTCCCTTTTTGCATCTAATCTCTTTTCAATAATGTGTTGTTTATTTTTCAAGAGGAAATGTTCCAGGTGGTCCAGTGTGGATGGGGAAGTGTTGGGGAGCAGCTGTGGCGTGGATGGGCCGTGCCCTTGGAGAAGGCTGAGGCCATGGTTTGGGAGCAGCTTTTCTTGCAGCCGTGGCTGGCGTGAGGTGGGTCCCTGTGTGCTTGGCAGGGTGGGATCAGAGCTTTTGGGAGCTGGCAGCGAGCACAGGAGCATCCTGCTCTGGGCAGCTGCTGAGGGCTGGATGTGCCCTGGCTGGCTGCAGGCTGGGCACATGTGCTGCTCTCCTGCTCTGTGCCAAAGGCAGCAGGGATGGGCAGCTCTGGGCACAGCTCTGGGCACAGCCAGCATGGCCTGGGAACCGCAGGCCTTGGCACAAGGGCACAGGAGCCCTCAGCTGACGGGCACTTTCTGCTTTCTCTCCTTGCAGCCGGGCTCTGCGGGTGCTGAGGCTGCTCTGGGCTCTGCCAGGGCTCTGCTGGGCTCAGCCCTGGGCCCAGCTGGGCTGGCTCTGCCCTCACATTGCTCTGACAGCTCTGCATCAGCCGAGTTTGTTGTGAGCACAGCGCCTGAGCTTTCTGCTTTGGCAGGTGAGTGAGACTCTGCTGCAGGCCCAGAGATTGCAGCTGGGGACACACATCCAACTGGCAAGGACCCAAACTCTCCACAGTCCCAGCTGAACGCCTGGATCTGTACAGGGTGTTTTGTCTGTCCCATTCTTCCTTCTTGATTGGCTGGAATTGTGCAATTGCACTTTGTTCCTCCTCTAGCAGTGTCACGAGTGGGCCAAAGCTGGCGAGTGGGCCGTGCTCCTGAGGCAGTGCAGTCTGGAGCTGGTGGATGGAGAATTGCCCTTCTGCACTTCCAAACCAGAGCAAAAAGCCGTAAGTGGGACTTTGTGACTCTAAGAAATCCCTTACAGTTTCAAAAGGAATGTGCAGCCCATTTGCAGGGTGAGAAGGAAGGTAATCTTCTAATGGATTTGGGGTTTGACAGTGTTTCCATTCCCAGCCCTGCTTGGAGCTGGAAGTGCACAAAGCAATTTCCTCTTGCTTTGACCACAAATTCAAATACCAATGTTGGAAACAAAGCCCAAAATCTTTTAAGAGGCTTTTGAGGTCACAAAGATCGATCCATGCCATCAGCACATTTACAATTTAAATAACTGAGTTGTCTTTTTAAAAAGATCATTTACCTCTTAATGCAAAGAATGTAACTTGGCATTTATGTTTTGTTTTTTTCATTAACTGTATGGTTTTTTTTTCACTAACACTTGGATTTTATTCTTATCTTTTACAATTTATCAATTTTTTTTTCCTTTTTCCTTTTTTTCCCTTTAAATAGAAAACATGTCCTATCAAAGGAATGTCCTTTGCTCCTGGTTCCCATGTGGAGCAGCTCCCTTCCTGCTGGCTGAGCTGCTCAGGCAGAGCCCGGCAGCTCCTGGCCCTGCAGGCCTGAGGCTTTTCCCCGTTGCTGGGCACAGACTGATGGAGCAGCACTGCTGAACACGGGCACACAGAGGGACCAGCAGCAGCTGCCTTTGGCCACCTGAGGCTCCAAGGCCCAAACTCTGAGCAGCCAGGGCTGGAAGAGACTGGCAGGATCTGATCCCTGACTCTGGGCAGACAGGGCTGCACAAATGACCCCACAGCAGCAGCAGCAGCAGCACATGGAGCTGACTTTGAGCACAGCCCCTGCCCCTCTTCCCTCCCGTGTGCAGCGGTGTCACAGCAGCCTGAGGCACCTGGGAGCCCCCAGGGCCAGCAGGGACTGGAGATGGCAGCCCTGGGCTCCTGGAGGCTGTGCAAGGAACGGAGCTGGGCACTCCCTGTCCATGGGGAGCTTCCAGATGGAAAAGGCTGCTGTGCCCAGGCAGCTGCAAGGGCACAGAAAGGAGGCTCTGGAGCACTGGATCTGTGCCAGTGCCACAGTCCTGGGCAGCAGCCAGCGAGCCCTGGGGGAACAGAGAGCACAGCAAGAGGGACAGAACCAGGCAAGGGCAGAGACTGGAGAGAGCCAGGCCTGGGAGCAGGAGCAGCTGCTCCATTGCACTCTTGGAGAAAGCTCTTGGCTGGTTCAAAGCGCTGAAAGGCGTGAAGGGCAGAGAGAGGCCACAGCAAACAAGCTCCTGTTTGCACAGCCTCCCCTCTCCGTGTCCCAGAAGGGATTGCATGGACTGTGTTCTTCTCTCTGAGCCATCTCGTTCAGCATGAGCAGCTCAGCACCAGGAGCTGAAGCCTCAGGCCACAGGAGCTGGGCAAGAGGGAACTTCTGGAGCAAAGTAATGCTGCTAAAATAGCCCCAGCTGAATGCAGTGGATAGAATCATGGAATCACAGAATCCTTTTCTGTTGGAAAAGCCCTCTGAGCTCACCCAGTGCAGCCAGTCACCCAGCAGTGCCAAGCCCAGCACTAAACCACGTCCCTCAAGTGCCAAGGCCTGGACACGAGCCCTGAGTGAGGCCTGGACAGCAGGCCCTGAGCCAAAGGTGGCCTCTGGATGAACCTTCCAACCAAAGGTTATCTTTGTATCTGCTCCCTGATGAAATATGCATGGTCATTAGCCCTCTGATAGATGTAGTCACTCATTAGTGAGACATGTATTGACCTTTGTGTATTTAGAAGCCAGACAAGGCCATGAAATCTGACATCTGGCCTTGTTTGGGGCTGTATGGTCAAAGTCACCTCCCTTGGTTCCTCCTTGAGCCCTGGCCAGGCTTTGGGAGGGACCCAAGAGGAGGATGAAAGCAGATGTTGCCACACTAGCAGTGCTGTCAGTTTGTTCATTCAGCACTGTCAGAGCTGGGCCCTCTCTCAGCGGGGTTGGAGCCTCACCTGGGGCTGGAGGCACCTGCAGGAATTCCCAGTGCCCAGGAGTGGCTCTGCAGCCCTTGGCTGTGACAGCTTCCCCAGCTGCTGTGTGGGTCTGGGGGATGGTAAAGGCTGAGGGTAAATGCTGCTGGATCTTTGTTAATCACTGCTGCAATCTTTGGTGGGGATGGTTGGGTGCATTGCTGAGCTGCTCCTTTTGTGATTCTTTGCTGCTCTGAACTGCAGGAAATGACACTGATTCCTTCAGCTGGAGTCTGTGTCTTTGGTGCTGACACCAAAGCGCAATTAGAGTTTAACCTGACCACTTCTGTGAAAAAAAAATAGACAATGTTTCCACAATTTAATTAAAAACAAAACATGGGATAAGGAGAACCTCTACTCTTTATTGGATGCAGTCGGGAATATAGTAACTAAAGATAAGGAGAAGGCTGAGCTACTTAACATCTTGTTTCTCTCAATTTTCAATATTAGGACAGGTTGTCCTTAGGACAAGTGTTCTCCTGAGCTGGTAAATAGGCACAGGGAGCAGAACAGCCCCTGGAATCCAGGAGGAAGCAGTTGGTGACCTGCTGAGCCTCTCAGATTCTCACAGATGTATGGGATTGGATGGGATGGGGGATGAGGGAGCTGTGGATGAGCTCCCCAAGCTGCTCTCCATCATTTACCATCAGTGCTGGCTCACCAGGGAGGTCCCAGAGCACTGGAGGTGCCAGTGTGAGCCCATCCCCAAGAAGGGCTGGAAGGAGGAGCTGGGGAACTCCAGGCCTGTCTGCCTGACCTGGGTGCCCGGCAAGGTTATGGAACAGATCACCCTGAGTGCCATCACAGGGCACCCACAGGACGGCCGAGGGGTCAGAGCCACCCAGCGTGGATTTCAATGTCTGCACTGATGATCTGCATAAGGGGACTGAGTCCAGCATCAGCAAATTTGCAGATTACACCAAGCTGGGTGTGAGTGTGGATCTGCTGGAGGGAAGGAGGGCTCTGCAGAGGGCCCTGGACAGGCTGGATCCAGGGCCCAAATCCAACAAGGTGAGGTTGAACAAGACCAAGTGCCGGGTCCTGCACTTTGGCCACAACAACCCCTGCAGCTCTACAGGCTGGGGACAGATGGGCTGGAGAGCAGCCAGGCAGAAAGGGACCTGCAGGGACTGATGGACAGCAGGCTGGACATGAGCCATCAGTGTGCCCAGGTGGCCAAGCAGGCCAGTAGCTCCTGGCCTGGATCAGGAATGGTGTGGCCAGCAGGAGCAGGGCAGGGATTCTTCCCCTGTGCTCAGCACTGCTTGGGCAGCACCTCGAGTGCTGTTTGCAGTTCTGGGGCCCCAAATTTAGGAAGGACATGGAGGGGCTGGAGCGTGTCCAGAGAAGGGCAACAAGGCTGGGGAGGGGTCTGGAGCACAAGAGCTGTGAGGAGTGGCTGAGGGAGCTGGGGTTGTTTATCCTGGAGGAGGCTCGGGAGACAAGGCGGTGTCAGGGCACAGGTTGGACTTGATGATCTCCATGGTCTGTTCCACCCTTGCTGATTCTGGGATTCTCTGAAAGAACCCTTGAAGCAGTTACAGGAGGAGCCCTAGAGCTCCTCTTCAGAAGCTCCAGCAGCCCAGGTCCCTAGCTTGAATTCCAACCCCCAAAGCCCATCCTGTCAGTCCTGCAGAGCCCCTGCAGCTCCTCCTCCTTGCCCAAAACAGGGAGCCCAAGGGCCAGACACAGCAGCCCAGATGTGCCCCCCTGGCCTGGGGTGCCGCTGGCAAGGGAGCAGCACCATGCACTGCAGGAGCCTGCAGACAATTCCTGCAGAACTTGTTGGATGATCCTACTGCCCAAGGGACATTCCCATATATAGTATAGGTGGCTTTTGAGTCCTAGTAAAATATCTGTATTGTACTTGAATATCTGTATATAGGCCTTGCCCCGGTAAGTCCCAGTTGTTCTTGATGGGTTGCAGCTGTGATGTCCTTCATTGGGCTGCAGCTGTGGCTAGTGAAGATAACTGGGATAAAAGGGGGTGAGTTGGCCAATAAGGGAGAGCCTTGTGGGTGCCCTGACTAAGAAGGACAAACATGCAGAAGATGGAGTCTGTGCTGTGTAGGTCTTTAGCTATAAGAAAACATGGAGGAGAGGAGGTATGGGGCTTGAGAAATATAGGACTTTAGAAACAGTATGGGACTCTAGAAATATAATAACAACACCCATGGGGCCAAGTCAGGAACTGCAATGGGGAGTGGGGCCAGAGAGGAAAGGGCAAACAGGGATGGGCTGTTTGCAGGGAAGGGAACAGGGCTGGGCAATGGGAAGACATTTGTATCAGGAAGAGGAAAGCAAGCAAAGGTGAAGCCAAGGAAATGCTCAGGGCAGTTTGGGGGTGGCTGCCAGGCAGCCCTGGCTCTGAGCAACAGCGCCTGCAGTGGGACAGGAAACTCCCAGCTGATGGGAACAAACTTTCTGGCTGACTGCAGAGGCCAGGACAAAGCTGAGTGGTTTCCCTGGTGTCCCCCAGCCCTTGCTGGCCCCAGGGGCTGATGGCATTTGTGCTCCCTCAGGTTCATGTCCCCACACCAACAGCATGGGAGTGCTCCTGCCTGCTGTGTGCAATGCAAACAGGGGCTGCTGAGCCAGTGCTGCCGTGTCTGTGCCTGCAAGGATGGGGCACCTGTGTGAGCTGGGGGAGAGGCCAGGGCTGCAGAGGGGGGATGTTGTTGGCAGCTCCATGAGGATGCTCTGGGACGCTGCCCTGGGCTGTGCAGCGCACTGGGGATGGATCAGGCCCTGCTCTGCTGCTCCTTCCCGTCTCCCCCAGGGCCCTTGCAGAGCCCCAGCCATGCTGTTTGCCCCCAGCCTGCCCACGGCCAGCCTGGGGCTGCTCACGGGGGTTTTCTGTGCTGAGCATTGGCCTGGCCGTGTTCTTGAGAGAGCCTGGGCAAGGAGCCTGGAGCCCCCAGGCCCTGGGCTGAGGCGTCAGCGCTGCCCCAACAGTGCCCATGGCCTGTCCCTGCTGCAGCCCCAGCACTGCCACCCCCAGGGCTGTGCCCGGCCCCGAGAGCCCTCAGGCCCTGCAGCAACACCAGGGCAGCGGGGCAGGGCCACGGCAGCAGCACTGGCAACACCAAGTGCTGCTGCTGCTGGGCACAGCTGCTGGGCCAGCCCTGATCTGCCCCCAGCTCTGCACACAGACATTGCTGCTGCAGCTCCAGAGAAGAGAACACAAGGGGCATCTCTGGTGAAAACAATGCTGGGAGATCGTTTAGTTCCTTCAAAGCCACCAAGAGACCAGCTCCTCATTGATGCAGTCTGGGGCCACGGTTAAAGTGGAGGGAAACAAAAGGAGAAATGGCACAAGGAATGACAGTCCTTTGTGGACAATAGGAAAAAAAAAAAAAAAAAAAAAAAACAAAGGAAAAAACACCCACAACCAAACCAACAACAAGTATCAAAGATTATTTTTATTATAAGTCGTTCTATGTAAGAAATTGGAAATTGGCCAGCAGTTTAATGTTTCTGAAAAGCATCCAGTCATCAGTCTCCACACTCCAGCCTTGAGCTCCTGGTTCCTCAGGCTGTAGATGATGGGACTAAGGGCTGGAGACACCACCGAGTACAGAACTGACACTGACAGATCCAGGGATGGGGAAGAGATGGAGGGGGGCTTCAGGTGGGCAAATGCCGCAGTGCTGAGAAACAGGGAGACCACAACCAGGTGAGGGAGGCAGGTGGAAAAGGCTTTGTGCCGTCCCTGCTCAGAGGGGATCCTCAGCACGGCCCTGAAGATCTGCACATAGGAGAAAACAATGAACACAAAGCAGCCAAATGCTAAACAGACACTGACAGCAAGAAGCCCAAGTTCCCTGAGGTGGGATTTGGAGCAGGAGAGTTTGAGGATCTGGGGAACTTCACAGAAGAACTGGCCCAGGGCATTGCCATGGCACAGGGGCAATGAAAATGTATTGGCTGTGTGCCGAAGAGCAGTGAGAAAGGCACTGGCCCAGGCAGCTGCTGCCATGTGGGCACAAGCTCTGCTGCCCAGGAGGGTCCCGTAGTGCAGGGGTGTGCAGATGGATATGTAGCGGTCGTAGCACATGATGGTCAGGAGGAAATACTCTGCTGAGAGGAAAAACAAAAAGAAAAACACCTGTGCAGCACATCCTACATAGGAGATGGTCCTGGTGTCCCAGAGGGAATTGTGCATGGCTTTGGGGACAGTGGTGCAGATGGAGCCCAGGTCGCTGAGGGCCAGGTTGAGCAGGAAGAAGAACATGGGCGTGTGCAGGTGGTGGCTGCAGGCTACGGCGCTGATGATGAGGCCGTTGCCCAGGAGGGCAGCCAGGGAGATGCCCAGCAAGAGGCAGAAGTGCAGGAGCTGCAGCTGCCGCGTGTCTGCCAATGCCAGCAGGAGGAAGTGCCTGATGGAGCTGCTGTTGGACATTCCTTCACTCTGGGCATGGTGTGCTGTTGAAAAAGACATTGACTAGCTTGGACAGATTTCCTTTTTGATTTCAGGCTTGTGCTCCTTCTGAGTTACTGCTTTACTTTCAGCATTGCACTCAGCCTGAATACTGGGGAGACCTGAGGGAAAACAGGGCTCCCTGTGCCACAGGGCAGTCAGACCTGCTGGAACCACACAGGTGCCCTTTGTTCATTTAACCTCTCTCTATTTCACCGTGATCACACTTTAATATTTTTTGAAAAATGAAGTAGACTTTTTGAATTCTCCAGCTGAATTATTTTTTTTTTCCAAACCCTTCTCTCTTTCCATAGGCACATGAACAGGAAAGGATACCAAGGGCTGGTCTGGCTCTCTGCTGCCTGGAGTTGTGCCTACTGGGAACTGTTTCTCTCTATCCAAGCCTTGTCCCTGCCTGTGCTGCAAGGGCCCAGCCCAGTCCTGGGGTCCCAGCTCTGTCCTGCAGACCCCTCCCAGCACAGGGCACTGCCCAGGGGCATCTCCCTGGCAGCAGGGCCTTAAGGGCAGGCCAGACAAACAGAGATGCTGCAAGCCAAGATGCTGCTGCTGCTGTCTGTAGGGAGAGGAGGCTGAGGAGGCACTGTCTGAGGGAGATCTGAGGCACATCTGCTGATGCCCAGGCTGACAGTGCAGGAGTCTCAGTGACACAGCCAAAGCTGACAGCCCCTTTCCCTTCCCTTGAGGAGAAAGCTGAGAGCAGCCCTGACCATGCAGCACCATCTCCACAGCAGGAGGAATCTGCCCTGATGGGGGTGGCTCCTTCCACCTCCAATTTCTCCCCTGCAGCATCCATGGGGAGCTGCCAGGCAGGCTGAGAGCTGCCCCTGGCAGGTGGCACATGCCCTGGGCTGGCCAAGAGCCCTGAGGGCTGCAGGAGCTGCTCTGCAGGACAGCCCTCGGCAGCCCTGGCTGCAGCCCCAGCTCAGCCCCTGCAGCCGTCCCTGGCAGCAGGAGCCATCCTGCCCTGTCCCTCTGACGGTGCCCAGGGCAGCCCCGCTCTGCAGCACAGCCTCCTCCTCCTCCTGTGCCACAGAGAAACTGGGAGAGTCCTCCTGACACATCCCCCAGGCTGTGGGGTGTGCTGCCTTCAGGAGATCCCTCCAGGAGCACAGGGGACATTGCCCTGCACCCACAGACTCACCAGGCACAGGGCTGTGAAGATCTTTCCCCAAGTGAAGTCTCAGCTCAATGTCTTCCCAATCCTGATTGCCTTCAGTCTGTCTCTGCCTGGCTCCTGTCCCCTCAGTGCCTGCAGACAGAGCCCTCAGCCCTGCTGGGCTGGGAGAGGAGCTGGTCCTGGGAAGAGCTGTTCCTTTAAAGCTCAGCAGCACAGATGCAGCACAAGGACTTAAATGAGACTCTTGGGGATTTGGTGTTATTTACATCAAACTGAGTCCCTGAGAGAGTGTTCAAAAAACTTCTCAACACCTCAAAATTAAATTGAAACTCCAAAGTTTTCCAAGTTTTAATGGGTACCACTGAGAGACACAAATGAGAAATTTTCCCCTGGTTCCAGTTAGAGCAGAACACTGGCGGCAGTGATGACAGCTGGGGACAAACAAGGCCAAGGTGTCTCTGGTGCTGAGCAAAGATGGATGTGTTTGAGGAATGCAAAGGGCCAAGGCCTGAGCCCCAGCCCCTGGCCAGGCAGATCCTGTCCCTCCCTCCTTGCTCAGGGCTCTTCCCAGGATGGGCACTGGCATGTGGGGATGTGCAATGGCAAGGGCAGGAGCATGGGGTGGCCCCTGCCAGGCTGCTGAGCAGGGACAAGGAGGCAATGAGGCCCCAGCCCTGCAAGGGTCACTTGTCTCCTGCTCCTGCCTCAGGCCCAGGGCCAGCAGCCATGGCCAAAGTGCTGCCCAAGTTGGCTCTGGCAGGGCTGTCTTGCAGCTGCTGCCCATGCCTGTGCCCTGTGCAGCCCAGGCTGTCCCACGGTGTCCCTGCCCTGCGCCTCTGTCCCTGCAGGCTGTCGGCTTCCCCCGGCTGCCCCACGTGGCTGGGCCCTTCCTTTGCTGACAGCTCTGCCTCCTGCCTGCCCCTGCCTGCCCACACAGAGCCTGGGGCTGACCCAGACTCCTTCTGGGAGATGTGTTGTGCCACAGCCCTGCCCTGGGAGGGAAATTAATCTCTCCTTGTTTCCATTCTGTGTCTTCACAGCTGCACTTGGTGACATTATTTCTATCTCAGGTTCATTTCCACTATGAAGAAGAGGTCCAATATGTTTGAATCCACCTTCGTCATCCTCACAGGCTGTTCTTGTTCTGCCCTCAGTCTCCACTGAACCCAGGACTTCCAGTTCCCATACAGTGATCATGTTCTTGGGGCCTCCAAATCCCATCCTGGGAGATCTCTGGGCCTTCTGAAAGGTCCTCAGCCTTGGAGATGTGATTTAAGTCCAGGAATGGCTGAGTACATTTTTGCCCAAGATTGTATTGGGGAATATAATACAGAATAATACACTGTATCTTTTAAGTGACTGAGGGCAGATTTAGATTTTCTGTAAGGATGAAATATTTTTTGATGATGGTGGCAGGACACTGGCATAGGCTGCCCTCAGAATTGAAACCCCATCACTGGATGTGTTTAAGGTCAGGGGCTTTGTACAACCTGAACGAGTGAAGGTGTTCCTGGGTAATGGGAGTTTTACCAGAGACTCTTTTCGGTCTCTTCTAACTCAAACCATTTTACATTTCTTTGGTTCTTATATCCCAACTGCTTCTCCACAGGGCTGCAAATACCTATGCACACCCTGCCAGCATTTTAATGTGGCCTAATTCCCAACACTTTCATAAAAAGGACAGAATTGCCATATTAGGGACATGAATTGCCATGCTTATGGAGAAATCATTAAAAGCCCCAAAAGTAAAGAAACTGAAAGGAAGGACCAAAATCTCAGTGTGAAAGATTCACCAAGTGGAATATTGGCAGAGACTCTGATGGTGACCTCCCAGCTGACGATGGGGGTTTCTGCCTTGGGGTCTGAGTATCAGGATGGAAGGTCGCTCCCAGGAGGAGTCCCTGTGCATTTTCCTCCCCCATGGCTCTGCCCTTGAGACAGAGTAAAGATCCATTCTGAATTAGGTGAAGTGTCTAAGAGAGGTGAAAAGTCTGTGAGGCCAAAGCTGAAGGAAAAACTCGCATGCCGAGACAGCAAGGAGACAGAGAAAGAAAAACAGAAAAGACCACAAGGTCGATTTGCCCCCGACTTAGAAATTCCTTTGATAAAGAAGAACTGGTGCTAAATGTCACACGGAATGAATATGTATGAACTTATTGTGAAACTGTATGCATATGCATTTGGAAGGGGGATAAAAGAAGACCCAAGGTCTTCAGAGGCACGCATGCCTTTTTGGGGGACTTGCGTCCGGCGCGTGTCGTAATAAAAGCATACCGGTCTTTACAACTTTTATAAAGTTGTGAGGTTTCTTCTTTTCTCCGCAAAACATTATGGCGAGCCAAGCCAGGAGTTCTCTGTCCCCGCAGGGGCAGGGGGGATAGACAGACCTCCAAGGCGCGCCCTAGGATTTTTTCCTGGTGGGGCTCCGCTCGTCTCAACTTGCCACCTGCGAGGACAGACAACGACCTGCTGGCCTGCAGAGGAAGATAAGGTATGTACTGAGGGGCCCCGGGGGAGGGAAAGGAGAGCAAGGGAGTAAACCACCCAGAGACGTCTGGGTTCAGCTGATAGAGCAGCTGTATTAGAGATGGGGTTCATCGTTCTGATAGAGCAGACCGCAAGCGGTTCTGGGGGTGAGCCGGGTGAACCCGTGTATGTGTGTTGGGGGTTCATAGTTCTGATAGAGCAGAACTGTTGAGCCCGTGTGTGTTTTGTTTGCATGTGTGTGATGTCCGGACACTGTGTTGCTGTATGGTTAATGTGTGCATTGTGTGGTCGGTGCACTGTGTTTCTAATCGTGCAAGTGTATAAGTGTATGGTGTATAAAAGAGAATAAATCTACAGTGCGGGGGGGTCAGTACTACCCATGTTTGAAGCAGCCGAGTGAGGCCTGAGGCGCCGGCTGCAGCAGGCTGCGGGGGCAGGGACAGAAGTGCCCCGCAGAGAAGCAAGTGGAAGAATGTCAGTGATGGTACTTATCGTGTTTAAGTGTAGTGATTTGTGTAGATCTGGTACATTTTAACCGTGAGTATGAGCTCAGAGAGTTCCTTTGCCTTGGATCTTTGATTTTGATTGTGTCCAAGAAAATTGATATGAGTAAATGCTGAATTATGGTATGCTATGTTGTGTTGAGAAAAGTGAGCACTTTGAGAGATATGCCCTTTCCCAGTGGTTTTGTGTGGTGATTTTCTTCCGCTGCATTGTGGTAATTTGATTCTCAGATTGTATAGTAGTGTTTGTGGAGATTTTAAGATTTTGTTGCAACAAGAGTGGCATTTTACATAGGAGAACTATAGTACGGTGATTTATGCTTAATTACGATAGAGTTAAAGGAATTCCAAGAATTCCCCCCCCTCACAGCAATCCAAGCCTTGGCTCTAGGGAATTTGAGATAAAGGGGGGTGCGGGTGCGAGTGTTTGTGTCTGTGGGCATATCAGAGTTTCGGCTGTGACTAGCACAGCCTTTTTGCAAAGCAGTAAAACAAGTGTAAGTAGACACAGGGCTTAATTAGATTGTGCAAGAAGAGAACTAGAAAAGACTGATATTTTGTTTGATCAGAATATAGTGTCTATATCACGTTTTTGATTAGCATGCTGTGTGAGGTGACAGTGGCTGTCCCCTGGGCACAGGGACAGCTCTGGCTGCCCTGTCTCCCCAGGGAACACAGGAATGGCCTGTGAGCAAAAGCTGGATGTGCAGTTATTATTGCAGTGCAGTGTTTATGAGAAACACTGCTTTTGCTGTTCTAATAAGTGTCAGGGCACATGTAAATTAGAAGTTTCTGGTCAAGCAGATTCAGAACCTAAGGTCTTAGAACTTGTGTGTGGGAACCACATCTGATACCTGCCACCTGGAGCTGTGTGTATAGGAGGAAAGTTGAGAAACTACTGTGAAGGTCTGTAAAAAGGTTTGAGTGGAAGCGAGACAGGGCAAGGAGAAATAAATAATGAGAACTGACCAGAGCAAAGAGGTTCCTAAATTAGCCCCTTTTGGGAGGGGCTCACTGGGAGAAGGCTGCCAGTAGGAGCAGCTCAGAAAATAAAAAGATTTATAATACTTCATTGCTGTTAGTACTGTTTTAAAATAGGAGGATAAACGGGATAGAGTTTTGTATGCTGAAATGTCTTTGTGTTTTAAGGAATCACCCAGATTTCTTGAAAAGGGAAAGCAAGGCAAAGAGAAAGCAAATCAAACATGTTGTTCAGCATGCAGCATAAGATAGCAACGTATGAAATCAGGCAAGGATTATCGTGCTGAAATGCAAAGCAATCACAGTTCACAAGATGAGTACATATGATTTGCTAAAGGCTCCTCCCAAGGTAAGGGAGGAAGGGTAAAGATGACCTCCCCAAAAGGGAAGAATTTTTGTTGACACAAGGGCCATATATTCAGTTTTAAATACAACTTTAGTACCTGTGGAGAATGTTTATGTTGCAGTGTGGGGAACAACTGAACAACTGGCCAGTCTGAGAAGGCATCCTGGCATCCTTGTGCAAACCTTTAAAGTAATATGTGTACTATGTGTACCTAAAAGCTTTTGTACAATTCGCTCAATTTGCTAAACATTCTCAAATGAGAAAGGTTACTCTGGAGGCAAATGATATAAAGATGTTAGGCTTAACATTAACAGACACTGAAATTAAGAGAGACATTAGTAAGGAGATATTAGAATAAATAAATAAATGTTTTCAAGGGTATGGGCCTCTGCTGTACCAGGGAGAGTGAAAGATGCTCCCCCATGAGCATCAAGCTTAAGGAAAGAACACAACTAGTGAGAACTGAGTAGTACCCTCAAAAGGAAGATAAGGAAGGAATCAGCCCAATAATTGATAGTACTGGACTAAGGGCTGTCAATAAGATAACACAGAATTTATACCCTGTGGTAGCAAATCCATATACCTTACTAACTTGTTTAACACCTGAGCTAACCTGGTTCACTGTTTTAGGCCTAAGAGATGCCTTCTTTTGCCTCCCTATCCACGAAGCCAGCCAGAAAATTTTTGCATTCAAACACAAGCTCACATAGTCCATGTGCCTGAAGGCTTCAAGATTCCCCACTCCAATTGGAGAACAGCTTGCAAAGACCCAGAGTCCCCGGAAGCTCCACAAGAGGAAAGGAGGCTGTTGCAGCACGTGGACGATCTTCTAGTAGCCACTCGGATGAGGGAAGCGAGAGAAGCCTGGACGGTAAGCCTTTTGAATTTCCTAGGACTCCAAGGACGCAGAGTCTCAAAGAAAAGGCACAGGTAGTGAAACAGAAGGTAATCTACCTGGGGTAAGAAGTGAGTGCTGAGCAGCAGACTTTAAGGCAGGGAAGCCCTATGCCAAACCCTGAAACCCCAGACAATGAAAGAACTCCGAACCCTCTTAGGCTTGGTAGGGTAGTGCCAGCTGTGGGTTTATAATTATGGACTGCTCGCCAGACCCCTCTATGCTCTTATTGCCAATGGAAACAGAGATCTCCAGTGGACACAAGACACCACATGGGCCTTTCGCCAGCTACAGAGAGTGCCCTCATGTCGGCTCCAGCTTTGAAACTTCCAGATGTAAGTAAACCATTCTTTCTATTTTTCCCACGCAAGGAATTGCCCAGGGAATATTGGCTCAGGACTTGGACCCTTACTGAAGGGCAGTTGCTTACTTCTCTAAGCAACTAGATGCAACAGCCAAAGGATGGCCAGGTTGCCTCAGAGCTGTAGCAGCAGTCGTGCTGAATATTCAAGAGGCACGCAAGTTTACCCTGGGACAAAAATTACTGTGCTAGTGTCCCACACAGTGTCCACAGCACTGGAAGTAAAGGGTGGCCACTGGCTCTCACCACAGAGGTTTACGATGTAGAGATAGTGGTGACTAATATTGTCAACCCAGCTTCTTTTCTCAGTGGACACCATAGTTGCCTAGAGACCACCGAAGCTACGTACTCCCGCCGCCCAGACTTAAGGGACACTCCTCGGGACGATGCAGAGACCTGGTTCACTGACAGGAAAGCGACATTGCAAAGTTCACAGTGACTGCCTGCAGAGAGATAATCGAGTCTGGACCCTTACCAACAGGTACCTCTGCGCAGAAGGCTGAGATAATTGCCCCGACCCGTGCCCTGGAAAGGGCAAAAGGGAGGAGAATAACCATCTACACAGACTCAAGGAATGCATTTGGAGTCACACATGCACATGGAGCCATCTGAAAAGAGAGGGGACTGCTGACCTCACAGGGAAAGAAGAGACAATCCAGCTGCTAGAAGCAATTCAGCTACCTGAAAAGGCATATTAAGGCACACTAGAGAGTGAGCTTAAAATTGGAGGAAAGAAATGAGCTGGCAGATGGAGAGGCAAAGAAAGCAGCAAAGGGTGAGGTACAGATTTTCCTCGAAGGTAAGCCATAATACAATAATACTAACTAAAAGAGACGTACAACTGCAAGGGGTGGGCTACCTTTGAAAGAGAGCTAGTAATCCCTTCCCATTTTCGTGGTTACTAGTGAAGGAAGGGCACTAGAAAACACACTAGGGCCTAACTACTTAAAAGCCTTTTATAGAGTGTGGCTCCTTTCTCAAAATGACCAAGGCTGCGAGTGATACAGAGTGCATTGAAATGAAGTGTTGACTTTGAAGCAGTAATTTCCACAGGCTTTCTAGAACACACATCTGATTGAAACAATCGTTGTATCGTTGTCAGGAATTTATATGCCACTATCACTCAGGTAAGCCGACAATGTGATCCTTGCCTCCAGACTAACCCCAAAATACCCCCCGGCCGAAACTCGGTCAGCCTGGGAGAGGCCATGGGCCTGTACAGCAGTGGCAAATTAACTTTTCAGAACTCCCAAGGAAAGGGGGGTATCAGTATTTACTGGTATTGACAGATACATTTTCAGGGTGGCCAGAAACATTCCGCACCAGAACTGTCAAAGCTCAAGAGGTGACCAGATTATTTTTACAAGAAATAATACCACGCTTCAGAGTTCCAGCCATGATATCCTCAGATAAAGAATCACATTTCATTTCCAAAATAGTGCAACAGATTAGTAGCCATCTGGGCACAGATCAGGAACTTCACACCCCATACCACCCCCAATCAAGTGGCCAGGTGGAGAGAATAAATAAGACTGGGGCAAGAAGTTAATCTACCCTAGCCCAAGCTCTTCCACTAGCAATATTGCAAATTCAAACTAAACCTTGAGCTAAAGGAATGCTGAGTCCTTTTGGAATGCCTTATAGAAGACCATATAGAATACAAAGGGAATGTCCAGAATGTCCACCTACATGGTGGCATTAAGCAAACAGCTCAGAGTAATTGAGAAACATGTGGCTGGAACTCGGAGCAGGGAGTTAGATAGCCTGGGGATGATGTATATGTTAAGTCTCTTACAGAGGAGACTTCGGAACCACAGTGGGACAGACCACTGCGAGTACTTCTCACCACCTTCACTGCAATCAAAATCAAGGAGCAGAATGCCTGGATCCATCACTCTTGGGTGAAGAAGGCCCAGAAACCCCTTAAGGAGTGACACCAGGAGACAATGAACTGAGATTAAAACTTACTCGGGCAAAATGAGTATATTGCGGTCGGGAGGAGCTCATATTTTAGTTTGTAGAATTGTATTGTGTGTAATCATAACTGAAGTTTCAGAACTTGAGAGTACCTCTGTTCAAAGTAATGCTAAATGGCCTTGGTCCCTGGCATTTAATCAGTATACTGGATCCATAGGAAAACCTTCTGAGATAAAAGATTTAAACATATCTACTGTAGTCATCCACGAGAATCAGATATGTGAGGAGCAAGAATGGCAGGAACAGGAACTGTGGACTCTTCAAGGAATCAGAGGAGAAGAAATCAAAGTAGGATGCCAGGTCATCAATAGGGTAGCTTATGAGAGACCAGATGTAATTAGTGTCTGAACCTCCCCTGGTGTATATGAACACCAGGAAGTCTGTGATAACCTAAGTGAATCAGACTGTTGGTGTAATTTCACCTTGATACAGCCTGTAGAAGTGACCTGCCTTTGAGCTCGAATTATTATCAGATTTTCATTTGAATTCAAAGTGGACTCTGCACTTTTTACCACAGCAGGGCCTTATACACCCCATACTAGTTCAGACTCTACCCAAACTCCAAACTTGAACCTAACGTAGTAAAGAATGTGACTGAACAACAGCTCCTTAGGTCATTTTCCAAGCCGGTTGGCTGAACACTCAGGCAATGACTGGTAAAGGGTGCTGAGCTGCAGGTGGTAAATTAACCCAAGCAAGAAAGGTGATTTTCTTTATTTATAGCTATCCCTTTTTCTACTGAGATTTGGATCAGTGATTGTCCCAGTCTGAGGCAGTTGGATTCTGCTTAAAAGAGGTAGAGAGAGACCCCCCCCTCAGAGCTCAGCAGCAGGCTGTAGGATTTTGAGCATCACTTTTGTGCTGAGTGTTTCAAGTAGCAGAAACCTGATCCCAGTTTCTTCTGAGGCACTGCAAATGAATTTAGGCTCTTCTCTCAGACTTCCCCTTCATTATTTACTTGAGGCTTGGACCTGAAGCTAGGGGCAAGGTGGGTGAGGTTTTGTAGACCAAGAGAGACATTCCTGCTTGCCACACATCTGGGAAATCAGGTGCTTTGGAGGGGAAGGAGATTCCTGAGGTCTCTACATTTCAGAACAAACATCTGCCTCAAATATGACCTAAACCTCTGTCAGATACACTTGTGAAGTGTGTCTGAATTTGCAGTGTGAGCCCAGCACATCCCTCTGGCAGGGAGGGATGGTCATAAACAGAAAGCAGTTCCTGTTCCCCATACCAAACATCTAACTGACATATTAGGGACAAGATTAGGAGTTTTAAATGGAATTGATTCAGAAATACTGGTGAATAAACTGGCCACTGCAGCAGGTAGCCTAACAAAATTGAAGCAGCCTTTATAGTAATCTCTATTGGCATTAGAAACTAGCCAGTGACAGATTTCAAAAGTACTGCCAAAGTAAGGAAGTATGAAAAGGCCGGGGACCAAGACCACAAGTTGATAGTAGAAGCACTTAGTATAGTACAAGATAATGTGTCTTTAGCTTTCAGTTGTATACAAGCACAGTTATGGATACAAGCAACAGCAGCTCTGATCATATGGGAAAGGGGTGAAGGTAATTTTCCAATTCAAGAAATTGTGTGGGATAATGCAATTGATGTTGAAAGGAAGTTTCAAACCTGGCGGACTATGATGAATTTCACCTATGATCCTGTTTCTAATGTGGCAACTGCCTTTGTGCTTACCATACATAATGCCACTGTTTATGTTATCCATCCCATCGTTGCTCTAGGATTAAACCATGAAACTTAGAATCCTGCACTGCTAGAGAACAGATGGGATTCATTTGTGAAAGCAATACTATTAATGCTCAGGATGTGTGTTTGGACACTGAGCAGACTATTTGTCGCTTCGAAATTCATCCAGTCACTGACCAGAAAACTGGGCTCGTATATACTGGAAAAGGGGGTATGCTTGAGAACTGCTTGTGCTGCTGTATGCTACAATGAATAGCTGTACTAACATCTTTGTCAAAAGCACATGGTGAAGCACTAAAAGACACTTACTGTTGTGAAGGTTTTCATTAAGTAAAAGAATTTACTTATTTCCTAGGAAAGGGGGGAATGAGACAGAGTAAAGATCCATTCTGAATTAGGTGAAGTGTCTAAGAGAGGTGAAAAGTCTGTGAGGCCAAAGCTGAAGGAAAAACTCGCATGCCGAGACAGCAAGGAGACAGAGAAAGAAAAACAGAAAAGACCACAAGGTCGATTTGCCCCCGACTTAGAAATTCCTTTGATAAAGAAGAACTGGTGCTAAATGTCACACGGAATGAATATTGTCGACGGAAGGAGACCCAGACATCCGTTTGATCATCACAGGCCCAATTTTATTGATCAGTACGGCGGGTTAAATACAGTTAATAATGAGCTTCATACATATTGCAAAAGTTGAGCTCAGGATTGGTCAGTTACATATCAGCACCTACGCCTACTTCTGCATTCCTATGGTTCTACTTTTGATACTTTTCACATATTCTCAGGATATATTCAGGACTAATCTCTACTCCCTTTCCTCATGTTGCAGCAAGGTCACTGCTGACCTTTCCTTTTAGCTTGCTGACTTCTGACTTTACTCCTTCAGCTTAACCAGCGGCATTATTTCAGCGTGGCCTTTCTCAGCTAACCAATTATTAATAAATCTCTCCACATTTCCCCTGTTTTCTTCTTGAGCAAGGAGATTAGTTTGCCATGTTTTTGCTATTGTACGGCTAACCATGTTTTGAATACAGTTAAAGATACAAGGCAAAATAAGCAAAAACAGTAAGATTACACCCAGCAGGCCTATAGCATAGATCACAAGGTTCCTCAGCCACGGTCCAAGTCCTAGGCCTTTAAGCCATTCGTCAATTCCTAAACCGTCTTCTTCCTTAAGTTTGTGAAGTCCCTGTTGCAATTCTTTTATCTTAGTGTGAATGGACACCGAATGATCAGACAGATTCATGCAACACATTCCCTCGAACTCTTCACATCCATGCCCTTGTGCTAAGAGCAAAAAATCTACAGCAGCTCTATTCTGCAAAACAGCATGGTTAACACTTTGCACATCTGCAGTTAACATGTCTAGAATTTGTGATGTCTTGTTCAGCTCATCCCTTGCCCAGCATCCTAATTGTTTTGCTAAATTCATAGCTTTATTGGCAGATCCTCCTGGCAAGATAGTTGAGACCACCACCTGTTTGAATGTGCCCCAAAACCGTGGATCTCCTATCTTGCTGCAGTCTAAGTCATGTATGCTACGTTTTTTCCTGTTTGAATTTTGACTCAACTGCATTAGCAAGGACACATGAGGGTGAAACAGTGACAATTTTCCCAAAAAACAGGGTCCACCCTGTGGTTTAGCTGGTATACCATTCCACGCCCTGTCTCCTCAAATCAAAAATATTCCTGTGGGTAATTTCATTGGTGCTGTGATATTTGTGCTGTTACATTGACTGTAATGCTGTGGAGAGAATTCACTCACATTCAGGGATGAATCTAGGGTGGCCCATGTTTCTTTAGGTTGGTTTAAATTCTGAGCACCCAAAAGTCTGAAGCTAAACCATCCGCCAGCTGTAGTGTTAGATACGCTGGCATTTGTACTTCCAAAAAGATCCAATTCCTCAGGAGGAGAATGCAAAGAGGTGTTAAGTGATTGGATTAGTAAGCATTGACGATAGCCATCACTCTGACCTGCAGTATACCCTTGTTGCACTGGCAATGTGATGTTTGACATGTTAGACATACATAAGGTTTGGTTGTTTATCCAACTGCAAAATTCTCCAGGAGACCACACCGGAAGTCCCACCAGGCATGTTCGAAATGGGTTAGTGACTCCTCCAAGACTAAGACAAAGTGATGATTGGTTAGTTTGATTAGCAAGTGTCACCCATAAATTTTCCCTTGGTTGACTAAAGTGTGTTATTCCTACTGCTTCACTTGCTACAGCATTGAGCAGCATAACAAGAACAAACCTCATTTTTCTTTTTGCTTGCTTTGCTTCTCCCTTTCTTCCTTCTGCTTGCGTTGTTTTTCCTTTCTTCGCTGTCTTTTCCCTGGTTTGTTAGATTGTCTATTGTAAGGCTGAGTCAATTTTTGAATATACTGATCTAATTCTAAATCAGCATCCTTGCTCACAGGTATAGCATGAGGTAAGTTTGAAGGCAAATCAGCTTTACAGCGAGCTGCTATGATGCGTGAGGCTTTAGTAATTTCAAATACTCTAAGGTTTTCCTGCAACTTCCACCTAAGATATGCTATAATCACTTGTTCTGCACTCTCAAAGAGCTGTAATCCTGTCCGTCCTGGCAGGCCAGTACTTTGTTCAAGAGCTCTAACCCAGAAATAATTTCGAATCCACTTTCCAGAACAAGGGTTACACCATAAATAATCTACTGACCTCTGTGAATACCAATAAACCTGATTACAATCTGCACAATGCAAAGCTACCCATGCATAGCACTTATCTTTATCCTTTTTGCAAACATAACAAGGAAGTGAGTATAAGTAAGGACCAGTATAAAATTGTGGTTCTTCAATCCAAAGCAACCAATTCAATGGTGGTGATCGCAAAGCCTCTTCTGCCTTTTTACTATATGAGGCTAACAGCTCAAGGTCCTTCTTTAACACAAGGCGTATCTTATTTTGTAACCGTAGTTCTTGTTCATTATCCTCCTCAACAACTATATCCTCCTGAGGGTCCCACAACTGTAAAATTGTTCTAATCATAGAAAATTAATTAGCAATCACTGATACCCTTATTCAAATGAGACCGTTCCCTTTTTGCCTTCTTTTTCTTATCTGTCTTTAATCTTGCTGCTCCTGATTTCGCTGGTCCTGCCACTTGCAAACTCAATTTTTGCAGCTTGTCAATGCAGCAATCTAATGCTCTATCAGGATCCCCTTGGAAGGGTCCTACAATTGAATGCTGTGTTAAAGGCACTAATTTCCTACACCTTATAGAAACTATACGTGATTTACTTTGAACCTTAATTCTATTCACAATACATTGTACTTCCCATCGATAATAAGCAAGAATTTTCTGTTCAGGAGACTCATAAAGATTTAAAGCTATATATGCATTTTGCCCTGTTTGTCTCCTTAATTCATCTTGCCAACTTTTACCCCACGTGTGCTCATGTTCACAAGTATGACACCACAAATCCCACAATAGCGATTGTTCTATCCAAAAAGTTCTTTCACAACCCCCACAACGTAGAGCTATCCAGGCAGCACAATGTGGATTGTGACAGTCAAGGCAATGTAGTTTCGCTGGATTTGTTAAGCGAAAAGTTGATAATGAGTCAATAAAACCAATCAGCTCCTGGGCCGTCCGATAGTGACGTGTCAGTGCTCTGTCCAATGCTTCCGAGTACCCCTTCAATTGTAACAGTAGTGGTTGTAGGACTAGAAGCAGTTTCTTCCCCAGTTGCTCCCTGTCCTCCTCCGTAAGGCGATCCACCAGAGGCTGCATCAAAAACAGGTTTAGTCCACTTAGCAGGCACCCACAAAGGCCCTGTAGGTGAGGAAACACAAAGATACCCCCGACCCCAATATAATACTTTTGCAGGTTTTTCCCATAATCCTGTACTTGGGTTCTTATACTTAACCCAGACCTCTGTTTCCTTAGTATTTTCCTGACCTGACCTCGGATGATGTTTCATTGCAGGGGGGGTATCATCTTCCCCAAAAATGCATAAATGGTTAATCACATACAAAACCTTAGCCAAACATGCTTGTGGATCTGCCAAATCTTGATGTTTTTCAATATACTGCTTAAGGGTACCGTTTGCTCTTTCCACTATTGCCTGTCCAGTAGGAGAGTGTGGAATACCTGTCACGTGCTTAACGGACCACTGATTCAAAAATTTCCGAACCCTAGCACTTACATAAGCTGGACCATTATCGGTTTTAATACTCTTTGGAACTCCCATAACAGCGAAACAACTTAACAGGTGTCTGATAACATGTGTAGCTTTCTCTCCTGCCTGAGCCGTAGCCCATATGTAATGACTGTATGTATCTATGGTGACGTGCACATGCTTGACTTTACCAAATCTGGCTATGTGTGTAACATCCATTTGCCATTTCTCATTTATTTCTAAACCTCGAGGATTAACCCCGATGCCTAGACCTATCCCACCATTATGATAACTACATGTTGGACATGCTCTGACAATGGCCTTGGCTTCTGACAAACTCAGCTCAAAGTGTTTTGCTAAACCTCTTGCATTTTGATGATATCTACTATGTGCTTCTCTGGCCAATGTGTGCTTGTCAATAGGACAAGAATTATCAATGGGTAGGGTAACCAATTTATCTGCACGTTCATTCCCTTCTCCTAAACCTTCAGACCACTTATGGCTCCTAATATGAATCACAGAATATGCTGCATTTCTTTCTCGTAAAGCCTTCCTTAACTGTATCATTAATTCATAAAATCGTTTATTATTCACTTCCTTAATTGCTGCTTCCTCTATTCGTTTGGCTACTCCTGCAACATACATAGAGTCTGTGACCACATTTAAAGGTTCCTGTAAGTTGGACACCTCCCATACTACTGCTAACAATTCCAAAGTTTGTAAGCTATCTGCAGGGTCTGCTGTGAGGAGTTGATGCTTCCATTGTCCCTTTTCTTGCCAGGTAACAGCAGCACGCCTTGATTTCTTTCCTGCATCCGTAAAAGCTGTAATAGCTCCTTCTATGGGGCGTTCTTCTCTCAAAGGTCGAGTGATCCAGTTCCATTCTGTCATCCATTGCAAAACTCTAGGCACTAATTTACTAGTCTCTACTTTAGCAGGTGACATCAATAATGCTTCTTGTAAATTCTTTGAATTAATCAAGTACCAGTCCAAGGTTTCTTTTTCCATAGGCAATCTAATAGTAGCAGGTTCTCTACCATCCACTTCAAGAATTCTGAGACGCCCCTTTTTGATTAATGCAGCCAATTGTTCAGTTTTTGAAGATATTGTTTTCTTATGCTGTAGTGGTGGTGATAACCATTCCAACACCCGTATCTCCCCCGTTTTCTTTTGCAACTGAGAGAGAGCACCAAGCAAGTGGCAAGGGCTATTCCAGATAGTAAGGTCAATGGGGTGGTCGAGTTGTCGACGAGACACATACCCTTGCTGTACACAGTTACTAATTTGCTGCAAGGCAAGATGATGCTCCTTTGTCAGGTGTACAGGAGTAGTAGGGTCCACGCCTTTTAACAAAGGCCGTAGGGTTTCTAATAAATGATTTGGTATTCCCACAATAGGCTTCAGCCACTGTAAGTCTCCCAGCAACTTCTGTGCATCATGTAGAGTTTTAATGTCCAATTGTAATTCCAATTTTTGTGGTATTACTATTTGATCCGTCAGAGTCCATCCCAAATATTTCCAGGGCTTTGTAGTCTGAATTTTCTCTGCAGCAATAACAAGTGAATATGCAAGGGCTTGTGGATAAACGTAGGTGTCCCTTTTGTATATTGTTCCTGTACCAATTCATGGGCATGCATAAGACTCTCCCCTTTTAATGGCCATTGCTTAACCATCACCGGTGTATCTGTTTTCCAGGTGAGTGGAATGGGGAAAGTCCAAGCAATGGCAATTACCCCAAAGGGTGCTGATTAGTTAACACCACTCCCAATTGTGTTAAAATGTCCCTTCCAATTAAACAAGAAACTGTAGGAGGCAGTTGAACAATTGAAAACACAGCAGACATTTGTTGATTCTCAATACACACAGACAAAGACGGCGATCTGCTTGCCAATGTAAATCCTCCCACTCCTGTGAGCATGTTTGATGAAGGAAATAGAGGCCAATGTTGTGGCCATGCTTCTGGAGAAATGATGCTAGTATCTGCTCCTGTATCCAATAATCCATAAAGGGTTATGCTTTGATGCCCATAAGTAATTTCAACCTTTTGTTTAGGTCTATTTTGTAAATCCACAGTTAAAAGTGTAACACCAGTAGAACCAAAACCTTTTTCATCCCGTGTTTGTCCAGTAAATGATTGTATTCCTGATGTCATTTGTGACAGTGGTACCAATTGTGCAATGCGTTGTCCTTTTGTAATTTTAATCGGAGGATAAAGGGTGTAAGCCATAGTTTGTATTTCCCCTGTAAAGTCCGCATCGATAACACCAGGCAAAACAAATAACCCCAACATAGTTATAGAGGAACGTCCCAGCAATAATGCTCCACATGTTTGTCCATTTAATATAAGAGGACCCTTTACTCCAGTGGGTATCCTCTCAGGCCGGTTTGTCATTAGTGTGACGTCTACTGCTGCTGTTAAGTCCAAGCCGAGGCTCCCTGCTGTTGCGGGTTGCAGACAGGAGGTAGCAGCGATGTCACGGCAGCTGCTGGTGTCTCCGATGACACGGCGGCAACTTGCGTCTGTCCCTCATTGCCGCATCGGTAACACTTGATGAATGGTCTCGAGCCTCCTTACGTGACTGCCAGTGAGCCGCTTCGGAGAGGAGCAAGAGCAGCTAACACCTGATTTTGAGTAGACTATGCTTTTGCAACCCTAATCCTAATTCCTTTAAGGCTTCTGCTATAAATGCCTGTGAAGCTGTTGGCATTAATGCCATTCGCTCTAATGCTTCCTCAATAGTCCAATTTGCCCCTAAAGTAGCTAACACTCTTTGGGTTGCTGGATTGCTATTTTGCAAGGCACACTACTTCAATAGCGCCCTGCAACACCAGCCCAATCTATAGCAGTAGCTGTTCTATCGATAAAATTTCCAAATGATTCTTCTCTACCTTGTTTAATGCCCATATAAACCGGTAACCCTCCTGGCTCTTTAACCATGTCTATTGCAGCACTCACTAACCACATAGACTCTCTAAGTTTATCTTCTCCCGATATCATCTGTGCCTCTGTACGTAAAAATGCCTCTAAGCCCATCAGCTCCTTTACTGTTACTCCATGTAATGGGTCATGTGCATTAAACAATAACTGCTGATGCTGAGTGAATATCAACCGAACTATTCCTCTTAAATCATTAGGACATAAAACCTGAGTATTAAAAAGATAATCTAGCATTTGCCTAACAGGTTCACTTTTTACTCCAAACTGACTAACCGTAGAACGTAGCTGAGTTAACAGCTTCCAATCTAAGGGAGTATATTCTGCTATATTATGCGTAAGGTTCCCCTGTGCATCATACTGTGGTGTGTATGTTACCGGACATGCAAGACTAGAGGCTATTTCCACCGCTTCACCATCTCCCATTTGCATTACTTCTTTCGCCAAAGCAGCCCAAGCTTCCCTCCTCTGTTTAGCCATCTCCCCCCATGGATCACGGTGTGCCCCTGGGATGGGATCTGGCTCTTTAAGGGTGCTATGCTGCTGGCGCTTCGGTGCAGACACCGAGTTTTCGCACGGGGAAGGCAGTGAAGCAGAGGCTGGCTCGCGTGGGGGAATCAGGGGCCCCCCCGCTGGAGCCGACAGTGAAACCGGAGCCGGCTCAAACGGAGCCGGCCTGCGGGGGGCAATCAGCCCCCCCACTGGAGCCGACAGTGAAACCGGAGCCGGCTCACTCGGGTGAAGCGGCGGAGGCAAGGCTGGCGGCGGAGGCGAAGCTGGCTTGCTCCCACCCCCACCGTCCGACCCGCCTGAAGCTGGTGGCGGAGGCAAAGCTGGTTTGCTCTTACCCCCACCATCCGACTCGCCCTCCCCCTCTGACAGGAAAGGTGCAGACGGTTCCACTGCGCCTATAGGAAAATCTTCCACACTACTTTCCTGGGGACCCTTAGGCATAAGTATCTTAGTTACAGAAGGTGCCAGGGGATCATTCTCACGACCATACCCTATATTCCTCTTATGAGCTTCTGTTGCCCTTTCTGCTGCCTTTCTCTCAGAGACCTGCTGCAGTAACGTGTTATACACCACCCGCCATAACTTCCCTAATTTCTTTGCTGACTTATCATCGTCTAACACTGTATCCCACAATATTTCCCCAAACTTCTTCCACTCTGCTAGCTCATGAACTGTATGAGGATTAGAAAAAATACCTTTAGCATGGCCATAGGCTAATAACCCTGGTAACTCCTTTTTTAAATCTATCCCTTTTATCTCTCGCCTCTCTAAATATGGGGCGAATAAATCATATGCCGCTTGCCTATCCATACCTATTAATCAGCGCTGTTGCAGCTCTCCAGGCTCCTGCGGACACGTATTGGCTTAAGTCACCGTTGTGAACCTTAAGGGTGCTTCAAATTCCGGCACCGTCCCTGCTGCCGGGACCCAAACCCAACTTCCTCGACTGTGGCGTAATCCCTTTTTCTTTTAATCCGAGAAAAAGGGCAGAGATTCGGTTATGCCCGCATTCTCCACCATTTGTCGACGGAAGGAGACCCAGACATCCGTTTGATCATCACAGGCCCAATTTTATTGATCAGTACGGCGGGTTAAATACAGTTAATAATGAGCTTCATACATATTGCAAAAGTTGAGCTCAGGATTGGTCAGTTACATATCAGCACCTACGCCTACTTCTGCATTCCTATGGTTCTACTTTTGATACTTTTCATATATTCTCAGGATATATTCAGGACTAATCTCTACTCCCTTTCCTCATGTTGCAGCAAGGTCACTGCTGACCTTTCCTTTTAGCTTGCTGACTTCTGACTTTACTCCTTCAGCTTAACCAGCGACATTATTTCAGCGTGGCCTTTCTCAGCTAACCAATTATTAATAAATCTCTCCACAGAATATGTATGAACTTATTGTGAAACTGTATGCATATGCATTTGGAAGGGGGATAAAAGAAGACCCGAGGTCTTCAGAGGCACGCATGCCTTGTTGGGGGACTTGCATCCCGCGCGCATCGTAAAATAAACATACCGGGCTTTACAACTTTTATAAAGTTGTGAGGTTTCTTCTTTTCTCCGCAAAACACCCTTCCTGATCCAGCAGCTGTGGGGCAGCAGAGCGGGGGCAGTGCAGGGACAGGCCTGGTTCTGACAGGGCTGTTGTGGTTTAGGAATGGTGCTCCCAATTTACTACACCTACTACCAAGGCCACATGTCGCCCCAGATTTATATTCCCACCATTGCCCCCCCACAACAGAGGGGCTTTGCCTGGCCTGGCCCTGATTGATCTCAGCCCATGTTTCACAGTCAGGGATAACCTGGAGATGGTGTCCAGGGTTCACCCGTGTGTGGCCAGTCCAGACCCCCCTGAGGCACTTTAATCCTGGCTGCCCCATCCTCCTCTCTGTTGTTGTGATGCTCTTCAGTCCCCAACTCTTGGGCACATGACCATCCACATGAGGGAGTTTCACAGCCAACTTCTCCCCCAGACAGAGATGTCTTGCCCCAGTCCAGCAGCCCAGCTGGGTTTCCCTCTGTGCTCCCAACTGTCCTTTTTCCATGGTTCCAGCCACCCCAGAGAGCATTTCCCACCATCCCTGAGTCAGTGCAGAGGTGCAACGTTGGCCATTTCTCTCGCTCAGAGCTCCAGGGATGGTCCCAGTGCTGCAGTGACTGCAGGAAAGGGGACCCCACAATGGGACATTTCTTGGTCAGATACAGACAGGAAGAGTGACAAACTGTCTGTGACTCGGGTTTTGGCCTGGCAGCCCCCGCCGTGGTTTGCAGGGAGCTGCAGTGTGGCTCGGCCCTGGCTGTGCCCGGCAGTGCTGGCCTGGGAGAAGGTGTTGGTGCCAGCCGGCCCAGGGAGCTGCAGCGTGTGGGGAACAAGTTCCTCCTGGCCTCCTGCCCCAGGGTGGCACTGCAGGGCCTCATGGAGCCAAGGGGCCATTGTAGCACTTCAGGACCCCATGGAATTAAGGGGACTCTTTGGACATTGTGGGGCCTTGTGGGACTGAGGCCATCGTGACACTTTAGAACCAAGGGGCCACTGTGAAACTATAGGGCCTTGTGGAACTGACACTGAAATCACCCAAAAAGAAACTTTCTAACACAGTTTGAGTATCAAAAAGCATTCATTTTTATTGCAGCACTGATCATTTGGAGGATCCTTCCTCCATTTGAGTGCCCCAAACATCATGAGAACAGAGGTTTTATGACACACACAAGTTCCATATTTATGAGCTATAGAGGTTTTATGACACACACAAGTTCCATATTTATGAGCTATTCCTCTGTGATGCTCTACATCTGGCCTGTAGGCCACACAGTATAAATAATTCCAACTTCATAAGTGATTTATTATATAATTACCTTGCTTATGTAATTCGACTAGTAAGAGCAGGCCCAGGCCATTGGAGACTCAGGCTGCTATTGGCTGGTTAGCTGAGTAGTAACTGGCTCAGCCAATGAGGATTACCTTCATGGGCCTTCTTATCTATATAAGGAAGTTAGATCTCAATAAAGCTGCCTGTTGCTGATGAACACGTACAGTCTAGTCACCGGTCTCTACGGAGTTACTCCACTCTCAGGCATGCAGAGTGCTGCCAAAACCAGGCACCACTGAGCACCAGGATGGCCTGCTGGTGCCAGGAAAGCTCAGCAGCACCTTTCTCTCCCAGCAGCATAACACTGGCACAGGCACTGAGCAGCAACGGGCAGCTGACTACTGCTGGGAGACAAAAACCCCAAAACTGGGGGGTTTACAGAGCAGAAAAAACATGAAGGCACTTTTCTGATGATGCCTACTCTCATCAAGGCTTCATCCAGCAAGAGGAATAGATAAGCTAAACTTATTTCCGGGTAAATCACGTTATTTCTACCCTGAGGACCTGAGGCTAGCACAGGAGCCAGCAGAGGCCTTTTAGACAGCAAAACATTTTTGCCCATTTTCCCAGGCTGGCTCACGGTCACACCTCACCCATGTGGCTCCAGAGCTCTTGCTGTGTCCCACGGGCAGGTTATCCCTTCACATCTGCTCTCGCAGGCTCCAGTGCCCTCCCGGAGCGCCTCACCCGCTGTCCCAGCACAGCTCAGCACAGCTCAGCTCGGGGTTCCACACGCCACGGGGCCGGGGCACCTCAGAGCTGCTCCTTCGGGCGGGTCACCGCCATCGGTCATCGGCTGAAGGCCTAAAGAGAGGACAGCAGAAACATCACAAATAAGCCATTAGTTCCATCTGTATTCACAAAGCTCAACAGCAGTGGCCTGGCTTGTGGCAGAGGACAAAAGCCAGCACACTGAGCAAAAGGCTGAGGAATTAATGCTGAACCGCACAGCCGAGCAACATCCCCAGTCCCCCGGCCGAACAGCTAAATAGGAGACAGTGAGTATTTCAGGTGGTGCCTTCCTGTCTCGGAGCCCCGGTCTCCAGCCCCGCTGCCGCCGCCACCCGTGCCCTGTACCCGCCCCCCCTCACCTCATGGCGGCGGTGGCCCCTCATGGCGAGGGAGCCCGGCCCGCCAGAGCTGCTCCTTGCCCTTACGGCGGCAAGCTGAAGGAGCCCAGCCCGCCAGAGCCACTCCCTGCCCTCATGGCGAGGGAGCCTGGCCCGCCAGAGCCGCTCCTGGCCCTCATGGCGGCGAGCTGAAGAAGCCCAGCCCCCCAGAACCGCTTCATCTCCACACGGCGGTGGGGGCAGAAAAGGCGCAGGCCTGGCCACGCTGCCGAGGTGATTCCAGAGACACCGCCCCGCTCGCTTCGGCCGCTCCCCCCAGGGCGGGGAAAAACCCTCGGTAATCAGGCACCGGGAGGGACTTTAAGATCGTCTCATCCCACTCCCTGCCATGAGCAGGTACACCTTCCACTGTCCCAGGTTGCTCCAGTCCCTGTCCGACCTGGCCTTGGACACTTCCAGCATCCCTGACAGAGCCGGAGCAGGAACACGATCTGTGGAGCTGGGAGAACTGAACTCAAGCACTGGCTCATGGGAAGCAGAGGGCTGGTGAGTTGTCTCTGCTTGCCCCTGATGTGTCCCACTTCGGGCACAGGAGGTAGAAGTGTCAGCTCAGAAACAGCTGCCAGCAACAAAAATCCAGCCCTGAAATAAGCAGAGAAAAAGCTGTGGTGCTGCCAAGTGCCTTGCTGGGAGAAGCACAATTCCACACCTTCCCTGACCTCCACTGGATGCTGTAACATCAGCCCAGTGCTCTGTGTATCCATGTCTGGGCACAGCAGTGTAACTGTAACTCCCTTGCTGGGGATCCATTCAAATGAAGTTTTTCTCTGGGCTTTGTGCTCCATTGAGACACTTCAAGGCCTTTCCAGAAAGCCTGGCATCCCTCCCCCATGCTCCTCATGTGCTTATGCTCTCAGAGCTCAGCAGTGAACTCAGCTGGAGCTGCGCCTTGCCTCAGGCAATCATCCACTCCAGCTCTGTCTTCTTCAAATGTTTCATGGTCTATTTTCAGCCCAAGCAGGCAGCTATTCTTCCTGGATGTGGGGTGCTCCTCTCCAGCTCAGCCTGATCCTGCCTTGTCCTGGGAAGCTCTGGGCTTGTTGTGCCCAGGACACGGCTGTGTGCAGGGACAGAGGCTGGTGCTGAGCAGAAGGAGCTCGGTGCTTCCCCTGTCACTGATGAACCTGGTGAGGAACAGGTTTCCCAGCTATGCCCAGTGCAGCACAGCAAAACCTGTCTGGGGGAGAGACTGGTAAGAGCAGACACAGAACACTTCATGCTCTTGTTCCTGGGGGTCTCGCTGCCCATGGCCAAGGGCACGTGCCCACACAGGCATGGATGATGACTCTGCCAAGACCCTAAGCCACAGCTTCAGTTTAGAACTGTTTAATTCATTAGCCCAGCATGGGGCCCAATTAATATGCTTTGTCTCTTTAATAAGACATTTTCAGCAGGATTGGGGAGATACTTCAAAAGCTTCCTGAATGCCAAATACCAGAACTCAGCAACTCTCAGTGCCAGGACCAGTCTCTCACTTCCCAGTACAGATTCCCTCTGTGTGCACAGCTTTTTCTCTGCTTGCTGGCCTTGGAGGGGGGCTCAAACAAAGGCCTGCACATCATTTGTGAACTTTGAGTGAAAAGCATCAAACCAGATGAAACACAGCAGAGCCGCTCTGCCATGGGGGTGAAGCCCTTTTCTGTCACAGGAATGTGCTCTCTGCATTAGCTGCAGCCAGTCCCTGTTGTTCATCTTGGCTTGATGACTATTACAGCGGCCTGAGTGGGTCGCTGCTGGTGAGAGAGAGATGGTGAATCTTGTATCTTGATCAGAAGGCTGAATTTATTAATATATGATATATAATACATTATTACTATACTAATAGAATATAGAGAGAGGTTTGCAGAGCTGCTAGCTAAGCTAAGAATAGATAGAAAAGAATCCACAACAAAGTTGTGTCCAGGGACTCAGTCCCCTGGCTTGCACTGATGATTGGCCCTTAATTATAAACATAGAAAATGAGCCAATCAAGGTGAATCCTATTGCATTCCACAGCAGCTGATAATAATTGTTTACCTTCTCTTCGGGGGCCTCTGGCTCCCGAAGACACAGAAATATGAAAGAAAAGGATTTCTGTGGAGAAATGTCTGCGACATCTCACCTTTCTAAATTGTATAAAAATAAAAGAAAAATGCTGATGTGGAATGAACAGGAAATTCCTTCACCTATAAAATATAGAATACTAATAATTCACTAAAACAATCCTACAGTATAAGAAAATTGCAAGAAACAATGCAAAGAGAATTCAAGTCCATGCAGCTGAGTTTCAGGAACAGTCCATCAGCTGAAGTTGTTTCTTTTGGACATCTGAGAGTCCTTTTTGGTCCTGAAACAGCATAACACAATTTTAAACAATTTGAAACAATTTGAACAATTTTTAGAATGTCCTTTTCTGGCCCTTCAGTGCTTCAGCACTTCAGAGCTGCTGCCCGCCTATTTTCAATCTTTTTTATTTAATTTTTAAAAATTTTTTTTTTTTTTTTTTTTTTTTTTTCTTGATCGAAAAGCAAAAGAGCAGCAGCCAAGCAAAGCAATGCCAGAGAAAGAAAAGGCCCTGGGGGCCCTGGCCCATACTGGACCAGGAACCCCAAAACTGGCTCACACAGGGGGACCCGGACTGGTAGGACAAACCAGAACCCCTAGAAACATCAAGAGGCCTCGCAGCGGGCCCGGCCCAGGAATTTCCTGAGCCCAGCATCCCAGGCCAAACCCATGAGGAAGGCTCTGCATTCCTACGGGCCTGAGCCTTGCTGCCAGCACAATAGCAGCACGGGTAGTGAGACGCTTCCTTTCCCCTAAACCACTGAGGCATGCCAGCAGCAGGGAAATAGAAGCTGCCCCGAGAATCTTCATCTCGGGTCTGGGAATGTTTGTTTCCCACAGCAAACCAGCTATGGTCTCCTCCAACTGTGCCCTCTCCCTCTGCAATACATCGGGTTTGTCTCTCATCCGCCCCCTGGCTTCATCCCCATCCCCTCCGGGCTGGGGATCAGAGGCAGAACTCTCTGGATGCACCTGCCCCCCCATGCCACTAGGACACAAGAGAGGCGGCGGCCTCCATGGGACAATCCCCGAAAAACCACCCCCCAAACCGCCGAGAATGCTGATCTTAAAAACAGGCAGCTGGACTGCCACAACAGTGAGCTGGCGGGCAGCCCCCGCTCCACGGAAGGAGAGACCCCCTGCCGGAGCGACTGCTGGGATGTCCGGTGGAAGCATCGGGGAGGGAGCCGAAACTGGGGAGGGAATCGCGCTGAGCGTGGGATCCGCCGCGGGCTGCTCCGAGGGTCCCGCGGGCTCAACTCCGTTTTCTGCTGCTGACTCTGGGGTCTGCTGTGGAGGCGGCGGGGACACACGGGAACACGCTGGTGCTGCGTCCTTGGGCTCTGAAAACGGCGGCGGGCACGGCACGGGCACCAGCGGAGCTGGGAGGAGCGGCGAAGCGTCGCCGTTGCTTAGCAACAGGTCAATCGGCGGAAGTGCTGTCTCTTCGGCCTTCTCCGACACAGGCTCTGGCGGGGGCAGGGAGGCCGGTGCAACCGCGGGCGGGACCTCCTGGAGAGGCGGAGACGGGATCTCCTGGAGTGACGGCTCTAGCAGGGCCGTGGAGGAAACCTCGGAGACTGGTGCCGCCCCCGTTTCTGAAGGCGGAGTCTGAGAGGCCGGCGCTGGCTTGAGCGGCCGCTCCCATCCCCCCGGAGAGAGAGAAGGGGGGGAAGGAGGAGGCTCCATCTGAGCATGCTCCGGAGCAAGAGTAAAAAAAACTTCTTCGCGCCGCGAAGTTTCGCCCCCCCCCGCCGTGAAGCAGGGGGGGCTGGGAAGAAAAATGTCCTCCCCCACCGCGTCTTCTGCCAAAGGTGGTGGAAACGGAGCTTGGCCATAACAATTAGAGATCCACTGAAAACAAGCTGCTCTGCGCTTCAGGACTGGGAAAAGCTTTATAAATGCTGGGTAGATGGAAGGCAACACGCGTCCCTCCAGGTAGACGCACTGGATAATCAAGTCCATGCACTCCCAGACAAAAACATCCAAAGCATACAGAATATCAGTAAAGAACCCAAAAAGCTTTGCCCATCGAAAGAATTCATAGATATCTGTTTTTGACAAAAAAGAAACCGTCTTCCCTGCACCAATGTTTCCAGAGGGCTATTTTTTTCTCCTCTGAAGGGGAGAATTGAATCTCTTCTGGCAAGGCATAGGTCTGCCATACAAACAGCCACAAGCTACGAAGGGCTGGTTCATCAGGGATAGAAAAGTGAACAGTACCTTTTGAAAGAGTCCAGCTTGCTCTGGCCAGCTCCACAGGTCTGCTGCTCTTTTCCATCATCTTTCCTGATGGTTTTCCAGAAGAAAGATTCTCTTTGTGGTCAGCCTTGGCTGTGAACTCTGTCCAAATCAGGATCTTCGGTTCTTCAGCTCCTGGCTTGAATCCACTTTCTGAGGTCACCTCAAAGCAACCCTCAAATGCCACACATACAGGATTTTTACCCAGTGCAGCAATTTTGCTCCTCTGGTCTTATCAGATTAATTTTTGCTCTGACATGAGGGGTCACCAGATATTACAGCGGCCTGAGTGGGTCGCTGCTGGTGAGAGAGAGACGGTGAATCTTGTATCTTGATCAGAAGGCTGAATTTATTAATATATGATATATAATACATTATTACTATACTAATAGAATATAGAGAGAGGTTTGCAGAGCTGCTAGCTAAGCTAAGAATAGATAGAAAAGAATCCACAACAAAGTTGTGTCCAGGGACTCAGTCCCCTGGCTTGCACTGATGATTGGCCCTTAATTATAAACATAGAAAATGAGCCAATCAAGGTGAATCCTATTGCATTCCACAGCAGCTGATAATAATTGTTTACCTTCTCTTCGGGGGCCTCTGGCTCCCGAAGACACAGAAATATGAAAGAAAAGGATTTCTGTGGAGAAATGTCTGCGACAGATGACCACTAAACAGAGCCTCCTTTTCTCCTGCAAGTGTCGTGGCAAGGCCTGAAAGGACTGAGAAGCTTTGTTCCAAGCCAGATTAGAGATATGAGTTACTACAAAACAAAAGCCCAGCAAGCCTCCTGGAGAGTTCCTCTAGTCTAGACACAGCCTCCCCTGAGCTCCCTGCATCCCAGCACAGCCCTGCAGCTTGTGTTCAAAGCAACTCAACTGGCTCCAGAAACCTGGGTAACCTCTGTTGAGTGAATGTTCAGTTGCAGCATAAAGGAGGAATCACATCTGAGTGATTTTGCTCCCATAAATTAGCAGGATGGGTTAAACCAGGACATGAGCACTGTCTGCTGGCACAGTGCATCCACTCAAGAGATCTGCACTGGCATGGAGCTGTAGTGCTTCAAAAGACGTGTGCTCCAAGCCTGGGGTGGGACATCCCCCATGTAGCTGATGTCTGCAGCTCCTGTGGCAGCAAGAGAGATCCTTTACTGTCACCTCAGCCCTGAACACACCCGTGCCCAGGGCTCACTGCCTGCCCCCCGTCACTGCTCAGCTCTGGCACTGCAGGGCTGGTACTGTGATCCTTCTGTACCAATCAGATTTTGGCTCAACACCATTTGGCCACACTGTCAGTCACTGGAGAAGAAGACAGAGTAGTACCGTGGGAAGAGGAAGAAAATTCAGTAAACCTATGGAAGAAAAGATCTGTGGATGTACATCATCATTTACCATGGTGGTCACCTCCAGCCCCACAGCCAAGCACGTTCAGGCTTTGGTGAGAAGAACTTTTATCCCCCTGGTGTCTGTCATGGCTGGGGCCTGTGATGATGACACCTCATGGGTGTTGGTGCTTGCACTGCCCTGTGAGTGACACCAGCCTTGCTTGGCTCCCACACAGCAGAAGGCAGGGCAGCCATGGCCTCAATGGTGCCTTTTCCTCTTTGAGGTGCTGCACCCAGGTCAGGGATACCCCACACATGAGCACAGACTGGGAGAAGAGCTCATTGACCAGCAAAGAAGGACTTGGAGGATATAATGGATGAAAAGCTGGACATGAGCCAAGAGTGGCAGCCCAGAAACTCCCCTGTGCTGGGCTGCACCCACAGAGGAGTGGGCAGCAGGTGAGGGGGGGATGGTCCCCCTCTATTCTGGCCTTGTGAGATACCCCTGCAGAGCTGCTCCAGCATCAGAAGGACCTGGAGCTGTTGGAGCAAGTACAGAGAGGCCATGGAGATGCTCCCAGGATTGGAGCCCTGTGGGATCTCAGCACCTCAGGACTGATGTGCAGAGTGACCGAGACCACCCTTGGGGGGGCTCGGGAGTCCTGGAATGTTGCCAGAAGTGTCTGGTGGCTGGACTTTGATCCTACACAGGAGACGACACCTGTATGAGGATGGGAGGATTTCACTGGGGTAAATGGTGAAGGGATAAGTTAATTAGAGTGTAAGACACAGGGTTTAGGATTTCTGTACAGGGGGGTCTAAAGAAGTAAGATGGAGGAATTGGGGCGTGTCCTGTCCTTCTTCTTCTTCTTCTTGGCCTCCATCTTCTGTGGTGATGTTGGCACTTTGGGATTGGTTATTACTAAAAGTGCACTGGTTAATAAGGGTAAAAGGTATTGGGGAAAATTGATAAATATTGTATACGTAATTTTGAGTATAAAGATAGGTGACCGCCCCGGGGGCTCGCAGTGTGCTCATTGCTGGCTTGCTGTGCAGACCTCTGTTGGGCTGAGAGAAAATCTTTTAGATAAACAATTAATAAACACTGAGACCGAGAAAAACCCTGAAGCCTCTTCTTGTCCTTTGAAGCGTGGGCTGTCCAAGGCCACCCCGGGCCTTTCCAGGTCTTTAAAACAGCCGAGAAACCGACAGAGCCCCTCTGCCATGGAGCCAGGCTGGGAGAGCTGGGGGTGCTCACCTGGACAAAAGAAGGCTCCAGGGAGAGCTCAGAGCCCCTTCCAGGGCCTAAAGGGGTTCCAGGAGAGCTGGAGAGGGACTGGGGACAAGGAATGGAGGGACAGGACACAGGGAATGGCTCCCACTGCCAGAGGGCAGGGATGGATGGGATATTGGGAATTGGGAATTGTTCCCTGTGAGGGCGGGCAGGCCCTGGCAGGGTGCCCAGAGCAGCTGTGGCTGCCCCTGGATCCCTGGCAGTGCCCAAGGCCAGGCTGGACATTGGGGCTGGAGCAGCCTGGGACAGTGGGAGGTGTCCCTGCCATGGCAGGGGGAGGAATAAAATTATTTTTATGGTCTCTTCTGACCCAACCCATTCTGTAATTCCATCATCTCCTCTGCCCCCACAGAGGGGCCATTTCCACTTCCCCACTGCCATCACAAGATGGCATTCCAGACCTAAAAGCTGAGCTGGCTCAGCTGATACTTGGAGATCTTTTCCAGGCCCTGGGGTGTCCAACCCCAGAAGAAGCTGTGGATTTAACCCTGCCTGCTGAGCTCTTCTGCCAGGTCTCAGCCCTGACACTGCCTTTTAATCACATCCTTTAACGCCAGGGCTGTGCTTTAATCAGCTGCACTGAAACACTGCTGCCGTTACTGTGTAACCTCTGAGCCATCTAATTGCACTGAGTTAAGCCAGTTACAGCTTTGACAGTGAATGTCATGCAGAGCACTTTAATCTTGACCTGCAATACCTCGGGCTCTTGCAGGGCCTCCTCTGCCTCCGAGGACACGCTGCTAATCAGACCGAGCCAGGATGTAGTTTAAGACATGGACAAAGGGAGCCAAGGGCAAATCATGAGCAAAATGAATCTGACTCATTTTGTTACAAAGCAGTGTTGAAGGTAGAGCTGCCTTTTCTTTGCCTGAGAATGATTTGGGAGAGTAGTGAGAATAATTTGTTTCAATAATTTATAACTTCAAAATAATAACAAAAAAAAGAGAGAGAGAAAAATCATTCTTCTTAGATATGTTTTTTAAAAAGAAAGCTTATTTTGAGTTAGGTGCATAAAGCACTGGTGCAGTGTGTTATCCCCTGTGTCTGCTCCCACGTGTGAGTGCTCCAGGCTTCACCCACCAGTTGCTCCCTGCAGGAAGAACCCATGATCCAACCATCTCCTTCCCTGGCCAAGGGCCTGCAGCCTCCCACCGGGGCTTGGTGCCATGTCCTGGGTGCCAGCTCTGCCAGCACAGCTCCCCGGGGGTGGCAGTGGGGCAGGATCTGCTGCTCAGCTGCCTCGGAGGCTGGGGCTGGCTGTGTCCCTCTGGGCAGCTCAGGAAAGGCTGCTCCGGCTGCTCCTTGCAGGGAGCTGGAGCAGCAACCTCACTTGGTCGGGGGAAAGAGCAGTCAGGAAAGGTTACACAACCCCGATCAGGCTGCCAGAGAGGTGGTGCAGCAGCAGCAAGGGCAGTGCCACTCTGCTGGGCAGGAGCGTGCCCTGCCTGTGGGACCCTGCCTGTGGGACCCTGCAGCCCCTCTGTCCATTCACTCTTGCCTGGGTCTCCTGGCCCTGTCAGAGCTTGCTGGTTTTGTTGTTCAAAATGCCCTCGGGCAGCTCGAGGAGCCCCTGCAGTTCCCTCTGTTCTGGGCTGAAACTGCTGCACAGCAATTCCTTTTTCCATTTCATCTCTGGCAGAGCCCTTGAGCTTTGCTCCCTTCCTCTTCCACCCTCCTCTCCTCCTTCTGAGCTTCTCCTTGGCCCAGTCTCCTCCCCTGCAGTCCCCTTCTGCTCCCAGCTCCTATTTAACCCCCATCTTTTCTGTCCTCTCCTTCAGTGCTCCTAGCCAGAGGACAGATCACAAACCACAAGCTCTGCTATTCATCTACCAGATCCCAAGCCACTGTCTCAGTGTGATAAAGGTGATCTGCTAATCGTGTGGAGAGGATCCCCCAGGATGCAAACGCCTGCTGGGATCTGTGGCAATTCCATGGCATCAGCCACAGGGTCAAACGTACAAGGTGGGGTTGCAGCTGCCTTGCCCGAGTGTGGGCACCACAATCAGCCTGCCTCAGGAATTGAGACCTGCACAAGGCCCACCAAACACACCTGCGTCCTTCCAGTGCCCCATCAGGTCTCCTGGCAGCAAGGAATTTGCTTTAGTTCTGTGAGTTTTATAAAGCCTGACTCAAACCCCAGGGATTTCAGGCAGTGCTGACACGCAGAGTGGGGTGGTGTGAGCACAACCCTGGGGTTAGGTGCTGGGGCAGATGGGTGGGCACATCAACATCAACCCAATGTTTTAGAGCAGAGCTAACTAGGAACAGCTTATTCCATTAAGGAAAAAAGAAAACCAATAATCATTCTTAATTAGGACAGAAACCTCCAGATAGGCTTTTTTAAAGAAAATGCCTAAAAATACCATTTTTGCTTTGATTTGAAAACTATTTTTTGCTCTTCAGACTGTAAGATAAAACAATTTGAATTGATGATGCATTTCACAGCAAAAATACATCCCTTTACATCTTGAAAATGCTGAAATGAGTTGTTACAAAATTTTCAAAGTTTACCCCCTTTCTTAAAAAACAAAATTTTTAATTTAGATGAAATGTCTTTTTTTTTTTCCTAATGGAAACTCTTGATTACATTTTTACCCAACAGTTCTAATTAGAATTAACAACTACAGCTGATTCTTGGTGGGGTGATAAACAGCTGGACTGCACAGCCCTCTCCACTCTGGGACTTCCAAACAAGCCCCAGCCCTGGCAGTTTAGCCTTCTGCAACATTTTAGACTTGTCTAGTCACTGGAATTTATTTTTCTTTCTTTTTTTCCCACCCTTTCTCCTCTGAGGGTTAGATTTTACCAGTGCAGCATCTCTAACAGTCAGGGAACTTCACAGTGAGTTGAGATTGCATCGATTTCTCGAGGAAGAAGACGCATACTAATTTTTCCTGTTTTCCTCCCTTGAGGAACACAGGTAACAGCTCCAGGAAGGCAGCTGGGTTTGTAGATATTATGTTTACCCACTGGCTGACAGGGAATTCTGAGGTCTGTGGGACCATCATGGGACACAAGGAGACTTTGGCTGGTCTGGTGCAAGGCTGGATTTGCTGAGAAAGAATGTGGGATTAAAGCAGAACAGGTTAAACCTGAGAGAAGCATCAGGTGAAGATCAGGGGATGGATCAGTCCATGCTATGCTGCCAGAGCTTCCCCCTGCCTCCAGGATGATCCTCACAATCCAGCTCTGTAGGGCGAGGAAAGGAACACTGGAGCAGCGAATGAAGAGGAAATGACTGTGGTGGAGGGGAAGGGAAGATGTCAGAGTCTGCTCTTAAACCCCCAAACCCTCTATTCCAGGCACCAAGGCAAGTTTGTCCTGCCTTTGCAGGCAACCTCCAGAGAGCCAAGAGGCACTGGGACATCCTCTTTCAGGGGACTGGTGTCCCCAGTGCCACTGTGACTCCTGGGCTGCCATGTCCAGTGCTTTTCATGCCTGCTCATCCCTGGGCTGGCTCCACGCTGTTAATGGCTGATCTCTCCCTGGAAACAAGCCCATGGCCTTTGCCTGTCCCACCTCGCCCCTCCCACTCCCCTGCCAAACAGTTATGACCTTCTTGGACAAACCTGAGATAGTATTAAACGAGAGGGAGGTTTTCATACACAAATGTCCCTGTGATTAATGGATTAAGAGATTCTGTGCAAATTAAAGCCTTTCTTCATACTTTGCACATCCAGCTCTTCAGCTGTTGTTCTTTCCCTTCTAGTCCTTTACAGAAGTCCCTGTGGGCCTTGCTTGCCCCATTCCTTTTGCTGCAGTTTTCTCCCCACAGTGACCCAGGGATTTCCCCCAAATCCTTGTGCCCACTGAGTCCTGGGCAGACCCTGCTGCTCCTGAATCAGCACTGTGGAGAGGAGGATGCTTTGAGCACAGCTTGTTTATACACAGAATCAGCCCAAGAGAGGGGCTGTAAATGCCTCTTTATTTCCATGTTTATCATTGCAGCTCGGATGAGGAACCCAATGGAAAGTTTAGATGAAACAGAGAAGAAATGAAAAACTGTTGGCAAGCGGCGGCTCAGCTGAGACTGGCAGCCTCAAGGGCTTCCAGAAGGAAAAAGGCTTTCAATTCCTGCACTGCTGCTCCGTAACAACCCAATTCCCCTGCCAGGCCAGGAGGAGTGGGGCAGCTGAGGAACCCTGCCCTCCTATGATCCCACCCCGGGAGATAGACCTGAGACCCCAAAGCAGCACGTTTGGTCTTGCTGATGTTTGGCAGGGCTGATTTCTTCCCAGAGCAGCAGCAGAGTGTGGGTGTGGAGGCTCCGTGAGGATCTCCACGTGATGGGCACTGTGATCACCCATGCCATGGTGGAAAGGAGCCACAAAGGCTTTGCTGGATACCTTTGGAACATCCAGTGCTGGGTGCTGGTGATGGATGATAATTTAAAGCCCATTTGTGCAGGGAATAATGGCTCATAACCATCCCCTCTCCTTTAGTGGTGTGACACTGCTGAGATGGGTGGTCTCATTTCCACCTTAGGGGAGGCGTTTTATTAATTGTCCCTGGCCTTGCTCCTGAGCCCGTGTGTGCTGTGATGTGGACATGCTTCAAATGCAGTGACAAAGAGGTGGCAGCCAGGATGTGGCTCCTGGGGGAGGCAGCCAGAGAGGCAGGGATGGTGCTGCCCACAGCTGTCCAGTGATCTGAAACCTTCAGCCCTGGGAGGGAGTGACTGCTCCAGGCCAAGGGAGTCTGACTTTGCTGGGGGATAACCAGGACTGTGTGTCTGTGACCGGGCTCTGTTCCATGGGGAGGAGGCAGGGGATTGAACTGTCCCCTTGCTGCCTGCATGGCCCTCTGTGCTGGCCAATTTTTCACCTAAATCCTGGCTTGAGCACCCATAAAGGCCCCTGTCCAGATCATCTGGCATGATGGCTTCTAGAAAAGCGTCCCTAGGGTCGCTGTCCCTGCCTAGTCACAGCTGAGCTGGTGGCACTGAAAACTTGAGTTTCCATTCACATCCCTCCTGTACCTGCAGGTCCCTGTGCCCTCACTCCGGGCTTTATTCTCCTCCCTGCTTTCCCCTCGTTTGTGCCCGGCTCCGGAGGAGAGCACTGGGAATTGATCACTGTGTTGGCTTCGCTGATTTAATCCAAATTTAACCAGGCGGGAGCAAGCGAGGGCAGCCCGGGGGCCCGGCATGCTGTGAAGAACCCGTTGGTGCCGAGCGGTGCCGTTAATAACGGGGGTGAAAGGTGGCAGCCCCCCGGCATCGCCCCTCTCACCCTGGCACAGCTCCCACGGGGACAGAGCTGTCCTGGGGACACGGCACAGGCACTGTCAGGGGCTGTCACCCGGTGGGCGCTGAGCCCTTAGTGCCAGGAAAGAGCTGTCCTGGGGACACGGCACAGGGACCCTCGGGGGCTGTCACCTGGTGGGTGCTGAGCCTGAGCTGTGCCAGGACAGAGCTGTCCTGGGGGACACAGCACAGGGACCATCAGGAGCTGTCACCCAGCGGGCACTGAGCCCTTAGTGCCAGGACAGAGCTGTGCTGCGGATGCGGCACAGGGACCGTCAGGGGCTGTCACCCGGTGGGCCTGACCCCGAGCTGTGCCAGGACAGAGCTGTCCTGGGGACACAGCACAGGGACTGTCAGGGGCTGTCACCCAGCGGGCCTGACCCCAAGCTGTGCCAGGACAGAGCTGTCCTGGGGACATGGCACAGGGACCGTCAGGGGCTGTCACCTGGTGGGTGCTGACCCCAAGTTGTGCCAGGACAGAGCTGTCCTGGGGACACAGCACAGGGACCGTCAGGGGCTGTCACCCAGCGGGTGCTGAGCCCGAGCTGTGCCGGGACAGAGCTGTCCTGGGGACATGGCACAGGGACCGTCAGGGGCTGTCACCTGGTGGGTGCTGAGCCCTCAGTGCCAGGACAGATCACTCCTGGGGACATGGCACAGGGACTGTCAGGTGCTGTCACCCGGCAGGCCTGACCCTGAGCTGTGCCAGGGCTGCATGGGCAGCAGCTCACCCGCGAACCCCGAGCTGCATCCCCGCCGGCAGAGCCCTTCTAGAGCAGGGATGGCCCCGGGCTCATTGCATCCCACTTATGGCTCCAGAGCCCCTGAGGGACTGATGGCAAAAGCCTTTGGATGAGTCTCTTTTTTTGGCAGTGAATGAAATAGGATTTGTGCTGCTGGTGATAAGAGACTGCAAGATGGACTCATCTGATCCTCACAGCAATTCAGAGAGGCTGATGCTGACATGGCAGAACAGGTCCTACAATAGTCTTCACGTCCCAGCACACAAAATGGGTGAGAAAAAGCATTTTTTAAAGTGACTGGGGAAACCCTGCAGTTATGATGCTATCCTATCTCAAGCCCAGGGTTCCCCTCCGGCCTCTTTGGAGTCACAAGTACTTAAAAAATGCTCTGCTCTGAACTCAGGCTGGGTCATGACTCATGTCTTGGGCTGTAAAAATGCATTTCATTGTGTCAGCAGGAAAGTGGCTGTGGGCAGCGCTCTGGCAGTGGTGAGGCTGGCCAGGGCAGGCTGTTCAGCAATTACACCCACTGGAGCCCAAATTCCATCTCATATTTTGCTACAGCACACAAAAAAGGTTCAGGGGAAGGAAAGGCTGAAGGGGAAAGTGTTTCACTTAAAAATCCTGGTAGGACTCTATGCAGTGGCTTGTCTGGCCACAAATCCATCTGTTTTGGTGCAAGTGCAAAGCCTGGACCTGCCACCTGGAAATGTGACCTCAAGAGTCTCTTGCAGCCTATGGAATTTGCTTTGTACCCAGAAGAGACACCTCTCATGCTCATCCTGGCATCCTTCCAGAGAGAAAAGGGCAACTGAACCCTCTGGATGTCTGTGCCTTGCTGTGGGCCTTGTCTCTGGGTCTTCCCCCAACCAAAACTACTTGCAGGTACTTTTAGTATGAACCCATCACCAAAAACTAAGTTACCTGTCAAGGGCAGCACTGTGAAGCTTCACAGCATTGGCACCTTGGGACTTAATTTTGCTTGTGGACTTAAATGTCCAGTTATGTATCTGGGAGTGTTTAGCTGTTGTGACCAAATTTGGGACACATTGCCACAACTGAGTCACTGGAGAAGCCAAACAGCCTTGAGAGGAGAGGAGCCTGGTGGCTCCAGATGAGCATATGGCAATCCTGGGAGCAAACTCACACACCTTTGCCAGAGGAACATCTGGATTCCTTAAAGGAAGGGGTTTAACCAGGAGGGATCAAGTCCACAAAGAAAACTTGGATTGCTTAAAGGAAGGGGTTTAACCAGGAAGGATCAACTGCATGAAGAAAATCTGGATTCCTTAAAGGAAGGGGTTTAACCAGGAAGGATCAACTGCATGAAGAAAATCTGGATTCCTTAAAGGAAGGGGTTTAATCAGGAAGGATCAACTGCATGAAGAAAATCTGGATTCCTTAAAGGAAGGGGTTTAACCAGGAAGGATCAACTGCATGAAGAAAATCTGGATTCCTTAAAGGAAGGGGTTTAACCAGGAGGGATCAAATCCATGAAGAAAACCTGGATTCCTTAAAGGAAGGGGTTTAACCAGGAAGGATCAATTCCAGGAAGAAGATCTGGATTCCTTAAAGGAAGGGGTTTAACCAGGAGGGATCAATTCCATGAAAAGCAGCTGCCCTGTTCCACTGCTGTCCAGGACAGAGCAATGCTGTGGGATTGGGACAGGGGCTCAGTGCCTGTTAAAGCCCTGGGCACTAAGGAAGCCCAGGAGCAGCTACAGGCAGAGGCAGCTGAGGGATTCCTGCTGCCTCCCACCAACGCTGCCCACAATTCATCAATTACCTATCTGCTCAGTCCTTTTCTCCATCCTTTTACAATCTAAATAGCACATTTTATAGTTGCTGCTAAGTGATGTGATCAACATCAATTACCTACTAAAAGAGAATCAAGTCTTGATTTAAAATTAAGTGCTGCATTTTCCCATGTTCTTTATATGTAGCCAACAGAATAATTGCAGTGACATAAAAACTAATTACACAACTCCACAATTAGGCCTCCCCCCTAGTGCTGCGATTGTCTTTAAGTATACTGATGAAAAATTACTCCCAGTCCCAAATTACTCTCTCACTCCCATCTTCTCTAATACCTTTTGAAAAAGCCCTTCATCCCATCAGTCCAGAGAGAGGAACTCCAGATGCAGAAGGTAATACATGCAGAGTGTATTTTCTTATCTCTTAGATGTGGGAGCAGTTGCAGATGTGGGATTTGGTTGGGATTGCCCAGGGATGCAGCAGTGCTCCTCTCTGGATGGACTGAGCATCTCAGTGAGGCTTCCCAAAGTGCCTGGTGTGCAGCAGCCTGAGACAAGCAGGGGGAAAATCCCCTTCTCAGTGCCCCAGCTGACATTTGGCTCCTGGGCTGCAAGCAGAGAGACCAGTCCTGCCTGGCTGCCAGCCTTGGCTTGGTGTGTGGAGCCCAAAAGGAGGAGGAAGAGGATGAAGTACAGCAGCACTTCCCCCATCCAAAAGCCAGGAGTTACACCCAGGCAGCAATCACGTAGCTGCCTGAGAAACTATAAACCTCAACAAAAATCATAAACATCTATAAAGCCCTGGTGCACTCCTGACAGGCTTTGAGGGATTTCATTCCAGATTATGTTTTTGAGATGTTTACAACCAGCCTGGAAAGATTGAAAATATTCAATTGGCAAGGAGAGCTGAGATTTGCTTACAGTGAATCTCCTGCCTCCAGGATCTCTGTGGGTGCCAGCAGTGAAACACAGCATGGGTGAGCAGAGCTGTGGGGACAGTGGCCCAGGGACAGGTCCCCTGATGTCACTGAGCATCTTTCACTAGATGATTAAGCATTGCAGGTTTAATTTTGGGGCTGGCACGTAGGTTTTGGCTGCTGTGCAGTGGATCCCATGGCCTGTTCCTCAGCCACAGCCCAGCCCTCACCAGGGAGGGCTGCACAGCTCGTGGCTGATTTTCCATCATCTCTGCAATGCCATCACTCAGTTGCAGTTGGGAGAGGGGTGGGAAATGCTTTGGCATGATTTTAATCAGCAGAGTGCTTTGAGTGAATGAGGTGAGGGGACCAGTGAGCTCCCTGTGCCTTCTCAGACTTTCTCACCTCATTTCAGCATCAACCAGGGGTGCCAAGACTGAGAATTTACACCCTTGTGTTTACCTGAAACCTCACTACCTACCTCAAAACCTGTGAAAAATAATGGGGGTGCTGAAGTAGCCCGTGGCAGGGATGATGTGATGTGTAAAGCCAGTATCTCCAGATCATTGCAAATATTCCCTCCTGATCCCAGGCATCCATCCCAGATATTCCCACCTTGTCACCAGCCTAGAGCACTGGGCACCACCTTCAGCCCTTCCTTGGACATGTGCAGGGCAGGAGACTCCAACACCTCCCTGGGCAGCCCCTGCCAAGGCTGGACCACCCTTTCCACGGAGAAATTCCTCCATTAGTCCAACCTAACACGATGCACAGAGGCGCGCCAAAGCAGGCATTCACTCCTGAGGGACAGATCCTCCAGGATGGGGTTGCTGCCCGGGACACGCCGTTCCCACAGCCAGGGAGGCTCCCGCAGCCCAGGGCAGCGGACACGGCTCAGCCCGGCTAACCCAGCCCGGGACACGGCTCAGATCGGCCCGGGACACGGCTCAGGCTCAGCCCGGGACACGGCTCAGGCTCAGCCCAGGACGTGGCTCCGATCGGCCCGGGACACGGCTCAGGCTCAGGCTCAGGCTCAGGCTCAGGCTCAGGCTCAGGCCGGCGAATCCAGTCCGGGACACGGTGGGGCCGAGACAGCGCCACCACCGCCGCCTCACAGGGCACAGGCGGGGCCAGGATCAGGGGGCGGGGCCAGGACCAGGGGGCGGGACCAAGGGCGGCGGTGACAGACAGGCACGGGTCAGGGGGTGTGGCCAAGAGTGGGGCCGTGCTGAGTGAGCAGGGGCGGGGCCAATGGCAGGAGCTCGTGCAAGGACGGCGCTGATTGGCTAGAGGGGGGCCGGGGCGCGGCGGCTGGGGCCGGGCAGCGCGTGCGCAGTGCGGAGCGGTGAGTCGGGGTGGGGGGGTAGCAGGGGGCGGTGGTGCTGGCGGCCCGTGAGGGCCGGGGCGTAGCTCCGGGTCGGGGATCCGCGATCCGGGACGGAGCCCTGGTCCTGGCCCGGGGGCACCCACTGCTGCCTCCCTGCTTTGCCCTCGCGCGAGCGGACCCGGCGGTAAGGCCTTGCCGGGTGGAGGCTGCCCGCCGGCCCGGTTCCCCTCATTGGCTGTGGCCGGGCCGTTGGGGACGTTGCGTGTGCGGCCCCGGAGGCTCGGCAGGCCCGGCAGGACGGGCAGCCTGTGCGGCTGGAGTGCTGCAGCAAACGCGTGCCCTGTGAGGGGCACTTAGGCACACAGTCGGAGCAGGGCAGGGGTCCCTTACACTCAGGGCTTTTAAACAAAAATCTTACACGTGAGTTTCCCCCAACGGGCACAGTTTGGATCCTGCCTGGAGCACGAGGCTGCATGACCTCTGGCCTACTGTGTGCCCAGGCTGCTGTGGAATAAAAACGTGCTGGAAAAATTGAAGTAGTTCTGGGATATTAAAATGGATGTTTCTTCAGGGTGTGCGCTCTGTAACACGAGTTCTGAATTTTAAAACCGGTTTAATTGTTTTGGTACAAGCCCGCATATGATTTTCTGGCAGGAGAACTGGTGAAACGATGCATTCCACAAGGCCAGGAAGGAGAACGCTGAGCAAATGGGATTTTGTATATAAACACTGTTTGGAATGTTGCCTTAAAATGTTTAAGTTCAGTGGTTGACTAACACTTGCATTAGGAGTGAGCTTTGACACAGCTCTGATGCTGCCCACCTTCAGGAGGGTCTGGGTTTACACCAAGCTCTATAGACACAATTTAAGTTAGGCATTCTGCAGTGTGTCTTTGCTAGAACTAACCCTGTCTGAGTGCAGCGCAGGTGCAGAGCTGCCTGCGCTGGTGCTGCTCAGTGTGCCTGCCAAAGGAGGGTGATCAGCAGAGGCATTTCTGTGGTGGAGCTGTCTGTGGAAGAGGCTGGTCCGTGCACAGCCTGGCAGGAGCCTTTTAAGTGCAGATAAGTGTCCAGAGGATGTTAGAAGATGGTGACATGCCCTGTCATTTACCCAACGTGCTGCCGCAGTGCTCCTGCTCCCTGTGATCATTTGAATTCATTTGTTCTCTGGGAGTAGCACTGTTAAGGGATGCACTTCTAAGTTTCTGTCTTTTCTTTCCCCCAGTCCTGCCTTAAAATGACCCAGCCTGATCCACTTAGTTTTTCAGCAGCCTCTAGGGTATTTCTGTGGTGGAAGTATCCAAAATGCTGCCCCAGAAACTTCAGTGTAGGAGTCCAGCTACCAGAGGTGGGAGAGCAGTGTTGAGAGTTCCTGGAGGCTGCTGTCTGTGTGACCATGTATTTACTAAATTTGAAAGGATACAAATATGATTCTTGGTAAGAAATCAGCTGGAAACAATTCCTGGTGAACTGTCAAAACAGCCTTTGAACCCACAGTGTTGTCCCTGTGTCCTGAAGCAGCACAAGAGCAGGGCTGGTGCTACTGCCACCACCTTCTTCTTCATTTTTACAGTGGCGAATTCCTTTAGCCTGAGCAATAAAACACCTGGCAAACTCCAGCACCCCCACACTTGTCTCTGCTTCTGCTTGGGTTGAGCAGATGGGGTTGAATGCACAGCAGCCATACCTTGAGAATTTGTGAGGCAGTGGATTATTTGGATAAATTTAGGGATAATAGTCAGCCTTTCCATGTGCTAATCCTCTGTGCTACTGACTCCCTCCGTGGCTTTTGTAACCCACCTCAGCTCTTACACCCAGCGTTCTCCTCTGAGAAATAACGCTCCTCTCGGGCTCATGAGGGAGGTGAATCAGCTTTAATTAAGATTTGTCGAGCACTTTGTTGATAAGTTCTCAATAGCTGGTTGCTATTTTTTATGAGCACACAGATATTCTTAGCACCTGCAGTGGGAAGTGACACAAGGCTGAGGGTCTCTGGGAAGCAGCCCTGCAAGGGAGACGGCGCCTGCTCACCGTGAGATCCATTCTGGCTGTGGTTCACGAGGCAGCTCAGCAAAACCCCAAATCCCTCTGAGTCTTTGGGAAATGTGAAACGTTCCTGAGAGCTAAGCCCTGCTTTTGCATGAGATTTGTAGCTTTTGCCCCCTTGCTGGGTTTCTCCCAAGCTGCTGGTTGGGTTTGGTGCAGCTGTGTTCTGGTGTGACCTGCTTTGTAACACCTTGTGGCAATGGCTTTTAACAACTGTCCCCTCAAATTAAGGTGTCTGGGGTGGGCAGGGCTGGGTGATGGCCCCTGTGGGCTTCAGGCATTGCAGAGGTCAGTGGGGTGGAAGGGGAGGAGGGAAGCTAGGAAACCATGCCCTCCCCCAGGGCAGCATCCCATTCCCTGCTGGCTTCTCTGCTGCAGCAGCAGGTGGCAAATGAAGCTTGATGAGCTCTGTTAGTGAGGGATAAGGAAGGCGTGAATGGAAACGGTCACAGCAGTGCTGGCTCTGTGTTGTGTGGGTGCCCCTCAGCAGGATGAGGAGCTCTGTTGTATTTTGGGGAAGAGAAGGCTGTTCATTTGGCTTTGTCACTGCTGTAGGAGTAGCCAGATGGAGGATGCTAAAAGGAAATACAGGGCTGGAACAGCCTCCTTGTCCGTGCCCCTGTCCTGAGCCAGGTGAGAGATGCTTGGCTCCAGGCTGGGCAGCGGTGGATGGTAGTGCAGATCTGGACAGGGCCCAGTTCCCTCTGGGCCTTGATGGAATCCCACTCTCAGAGCATGACAGCCCATCTAACTTGTCCTTGCAGCAAACTGAGCAGCCAGTTTGTGTCTTGCCTTCATAGAGTGGGGAGTCCTGTGGCTGGTTTTCCTTGTGAGTAAACCCTGTTAAAATCTGAGAGCTGGGACTGGCCCTGGAGGGAGCAGGGATGGAGAAACCCGTCCACAGCTGGTATAGGGCAGCATGTTTTATACTGCTGACTGCTCTGCTGGCTGCCCAGACCCTCTGGTTTGTGTGTACCTCAGAGCTGATACCAGCACAGAGCCCAGAACTGGGTATTTTATGTTTCTGGATCACAGAGGGGAGTTCAGCTCTTTGGAGCTGTGGTGTCACAGTGCTGGCACATTTAGTCTGGTCCCCAGTTTTCCCTAGGTTCCTTCTGTCTGGAGAACTTTCCCCTGGACTCTGTTTGTGTGCTTGATCTCTGTTTGTGCTGTTTCCAAGAACACTTCTTTGCATTGTTTTCTTAGCTTTTCTTTCTATTGATTTGTTGGTGTTTTGGGAACTTTTTTTCAGTTTATCAATTCTGATCATGACCTCCAGAGTGCCTACAGCTCTTAACTCCTGGGCATCCTTTCAGGTTTTATAAAAGCGCTTTCTCTTCTTTGTTCAAACTATTAATGGAAAGGTTGAACAGAAGCAGACCTGGGCTGAGCTCCCAGGGCTCATACACAAGGATTTCTCTTGTGGTGACAGGGAATTGCTGATGGCTACCCCTCAAGTGTGTGGGGTTGAGTTGCTTTGGTTGGTCTTTTTTTTTCTTATTAATGAGCACTGGGCCTCGTGAAGGTGAGCTTGCCCAGACCCAGCTCCTCTGGCTATTGAAAGCATCAGATGGATGGAGTGAAAAACCTGCTTTGTGCTGGTCAGAGGTGTGATGGGCAGGTCTCTGTAGGGGAGGATTGTATTGTGCTCTCCTTCTGTAGGCTGAGGTGATTTTTAAGAGCTTTCATGAACTTTGTTCACCTGGGGCTTCTTGCTGATGCTTGCTGGGGCTGTCACAGCTCTGGGACAATCCTCAGCCCTGCTTCCCATTCAGAGCTGACTCAGCAGTGGGCTGTGCATGGGGGAAGTTGTGTCCAGCATCTCCTGCTCCCCTTTTCTCTCTATAAATCTCTCCTCAGTGAGAGTTGGGCTTGTCTGTATGTGGCTAAGGTAGCAAAAATGCATTTTTCTCCTCAAGCAATTCCAAGTTCCTTGTGGGGTTGCTCTTCTCTGGAAAAGATAAAACTACCTGCTCTGGAGAAATTAATGACGCTCATTTTTATTCCTAAATAGTGTGTCATGGTGGGTGTGGTTGCAAGACACCTCACTGCACCAGGCCTCTGCTGTCACCTCAGTGCCAACTGCTTAAGGAAGAGCTGAAATAGATTTCACTGGAGCAAACATCTCTGCCTAGCTCTACCCTCCCTGAGTTCTGTGAGTACTGATCTGCTGGGCTCAGCTGCCTGAGGTTCAAGAATTGGTCCTTTTCTGAAGTGCTATTCCATCTTTCTTTGCACATGGGTGTAACTGTGGGGCGAAATTTGGGCCCCACTGAATTTAAGGACAACACAGGGTGTTCATGTCTTCCTCCTCTCCAGGCTGGTAACTTGTGGTACCCAGCTGTTCAATCCAGCTGTGCTTCAGGGACACCATCAACAGGATGGAGATGCTGTGCCCTCTTTCTGTTGGTCTGTAGCTGATGGTAGAGTCATGGAATCATGGAATATTCTGAGTTGGAAGGCACCTACAAGCATCATTGTGTCCAGCTTGGTGGATGCCCTGACCTAATTTCAGTTCCAGGGCAGAAAATGCAGTCTCCCTAAAACATTCCTATGGCTTCTGTTGGATTCTTCCTCACTTTTCTCCAGGGGGCTGTGTGCTGTAGTTAAATATGGATGGAAAGGTTGTGTTCCACTCTGGATTACAGCTGAATCTCAGTGGTGGATAAATTGCATCCCAAGTCTAATTTGCAAAGCCCTTTGGGCTTCATGGGCTGCAGGAAGCTGTATTTTATTCTGGATGTGTGTTTGCTGATAATTCTATAGGATTTGCAGACAGCAGGTTGTAAGAGCCCTGATTATACTGGTTCCCTGTGCAGTCAGACTCTGCCCAAATAATTCAAGTGCCTGCTGCAGAGAGAGGGAAAGGAAGATGGAAGGATGATTTAGAAATCTCTGGAGTAGATGGGAAAAAGATGCATATGTTGATCTGAAGGAGATACCAAGCCACATATATGTCTTCCAGCATCTAAATAAAAGTCAGGATTTTTTAAATGGTTGCCTACTTAAAGCCCAAATAATTCCTTTAACGGCAGGTTTTAAAGGTTTAACCTAATTTTAGAATTTTTATTTCAAGTGTCCTTCCATAAAATTAACTTTTTGAATGCAGAATGCTTTAATGTCTTCCGTGTTGGTGCTCATTTTCAAGAAATCTCTGCACAGTTATTTCTTATGTACCAGTTAAATCTATCAGCCAACAGATGTCAAGTGTAGCAAAAATGCTATAATAATATTATGGTCTAATAATAGTTATAATGATTCTAATTACCTGGTGCAGCTTTAAAGAGAGGCAGATTCAGAGATGAGTGCAAAGGAGGTGTTTAATCTTGAACTGCAGAGGCAGGGCTCTTCCAGAGGTGCCTGTGCTGCGCCCTCTCCTCCCCATCAGACATCCCCCTCCCTCTATTTCCTCCAGCAGACTGGGAGCAGCACTCTGGGGTGTTTTTAATGTTCAGACCTCATTCTGGCTGTGCTCAAAGAGTGCTGGTGAGCTGAGGATGAGCACGTTTCCTGCAGTACCTGGGAGTGTGAAGCCTGCTCGTTTTCAGCCTCTGTCTGCCCTGCTCCTGGCGTGCTCCCACAGCCTGATGATTGTGGCACTCGAGGATTGCTCCCACCCTCGGAAGCTGCAGAGCCTCAGCAATCTCCATCCTCTCTGCAAGCTGCTTGTGCTGCTCTTAACCATTAGGGGTGGCTTTGCCACAGCCTGGGAAGCACAAAGCCAGAGTCTCCTGATGGAGAGCAATGGGGGTGTGCAGGTGAGTGGCTGAGAGTTGTTGATCCCTACAGAGGCTTTGCTGTGGGGGTAGCAGAGCACTGGGCTGGTGCTTGAGTGCTGTGCTTGCCTTGCCTTCGACAGGCTGGCCCCACAGAGCCTCATCAGAGTCTCCTTCCCCAGCTGCTCCATGTGCCAGCCCTGTTACATCACTCCCAATGCCCTTTCACCACTATTTTTCCTTTAGGAAGGATGCTGGGCTGCATTTGCTGTGTTCCTGTGGTTTTTGCCCGATGTTGCTGCGTGCTGTTAGTGCCTTGGGGTGCCAGTGCTCATTGTGGCTGTAGTGTAATGGATCCCCTCATGTCACAGCTGCTCATTTAATCCTGCGACATGAGGGGTGAGGAGTCCCTGGCTCACAGACCAGCAGCCTTTCCACAGAGGAAGCTCTGTGTGGGCTGGAAGTTGACAGCTTTCAATGATTATATGCTGAACCTTCTTCCTATAAATAATTGATTCACAGGCTGATGAGAGCTACAGGAACTTGTCTCTCAGTTGCTGCTCCCTGGCATGGACAGCAGCTGGAAATGTGCTGTTTTCCTATAAAATGGATCCAGAGGTGCCCTTGCTAAGTTTTCTTTATTTCCAGCCTGTTGATAGGCTGACCTGCTCTGCTTCTCAGGGAAGCCCTGCCTGCCAACACCTGCAGCACACCTTGTGCCAGGCCTGGTGCTGCTGAGAGCTCTGCCACCTGCAGCCTTTCCCTTGGGCAGGTTCAGCCTCTCCCTTGGGCACGTTCAGCCTTTCCTTTGGGGAGGTTCAGCCTTTCCCTTGGGCATGTTCAGCCTTTCCTTTGGGCACGTTCAGCCTTTCCTTTGGGCACGTTCAGCCTTTCCCTTGGGCATGTTCAGCCTTTTCTTTGGGCACGTTCAGCCTTTCCCTTGGGCAGGTTCAGCCTCTCCCTTGGGCAGGTTCAGCCTCTCCCTTGGGCAGGTTCAGCCTTTCCCTTGGGCAGGTTCAGCCTTTCCCTTGGGCATGTTCAGCCTTTCCTTTGGGCACGTTCAGCCTTTCCTTTGGGCACGTTCAGCCTTTCCTTTGGGCACGTTCAGCCTCTCCCTTGGGCAGGTTCAGCCTCTCCCTTGGGCAGGTTCATCCTCTCCCTTGCGCAGGTTCAGCCTTTCTTTTTGGGAGGTTCAGCCTTTCCTTTGGGCACGTTCAGCCTCTCCCTTGGGCAGGTTCAGCCTCTCCCTTGGGCAGGTTCAGCCTTTCTTTTTGGGAGGTTCAGCCTTTCCTTTGGGGAGGTTTGCCTTCTTGCTGGAGTCAGTGTGTGTGTGTGTGTGTTGGTGCATCACCATGGAGATGAGGCCACAGGAGCTGCAGGGTGCAGCATTTTCCAGGCTCACGTGAAGAAGGATGCGCTAACAGGCTCCTCTTATTTAGGGAAAATGATTTCTTGGAGTAAATAAATCGTCAAAGAACACTTGGCATCAGCTCAGGTGCTATTAAGGAGAAGATCTCTTGAAGCCAGAGCTGTAAGGCTCATACAATATTCACCTGCTTTGCTGTGTTCCACATCAGGCATTGCTGCTGTGCCCAATGCTGACTCACTGACCCACTTGTGCTTTTACTTACCCCAAGATAACAAAGCTCCTGTTGCTTTTCTCCTCCCTGTGTAGGTATTTGTCATCCTGCCACAACAGCACCTTCCTGGATCCCTTTCCTTGCCCACTGAGTGTCCAGGCTTTCAATGCTTTGAGTGGTTACAAGACTTCACCTCCCATGGCTGCTGCTGCTTTGGCCGGGTTTGGGGAGGACGTGGAGGGTGTGTGGCTGCAGTGAGTTCTCCCCCATGCAGAAACACCTCTCTGGGTTGAGCACACCCCAAAACCCTGTTCTGGTCATGCAGACATTCTTGTGGGGTTGGGGACACTGCCCTTTCCCTGTGCCTGCCCCTGGCACACTCTTTCCTTTCTAGTTTCTGGTACACAGAACCCTCCCAACAAGGTCTGGAAGGGCCCTGTGGCAACTCTGCCTCATTGCCTCCACGTCTTATTCCAGACTTCATCTGTAAACATCTCTTTGGCCTTGCTAAAAACACTGTCTCTTAATTTCTCTCTGCAGGAGTATTATTTAATTTGTAACAGTTTTAGGACGTTATTTGAAAAATCCGATAGGAAGCTGTATTTCATTTACTGTAATGATCCACTAATGCAGGCATATTTCAAAGGCAGGCAATGCAGTACTGTGGGGTTTAATTAAATTTTGTTTTTCAACTGAGCATCAATAGACAGACAATAACAAATGGTGGACAATATGCATACAGAACAAAGTCTCTTCATTTTCCTTTTCAAGACTGTGGAAGTGAAAATGTATAGCCCTTAAAATGGACTTGGCCTGCTCACAACTGCTGCTTTAGTGTATTTAACTCACTTCAGGAGGAGTTTTTTCTTCTTACTCTGCCTTAATTAATTTTCTTGCTCTCTTCCTGCCCACAAAATAAACTCTTACACTGTGGAAAATTTCCAGCAGGAGCCGTGGGTGATCTAAGTGCTTCTGCAAGTCCTGCATGTAGTTTTGAATACTGTGTTGGTACCTAGTGTGTGATGGCTCCTCCAGATGGGCCCTCCTGAGGGTGACAGAACAGAAGGGCTGGGTGTGAGGTTCCTGTCTCTGGGAACTGGACATGGCATGTGCCAGCCTTGGAGAGGGAGGGAAAAATGGTGTTGCTGCCATGGTTGTACTCAAATCAGGAGTCAGTAAGTGGCTCTGGAGTGCATTTTGTTCCTCTTCTCCCAGCAAGCATGGGGTATTCAAGTACAGAGTGTATGTGGGGAAGCTCAGGCAGAGTGTTCCACATCAGCAGGAGGTTTCTGGGAGCCATCTGAGTGCTCACAGCGTGGCACTTGGACACGTGTTCTTGGGTAAAGAAATTTGTCACGGGTGCTGTTAATGGGCTCCTTTGTTCAGATTTGAGGAGCAGGGTGAGATGGGCTGGCTGAGGCAGATTTGGTTTCTCCAGGTGTCTGGAGAAATTACCATTGTTTAGGAACAGAACCAGAGTTTGCTGAGGAACCCGATGTGAGTGTGACTCCCACTGCACTCCAGCCCTTTGATTCTCGCAGAAATCTCTCAAAGGCAGAGAGCTGAACAAAGCATTAATTTTTCAGAGGCAGAGTCTCCATTCAGAGATGTGAGTTCAAGCCATGTCCTGGGTTGATGCCTAAGGCTTTGCCTGCTTAACCTGCCTTCAAAGGCTGGGGGCAAGGGCTGTGCCTGGAGCTGGCACTGCTTTCCACCGCTGAGCTGGGCTGGGTCACAGTCCAGAGAGCTGCTGGCTGGAAACTGGAGCGTGCAAAGGCTGGGAATCTGTGGGAACCTGACTCCTGATGTCTGTGCAGCTGTACCTGCCTGAAAAGCATGGCTGGAAATGACAGACCGGAGGCTGTAACCTCCTCCTCCTCCCTGGGATCTCAGTGTAGCGCTTGCCGTGTTCCAGGCACAGCCTGTGTTGTTTGCTCCTTGCTGGAAGCAGCACCGTGAGTCCTTTGCAGCTCTCCTGGTGCCTGGGCCGGCTGAGGGTTGTGTTCTGAGCTGGGTGAGAGGCTCCTGGAGCAATGGATGGGGTCCTGTGCTCCTGCCAGTCCCTGTGGCTGGAGAGGAGTCCTGGTACAGATAGAAGGGGTATAAATAGAACTTGTCATCAGGCACCAGATGCTGTTTAAATAAACTGGAAAAACCCCTCACAGCTGAGGTTTGTACTGGCCCTGCTAATGCTGGGGGAATGCCCCATGCCTGAATCCTTGTTCTTCCCTTGTTCCTTGCTTTAGGCTGCCAGATTTCCCATTTGCTCACTTCGTTTTGTTGATAGGCAGTGTCTAGGTTCTGTTGCTGGGGTTTGGGGCAGGATGTTGCTTTCTGGTGACTTGAAGCAACACGTCCAGCTTCTCCTGTCCTTCCTTTGCATCTCCTGCCTTTCTGCCTGTGGCTGCTCTCACTGTGCCATAAACTAATCTCCTTCCAGCTAGGAACTTCAGGCCTCTTGAAGACTCACTTTTATGGGGCCATTATCCATCATCTATAGAAGGAGAGGCTTTCCTGGCTGTGGCAGGGCTCAGGTGGCTGCTCCCAGATGGAGCACACTGGATCATCTGGAGCCAGTGGCTGAGCCCTGGGCTGAGGGATGTGCCCTCTGTGCAGACCAGGGAGTGCTTGAGCCTGTTCTTTGCAGGAGCAGGTGAGTGATTTGAGATCCTCACAGTACTGCTGGCATGATTTATTCTTGCAGAAGTGCCCACAGCAACTTCAGGGGTTTGTTCTGCCCAGCAGGATCACAGACAAGGACATGCCTGGGCCCTGTGCTTTAGTGGCTCTTGCAGGACTGTGCAGCAAACAGGACCTGCAAGGGGCCTCAGCACAAGGGCACAAGCCCAATGCATGGGGAACTACAATGGTGCTTGGGAGTGAACAAAATAAGTCTATTTAAAATGAAAAAGTAGTAATCTGTAATGCAGTTTTGAGGGAATTATTGTAGCAGGAGAGCATGTGCTGGCTGGGAGGGGAGAAGCACTTGCTCAGACAAGTGATAATCCATTGCAGCCCATTCCAGACACCTGGCAGATACCAGCCTTCCTCAGGCCTCCCTGGGATGAGCGATGTGCTGTGCCACTGGATGAGGAATGTGGAGTTTCTGGACTATGTGGAGTGCTAATTTAAACACCAAACCCTTGTTCCTGATGGGAGCTGCTGGTGTCTGCCTGGTGTGGGGTGCTGCACGGGATCTGCAGTCTCACAACAAGGAGTGTGCTGGGCTCCTCAAGCATTCGGGGCTGACACGGCCGCCTCGCTTCCTTGGATTTCTCCTCTGGAGTTTGGCAGCCGTCTGCTTCAGGGAGCACAGTGGCCTCATAAGAGTTTATTTGATCTGACACATGACAAATTGTTTCTGCTGGGGCTACTTTAGGCACAGTCTGTTCGCTGGCAGCCGCGGCTCTGCGGGCGCTGGGAAGTGGAGGAAGGCAGCCCTGCCTCCTCCCCTTAGGAAACATCAGTGCAGAGAGCATTTCTGTGACCCCCCCCGCCATCCCAGCCTCCTTTCTGCTGCTTGGTAATGGTGCTGCTGGCATGGATTATTAATGGTGTTTGTGTGCTGGGTGTGTCTGCAGGTGCTGGTTGTGGCTCCCATGGCGGGGCAGAGGAGAACCTGTGTTCTGGAATCAGACCCAGTTGCCACTAAAAACACTTTGTTAAGTTCCTTTTTTTAGGACACCCTTTTAGCTCTGCAATGAGCAGCAGAATATTACATTCCTCAGCAGAATAAAAAGTACATGTCCCCTGTGAGATAGTGTCAATACATTTTATCTGTTCTATTACCTGCAGTTTTCAGAATATGTCCCCTAAGCATTTTATTCTTGTTTTCCAGAGTTGTCTCAGAGTGAGGAATTGCTCCTATTTACAACTTTGGGAATGATTACTTGTTCATTAATTTCTTCCCTTTCCTGCTGTCCATCTATTATTGCTTCCAAGAGAAAAAAACCTCTCTGTAAATCTCCTCCAAAACAGGGCTGAGTGCCTGATTAGACAGAGAGTTATGTGTGCTGGGAATGTGTTCCCAGGAGATCATCCTGGAGCTGTGCATGGAGCTGTGGGATCTCAGCACCTCAGGATGGAGGTGCAGAGAGGCCGAGACCACCCTTGGGGGGCTCGGGAATCCTGGAATGTTGCCAGAAGTGTCTGGTGGCAGGATTTTGATCCTACACAGGAGATGAGACCTGTATGAGGACTGGGAGGATTCCACTGGGTGAATGGTGAAGGGATAAGTTAGTTAAAGTGTAAAACACAGGGTTTAGGATTTTGGTACAGGGGGGTCTAGAGAAGTAAGATGGAGGAATTGGGGCGTGTCCTGTCCTTCTTCTTCTTCTTCTTGGCCTCCATCTTCTGTGGTGGTGGTGGCACTTTGGGATTGGTCATTACTAAAAGTGCACCGGTTAATAAGGGTAGAAGGTATTGGGGAGAAATGATAAATATTGTATACGTAACTTCGAGTATAAAGATAAGTGACCGCCCCAGGGGCTCGCAGTGTGCCCATGGCTGACTTGCTGTGCAGACCTCTGTCGGGCTGAAAGAAAATCTTTTAGATAAACAATTAATAAACACCGAGACCGAGACAAGATCAGAAGTCTCTCCTCGTCCTTTGAAGCGTCGGCTCTCCAAGGCCATCCCTGGGCCTTTCCAGGCCACCAGAACAGCAACACAGAAAACCTTACAAGTGGCGTTCGCTGCGTGGGCACCCCCCACCAACCCTTTCGGGGGGGGATCAGCCCTGAAGAGCTGAAGAGCCGAGAGGGCAGCTCCTGAGGAGAGAAGCCTGAGAGAAAAAAAAAAAAAAAAAAGGAAAAGAAGAAAGAAGAAAAGAAAAAAAGAAAAGAAAAGAAAAGAAAAGAAAAGAAAAAGAAAAGAAAAGAAAAGAAAAGAAAAGAAAAGAAAAGAAAAGAAAAGAAAAGAAAAGAAAAACGGCCAGAAGAGTCTGCAAAAAAACAGCAGTCACTGAGAATTCCATCTCTCAGCTTCTGCCGAAGGCAGTTCGCAGAGCAGCCCGGATCAGAACCAGAAGGCGCCTCTGGATCCTTCTCCTGTGACCTGCTGGACAGAGACAGGAGCCTCTGGACAGCTCTGACGACAGAGTCGGTGAGAAGGCCAAAAAATAAGAATATGGGGGGTACACTGTCCCAGGAGCAAAAACAAATTTTGTCCGCCTTACAAGGCGTGGCTCAAGCATATACAGAAGGGATCCCAAGAAAAGAATTAAAACAGCTGTTGTTGTGGGCAAGGCTTAATTACCCACTGGCCGAAACATGCCTGCTATTTGAAGTGGGGTTTTGGCAGGAAATTAATAGGCACTTATATTTTCTAGCAACAAAGAAGGACGAGACAGCGTTAAAGCTGCTCTCGCCGGCAAGAAAAATGCTGGAATCTATATCTGAACAGTCGAAAAGACTGGGAGAGCAACGAAAAGTTGCTGCACCCTCGGAAGGAGGGGGAGGAGCAAAGCTCCAGGAAAGAATTACCTCTGACCTCAAGAGGCAGGGGAAAGGGCTCTCGAGAAAAGAGAGCAGGAAATAATATTAAAGCCCCCGGTCCCAAAACCCAGAAACCCCAAGAAGCTCCTAAAGCGTCCTAAAACTCCGGAGAATACAGGGGAGTCAGGATCGGAGGGGGGGGTGCAGGGGGAAGAGAAGGGATCGGGGGGGGAGGCGCTTCCTCGCGGGGGGCACGGCGCGGCAGCGACGGAGCTGGCGGGGAGCGCGGGTGAAGAGACAGAGAAGGGAGACGCGAGTGCAGATGCGGCTTTTGTCAGCACAGCGCCGGGGGTGGCGGCCGCCCCAACAGGCAGGGTAGCAGAAAAACGCGCGGCGAGCAAAATTCGCAAAAACCGGGGGCGAGAGTCACAAACCAGCGCGGAGGCGGTAAACACGGGCGGCGAAATGGGGGAAATTGCGCAGCCCCAAAGGGCCACCGTAGTGAGACGCGGGAGGCGCGCGGTTGTGACGTCAGACCCGGTGCGGAGGTCGGCTCGGATCGCGGAGCGAACCCGGGTGCCGGCGGGGGGGCGGGCCGTACACACACCGGCGGGAGTGGACACAACGTCAGAGGGGGAGGACACAGAGTCAGGGACGGACCGAGGGGAAGAAACCTCGGAGGTGGAACTGGAGGGGGAGAGTGACATCAGCTCGGGAGAGACAGGGAGCAGCTCACAGAGCACGCATGCGCAGAGAGTAGAGCGCAGGCGGGGGCGGGCTCAATCCCTTGTGATGTCTCGGGCGAGGAGGGGCCGTGCTCGGGACTCTACGTCCCCCGGCACCACGCCCTCTCCAGAGTTGATACCTTCGGATGAAATCCTCGGAGTCCCAGTCCCTTCCCTTCAAGGGAGACGTTCTGGTGTTCAAGTTCCATTTTCAGTTGAATTAAAAACAAAGCAAACACGGTCTCAAGTGAGATCGCCAACACGGCAGCCGACCGGAAGAGGAACCGGAGCAGTCGAGATCATTCCGTCATCCGAGCTGGGGAGGCCGGTGACAGCGCCACCTAGTGGCAGGAGGGCAGAAGTGCACGACATGCCGGACCGGTTCGGCGGAGCCACAGCGCCATCTCGTGGCGAGACTGCAACAATGCAGCAATTTTTTCCAACATTATATAAAAAGAAAACCACTTCAAAGAAAACAATATTAACACAACAAAGGGATTATCCATCGACTTCGGGATTTCATGAAGATGATGAAAGCTCAGATGAAGAACAACTACAAGGGGAAGATGTCATAAGGATCACAGCATCGGAAGGTGTTCCGACATGGATGCTGTCAGCAGCAGAAGCAGCAAAAAGCTTCTTGCATTCAGTTGATGCAGCGAAAAAGAAATATCAACGGGATCCTCGAGTTTCCTTTTCGGATTTAGGAGCAAGGCCAAAAACCTCAAGGCGAGAAAAGAGGCACAATGAATCACCGATGACATCCACAACACCATTGTTCATGCAAATCCCAATGGAACCTCAAGAAGAGGAATTTGAAGAGCCAGTGAAGACGATGGACTGGAAACAAATTAGAAAAGCATTAGCAAAGGAAAAGCACTTATTTCCAGGATCAGGAGATTTGACAATGCCAGTGACATATGATGCCCAGGGGCAGAACCCAAGGTGGGAAAGGATGGGTCACGAGACACTTAAAGACTTGGGGAAGGCAGCTCAAACTTTTGGGCTGAATTCACAATACTTCAAGCAGCTATTGAGAGGGACATTCGCTACATATGACCTCACACCATATGACATTCGAAGTATTGTGGCAATGATTCTTACTGACACGCAAAGTCTTGTCTGGGAAAAAAGGTGGAGAAAATATCTTGCTGAATTGCGGAACAGATATCAAGGCGGGCCAAACGCGAACCTCACAGAAGGGCAATTAGCAGGAGATCCTCCAGATGACAACCCAGGGGAGCAAGCAGCGCGGCTTCCACGAAGAGTGCTGAGTGACATCAAAGAAGCAGCGCGATTGGCAATCATGCAAATTACACCAACAGGAGCTCCAGAAGTCCCGTTCTCTTGCATCAGGCAAGGTCCCACAGAGCCATTCATGTCGTTCATCGATCGACTCACGCAAGCCGTGGATTGACAAGTGACGAACGAAGAAGCAAAGAGACCTCTCTTGGAGAGTTTAGCTTTTGGCAATGCCAACCCGGATTGTCAACGGGTCATCAGCACCATGCCAGGACGGCCATCCTTGGCAGAGATGGTGGAGGCATGCAGCAAGGTGGGAACGCCTCAGCATGTCGCAGCGATTGTGAAGAGTGAATTAAGAGAGGAATGGGAAGAACAGTTAAAGGGACATTCAGAAAGGCAAGCAGAGAACAAGACACTGGAAAAGATGTTCGAAAAAATACTGCAACAGCAGGACGAGAACATCAACAAAGTTCTTGCGACGATGCAGAAAAGGAACAATCCCCCGAGAGGACAGTGCTACAAATGTGGGGAGTTTGGCCACATGAAAAGGAATTGTCCACGGACAGATCCGCCAGCGCCAGCACAGAAGGCGGAAAGGCCAGTTTGTGCGCGGTGCGGAAGAGGCAGACATTCAGCAAAAGAATGTTATTCCCGGACAGACGTGGACGGAAACCCGTTACCGCGTCCGGGAAACGGAAAGCTCAGCGCGCCCATAACTCGCCAGCGCGCTCAGACACAAGTACTGGCAGTGTCACAAGAGCAGACGGGGCAATCATCAGCGAGCGACAAGCAGATGCCCTCAGCAAAACCCTCAGTCGATTCCACAGTGACCCAGACCTCCTCCCACCAGGGGCACAGTGTGCACTGGCAGCTTCAAAACTAGTATGCTTTTTAGACGAAAGTCATGCAGAGATACCAACGGGTATCCGCGGGGACTCATATAAGAAACAAGATTTCTTAATAATCGGACAAGATAAATGCAGTATTCTTGGACTTATTGTCTATCCAACAGTCATCTCAGCGGACAAAAATACAGAATTAACAGTTTTGGCAAGAGCGCTTCGTCCACCATTGACTGTACCAGAAAACACTGTGGTTGCGAGAGCTTTCGCATTGCCGCCACACGCAGTTGGAGAGGTCATGTCAATCTTCGACGAAGAAGGTTTCCCTATGAAGGAACATGTTGAAGTACATACAACATGGGTGAAACACATAGGTCGAGACCGACCCACGCTCACATGCCAATTGACATGTGGGGACAGAACAATAGCGATCAGAGGCATGCTCGACACAGGGGCGGATGTAACGGTAATATCGTACATCTTTTGGCCACGCAGTTGGAGCTTGGTCGCGCCATTGGGCTCTCTCTCAGGCATAGGGGGAGCATCTCTGTGTCTGCAAAGTGAGAATTCTGTCGTTGTCACAGGACCAGGAGACAAGACGGCGATCATTCGTCCTTTTGTCGTCCAAAAGCCGATCACAGTCTGGGGTCGGGACCTTTTGGCACAATGGGGCGCGAAGATTGAGGTGGATTTTTAATAGGGGTCACTGCAGCACTCGCCACACTGAAGCTGACATGGAAAACCAATGATCCAGTTTGGGTGGATCAGTGGCCCCTTGAGCGAAGAAAATTAAGTGCTTTGAAAGACCTGGTCCAAGAGCAATTGCGAAAAGGACACATCAAGCCAACGGACAGCCCTTGGAATTCTCCAGTGTTTGTCATCAAGAAAAAACTATCGGGCAAATGGAGATTGTTACACGATCTCAGGAAGATCAATGAAGTCATAGAAGACATGGGACCCCTTCAGTTGGGACTTCCATCTGTCTCAATGATTCCCAGAGATTGGCAGCTTGTGGTCATTGACCTCAAGGATTGTTTTTTCAGTATTCCACTCCATCCAGATGATGCTCCGAGATTTGCCTTTTCAGTTCCGAGTATCAACAGGGAAACGCCTCTGCAGCGGTACCATTGGGTCGTTCTTCCGCAAGGTCTAAAAAATTCTCCGACAATCTGTCAATGGTACGTGGCACGAGCTTTGGCACCAGCGCGGAAGAAATTTCCGAAGGTGAAAATCATTCATTACATGGATGATTTGCTCATTGCAGCGTCAACACGGCAGGAGCTGCAAGAAGCTCGTGACTGTGTGATTGCAGAGGTGCAAAAGGCAGGTCTGGAAATCAGCATTTCAAAGATTCAAGAGGTTGCACCTTGGAAATATCTAGGGTGGAAAATTTCAGAAAGAACAATAAAACCTCAAAAAATGGAGATCAGCACCAAGGTCAGCAATTTGCATGATCTGCAACAGCTTTTAGGAGAAATCAACTGGATGAGGCCAGTCTTGGGAATCACAAACAGCGACATCCCAGCGCTGCTTGATCTTTTGAGAGGAGACGCAGACATCCGGTCTCCCAGAACACTCACGCCAGAAGCGAAAAAGGAGTTGGAGAGAGTCGCAGACGCGGTACAGAAAAGGCAGGCACATCGATTTGTTCCAACGTTGCCTTTTCAGTTGGCAGTGCTGGGGAAGGAAACACAGTTCCATGGTTTGATCTTCCAATGGGACGAATCGCAAAAGGATTCTTTGATAATCATAGAGTGGATTTTCTTACTACACAGGCCCGCAAAAACAATTCTTACAGATTTAGAGATGGCAGCACAGATCATCATAAAGGCGAGAACAAGGTTGCTGACGATGGCAGGAAGAGAATTCTCAATCATCAGACTACCTCTGAAACGAGACTATTTCGATTGGGCGATGCAACAATCGAAAGATCTGTTAATCGCGTTGTTGGCATTCCCAGGAACTTGTACAGTCCACTTTCCGCAACATAGAATACTGCAATCGCAGATATGCTATAGAGCAAAACCAAAAATGAGTGAAGAGCCTTTGGACGGGATCACAGTGTTCACGGATGGCTCAGGAAAGACACACAAGTCAGTGATCACGTGGAGAGACTCAATGACAGGGGATTGGGAATCTGACGTGAGGATGGTGCAGGGCTCTCCGCAAATTGTGGAGTTGGCAGCCGTTGTCCGAGCATTTCAGTTGTTTGAACAACCTCTCAATCTGGTGACAGACTCCGCGTATGTTGCGGGTGTGGTCAGGAGATTGGAAGGTTCGCTCTTGAAAGAAGTCAGTAATGAGGTTCTATACTCATATCTGACAAGCTTGAAAATGCTGCTAGAGAGCAGGGAAGGAAAGTATTTTATCACACACGTTAGAGCGCACACAACACTTCCGGGGTTTTTAGCGGAAGGGAATGCTCGGGCGGACAGGTTGACGATGCCCATTTCGCAAACACTGCCGGACATTTTTGAGCAGGCAAGATTAAGTCATGCGTTCTTTCACCAGAATGCGCAGGGGCTAATGGAATCCTTTCGCCTCACAAAGAGTCAGGCGAGGGAAATCATTAGTGCCTGTCCAGATTGCCAGCTTGTGCAGCCACCTTCCTCTACCGGAGCCATTAATCCGCGGGGGCTGCAAAGTCTTCAGTTGTGGCAGGCTGATGTCACAAAATATCCATCTTTTGGAAGGCTCAAAAATGTTCATGTTTCTGTAGATACGTTCTCAGGGGCAGTCTTTGCATCAGCACATGCAGGGGAAACGGCAGATCATGCTTGCCGACATTTCCTGCAAGCATTTGCAGCGTTAGGTGTGCCGCAGGAGATAAAAACAGATAATGGGCCAACGTATACAGGCAGGGTGCTTGACAGATTCCTGAAGAGGTGGGGTGTCAGACATGTTTGGTATTCCACATTCACCCACAGGTCAGGCAATCATTGAAAGAACACATCACACCCTGAAATCCCTTCTGGACAGACAGAGAAGGGGTGAGCCAGAGGCAACACCTCACATGAAATTAAATAAGGCACTGTATGTGTTGAATTTCCTAAATAGCTCATCCTCAGAACCTAATCCACCAATCGTGAGACATTTTTTGAATAGCACACAGGCAAGGCTAAAGGAAAATCCTTTAGTTTTGATCAGAAACCCAGAGACAGGACAAATAGAAGGTCCTTTCAAGCTAATCACTTGGGGCAAGGGTTTCGCTTGTATCTCCACAGATCGAGGTCTGAAGTGGGTGTCGGCACGGCACGTGAAGCCATTCTGAACACGAGAACACGAGAACGTTGATCCAAAAGACAAAGAGACGAGCACTCAAACGGAAGTCGAGACTCAGACGGCAGTGAACGATTCAGAAGAAAAATAAAAAGAAGCTAAAGACTTTGGGGGAATCTTCTCTAGGGTCCTGAATGGAAAACAGAATAATAATTTCACGCAGGAGCGGAATTATGGGTTTTATGATGCTTATGTGCATCATTCTTTCATTCGTTACAGTAAACAATGGGGGTAATTTACCTATTACTCAACCAAGGCAAAATGTATGGGAGACTTTAGCTCAGGCAGCAAATTTAGATAGTATTTGCCTGACACATTCGAGGCCAGGAAAACCATTTTCAGCATGCATGATTGGATTGCCAGTGGACGAATGGCCAGTTCCAGGGCACTCCGCAGTTAACATTTCACAGATCATTAAAGATCCTGTGAAAGAGTGGTGTGCTTGGACACATCTACTTCCTGTGGCTTCTACAGAACCTCAGGAATTGGAGATTTTTGGGTCCATGACAATGGAACTCTGCATGCAGTTTCAGACTCCGAATGTCACAAAGGCGAAAACTGTCGATTTGACTCCCATTCATGAATTCTATAAGAATGCGTCAGCATGGTGTAAATATATAGGGAAAACTACCAAAGGATCCGTCCAAGTCCCAGTGCAATTGCCACGGGGTTTGTTCTTAATTTGCGGAGACAGAATTTGGCACGGCATTCCTGCTAATGCCACGGGAGGTCCATGCAGCATTGGGGAAATTTCAATACTATCGCCTGATTTGAACATGTTAAGGGAGAAAAAACGCAGAGAAAAAAGATCAATAGAACAATATGCGGCAGATTGCAATGATAAAATGTTTTCTTGGGATAAGAAAGCGAGTATTGCTACCGCAATTTTCTCACCGCAAACAGCATCAGGGGTAGCCTTGACTCAAATCGACCGCATGGGTTGTTGGCTGAGCAAACATGCACGGTCTGTGTCTGTCGCATTGGATGACATGTTAAAAGACATCAGTGGTACAAGGCAGGCGACTCTTCAAAACAGAGCGGCAATCGATTATCTATTGCTCGCTCATGGACATGGGTGTGAAGAGTTTGAAGGGATGTGCTGCATGAATCTCTCAGATCATTCAAGGTCAATTCATGAAAGTATCAAAAATATAAAGGACAGCATAAATAAACTTGGCGAGATCACAGGATCATGGATCGATCAGCTGGTAGACTTCTTTGACATCTCTCCCATTTGGAGAGGAATTTTAAGAGTAGGATTTTATGTTTTAATAGTTCTCCTAGTCCTCATACTTGTCATCCCATGCATATTTGCATGTTTAAAACACGCTATGAATCGGATAGTAAAAGAAATCTTGCTGGTGCAAACAGATGGAGCCCTGGGTGCTGCTGTTCTATGCCCTTGGGCACACAGAACCCACCAGGTGATGCCTTTTCCTTGGTCTTAAAATGAGGAACCAGACACAGTTAGGGGATAAAGGGTTTTTATCTTGGTATTTAATAAAGATCTTTATGGTGCACCACTTCACCAAGGTGGAATGTGCTGAAATGCACACACATGGTATACAATTTATAGACCTTGCAAATTAACATATTTAACAAAGATGCCTCAATGAGAGGCTTGAAGGAATAGCCTGATATCTTCCTATTTCAAAGTATTTCTCACTAGATGGGCTTAATTTTAGTTTACAGGATGTATTTTAGAGGGGATCTTGGTTTCTCAAGATAGCTTAGGGCTTTCTGGCCTCCAGCTGAAAGGCCTTTTGGATATTTGGTTTTCTCACCTAACAGAATGCCAGGCTTATGGTAAGTGATCAGACATAAGGAATTACAAGTGTGCATGTTAGGGGCACTGAGAATACATAAAAGATACATAAAAGAATGGCAAAAAATCCTCATGGCATCATGGGTGCCTGGACTGGCTCTCTGCTCCTTGCCCTGGGATGAACAAGCCCAGCGGGCAGCACGTGCCAGGGCAGCCAGGCACACCTGGAGCACACCTGGAGCACTCCTGGGGCACACCTGGAGCACACCTGGAGCACAGTGGCGAGGCAGGAGCTGGAGTCAGGGCAGCTCCAGCACCCAAGCAGGGCTTTGCTGCTGCTGTGCTTTGCCTGCAGTGCCGGGGCTGTTACGAAACAGGAACGAGATGGGACAATGCAGAGCAGTTCCTGCTGCCACGCTTTTGTCCAGCAGCTAAAAGCCTGTTCAGAGGGTTTTGTGGAAGCCTTGTTTGCTTTGGTCTTTTTTTGCTCTTTCTTTAAGTACAGACTTAAAAGAGCTGGAGACTGGAGGCCACTGTAGTTATTGTTTCTTCCTGAACAGCACAATAAATGTGCCATTTGTCAGGGTCCTTGCCTCAGAAAACATGTGGCCTGTTCCCACTGCTGTTCCCTTTGACATATGAGGAACTGCCCCTGCCTGCCTCTGGGTGCGTGGAGATTTCTCACTCCCTCATTGGGGTCAGTGCTAAAACTTGTCTTGACGTGTGACGTGTGTGGTCACTGGAAGTCACTGTGGAGGCTGTCACTGAAACAGCCTGGATTCACAGAGCAGCTTCATTTAGATGGCAGCTGATGGAGGAGCTCTGCAGAACGGCTGGGTAGAAAACCTGTGTGCAGGAGGGGACAGCTGAGAGCTGCAGTTATCGTGGGAGAAGCTCAGACATGTACAGACGTGGTGTGGCAAACCTGTGGTGGATGTGCCATGTCCCACCTGCCATGGCACCACCAGGATGCACAGGCAGCTGCTCAGGATGTTCTGGTGTCTCACAGCAGAGAGGAAGGTGCTGCAGGTGCCTCTTGGATCAGAGCTGAGGGTGTGTGAGGGAACAGCCTGCTGCTCGCTCTGACAGCAGATTTCGAGCTCTTGGCTTTGCCAATCACCTCACAGCAAACACCAAGACATGGGAGTGAAAGTCCCTGTGTCCTTTGGCTGCTGCTTGGGTGTTTGCAGAGCCAGCAGGTCCAGTGAGAGTCAGGACTGTCAAAGGAAGAACCCTCTGTGGAGCAGTGCTGCTCAATACTGAGATATGCCAGTCCATGAAATGGCTCTTTATAGGGTGTCTCACCAAAAGGATTTTCCTTTTGAGTGTCTGGATCTCCTGCTGTTGGTCTGAGCTCCAGATGAGAAACAGTGCTTTCACTGGAAGGTACTGAGGTTACAAACAGAGTAATTGTCCCTTAGAAGAGAAAATTGTGGAGGAAACCCACTCAGAACACGTCTCTGTTCTTCCTCGGAGCAGGTTTAGGAGTGCTGTGGCTGAGGGGCAATGGGGATGGAGCTGAAGTTGTGGTGAGTGAACCCCACGGCTCTGAGGAGCAGGGAGCCTGGTCATGGAGCCCAGGAGAGACCTGGGAGCTTTACTGGCTCTTTAGTTCTCTCTCCACAACCCGTGAATGAAGATCTCTGAGGCAGCAGAGCGTTCCTTGTGAGGGGAGCCCATGGTGCTGCGGTTCCAGTGGCATGTGCAGGGTCCCATGGCAGTGCAGGCAGTCACAGGAAAGCTGTTTCATAACCTTCGCTGGGATTCATGAGATGTTCAGAGACAGGTTCTCCACTTAGTCAACGTTTTATAAGGATTTAAGGCTGAGGAACTCTTTGAAGCACCGATGCAGCTTGTTCTGCCATGACAAGGTGGAGATGAACGCTGGCGTGACTTCCATTCCCAAGGAAAATGCTCTTTTGCAAGGATCACAAGCTGTGGCTCTGCTGCTGTTTGAAGAGACCTGAGGAATCTCAGATCCAGGCACTCTGTACCACATCAAAGCCTTCCCATCTGAAGGTGAGGTGATGGGGAGCTCCAGCTGCATGTCCTTCGTGTTTGGGCAGCAGAAGGAAAGAAGGTCCCTGAACCAGGAGTTGCTTGGAGGATCAAAGCTCTGCTTAGCAGAGGCTGACAGGGCAAAAAGCCAGGATGGCAGCAGGAAGGACAAAGCCTGCAGAAGATCTGGGCCATCTGATAGCAGACCTCCAGAGGGGCCTGGGAGACCTTCTGCTGTGCTGGAGGAGTGGGGCCAGCATCTCCCCCCGAGGAGGCAGACCTGCAGTGTCCTGGGCTTGACTGGAGCCATTCCGTGGTGCCTGAGGGATTGTTTAATTAAAAAGAATGCTGCACCATCACATTTCAACTGTTTTCTCCACACATTGCTGCAAGTAACATCTAAAATATCTCTAAAAGGCAACAAACCATTCCCCAAAGCAGGAGTGGCAGATGAACAACATGAGAGGGAAGGAATTATGTTCTCTTTCTGCTTTCTGCGTCTGTGCATTTGCTTCTGCATTTGCAGGCCTTGGGGCTTGTTTTAATTTAAATTTCCTTAGGAAAAACCCTGTTGAAGGAATGCTGCCTGCAGTGGCTGGCTGTTCTGCTTTGGCTTTGTCCTGGGGAAGCTTTGATGGTTGGGGAGCAAGAGTTGCTTTTCAGTCTTGGTGGGAAATGCCTGGATAGAGGAACAGCAATGACCACAAGAGTCACTTCTGGATGGTGGGACTGGCAATCTCTCAGCTCTCCCTTCATGCTCATTCCTGTCCCAGGGCTTATTTAATTGCCTAACAAAGGCATCCTCTGCAACCACTGAGAAAGGACCAGTGCAGTGACGGAAAAAAAGCAAACTTGCATCAAGCCTTTGATCCAAGCACAGGGAGCTACTGCTGCTGACCTCAGTGTTTGTAACCACGGTGTCAGTGTTGGAATGGAGCAGCTGAGCCCCAGCGTGGGCACTGATGTGTCCAGATTGATGCAGGGACCGGGGACGAAGCCAGGACTGGTCCTGAGGGAGCCTATGTGGCAGCAGGTTGTGTTCATCCCCAGAGAGCTCCTTCCTCCCCTTCAGGGGTGGGTTTGAGATTGGCTTGTTAGGGCTTTATCCCAGGTTTTGCTGCCAGTCTGGCAGCTCCTGACTGGGTGTGACCCACAAGGTGGATCCCAGTGGCCTCTGCCTTTTCATCTGGGAGCTTGCCACAAAACTGGAAGCATGTGGGAGCCAAGCCAGGGCTGGACATCCAGCCAGGCATTCCATGAGCTCAATCCACAAGCTGCTATGCCATGTTATTCCTGTGCACATACCCAGGGCATGCAGCAGGTGAGCCCCACGTTTGCTGCCCGTGTGCCATCCTGCTCCCTGCTGCTCCCGGTCCCCTGGCTTGTCACAGGGAGTCAGAGCTGTCACCACCGACTGACGCTCTGTGGAGAGGTGAGAAAATGCATTTTTCATGAAGCTCACAGCTCGTGGCTCCTGGCAGATCAATAGGGCAGCTGGAGGAGTCCTTTGCGTGCCCACTGTTGGGGCAGCTCTGTGCCAGTGCTCTGCAGGGACTGGCAGGGGTTCCTTGGCTTGGCAATCCCCGTGGGAAGGAAACCTGCAGGCTGAGCTGGGGCTCCTGACTGAGATTCAGCCAGGACAGGGATGGTTGTGCTGGGCAGGCAGTGTGGTATGGCTGCTGCTGTGGGAGTCGTGTGCTGGATCCATCACCGCTGGATTTCTGTAACACTGAGCAGGAATTTTTTTTTCATGGTTTCTTAACCTCTTAATTGAGTTTCTTTATAGGGAAGCTGGCATCTGACAGGGGAAGGAGGTTGTTATTCCCTATGAGAACCATGGGTGAACAGCAGGAACTTGGAAAATACAAAAAGCTGTTTCCAGAGAGGCTGGGAACAAGCCAGTTAAATCTTTGGCAATTCGTGGGCCCAGCTGCAGTGGGACATCAGGATTCTCTGGGACCTTGTTAGTGCAGCATGTGTTTTCTTTCCTGTTAGATTCTCCAAGCTTGGGAAAGCAGAGGGGATAAAAACACACGGAATGCTGGGAGACTCCTGGGATAGTGTGAGGCAACGTGTCACCTTGCAAATAGGAACTGGTGGAAAGGATAGATCTGAGGGGGGGAGAAAACATCACTTATTGTCTGTGCTGTGCATGGGAAATTGCAGCAAGGAGTGGGAGAAGGGAATAGGTATGGGTAGGATGAGAGGTGTTTTGGCTGGGATTCGGGGTGGTGAGGAGGCGAAGAGGAAGGGAAAAGCTGTTTCATGTGGTGAAGGTCAGGCAGTGTGACAGCTTTTAGAAAGATGTTTGTCCTGAAGGTCCTGGTGCACTCTCATCTCCAGGCAAGTCCTGAAGTCCTAAATTGGAGCAAATCAGCACCAGTGCTCTGGTGTGGGCCCAGAGGTCCCTGCCAACCCCAGAGCTCTGAGGAGTCAGTGTCATGTGGTGTGCAGGCAGAGCAGAGCCCTGTGAGAGCAGCTGCCAGAAATTCAGAGAGATGCGCTGCTTATAAATAATAAATGATAAATTCAGCCTCTGATCTCCGAGGCACGCTCTGCTTCTGCACACTCCATGCTGGCAGAGAAGATTCCCCGTGCTGGACTCAGCAGTCTGTCTCTGGTGTGGAGGGTCTGGGGGAGGCAGCTCATGGAATTGGGGTCGTGCTGAGCCCCGGTGGAGCGTGGCCCCTTCTGGCAGCAGCACTAATGAGCGTGGCCCCTGTGCCACAGCCGCTAACGAGGGTGAGGGCAGCCTTGCTCAGCCTTCACACCACCCCAGCTCAAAGCTGTGCTCCTGCCCTCTGGAGAGCAGCGTTTGGTGTGAATGCAGCTTGATGAATGAATGAAGTCAATTTAAATGATAGACTAAACGATGCTTAGTGTTAAACTGTGCGAGCTGTATAAACAGCAGGGTCAGGGTTGCTGTGGCCGCGTAGAAGGGGTGGTTCTGGCTTTATCCAACACACAACAACGCCTCCCTTGCTCTTGGGGGAGCTGTGGCAGTGCTGGTGAAGCTGCTGGTGCCAGGAGCTGCCCCCACCGTGCCCAGGCACTGCTGGGCTGTCTCCTGCTGCTGGACACATCCCTGTCCTGCTCCTGGCACCTGGCAGGGCTGTCGGAGCTGTGTTGGGTGGTGTCATGGCCAAGCTGCTGCTCGAGGGGCTGATGTGAGCTGATGGCTGCACAGGTAGCCTGGAGGGGTTATTAATATTTATTGTTATTATTTGTTAGCAGTGGTTACAAAGGTTGCATGAGTGCTCAGTAGATGCCAAGCTCTGTAAACGTGTTTGTGCCATGGTTATCCTGCCCCTGCCACCCTGTGCCCGTGTTGCAATTCCCTCCTGTGGGCTGGTTCAAGTTTGGAGCAGGACCTGCTGCCCCTGCTCAGGCTGGGCCCAGCCAGCCCAGTTTATTCCTACCAGCCTCAAAGTGTGCTTACTTGCTGTGTGGGTTCTCTGTAGGCAGCAAGAAGGTGTTCCCACAATTTTTCCCTTTGTGTAGGAGTGTTTTTAACATGCCAGAGCAGAGTCCTAGTAGGAGTAAATGATGAGGAGCAGGCAAGAAGAATAAATGTTTTTTTAAAGCCATTTCATAAGCGACATGAATGGAATGGTCTGTGTGGCAGCTACACCCTCTCCACTGGGATCCTGGAGGTGTGAGGGGGCTGGAAAACAACTGCTGCTCCCTGGGCTGCCCTGCCTGGCTGGGGCTTTGTGCCCAGGTGGGACCCTCTGGCAGGGCTTGGGGCTCTCACTGGAGTGGGACTGGGACACCCACTGGAGGCACAGGGGTGCTTTCCCGAGGACAGGATGCCTGGAGGGTGTTGCTTTCTGATGCAAGGCGAGGCGACTTGGTTTTGAGGAGACGGCACGGCGACTTACTGCTCAGGGTCACTCGGGCTAAGAACACACGCAGACACCAGTATGGTGGACGATTCAAGACTTTTATTGTCTCGTCTCGTTGGGTTTTATACTGGGAAAGTTTTTTCTTTACGTCAGGGGGTCTTACTTTACTGTAATTGGTTAGTAAGGAGTAGAACGTTACTAATGTTAGGGGGGACAACATTCTTGGGTGATCTTTTATCACTAGGAGTTAGGGGGAGAGGGACTCTACTGTTTTCCGTAACATCGCGAGATTTTCCGAACGCCTGACCCTATCTACTACAGGAGGGGCAGAGCTGCTGGGATCATCCTGGGCATTGACCTCGGGTGATGGTGTGTGCAGGTTGTCCTGTGTGAAAGCACAGGGTTGTGCACACCCAGCTAGTGACTGGGGAAGGGCATTAGAGTGTGGCCTCCCAATAATCCTCTGTGGCCTCCCAATAATCCTCTCTTTGCCGTCCAGCTGTTTCCTGTCCTAGGCATAGGCTGAATTTCAGCTCCAAGCCTCCTCTTTCTCCTGCTGGTGTAGCTGTGCAGTTGGCAAGCAGGAGGGGCAGCTGGCCACAGGGTGCTCCCAAGGTGTCTGTAGCACACCAGCAAACATGAGTGCTCCTCACAGACCTGGGGACCCTCTTGCTCAGAGGAGGGAAATTGCAGGTCAGGTCAGCTGCATTTCCTTCTCTTTGTCTGTGGCAATGCACATCACTCAGCCTGTCACAGGGGCTCGGCCCTGGATGCCACCATTGGAAGGACATTGTGTGTGAAGGGGAACTCAGCTCGCTGTGAGTGCACTCTGTGTCCTGAGAGCCTCTCCAGTCCCACAGCCCCCGTGCACGGCTGGCTGGAGCTCATTCCCTGAGCTGCTGTTGCCCAGGAAACTTCTCCTTCAGCCTCAGAGGCTGTGAGTGCCGCCAGGGCTTTGTGCCCTGCTTCAGCTGGAGGTGCCTGGGGGTTCCCATCCCTGCCCTGCTCTCACTGAGGGAGCTCTGTTGGTGCTTTGTGCTGGATGGCACAGTGTGCTGCTGGTGCTCCCCTTGCCATCTCAGTGAGGCTGGCTGGACAGAAACCTGCCCTGAGTTAACCTGCAGACAGTTTGTAAGGCTGTAATACCAATCCTGCTCCCTCAGGTCATCCCTAGGTGAAAACAAGGATTAGCTTATTGGTATTGCTTATTCTTGGAGATAATTGGTGTTTTTGTATCAGCACTGGGGTGGCAGCAGGAGCAGGACAGTGCCTGTCCCCTGTGCTGGCACTGCTGAGGGACCTCCAGTCTTGTGTCCAGTTCTGAGCTCTCATGGCAAGAAAAACATGGAGGGGCTGGAGCATGTCCAGGGAAGGGAACAGAGCTGGGAAGGGGCTGGAGAGTCCCAGCAGTGTATGGAACTGTGAGGAGCAGCTGGGAAAGGGGCTCAGCCTGGAGAAAAGGAGGCTCAGGGGAACCTTCTCCAGGAGGGAGGAGCCAGGTTGGAGTCAGGCTCTGCTCCCAGGGAATGAGGGACAAGACAAGAGGAAATTGCCTACAGGCTCAGGGTGGGCACAGCAAGAATTTCCCCATGGAAAGGGGGCTCAGGGATTGGGAGGGGCTGCCCAGGGGGGTTTGGAGTTCCCATCCCTGGAGGTGCCCAGGAAGGGCTGGAGGTGGCACTGAGTGCTCTGGGCAGGGGACAAGGTGGGGATCAGGCACAACTTGGACTCAATGGTCCTGGCAGTCTCTTCCAAGCTCAGTGATTCTGGAATTCTGCTTCCAGCTGGCTGCAAAGCCAGAGGCTGATGTTGGAGCTGAGGGGCTCTGGGATGTCTGTGTGCTCTCCTGGAGCAGCAGGTCAGGGCTCAGATGAGGCTCCTGGAGGATTTGTTGGAGTGGCACAGGACGGGCAGTGTGGGCTCTGTGCTGGGCTGTGAGGGCAGTGCTGCCAGCAGCAGGAGGCATCAATGACATGTGCTCCTCTCACTGGCTGCCTTGGGGCTGTCACCTGTGGCTGTGGGAGCTGCATTCCCGGGGCTGTGCAGCCCCCTGTGCACAGCTCTGCCCTCACTGGAATGTCCCTGCTAATGGGGAGCACAGCTCTGGGCTGTTTCTGCTGCTGTTGGTGCAGACCAGGATTTCTGGAGCTGTGGAGCAGAACCTCCCAGCCAGCAACATCCCCATCTCTGACAGGAGGGTTACTGCCAGCAGAGGAGGCTTCTCAGAGTCTGACCCTTTGATCTTTCCCTAGTGCCTGATTTTGTTTGACAAAAAGGATTATTGAGAAAAAATCAGCCCCTCCACTCTGCACAAGGGGAATTTGTGACCTTCCTAGTCCAGTTTTGCTGCTGCCTGGCTGCTGTACGTGCTGGATCCCCAAAGATGCCCTCAAATCCAAGCAAACATTCCGTGTGCAGGTGGGGTCACCACGACCACCCTTTCTGCTTCACAGGCTGTGAGAGTTGTTTCTGGAAATCCACTGTATCCACAGAACATTCTGTGTGGAAATCCTCTCCTGCTCTCATTGTGTCCACAGAACATTCTGTGTGGATTCCTCTCCTGCTCTCTGTGTGTGTCTGTCTGTAAGTGATGTCAGCCTGTGCAGAAGCTCCTCTCCAGGAGCTCCAGAGCCCCTGTTGCACATGTTGGCTCCTCCTGCCTACCTGGGACTGAAGCAAAGAAGCAAAGTGCTAATTGTTGTGCAGATGTCATCTGCCAGGCAGGCAGGAGGCTGGAGGCTTGGAAGAGGCTGTGCTGTCATTTCCTAGCAGCCTCCTTGGTACATGTGAGCTCTGTTTTTATTGGGAGTGTGCGTTTGCTTTCAGCCACTGCTTTGTTGAATTTCTCTTTCTTTTTTTTTTTTTTTTCTCTTTTTATTTCCAGGCTTGCAGATAAAGTTTGAGGGATACATCTATTTTTCATTATTCCAGTTTTGCTGCTTGTTTTATAACTGAAAAAACCTCAATCAAACCAAGAAACCTGTTCCTGTGTAAAAAGCTTTAGTTTGTTCTGAGGTGAGAGGGAATTAATTGTGTGTTGTGGTCACACTGGACTGAGGTCAGGACCGTGGGACTGTCCAGAAGGGCACAAGGATCAAGATCTGGGAGCAGAGGGAGTTTGAGGCTGAGCATTGTGCTCTGGGTGTGCCAGCTCAGGAGCCTGGGTGTTGGTTGTAGCCTGGATTTGCTTGGCCATGTCCCAGGAGAGAGCTGGAGGCTCTGGCCACAGGTTGGCTTATGAAAACAGGGAGCTTTTCTTTTACTCCAGCTGTGGTTTAATAAGGGCTTGTGGGCCCTTGAGGTGGTTCTTTGACTCTTTAGGAAAGAGGAGACACTGAAGTAGGAACTGGGAGGTGATGCTTTCCTGAACGGTGTGAGTTAAGCAGGGGGATGCTCATTGCTCAGGCATGCTGTGGGTGTCAGAAATCCAGATCTGTTCCAAAACCAATTAATGAGAAAAATCCAGTCAATGTGGTCGAGGTGGCTCAAAGGAAGAGGCTGCTGCTCAGGAAGACCCTGGCTCAGGAGTTTTTGGAGGCTGCAGAAGTACATCAGGTGCACTGTTACCTCTGCTCTGTCCCTCTCCTGGTTTCCTCTTCCTTTTCTGGCAAAAACCAAGCAGGGAGAGGAAGAAATAACAAAGTGGAGTGTAGGGACAAGGTACCAGTGAAAGGGTGGAAGGAGAGGAGGCTTCCCTCCACGTCCCTGAAGGCTTCTGGGGGCAGAGGCTCTTTGGTGCCAGGAGCTGGTGTTGGGTGCTGCTGTGAGCAGGTTTTCCGCTTTGTGGGACACAAAGTGGATGCTTCAGTGAGGGAGAGCTCTGCTATCTGATGTGCCACCCTGATGGACAGCAAAGCAAGATATTTCGGACTGTGTGTAGGGGAGGAACTTCTTTAAAACCTGGATAGCAGTAGGAGCAGACTTGATGGAGGGATGAGTAATGAAGGAGTGTTTGAACTGAACTAATCAGTCCTATCTTCTTTCAAAAGACCTCATTTAGTTTAATTTAGCAGTGTATAAATTTAGAGCCAATCAAAGGAAATACTTGTGCAGCCCGTGTGCTGGCAGGCTGCTGCACTCCCTAGCCCAGCAGAGAGCTGAAGGCTGTAGGTGGATCCCGAGCCTCGTGCGAGGCACTGGGGGCACACGTGTGTGTGCTCACACGCAGGGTGGGCACAACTGCTCTGTGCCCAGGCACTGGCACCCACAGCAGCAGCAGCAGCCTTCATTTACCCGTGATGTGCTCTGTGCCCCATCAGGCTGGCTCTGTACCCATCAGGGTGGCTCTGTGCTCCATTAGGGTGGGTCTGTGCCATGGCTCTGTACCCATCAGGGTGGCTCTGTACCCATCAGGGTGGCTCTGTACCCATCAGGGTGGCTCTGTGCCCCATCAGGGTGGCTCTGTACCCATCAGGGTGGCTCTGTACCCATCAGGGTGGCTCTGTGCCCCATCAGGGTGGCTCTGTACCCCATCAGGGTGGCTCTGTACCCATCAGGGTGGCTCTGTGCTCCATTAGGGTGGGTCTGTGCCATGGCTCTGTACCCATCAGGGTGGCTCTGTACCCATCAGGGTGGCTCTGTGCCCCATCAGAGTGGGTCTGTGCCATGGCTCTGCTTCCTGGAACACCTGAGCATGGTCAGAGCCAGCTCCTGGCCCCATGGCTGGGCTGAGCCTCTGCTCTGAGCAGCAGGGAAAGCCTTGTGCTGTAGGAACCACTGAGTAAACCTTGCTGACCTCTGCAAAATGTTGTTTTCCTCAAGAAAAACCTACATATGAATTAGATGAACCCCTGCTCCTTGGACATCTGGTTTGTTTTGTTTAATTTGAATTAACGCAGCTACTTCAGTGCTTAAAATGAGGCACAGGCATAAAAAGCCTTCACGGGATTGCATGGCTTTTTATTTTTCCCTCCAGTTGTCATCTATGGCACTGACACAGAGATTTTAAACAAGTCTTGCAGGTCTCCTCATATTTTCCAGGAGAGATATCATCCCCTGTGGGGTCAGTATGAGTTCTTGGCATTACCTGTCACAAACCCCATTAGCAGTGAGCCCCACGAGTCCCTGTGCTCACACCTCGAGGTGTTGTGCCTCCTGCCATGTCACACTCCTGATCCCACGCTGTGTTGCAAAGTGTTGTGTAAAGAGTCCTGAAACCTGCAAAAATGGAAAAAAAATACTGTTGGGTTTGTTTTGCTTTGCATGTCAGGCTGGTGGCAATGTCTCCTTGGGCCAGGCTCCTCTCCAGCACCTCCAGGGTCAGCCTGCTGCTGCTGCTGGGCTCTGTGCTCCTCTCCTGCTCCAGCCTGGGACAGAGAGTGCCTGTAAGTGCCTTTGGCTGCTCCACTTGACTTCAGACTGATCAAACACAGATGCTTTTTGCCTTTAAGGAAATGCCCATTATTCTTTAGGAAATGTCTTTCTCCTGCTTGAATTATGAAAACAAACCAGAAAGGGTTCTGCTGATTTCTGTGTAAATGAAGAATCACTTGTGTGGTGCTGCCTGTTTTTGCTAGAAATGCTAATGAAAATGGGTTATTGCAAAGCAACTGTGGCCAGGCAGTGACAGCAGCACTTAAATGAACCAAGTCAGATCCTTTTATCCTTACTGAGTGTTTAAACCCCACACTTTTCCTGAGCAGAGCTGGTAAACATCAGCTGTCTCCATTATGTGTTTGAACAGATCCAGCACTGGGAGGCCTGGTGGTAAATTTACAATAGCCTGTATCACTAACTCCCTCTTGGATAATCACAGAGCTGTGGAAATCAGCTAAGTAATAACTGCTCCACTCACTGTTTTTTAGTCCTGTTGAGTCTTGGCTCAGAAAATGTTAACATTGATTTTCATCTGCAGAACCTGGGCTTTTATGGCTGTGATTGTTCCTGAGCTTTAACCATTTGTTATAATTTAAACAATTCCAAGCCCCTGATGCACTCAGCAAAAGCAGGAGTTAAGATCTGATTCCTCGTGCATTTCTGAAATCGCAGTCGCTTTCCACAGCTGAAATAAAAACATTCTATAGGTTTGTCAGCCTTCCTTGTGTGTTACCACAATCATGGAATTGTGCAATTGTGTAGGTTGGGAGAGACCTTTGTGATCATTGAGTACCATCTTTAACCCAGTGCTGCCAAGGCCACCACCAGCCCACGTCCCCAAGTGCCACATCCACACTGTTGTTGCTACTCTGCTACTCTGTTTTGCTCAGGTTGACATTTCTGTTGCTCAGAAAGACTCTTCTAGGCTGGAAACGGATATTTATATGCAGAGCATCCAAATTCTGACAGAAAATGTGCATGCATTTTTTCCCAAAGAGTGGAAGAACTGAAGGCAGAATGTGTCCCAGAATTTCCCAGTTAACCTGTGAATTTACTTACATTTTTCCGTGTGAAAACATCCTAAGGATTAAGAACCAAACACTTCATGAAGTGAGCTGTAACTCCGTCTTAATTGCCAACAATTAGGACTAATCATTCCCTGTAGGGTGGTTAACTCAAATTCCTCAGTGGTGACTGAATTGGTGATCTCAGAAGCTGAAAATATTCCCTTCAGCAGGCACTGAGCTGTGGGGGTGATGAGCCTGGACCAGTTCATCTGTTCCTGCTGGAACCAGAACAGCCCAGATCCAGAGTCAGTGCCTGGTGTGAGAGTACAGGTCATTTCTGTGCACTCTCCAGAGTTTTTTGTGACTCCCACCAGCTCCCTGGGGAGGCTTTCCATTGAACACCAAGGTTTCCCTCACAGCAAGGATTTTTTTCCCTGCTGTTCTTCCCTTGGTGTAACATCGAGCCGCTCGTGCTGGCTGCTCTCCCACACCTCTGCCAGCCTCGTGCTGCACTTGCCATGGAGGTGGTGATTGAATCCCTGCCTCATTGTTTTAAAAGCCTTGGAGAACACTGGAAGAGGGTGGAGAAGAGGATCCTCACATTTGTATCATGTGGGCAGCTTGGTGTGTTTTTTCCTGTGTCCTATTTTGGAAACAGCTGAACTATTTTAGCTGAAATCTTCTCCAAGCCTGAAATAAGTGCATTTAAGAAAAAGAAAAAAAAAACAACCCAACAAAGCCCAAAAAAACTCACCAAACCCCAAACCAACGAACAAGCCTTGAGGCATTCCACTCGTGTGGAAAATTTCAGCTGAAAAAGTTAAAAGTTTGACATATTTTTAGGCAAGGGAAAAAGGGGTCTTACAATGTTATACAACCCTAATAATAGCCGGGGCTCCTGCCTCTGACTGAAATACAGGTAAGGCTCTGTGAGAGCTGGTTTGAAACCTGCAACTTGCTCTGGAATAGGAAATAAGCTGTGTTGCTTTGTTCAGCACAAATGTCATGCTAGTTATGCATGTTTAACCTTTAATATACTTTAAATCTAAATTTACCCATGTGGAAAGAATCTCAGATGTCAAAAAAAAAAATCTGCTGGCGAGGGAAAAAAATTTGTATTCTCAGCCAGCACTAAATTACCCAGATGCAATTGCTAATGAGCTGAAGCTCTTCTCTCCAAAAGGAGTTTGCCCTTACAAAAATACAAGAGAGCGACATAAAAGATTACAGTGGGAAGGAGCTGGGGACAGAGGATGACGCTGATCCTGAAGACCTGGAAGTGTTTTACCCCACGGATCAGCGGCAAACCCTGCGTCCAGGTAGCTGCTAATTATAGCATGCCTCTGGAACCCACCTGCCAGCACTGACAGGAGCCTTGCAGACGCTCCAAGAGCTGTTTGTTCCCATGACAATGTGTGCTTTTGCTGGTGCTCACACAGAGAGGAAGACTCGGTGACCCAGTGCAGGGACTGGAGGTGGTGAGCAAAGTGTCCAAGGAGGGGGAGGTTGCTCCAGGGCTTTCAGGTCACTGGAGCAGGAGGAGTGGGCTGCCAGCCCCCTGTGGGTGGGGGGCTGTCTCTGTCACTGGCTCCACAGCCCTTTCTCTCTTCATTTGTCAAGGGCCAGGTTTTATAACGTTTGTTGGCACGTGGATTCCCAGGTCTGCTGTGCTCCGGTGTGGCGCTGCTCAGTGGCAAGCTGATTAGGAGCTGTCACTGGAGCACTGCACAGCTTTTTAACAATGGCTTTTCTGTTCCTCGCCTGTTTGAAAGCTAGCTTTTATTTCCATCTGTGCAAACCACAAAAAATCTCTTCCCTTTCTTTGGGTTGGTGTTTCATTAGACATGCCTGGGACTCTGTGGTGAGAGGAGCCCAGCAGAGCAGCTTGGCCTCTGTGTGCTGAGAAGGCTCTGGAGGGGCCAAACCCATTCAAACACACACAGATGCACATGTGCATACATAACTCAACAATTAGCCTGTCTCTGGGATCCTGAATGAGCTGTTTAATCCACTTGTGCTTTGGTGTCCTGATGTATATGCAGGTGTAATACCTTCCTACTTCACAAGGGTGAACTAAGTAGTAATTAATTTTTATAAAGTGCTCTGAATTTAAGAGTTTTATCCTGTGCTCAGTATTATCATTGAAAGAATAAGTATGGGTTCCATTTGTCTGGAAATTTCTGCCAGATATAGCAGAATGACTTTTCCAAATGCAAATCTTTGTATAACATAAATGGCTACAAAAGCCCCTGCGTTCCACAGAGCTGCAGTATATACTTATATTCCATTTCTGTACCATTATGTATGGAAGGCATGTGGTGTCCCTGCTCATTATTCAGCCTGGCAGATCCCCACCAGCTTTGCTGGAGCAGACCATGAACATACTTGCGATCATTAGAAACCTCATTGCAGGGTTTGTTCACAAGCACCTTCTCCACTGCTTGGGTGCCTTATTCCACTTCATTTTTGTAGTTATTCCATGTTGGGCACACGCAGTGAAGGGCTTGTGGAAGTGGGGAGCTTGTCAGTCAGTATTCACAGAGGAGAGTAATTTTGGTTACTCTTGTAAAGACTTAAATGGTGTCCTGCCTCATGTTCTGACTGCACAGACCCCAGCACTGGGGACGTGGCACAAAGAGGAGCCGGCCTTGGTCTCCTGCTGCCAGCCTGGGTTTCTGTCTCCTGGGGTTCTTCTGCAGTGAAATCCCTGTGAGGACTGGCACTGACACCTTCAGCACGTGTTAGCCAAGGCTGGGGCCCTGCTGCCAGCATGAGCCCATCCCTGTAGCCTCTGGCCACGCTTTGCCAGTGTGAGCTCAGCTCTGGCTGGCAGGGAGCTGACCTGGCACAGCTGCTGCTGTGGCTGCACAGGGATTCACCTTTTGGTGCTGCAGCAGAGCCACGCACCTTGGCAGCGTGTCCATCCCACTGGTTCTGCATGTTGCCATGTTTTCCATGTGGCTGCACTCACTGGCAGCTGAGCAGAGCCTGGCTGGGCTCAGGGTTTGCCTGCTGCTGCCCATGTCTCCAGGACACCCCCACTCCCTCTCCCGTTGTATCCCTGCGGCAAACTAGGCCAGTCTCTCTGGGGGAAGCAAATTCAAGTGTTTGAATTTAGAATTTGGATTTACAGTTCTGAGCACTGGGAGGGAGCTTGGAGCTGCGTTTCCCCCATCTCACTCCTGTTTCAACTTGTTCCTGTTCTGAGCTCATGCAGGATTTTGTGCTTCTCTACAATGGTGCAGCAGCTCATCTTTTATAGATGTGTTCCCAGTTTTCCTCTGCTGAGTTTCCAGTTCCCTGTTGCTAATTGCATCAATCCACATTTCCACCGGGACTGCAGCAGTGTCATCAATCTGTAACCTGTCAAATCCCTCCCCAAATTCGATTGTTGTTGTGTCTGTAATGCTTTGGGCGCTTGTTCCTCGCTGTCTACAGTGTGAGCTGGATTTTGATCAAGTGCTTCCTTGCACTTTGAGCACACTTCAAGCTGCTGGAGGTGGCTGGATCCAAACACAGAGAGACAGCTGCCCTAACAGCTGTGCTGCCTGTAATCTGGAAGCAAGATCAGTTGTCTCTTCTGCCAGGCAGCCGGAGCTGACGGCTCTGGAAAGGTTGGTGAAACTTCCCAAAGCCCTTTAACACTTCGTTAGGCATTGCTTCTTTCTCACTTGGCACTAAATAATGCACCAGGTGCAGGCTCAGACTGAAGGGAGATGTGTGCCCCGGAGAGGCTTCCAGCACCTCTGCTCTTAGACTTTTGGGCATCATCTGTGGGGCTTTTCCTTCTGTCCATGGTTGGAGTCCACAGGAACCTGGAGGTTTTTTGGGGTTTAGTGAGTGGGATTGCTGTTTCCTCTGAATGAAGGTTCACACCCCTGCTCTGACTCCTCATGGTCAGGTAACAGAGTTTGTTTGAAGTTGTGCTTCCTCTGCAGTCTTTTTTCTTTCAGAATACACTTTCTCCATGTGACAGTACCCTTGGGAGCTGGAACATATTTTACTTTTGTTATTTGGGCACCAAATTTCCCAATATTTTGTTCAGCATTCCTGATGATGATTGGAAGTTGGATTTCTCTGGCCATCTAGTTGTATCACTGAGCAGCAGATTTTCCACCCAGCAGTGGTGGGAAATTTTCCACGCAGCAGTGGCTCCTCTGGGAAGAGTTTGCTGTGAAGATTCAGAGCAAGGATATTAGAGGTAGGGGTTTAATTGGGAAAGGAAAAGGGCATTAATTGCCCCCCAGCAGTGATGAGTGGAGAGCTGGGGCTGCACAGGGCTCTGCTCTGCCCATCCCCATGGCAGCAGTCCTTTGCTGCTCCCTAATGTGGCAGAAACCCTCTGGCAGCTTTTCCAGCTGACAGTTGGGAGTTAATGAGTCCAGTTTCCAATCCAGATGGACAAGTGAGAACCTCCACTGCCCAAATATCAAAATATTTACAGATTGCTCTGCAGAGAGGCAGCAGTGGGGCACAGAGGCTGCCTTTGCTGCAGAGCAGCTCCCTGCAGACTGGAGGGATGGAGCAGAGCCTGGCACTGTGACTGGCACGGTGCAGCGTGGATCTCTCTGGGCTTTGGATGGATGTCTCAGGGCAGAGCAGGGAGCTCAGCTGGCCTGCACCTTCAGCTGTGGTTAAAGCTCTGCCTTGCAGAGCTGAACCTGCAGTGACTCCCCACTGTTTGTGCTGCCCAGAGTAATTTTCTGCAGTGCCCAATGATTTCCCAGTTAAAAACCAAGGAGCCACAGCTGGTGCTGCTGGTCAGGCTGCCAGAGTGAAGCTGATGTGAGCATGCTGTTGGTGCTGCTTCTGCAAAGATGAAACCATCTCATGTTCAGCAGGGAGCCAGTGATACATTGCTTAGCATTTAAATATCCATGGCTGCAGCTCCCAAGGATCCTCAGGCTACCTTTGCTGCTCCTGCTTGTCACAAGTCTTCTCCCGTCTCATTTGCTGCTCAAACAAGGTTTTACACCTGTGGGAGCCCAGTTCTGCAGGCAGCCAGGGCAGGGAGGCGTTTTCAGGGCTGCTTTGAAGGGCTTGTTGTGCAAGGACAGGGCTGAGGATGGGCAGTACCTCAGCCCAGTTTCACTGCCAGTCTGTCCTCCAGGGGATTCCAGTGGCCAAATGAGGCAGCACTGATTTGGCTGAGAGGAGGTTCCTGAGGCAGGGGAGGCAGGAGGCAGCAGGATCTGTGCCAGGCCTGTGCCACAGCCCGTGGGGGTGACCTGGCTGCTGCTGAGGGTCCCCTCACACCTTGTCTGCTCCTGCTGCTCGCTGGGATGTCCTGAGCTGCAACAACTCTTGCTAATTGCTCTGCTGAATTCATCACTGTCCAAACCATTGGCTTCTCACTGACCCAGACCTAACTGAGACAGTGGTGGGCAGGTCTCTGAAATATTTATGGCAGCACAGTCAAGAGAGGGCTGTGAAATACAGAGTGAAACCACCAAGGTATGCTCGTTTTTGCAAAGTTTGACATGTCTAATCCAGGAATAGGAGCCTCATCAGATCAGCACGGTTTTGCATACAGAGGGAAGGCAAATGGAATTTTAAAAACCTCATCTATACTAGATGAAATGCTTCTTCTCCACGTTTCTTTATAAAACGACTTGTTAGTGATGTGCAGATGGGAGGAATCTCGACTCTGGAGTTGTTATAATCTTGTCTGGCCAGCAACAGGAGAGCTGGAGGGTGATTCCAGCAGGTAGGAAAGGCCAGGCTGACTTCAGAGCAAATGTTCAGTGCTTGGAAGCTGAGTTATAGTCCCTGGTAGTTCTCCCTCTACTTGTTTTCAATCTGACTTCTAGCATAGGAGGCTTTCCATCTCCTTAATTTATCTCCTGCCTGTCCTTTTTATTGCCAGCTGCCTTCATGGGCTCCTCTCTCATTGTGAGCTTTCCTTCGCCCCTCATCTTCACATCACAGGAGGCACAGTGTCCCTAACACTTGTGCCTAATTCCAAGTCCTTGGCAGAAGTGCCAGGGCTGAAGCTCCAGGAGCTGCTCCTGCCTGGCGTGTGGGGCAGTGCCAGGCAGATGGGGCTCACCAAGCACACCCTCCATGCCCTGGTCCTGGTCTGGGTAAGAGGGATGGTGATGTTTCCCTCCAGCTGTTGTTGAAAGGACAGGGTTGGGGCTCAGGAGATGCTGGGACAGTGAGCAGACAGGGGTTCCCAGCCCCCTGCTCCAGCAGGAGGATGTGTTTGAAGGATGCCAGCTCTGGGCAGGGAATCACAGCACAAATGTCCTGCTTAGTTTCAGCATTTCTGTACAGAATTGGGACCCCCTATTCCATGAATTGGGAGCCAGCTTTTGCCCCCCAAATGCAGGTAAAACTTCTCTTCTGTCATTTGCAGAAGTGGCAGTGTCCTGGCAGCACTGGTGTGGTGAGGAAAAGCCCTACAATGCTTGCTCAGGTTAAGTAGCAGAGTGGGCTTGGGGTGGGTTTTTGGTGTGTCAGGTCAGTCCTGTCCCTTGCTGGCCATGATGTTCTGGTTTCAAACTGGTTACAAAAGACTTTTGCAGGGATGCTCCTTCTGCCAAAAACTAACTGTGCTTCTGAGCAGCCAGAATAAAATCTGAGCTTCTGTAACACAGAGCCATGGGCTAGGCTGTGGGCACTGCCAGAACAAGGGTGCAGGGCTGTGTTTCCATGAGCCAAGCCGTGACTCCTGCTAGTGGTTTGTGGAGTTCTGAGCCCTGCAGGGTATTCCAGGTGGTCAGGAGTGGCCATAAACCAGGGGATGAGGTGCTGAGAGTCAAGCAGTGGTTTTAGGAGGAGGTTAAGCTGCAGCTTTCAGAATAATTTCAAACTTCACTTTAATGATGCTCAGGCTGCTGGTGCTGTAATAGCCGCAGACATCAGCAGTGGAACCATTCCCGTGGTTAAATGTACATTGTTTGGTGGGGGAAAAGTGCTTTGAAGGAAGAGAGACTGTTTCCCAGGGAAGACATCTCTCATTCCTTGCTTTTATCTCCTCCCTGCCAAGCTGGGGATGCTGTGAGCCTGTGAGCTGCTGAGATGTGCTCAAATGTGTGCTGGGTGATGAGGAATACCTTGCTCTGGTTTTTATGTGCAAGTAGGCTGGATTTGCTGCAATAGCTCCAATAACCTTTGCGTGGCTGTTTAGAAGGATGAACCTCATTAAAGAAGAGGTATTTAATAACAGGCCTATTTTTATCTCTGTCTTTATCTAACAGTCTGCAAATTTATTTCAAGCTTGTAACAGTGCTTTGGAAAAAAAATGTTTTCCCTCCTCTGAAATGTGTTGGCAGTGCCTCCAGCCTTGGTTATCTTGAATTTCCAGTCTGGCTAGCATCTCTCCTCTTTCCAAAGCCAGCAAGCCACAGCAGGCCCACAGCTCCAACATTTTCCTTGGGAAAGAGGAAATTCCTGGGGGAATATGCTTTCAAAACATGGGACTTGGGTCCCAGGGTTACTGAAACAGTTCTGAAGGTTTGATCAAACATAACCACAGCAACTCCCTCAGGCTTCAAATGTGTGATCTTGTGTGGGACAGGCACTGCAGGCACTGCAGTGTTTGCTGCAGGATGTGACTGACCACACACTCTGGGAGAGGCTGGCAGCTCTGGGGTCAGGTATTCCTGCAGAGATTTTTTTTTCTTAATTTGTCAACTTTATTCTGTAATGTCATAAATTCGGCCCTGACCTATAGATATCTTGCAGACATTGTGTTTTCAGCCCATTCTCCTTTGTTTGCTGTCATTTGCTGGTGCTGAAGGAGGGACCCCCAGCCCTGAGGGGATGCACCATCTTTCCACCTCCTTCCACATCTGTCCCTTTGGCATTGCTGGCTCTGTACCCAGACCCTGCCCTGACTGAAGGTTTGCTGGAGCACAACTGCCTGAGCCTGTGGCCAGGATGACAATTTCTGAGCCCTTTTCCCAGGATACATGTGGCCATGTGCTCCAGGAGCTGCTGGATTTGGGCCTTGGGATGTGTGTGGCAGTTGTTACAAAAGAACTTGGCTCTAGGGGCTAATCCCTGGTTTTTCCTTGCTGTTCAGTCTGCATCATATACATCCCTTACCCACAGTTTTGCAGCATTATCTTTTTCCATAATTAGGGAGTGTTTTCCGTGGTCTTGCTCAGGCCCTTCCTCCCTGCAGTTTCCCCTGTGGGTTAAGGCCTGACTTACTGAAACTTCCACAAAACTGATTCTGGGTGGGCAAGGACAAGGTCAGAAGGTTTTCAGGCAGTCAGCACAGTCAGATAGCTCCTGTGAGGAATATTTAACTTGCTCCTTCACAGCTCTTGCCTGCAAATTGTCCTCTTGCTCAGATGGGGCTCCAGTTTCTTTTTTTTTTCTCCTTTTTCTTTCCTAAGTTATTCAGTTTTCCATACATTTATTTATAGGTCACACAAGCAACAGCTCTTCTTTTTCCACAGATCCTTCCAGAGCCACGTGCTGTGCCTGCTCCATTCTGGTGCAAATCACCTTCTCCTCTGAGGAAAACTCAGAATATCCATCCAGCTGTCTTGACTGAGCAAGGCATTTTCTCTGAACCCTGCCCTCTGTTCATTTCAGAATCTGCAGGGAATTTGGGACATAAATTAAAAAGCTATTTGATGCTCCTTGAGGTCTAGAAGCTGGTTTTGCATTTGTTCGTACTTGAACGCACACTGAGACAAATGGCTCTGCTTTACTGAAGCTGCTTCCTTTGGCATCCTGAGGAAGCTTCCCAGTTAAAAAATAAATATGGCTCTGTTTTTCCAGCCCTGCTTTACCAGCAAAAGCTGGGGATGGAAATGTAATCTCCTGGGGTCTGTCCTGATGTTTTGTACAGCTAATTCCCATTTATTGAAAGAACTCTTCCACGCCATATTAACGTTTAATTTTTTATTATGTGTTTACATTTTGGAAGGAGTAAGGGTGGTGGTGTTGGAAATTCTAATGAGGGACAACATTTCTGATTCAAAAGACTCAGTCTCCTCTCTCCTGATTTTTCTGCCTGATCCTTCAGACTGCAGGAAGTTTTGCTTGGGTCATTCACTTGCAACAGGATGTTATGTGAATACAGAATTAATGTATGCAGCCTGTCACTTGGAATTGCTGCTGTTCTGTTGCTGGGGAGCTCCTGGGGTTGCAGAGTCCTTGCAAGCAGCAATAACAGGAATGTGCCTGTGATCCTGCAAAGCCAGAGAAGGAGCAGGGAGCTGCAAGTCTCCCCCATCACTGAGGGGTGTGAATAAATAGATCTAATCAACAATTTACATGTTAGCCCCGAACCAGGGTTTATTTTTAGGATGTGTCATTCAGCCCAAGCGAAACCTCTGCATCTCAGGCTGGTGGTGTTTCTAAAAGCACCTCTAAGTGATCACTGAGGCTGGATTTTGAGCTGCATTTACATTTTGATAGAATCTGCTACTTTCCTTATCTGAAACAAAGCCTACCTGATCTTCATTAATTACACTATCATTTCACCTAACCAGGGTGCTACTAATTACAGTTATCTGTCTGTTCTTCACCAGATAATACCCAAAAAATTGTTATCCCTGGCTGTATCTGGATTAGCTGGAGCTGTAAGCGGGGTGCACATGGTGATGGGTTTTACAGGTGGAGTGCAGGTATTTATAGACTGTCTGAGGAAATGCTGGATGAGTGGCTGCTGCCCCACTGGCTGTGCTGCCATCCCAGCAGCAAAACATACAGAAAACACTGCTTAAACACAGAAAAATGGTTACTGCAGGGTGGCTGGAGCAGGCCATCTCCACAAGAGAGGTGGAGTCCTGGGACATCCCAGACCCTCCTGAGCACAGCCCTAGGGCTGGAGGGGACACTGCTGGAGCAGGGGTTGATCTCAGAGGTGTTTCCAGGCTCAGCTATCAGGGACTCTCTGGCAGTGCCTTTTTTGAGACAGAAAATCTCACAGTGGCTTCACAGAGGGCTGCAAGCCCTGGTGGTGGTGCTGACTGCTGCCCCACTAACATCAGCTGCAGTCTGAGCAGGGCAAGCACAGAAAGGGCTCCTCTGAAAAGAGGCAGCAGGAAATGTCTGAGCTGCTGGGGAGCCGTGGGTCCAGAGGGCTGGAGCCAGGAGCCAGAGGCTGCAGGGAAGGGGGTCCATGAGGGCAGAGCCTTTGCTGGAAGAGAAGCCAAGGGGCTTTCACTTGACTCCTGTTTCATCACCCTTCCACACACTGATCTCTTCAGATGCTCTCCAAACTTTTGGTTTGCTTTCTGAAGGGGAAAAGACTTGTCCTGGAGGAGGAGCAGAGCCAGGCTGCTGAGGAGAGCTGGTGGCTGTCAGCTGGCAAGAGAGGAGGGACACGGAGGCCAGAGCGGGGGACACTGGGTGAGGAGATGTTCACACTCAGCTCCATCCACTGCGAGTGCCAAACACACCTGCACTCCTGTTTGTACAGTTTGCTGTACTTGATAAACTGATATATGTGAGTTTGGGCATTTTTGTTACCTTTTTGTATTCTGAAGAGAACTAAAGATGGTTCGCATGATTTTTTTTGTGCCTTCTGCAGTGCAGGTGATACAGGCAGGGATGGAACAGCAGCATCTTTATACTTGTCAAGTCTCCATCCACACCCAAGGCACTGCCTGAAGCTCAAAGTGATTTTCTTGCAGGCTTAGAACACTACACCAGCAGGGAGAACAAGAAACTCAGTGGAGATTATGCTCCAGAAAAACTGTATGCGTGGCCCAAAAGCTAAATATGGAACCATGGAAGTGCACACTGCAGTGGTAGGGGAGGTGGGAATGCTGAATGGGGAGGTTTCCTGCCCTTCTGGCACCAGGAACCAGGGGTCCTCTGGTTCTCCATGCTTCTCCTTGAGGATCTCTGGTTCTCTATGGTTCTCCTTGAGGATCTCTGGTTCTCCACAGTCTTCCTTGAGGATTTCTGGTTCTCCATCGTTTTCCACGAGGATCTCTGGCTCTCCATGGTCTTCCATGAGGACAGAAGCATAGGGAGACAATAAATACAGCCTTCCAAAATGCCATTTTATGGTGCCACTCTTCAGAATTTATTAAGACTTGGTTGCAGCCATGCCTGCAGCCTCCTGTGCTGGAATCCGTAAATTGTGTTCATTATCTCCAGCGCTTGCTCTGACCTGCTGTGTTTTACAAGGGGGGAGACACTGGAGGCATGGGGACACCCCAGCTGCTTTCTGCAGCCATTCCCCTGGTGCCAATCCAGCTTTTCTGGGGTTGCTGGGACACCCCAGGCAGTGCTTGACTGCGTGGATGGATCCCAGGTGTGATGTGATGGTTGAAGAGAACACTGAGGGACTGAGGAGCTGCCAAAATCACCACAGCTCCACGGGAAGCAGGGAAGCAGCTGGGCGAGGGGGGAGCCATGGGCACCTTGGAGCACACTGGCACATTGTCACTCCACTGTGGGACCACTCCAGCAGTCTTGGATGTGCTGAGGATGCTGGAGGTGGAAAAGGGTTCACAGGAGCTCCCTGAACTGCACATAGGGAGATGCTACACCCTTGCTTGGTGTCCTCTTGCACCAGTGTTTTCAAATGAAAGCACAAATGAAATTGTGCTCCTTTCGCCCACTTTTTGTCATGACATATCCCTGCAGCAGCATGTTTGTGTACCTTCATCCTTATCCTCAGCATTTAGGTCCAGGATGGAGGAAAACAAGTTCAAGCCCAACCTCCTGATAATTTATTATGTTCCTTATGCTTAAAGGCAAAATTTAAGTTGCCAAATGCAGATGTTTGCATGCTCTTTTTTTAGCTCTCAAAGTACTTTCTGTGTGCTTGATTGATGGATGTCCCTGTTACATTAATAGCTGGGCTTTGCAGAAAGCTGTTATTACCAGGAGAATCGGGTGTGGGTTTCAGTTTTTCTTCTTGCATTGAAAATCCATTATTAATGTCTTTCTGAGGAAAAAAAAAAAAGCTTCAATTCAGGCATTTTACTTTGATTTCTCTGGCTTCTTCTCAACTGTCTTTACAGAGGTGCTTTTAAAATCAATATTACAATTGTTCTTCATATTTTACTGAGTGGTTGAGGGTTTCTGCATCTTGCTATTGATTTCTGATTGTACTGCAGGACATGTAGGTGCACACAGGTTGTTCTGTGATGGATAACTTCATATGTGTCTTCCTAATCATCACTGAGTTGCCCTCTGCATGTTCCCTCTTGCTGGATGCTGCTGCTGAGCTTGGAAGGCACCAGGAGAGCTCTGAGTGCAATCCTGAGACACCAAACTTATGACTTCTCATTTAATTCAGTTTGGTTTTCAATCAGACACAGGGGTCACATGAGGCTTGTGGGGTCTCCTCTTTTGTGTTGTCTTTGCAGAGTTCTTCTGCCCTTGCTTTTCAGGCAGCTTCATGTTCTGTGTTGTAGGAGCAAAACAAGTCATTGTCCTGGCTTTGTGTGGGGTGGTCATGATGCACCTTTAGCTTCCAGCACTGACCTTGGCCCTTGGGGCAGCTCTGCAGGCAGATCTCAGCATTTCAAGGTGCAGAGTCATTGGATCCCAGAATGGTTTGGGTTGGAAGGGAGCCTTGAACTCATCCAATTCCAATCCCCTGCCATGGCAGGGACACCTCCCACTGTCCCAGGCTGCTCCAGCCCCAGTGTCCAGCCTGGCCCTGGGCACTGCCAGGGATCCAGGGGCAGCCCCAGTCGCTCTGGGCACCTGTGCCAGGGCCTGCCCACCCTCCCAGGGAACAATTCCTGATTCCCAATATCCCATCCATCCCTGCCCTCTGGCAGTGGAAGCCATTCCCTGTGTCCTGGCACTCCAGGCCCCTGTAAAGGTTCAAGTCTCAATGAAGCAATGCAGAAGCCCAGTGTGCATTGGTAACTGCTGTAAAGCTGGATTTGCAGACTGAGGCTCTTGGAGCACATGAGCACTGATGGCACAATCTGTGTGAGAGCTTGTTGGCACCAAAGGAACCTGTGAGGAGTGACAGGACTGTGGCCAGCACGGGTGCTCCAAAATGCTTCCATGGCTCCAGGTGGGCGTGCAGGGGAAGAGCTCTGTGTGTGGGCACAGTCCTTCCCAGCTCTGCATGCCCTGGCACAGGCTCCACATCTGCCAGGGGCTGTGGCTGTGCCAACAGGCACTCTGCAGAGGGCTGGCTGTGCACAAACCTCTGCTGGCTGGAGTGGGCTGTTTGCTCCTCAGGCTTATCCTGGACAGGCTCCTGCACCTTCACACATGGAGGCTACACCTGGCTTCTGAGGAATTCGTTGTTGCAGTTTGTCTGTCCGTGCTGGGGACCAGGACAAACACTGGCACAGGAGCTGGTCCTGTGTCCCCAGGATAGCAGGGCTCAGTGGTGGCAGCGCTGGCAGGGACACGGCAGCCCAGCCCTGCCTGGCCCTGCAGAGCTGGGGAGGGGACAGGGCTGGCACCCATAACAATGGGCAGGTTCTGACACTGCCGCTGGAACTCACTTAGCAATTCTGTTGATGTTCTGGAAATGAAAATATAATTCAGGCCAGCTTCTCCGCCATGCTGACCCTGAGAATCTGGGAGAAGAGCTACTGAATAATCAGGGGCTTTTTTTTCTCCCCCCTTTTTGCTAGAGTTACTGCTCAGTGTTGAACTGTCCTCTACAGTGTCATCAATTCCCTTGAACTTACTGCTCCAAGTGTACTTAGCATTAATATAATTACATAAATTGCAGTCTCATTAATCACTGGGGGCTGCAGCACATCCTTGTTGTGCTGTTTCATGGGTGGCTTGGCTGGTGGGAACCCCTGGCCAGGGGTGGAGGCTGTGGCTGGAGCACTCCCCCTCTGCTCCTGAGCCTGGTTTAGCTGAGCTTTGTGTGTCTCACCCTGCAGGATCTGGAGTGTTTGCCAGCACTGCCATGATTGCAGCCTTGCTGCCGCAGAGAAGAAAAGAGAAAGGTGGGTTTGTCCCAAGGCAGTTTGGCTGGACCACATCCCTGCTGCTGTCCCTGTGATTTGGGTCTGTGGGGTCCCAAAATGCAGAGCCCAGCCTCGTGGCTTGGCAGTGAACACCCAGAGCCCGTGCTCTGTGCAGGGTCTGCTGCAGGGCTGTTTGATGATGCTGTGCTTCTGTCTCTGTGGTAGAGCTCTTGGCCTTCCTGGCAATGTAAATTCTCCTGGCTGCATGCTAAAATTACACTGAGTTATTGATTTGTCTTTGAGAGGATTTCCTTCCCGAGGGACATTTCTGGCTGCTGTAGTGATTTAGTTCTTCTACAAGGGCAGAATCCGTGGCAGAGCAGAGCCACCCTCCTGCCCTTGAGCCTGCAGCTCAGGGTCGCGCTCCCTCAGGCTTCCTCTGCAAGCTGATTTCTGTTCCAAGGCTGGGACAAGGTTACATGGCTGTTATTTCCGTGTAACAACTGCAAATAAAAGGGCATTTTCTACTTTCCACTGCAGAAGCTGCAAGTCTGGGACAAGCCTTTGTGCCATGGCACCAGCATTATCTTGGGCATGTCTCAAACCCAGCTCCAAGGCTGGAACGTGGGACATGTGGAGCCATGCCAGCCTTAATATACTTGGACTCCTGGGAATATTTTAGTTCCCCAAAGTGGGGTATGATGGGAGCAGGAGCATGCTCTCCTAAAGCTGCAGGGAACAACCTCTCTTTTCTTTGCTTTCTATTGACTCACCATGGACCGTCTCTAAAAACCAAGCAGCTGAGTTCCTGCTGGTGGTCCTGAGGAAGCCAAGACAGTTTTCTTCTATCACCAGTTTTCTCCCCTTGACCCTGAAATCCCACCCCGCTAGCTGTGGCTCAGCTGGTGAGCACCATCAGTAGAAGGACCTGACCCTTCAGGACACGGCCCAATGTTTCAGATACTCTGTGGCTGGAAAATGCCCAGCTCTGTGTCCTTGGGTGCCCATTTGAAGCACGTCCCTGTGGGTTCCTGTATCTAACCCCACTATCTAGTGGATTTGGCACCAATCTCAGCTGCATACTGATAAAATGGGAGGCTGCTCGTGCATGTGGTGTTATAAAACAGCATCCACGAATTAGGTCCAGGGAGAACGTCAATTTATTTTCCTGTGAACCAAGTGTGGCACAGCTCCTTCCTTTCCCAGTGATCTATCTGTGAGATAAGACACATCTTTAGTGTCTATCTTAAATACTGCAGTGTTGACAAGTTCTCTTGACAGAAATTAGGCTAATGTCCCTTACGACTGCGTTAGCTATAGAAACAAGGCTTTAAATTGAAGCTTTGCAAAGCGCTATTCCAGCGCCCTCTCCAAGGCATCTCCTTATTCCAGCTTTTATTATCCAAATTTGTTCTCACTCTGCCTTGGCAGCAGGGCTGGCAGGCAGCTCTTCCTATCCATCCTGCTGGTCTGGCAGCCAGGGGTGGGACCAGCACCTCCCGAGCTGGACCAGGCAGTGCTGGCCAAGCACCGTGGAGCCCTCGGCCCCGGGGAGGCTCCGGGCTCGGGGGTGTCGAGGTCGGCCCGAATGAACGGTGACGGATGATTTTTTTTGGTGCAAAAATAACCAACAAGGCACAGGGGCTTTGCAGTAACAAATCAACAAAATGCAATTTTATTGATAATAATCACAGCTGAATATGCGTTTGGTTAGGGAATCTAGGGAAGAAAAGGGTAAGACAAGGGAAGAGGGAGGAAAGAAGGGTCAGGTAGGGGCTATAGCTACCAAAACGTGTCGTTGTCCTTCGGGGGTCCAGCCGTCGAAGCTCACTGGTGAACGTCTCGGGAAGATCTCAGAGGATGGTTGGATTGCACCCAAAAATATACCTTTTTTTTGGGGGGGAAGGGTGGCCAAAATGAGGTTTCCATGGAGGGGAAAAGAATAGCAACAGGAGGAGGGGGATGTTATTCCATTGTTTTCATGGCCGAATGCTGGCAGGTACGTTTATTCTGGGCAGTTTTTCCCCCCCTCCCCAAGCTGGGGGGGGGTTCAGTCCCAGTCTCTGGAAGGGGGTGCCAGGGGGGTGCCGGGGGGTTTCTTGTCTTGTCTTGGTTCCTTGATGAGGGGATTAGCATCTCTGTTTGTCTGTCATGATAGTTGAAGGCAGGCAAGAGGGGTCTTCTTTTGGAGAGGGGGAAGCCACCCCAGAGCTCAGACCAGCCAGGTCAGGATGTAGGGAAAAAGTCCAGATCCATTGTTCAGAAAATGGCAGCACGCCCCTTTCGAGTTCAGCATGGCATGTTCTGCAAACACCACCTGTGAACACACTGAATAAGCATGAGACTTTCTTTCCCAACTGGCTCAACAGTTTTTAACCTTTTGGGGGTCTTTTCTCTTCATGACAATTGTGAGGTAAAAATGAAGGATTTTCGGATAGACTCTCACACGACTGCGTGACTCACGATTATCTTGAGGGATCTTCATCAGCAGAACTCTGGAGTGCCGTTGATAAATCTTTGAGACTTGTTGCAAGTCGGTAGCATAACCCTGGAAAAGTAGGGATGACAGAAAAGAGGGGATAAAAGGAAAGAGAAAGAAAAGAAAAGGAAAAGAGAGAGGGAAAAGGAAACCAATAAACATAAACATAATTAATATTGATCATCCTAACAATTTTCACACGTGGTTATTCTTTTGTAACAATTTCAAAAAATGATTAATCATAACAATTTCAAAAATGGTTAATTAATAAAACAATATCATTTGTTTAAAAATTTCAAAAATTATTTTAAAAAATGCACAAATAATCAAAACAACAAGCAAATCATAGTATGAGCATTGTCTTTTAAAAATTATTTTCTAAAAATCAATGTAACCTTCTGTAAATCATACTTGATAATTAAGAAATTGTTCTTAAGCACATATGCTTGATTCATAATTGTTTTGTGTCAAGTGTTTCGGGGACATCTATTGTATAGAGTACATCAGCTAAGCAGTGTGCATTGATTACAGTCATTAATCTTCTAAGCTTTTTCATCATGTTCCAATTCATAATGAATAGGGCTGCTGACAAGATAAAGCCAAGCGTAACTAGGATCAAAAGAACAACAATTGGACGGCACACACTGTTCGTGATACCTGTGGCAGTAGGTGACCACCCAAAGAGAGTATCCCACCACCTATGCTCAGCATCCTGCTTTACCCCCTCCATAACCCGGTGTATTTGTCTCACAGTGTGATGAACAGTCACCAGGGTCTTCTGTCCGCTCTCCTTGATTTTCTCGAGGATGTCAACCAGGTCCTGATGCAGCGGCAGTTGTCTCACGAGGGTGAGGTTCATTCTGATAGGAGTGGGCATCAGCTTGTGAATCAGTGCGTAGTTTGATTGCAATAGGTAGTGAGAGGTAACTGGAGCTTCGTAGGAGAAATCACATCCTACTATCTTAGTAAAGTTACAAGCACAGAAGTTTGAGTGATTTTTTGTATCTACCACAACATCTTCTACAAAAACAGAATCACATATAGTTCTAAAGCATGCACAGCCATTGCCTATGTGTATAAGAACTGTCTCAGTAGCCTCATGTGGACGAATCTCAAAATGACAGATGTTTTGCTCTGTGGCTAAACAGATATCCTGAGCTACAATTGCATTGCTTTCACAGATGAACCCTTGCTGTTTTCAGACAATACAAGTTTCCAGATTAACAGTTTGCCATTTGTCATTGACCTGATGGGCCCATCCCCTATATTCAGTAGGATAGAGAACAGCTCCGTCATGGTTTAATCCTAATGCAATAACAGGGAAGACCAAATGTACAGAAGCATTGCGTATGGTTAAAACAAAAGAAGTGGCTGTGTTTGAAATGGGATCATAGGTAAAGTTCACCAGGTTCCACCAGGATTGGAATTCTCTTTCAAATTCAGTGGCACTGTCCCAGATTATTTTCCGAATTTCTGTGGGGAAGGTGCCTTCCTCGCCCTCTCTTATAATTGCAGCAGAGACTGATTGCATCCACAATTGTGCCTGCATACAGCTGAGGGCTAAGGAAACATTGTTCTGTGTAGCACTAAGTGCATCAATTAGCAATTTGTGATCGTTCACATTCACTCTTTCCCAATTTGGCAAAATGTTTGACAGCAGCCACTGGTGTGTCCCTAAGGCTAACAGAGATGACCTCAGCGGTTGCTGTAATATGGTCAGGTCTCTAGTTGTAGCAGCCAATTTGTTCATTAGTACTTCAGAATCAATGCTATTCAGAATTTCCAATCCTGTACCCACAACACCGGTCACATCCCTTGGTGTTCTCTTAAAGGAGCTTCGTTTCCAAAGCCAAGTGATCCAGCCTTCAAAAGAAGTTTGCAGAAATGGAGAGCAGGCTGGCTGAATATCTGAAACATTGTTCTGCATTAGCAATTTGACCTGTTTGAGAGACCGTGCCGGATTGAACAATATTTGTTGTTGGCCAGTTTTCCTGATTACATAAGGTCCGACCTTGAAAATTCTTGGGATAAGTATGACCGGTGGTGCGGGTGAAGTGGTGACAGTGGTAACAGTGGTTTCAGCATTTATCACAAATTTGAAAGAAAGGCCTTGAGTATCCTTGGACCAGAGACAAATTACCTCTGTAGTATGGGTTAATGTGAAGCTGTGCCAGCAATCCCGTACACTTGGATGCGTACAGATTTGCTTCTGTTTGTTTTCCCAATCTGTAGAAGCACTGATAGACATTGCTTTGCTGTAGTCAGACCCATTAACCATTCAACACCTAACAATAATTAGTTCACCTACTACTCCTTGAAACTGCCAGGTTTTGTATTTCTCCCATTCTTGTCTAGTGTACAACTTATCTTCATGTGTGACTACTGTTAGTAAGTTCAGACCCGTGACATTTCCCATAGATCCGGTGGATTGTAGGAAGGCTTGAGACCAGGGCCACTCAAAGGGGTTCCCTGTTGCCTCTGCCAATTGGGGTGTGATGTTAGAAAAAAGGTTCACACTTTGGGTCTGAGAGAGTGTAATTACAGCACTCGGTGTGGGTTTTGGTACAGTGTTTATCTTGAATGTGTAAACCAAGCCTCTTAGTCCTAATGGACTAGCTGTGTCATCATCCCAGCGGCATGTCACATAAGTGGGTTTGACCAAAGTAAAACTGTACCAGCAATCAAGTGATTCATCATTACAATCCCTTGTAATTGCAACATTGGTGGTTTTGGTATTGGAAACATAACTACCAACATGTTCCTGGTGACAACACAGAGTAAGGGGACTTTCTATTTTGGAACACCTCCATTTCTTCGTGGGACATAATTTTGCTGAGGGGATGTCCAGATGATTCCTTCCACCTGCTTCCATAAAATTTCCACCAATTATGATGGAGGTGGCTCTTTCATGGAGGGTTCCTTCCACCTTTCTGCATGTTACCACAATTGACTCACCAACCGTTCCTGTCAGGGCTCAGATCAACTCATTCTGGTCCGACCTCCACTCATTCGGGCAGTAAACCTTGGAGTCATGCTGCACTAGGGTTGCCAGGCTCGGGTAATGGCCCTTGGGATAGGTTCCAAGGACACTGGTGTGCGGAACGATGGCTTCGGGTCACAGCTGCTCACCAGGGGATTGTCCATGAAATTGTGGTAAAATGCAGAAAAGTATTAGCAAGGTTATCATGTTTTCAGATGATTCTCATGTCCCTCAGGGTTCTCCTGTAAAAGCAAGAACAACAAAAAATCCTGCCACTGAGAGGCAGAAAGAGTTTAAAATGAGGGGATTATCCAGCGTGTGTGTATGCGGTGCTCTTTTCCAAGAGCGACAGAGGCTACCCACGCTTATTTATTCAGAAGGGTTTTCAGCACAAGTGGTACCTCACCCACCGTGAGCTTTCATTGGCCTCCTAATTGCTGGGCCTTGTCCTGGGGGGCCCGCTGGGGCTGCAGCCAGTGCTGGCTCCCACTGAGGCTGCCTGGCCCAGAGCACCCCCAGGGGCACAGGGCGGAGGCAAAGCACGGTGGGGAGGAGCAAGAGCAGGGACGAGATTGCCCTTGAAAGGCAGAGGCGCTCTGGGGCCCGCTCCTGGCCAGGGAGCCTGCCCAGAGCCGTGCCCTGCTGGCCGGGGCCTTGAGGGACAGCTGTGCAGCTGGGCCAAGCTGTGCCAGCAGCTCCAGCCGTGCTGGGGAGCCTTGCCAGCTCTGGGCCCTGCTGTGCAGGAGGCTCCCTGTGTGCCACTGGCAGCTGGGGCCTCAGCCACCTCCTCTTTCCACAGCTCCACCTCTGGACAAGAGTTGTAAGACAGTGGCTGCACCTCACACCCAAACAGCAGGAGCAGCTCCTCCAGCAGTTAGAAGGGCCTGCGCAGCCCTGTCAAGAGTTCTGAGAAGAAGACTGCAGAACAGCCATCGACAAGGAAATCTCCTATTCTCCTGGCGATCCCACTGCCACCTCCTCTCCTCATGTATATCCCCAAGCTACTTTCATTTCTTTTTTGATCCTCCTCTGTCCCGTCCCGACTACTTCTATAGACCCCAGGAGCAGCGTAGCACCATCCAGCCCCTCCTGAGGCCAACATGTCCCTTCCTCCCCTGAGCCCCCTGGCCCTGCCATCTAAACAACACTGAAGTTAACCCTGCTCTCTGCCAGGCCAGGTGATGGCCCTTTCTTTTGTTGCACTAAAGGGAAGGTGCCGTCACCCCAGTGTTTGGGTGGCAGCAGCAGCAAAGCCAGGCCGGCAGCAGCACTGGCTGAGCTCCATGGCCAGGAGCAGCCGTGGATGCCCACGGTGTGGGCAGGCAGGAGCCAGGCAGGGGCTGCAGTGACCAGCGGCAGGGTCCCGAGGGCTGGGGGAGCCCAGGGGGCAGGCAGCAGCATGGGGCCCCCGAGAAAAAGAAACCCCATTTGCTTCATTTCTCACTTTTAAATATTAGAAATTTGTAGAAATATTTCAAAATCCTTTTTCTGTAGAGACACATCCCCAAATATTTCTTCCCAATTCCTATAGTAGTTAAAGATTTTTCTAAGTAGTTTTAGAATCGAGGAAAAGTGACCTCATTTTGTCTTCACTTTTCATTTTTAGAAATATTTAGAAATATCTCTTGTAGAGAGAAATCCCCAAATGTTTCGTTCCTGTTTCCACAACACATCCGTATTTTTGAAACTACTTTTAGAGTTCTGGAAAATATTTTGCCCTCATACAATAAAAAATAAAATTGCATTTGAGTGGTAATCCTTATTCTAGAAAGAAGTAAGACCCCTTCAACCAGCCACCCTGCTGCAGAGGCTCTTTTCCCACAGAAGCTTTGTACGTAGTCACAACCAACATACATAAAACCTTTTCCCAGATATTTCCTGGGATTTTTGACAAGCTCACGTCTTAGTCTTCTCAGACAAACTTTGAGCACAGTGGGAATCTCTTCAAGTTACCACCTTTGTTTGCTTCTGGTGGAACTCCCTCACTTCTAGAGCAGGGCCTTCTCTCAGCTTCCTGCTGCCCCCGGGCTCTCCTCCCGGCCTGCTGGGCTTGGTTGGGTGGCACAGCCTGTGCCAAGGGGCGGCAAGGTGCCTGCAGGCCCCAGCTCTGGGGGAAACGGAGAACGTCCTGCCCGCATCCACCGTGCTGCCAGCTCAGCAGTGCAGCACAGCACGGGCTGACGCTCCCCATTGCTCCCACAGGTGCAGCTGGAACCACAGCACATGTTCCTGATGCCCAGAAGGGCCTTGGAAGGGGTTTCTGTCAGGGAACAGGCTGCTGGCTGGGGTTCCCAGCAGGCCTGCTTGTTTTGGAGCTTATCTTCATCTTATTTTCCATCCGAATTTGGACTTACTTGAAGAGAAGACAGTGAGTGTTTAGTTCACCTTTCCCTCAAACAGCTTCTTTTGAAAGTCTACTGTACTTAGAAAACATTGCCAATGAGGCTGCAGTGTAGGTGTGGCCAGTCCATGATTGTTTAAAGAACTCTGCTGAGGGTTCTGCTGCTGCCCAGAGCATTCATTGGCCTCCTAATTGCCGTGCCTTGCCCTGGGGGGCCCTCTGGGGCTGCAGCCAGTGCTGGCTCCCACTGAGGCTGCCTGGCCAAGAGCAGCCCCAGGGGCACAGGACAGAGGCAAAGCACAGTGGGGAAGAGAAAGAGCAGGGACGAGATTGATCTTGAAAGGCAGGGGAAGGGAGAATGTCGCTTATCGGAGGGAGCCCCAAAGAGCGGCTGGAAGAGGTGCCAGCTGATCAAGGAGCCCCGAGGAGCAGAGGGAGGGCGTATCGGCTGACGGAGTGTCCCGAGGAGCGGCTGGGGAGAGTGGGGGTGTGCGTTGGCGGGGAGGAGCGGCCGGAGCGCTTGCACGGTCCGGTGGTGGGGAGGCCGGCGGGGCTGTCGGAGCAGGCTCAGCCCGGCCGGTGGGCACGGCCAACGTCGTCCGCCCGCAGGACCACGGCGCAGTTCCTGTTGGAGGCGGACCTGCACGGGCTGCTGAAGCTGGACACGCTGATCCCGAACGCGCCGCCTGCGCGATGGCAGCGCAAGGCCATGGAGAGCAGCCCTGGGCCCAGCCCCGTCGGCGTGTCGCCCATGAAGCCGGCCAGTCGCTCCCACAGCTCCAGCAAGACGCCGTCCACGACAGCCGGTGAGCGCCGGCCACCGGCGGCAGAGGTTGAGTGCGGGAGCCTCGCCCAGGCTGCTTGTCCGTAGCCATGGGGCTCTGGGCTCCCTGCCACGCTGCCCTACCGGCTGCTGCTCAGGCAGGAGGAGGTGGGCTGTGCTCCTGACAGCCACCCACCTCCTTGCCAGCATGAGGGGCAGAGCTCTGAGCACTGGGGCTGGCCAGCTGCTGTTCGCCCAGCTGAGCCTTGCTGGCACAGCTGAATGCTAGGACGAGTGTGGGCAGGACTGTCAGCTGACAGCTTTACATCCTGTAAGCGTTTCTGTATCTTCCCCTTATCTCTGGACTCTGGAATTGTTGCACTAAACCCAAGTGCACACAGTCCCTAACGAACTTGGTGGCAGGGAGGAAAATATATGTTAGTTGTGACTGGGTGGCATGAGACCTCAGAGTCCTACTTGTCTGGTGGGTGTGATGGGTGGAAGAGTGTTGGGTTTGCTCCCGTGAAAGCTCTAATACAGGCTGTTAAATAGGTGTAAGACAATATTTTCATATGTGAATGCAGGTAAATCTGGATCCAAAATTCAAAGCTACCCCACAAAGGCCGGGGGGGATCGCTACATTCCCAACTGCAGCACTATGCAGATGGAGATGGCAAATTTCCTCCTAACCAAAGAGAATGACCCTGCTGAGGATTCCCCTACCAAGAAGGTGAGCATGTTGCTAAGTTACAATTGCTTCAACAACCGCTACTCCTTCCTGCCCCTTTACAGAGCAGTGAACAATAGGTTCTATCAAGTGGGCACACGGGACTGACAAGTCCCAGCCATCACTACTTGCAGCTCTGGGCTTCAGGAGCCTAGGATGAGAGTGAAGCTGTAGATACTGCCATGCACTCTAAGCCTATGCTGCTTCTGGTAGCAAAATTTAGCTTTTGACTAATGAGGCTTTAAAATGTAGCAGGCAACACAAACACAAAGCTGTGAGCCTATGCAAAGTGAAACTGCTGGTGGTAGCTACTCTAGGACAATGTCTCCACAGGGAACACTTCTGGAATTTTTTACACTGTCTTCTGAAATCTGTTTGTGAAGCATTTGGTCGCTTTGTGGCTGTGGCTTTTCCCACTGGCAATGACACTGAATTTGCCATTGTGTGAAAATGTGAGCAGGACGATGTATGAAAGTCTGAGGAAAAACTGCTTTGACCTGCCTCTGTGTGACTGACCCTTGCAGCACAGGCAAACATCTTCAGATTCTAAGAGAAGGGGACTTAGGTGTCTGTTTAAATTGCAGTATGGGAATTGTTTTCAATGCATTGCACTGAGGGTGATTTGTCTCTGTAGGAGCAACAGAAAGCCTGGGCAGTGAATCTGAATGGTTTTGATGTAGAAGAGGCAAAAATCCTCCACCTCAGAGGAAAACCACAGAATGCTCCAGAAGGTATGATACAGGCTCTGTGTGAGCTGAATCAGCAGGAGAGATCAGGTCAGGGGAACAGCAACACAGAGGCTCTGTGTGTGGTCACAGGAGAAATCAACTGGTTTCTGAGAGCTGTACAGGCTGGAGTCTCCTTTCTTAAGGCTCCTGAGGTCGAGGGAGGGCATAACAGTTAGAGTGAATTTATTTAGGAGAGTTGCTATGACTGCCAGTTGGTCACCTGTTACAGGGCTTGCAAGGGTCTTCAGGGTGAAGAGAGAGACGAGAATCTTGACCTCATGTTCAGAAGGCTTGATTTAATATTTTATGATATATATTACATTATTACTGTACTAAAAGAAATAGAAGGAAAGTTCTCAGAAGCTAGCTAAGCTAAGAATAGAAAAAGAATGAATAAACAAAGGGCTGTGTCTCAGCAGAGAGTGAGACCCAGCTCTGCCTTGAGTGGTCAGTAAATCCCAACATCCACCCGCGACCAATCACACATCCACCTGTTGCATTCCCCAGCAGCAGATAACCATTGTTTACCTTTTGTTGCTGAGGCCACAGCTTCTCAGAAGGGGGAAAAATCCTAAAGAAAGGATTTTTATGAAAAGATGTCGGTGACATTTCACCTATACTGCAGGTTCCAAACCTTCCTGAAGTCTGTAAGAGCATCAAACCCTCTGCTCTGCACTTTCTAGCTTAAACTGCAACTAAATATAATGGGATTTAAAAACCCAAGTGTTTGTCAAATTTGTTTCCATGAATGAGGAAATTGTAGCTGAGCCCTGTTCAGCAGTTCATACTGCCAGTGATTTTAGTGCACTGCAGGCTTGTGAGTGTTTCTCTTAGGACTTTATTTTCACTCCAAGGGATTCCTAGTTGGGTGAGCAGCACTCAGCTGGGAGGAAACTAACTCAGGTTAACAAACCTGTTCCCCTGCACACAGGCTGTCAGAATAACCTGAAAGTTCTCTACAGTCAGAAAATGGCACCTGGATCCAGCAGGAAGAATAGCAGAAATATTCCCTCAAAGCCAGAACGGGTCTTGGATGCACCAGAGATGTTCAACGACTACTGTAAGTAGGCTGCAGGGTTGAGTGCTGGGCATCCAGAACATTCTGCACTGGATTGCTGTTCCTAGGACAGTGTAACTGGGCTATCTGTATTATTTGGTGTACCCAGGCTAGCACAGACCCCTTCTGGAGTGTCCCTGTGTGGCCTTAGCGGGACAGTGGTCTAGGGCACGGTGTAGATGCCTTGGAGCAGGGTACCTGCCCCCAGCAGCTGGGCATAGTGACACTCAGAAGGCTGCCCCTCACCTGCACGTGTGTGTGTGCACATGTGCACCCACACCTGCTGCAGCAGCACGGGTGAAGGGCAGGGCTCTCTGGCCATCATGGTGTGACCTGCATTGCTCTTTCAAATTGTAGAACTGAATCTCATAGACTGGAGCTCCCAGAACTTCCTGGCAGTGGCTCTGGACAACACTGCTACACAGCGCTCTCATACCAGGACCTCAGTGCTGCCTCACCTAAGGATTTAGAGCTGCCTCCCGGCCTTTCCAGGCTAAGTGCAGGTGCTCAGGACTCTGAGGTTTCCTAGCTTCTTGGGAGAAAGTGTTTGCTTCATCTGGACTTCTTGGAGTTTCCTCGGAGGAGCCAGGCACAGGCAAATTTCATCTCCACTGTGAGCTCTTCATTCTGATTGTTCCCATGAAGCTCAAATGCCACCCTGAGCTCATCGTTCCTCTGGTTCCCGTGGACCATCACAGCCCTTCCATGGCCTCTCCAGAGAGGAGCAGCTGCACATCTTCAGAGCAGCAGTTGCCGGCCCGCATCCCATCAGGGAGGGAAAGAGTTTCTACCCTTGCTTTCCAAGCAGGTCCTGGTTAATGACCCTTTAAAGTGTTTTCCTGCAGTGCTCTACCATGGGTAGATCTCAAGTGAGAATCAGGTAGAAAGGGTCAAGTCGCCTAGGAAGGGGGACCTTGAAAACAGAAAGATTCTCTGCCTGCTTTTCCTGTCCTTGCTGCAGATTCGGAGGGTGTTCTGGGCATTTTGCAGACAGCCTCTCTGTAGGGGTACAAGGGCAAGGTGGAAGATATTGCCTAACAAGTGGTCAGTGTTAGGTGCACTCTCCTCTTTCTTTGAATGAAGCCAAACTTGGACTCTGATAGGATATTGCAGATGTTTAAGACTGTCTGCCCTGCAAATCAAGCCGTGCCATTTGGCGCTGGCAGGGGCTATGTAGAAATCCCGAGCGGGCCGGGGCTGCTGAGGAACGCGCCTCGAGCTGTTTGTTTTCCAGCATCAGTCTCATTACATGGTTATGACAATGGGAAGATGCCAGCAGCTCACATCCCAGGCAGCAGACAAAGAACTTAATGTTAAAACTTATAAAGTAAGTTTTTTGACCAATCACACAAAGCAAAAGCATGTTGACAGTAGTTGTATCCAATCACTATAAGCACAGGTACCTTTGGTTAAAACAGTGCTTGTTTATTTCGAAGACAATACCTACTAGTAAGCCTTAAAACACAATATACTGAGCTCCATTATTAAGCTTCAACCTTCCCAATATCTTGCTAGATAAACTTTTCTGTGGCTTGGAGATTTATTCTAGACCAGCGTTAATACACAGACCATTGTTCTATTTGTCCTTGCTTTTCTGCAGTTTAAATAATTTTTCTGCTGACCTATCTCATGGTTGCTGCTTGGCTCTAATCACAGTTCTGCTGTATCTGAGACCTGCCTTTTGCAGCTTTCCCAAAACTCTCTAATTTTGTGGATTCCCTCAGAGGACTCAGTGTCAGAGCCTCTGGAGAAGCGTGGAGGGCAGGGCTCAGGCAGGCTGTACCAGCGCAGGATTTGAACTCAAGGCACCAGGAAGCACCAAGGCTGCAGACAGGAACTCAACCCTTCTCATCTCCCTCCCTGCCAGAGGCAGGCTCAGAGCAGCCATCTCACACCTCTCTAAACCAGTGGGGGCTCTGTCCTTACCAGGCTCCTCGGGCTCCTGGGGATTGTTCCCACAGCTCTCGGTGCCAGGCAAAGCTCCCTCTGCTGCAGCTCTGTCCACAGGCTCCCCTCCTGAGGACTCAGGGGCAACATTAATATTCCCCTTGAAAGAGAAACAGAAAGGAAGAAACCCTTCCCACCACTTACACAAAACACCTGATCCAACAACTCCATGGCTCACACACTTAATCCCTTGTTCCTAACAAGAACTCTGGGCCCCAACGCCCTTCAACAGTCAGAAAAAATTGACTTCTCAAACACAGTCCAAAAGCTGTCAAAGCTGACAGTGACAGTGTTGAACATGGGGGTGACACTGAACACATGGAATGGCTGCTAAGAAAATCAATTGCTGCTCTGTTCTGTAAGGTTGCATGTCTGACAGCACTAACATCAGTCCTCATGTCACTAATTGCAATGGAAGTAGCACTGTCTTCTTTCTTCAGCCAACACCCCAATCGGTGTAATGGTTTCAGTGCCTCACCCAAGGCAAGTTGATGTAGAAATAAATTCAATGTACCTCATTTTGCAGGGCCCTAGGGTCTGAAATTGCTATTACAGTTTTCTTTATAATGATGGGCAAATCTTTTTTCTCTGTGTTTTCTCTTGATGGCTTTTTTAACGATAGGTGCTCTCACAGTGAGTTGTCTGATGCTACATGGGCCACCTTTAATTTTTGAGGGAATGTCCTGCCAGGCTCTATCTCCACAAATGAGCCAATATTCTGTTGCTAATTGATGTGGGGACTCATCTAGGTCATCTACTCATCAGCAGTTTCACCCTTAGGGGGCACTGGGGTAGTACAATTGCACCACAAACTGGAGTATCTGTCCTCAGGATGATGGGGAGTAGCATTCAACTGTGGATCTCCCTGGTACTGAAACTCAGCACAAAATTCCATCACCAATGAACCAAGAATTCCAATTCTTGAGGTTCAGAAGGTGCTTTAAGAAGATCAGGGGCCCAGTGATGTCAGCTGGTTATGGGATTGGTCTCGTTGGCAGCCTCACACCAATATTTGTCACAATTGGGTATTGGCTGCTCCTTGGCTGGCACAGGCACACCAACCAGACAGGTTGCAAAGGATTTGTCTGGGCTGAAATGGGTCAAACACATGGTGTCTGAGCCTGCTGACTTGGCTAAAGCAAGGCAAGGTTGATCTACAGGCACGTATGCATGCAAAAGCAAGCAAGCAAAACCAACAAGTGCCAGTATATCATTTGATCAAGCTCCATGTTCCTGTTCAGTTGTTTTTTGGCAAAAGCTTCCCCATCTATTTCAGTTCTCAAGCAAATCTTTTAGCGCTTGTTCAGGGACTGGCCAACTATAGGGCACTAAACTGTCCCTCTAACCTTCAATTTTTACAAATTTGGATATCTTAGAATTCTTTGGAACACAATGGACACCACGCTTTTGCTGAAAGAGCTCTATGATACAAACCATTTTCCCAGTCCAAAACTCAACATCAAACTCCAGAATTGTAGCTTTCACAGGTTGAACGGGGAACGTCTGGCATGCACCGTCGCTTCTCCGTGCGGCTCACGTCTGCGTGCTCATTTCCCTGCTGGTGGCATTGTTGGTGTGCTCTTGTGTATGAGACAGTTTCACATCCTTCACCAGGACCCACTTAGGTCCAGCATCTGTGCAAATACAAGCATACCCTTTGCCCCAAGTGATTAGTGAAAATGGTCCTTCAGTTTGTCCTAACTCAAGGTTTCTGATCAAAACTGAAGGATTTTCCTTCAATTTTTCTGTGTGCTGTTTGAAAAGTGCCTAAAAATTGGAGGATTAGTTCCTGCAAATGAGCTATCAAAAACATAAAGACATATAAAGCTTTGCTCAACCTCATCTAGGGTGTTGCTTGGGCCACTCCCCGTTTTCTTGATGTAGAATGGTTTTAGAGTGTGGTGCGTCCTTTCAACAATTGCCTGACCTGTGTAGGAATAGGGAATTCCAAAATGTGGCGAACACCCCAGTCCATCCAAAATGTGGCCAATTTTTGAGCTGTGTATATGGGACCATTTGTCAATTTTCATCTTGTGGGGGATCAGTTTGGCGAGCTCTGGGCCCAGTGACACTGACAAGGACAAAAGCAAAAGACGAGAGGCGCTCTCTCTTCCCGGGACCAAAGTCCCACAGCTTTAATGGAGAACAGCTCCAGGAGAGAAAGGGAGTGTCCAGGAAAGGAAAGAGGATGTCCAGGGGAGGCAAGAGAGTGTCCTCCTCGTGGCAGGAGACTGTAAATGCTTGGAGAGGGGGGCAGTAGAAAGGAACTGCCATAGTTCACCATAATAAATCACCACACTGTAGTTTTCTGCATAAATTGCTGCACTTGTTGAAAACAAAATCCCGAAATCTCCCCAAACACAACCGTGCAGTCCCAAATGACCACAATGTGGGAGAAAAACCACTCAACCCCCCTGTATACCCAAGCACCAGGTGTCACAGGGAGTACCAATTCCTGCAACTAGAAAGTCCACACACACAGGCTCACCGGGAAGGGAATATCTCTTTATGAGGGGACAGAGAGCTCACTCTTCTCAACACAACGCACACCATACACCACATCAGCATCCACCCACATCATCTTCCTCAAACATTGACACACTGAAAATACAACCACAATTACAACACACAGGAAAAACAGCAGCAATAAAACAGGATTTGCTCAATTCACCCCCAGAATTGCTAGCAGGTCCTTATTGACACAGAAAATCCTTTCTGCCATCAGCCAGACCCAAGCCCAAACTGCACAGGCGTACGTTGTGCACAGGACATCTCTGTGTGACTTGTGAACAGCCCTTCCCCTGCATACGCCTTACGGGTTACTTTATACAGAGTTAAACGTTCCTTTCTCCACAGTGCCAGCAGTCTTGTCTGTCCCCCACGAGGAGCAGCCGAGAGCGGAGGTGCCTCCAGGAAAGGAATGTCCTGGCAGCGCCCAGAGACGTCCAGAGCCCGGATGTTCTCGCTGGAGCAGGGAAGCGTTCCTGCTGCGGTCACCAAATGAGGTGTGGAATAGAACTCGCCACAGTTAAAGGTAGGAGGTGGTGTGTTTATTACAGCGCCAGGCACACGAGGAGTTGTCTCCTAAAGACTTGTGTGAAGAATCACTGGCTCTCTCTCTCATCTCTACTCATCTAAAATATCGTACACATTCATATAATTCACAAAAAACGTAACACATATTCATTAGATAACACTGCCTACCCTCCTTTGAATTAAAATGTATTATAATTGAGTCCAAAGTTCCTGCACATTTTTGCAGTCTTTCGCTTCAAATGGGTTGGTGGGTTTTAAAGTGGGGAATGGTCTCCTTCTAATGAAGGCCAAGACGTCTTCCTCAATTTGACCTCTTTCCCTATGACCTGTTGGCAGGCTTTCACACCCCTTGGCTATAGTTGTAGTTTTGGGGCTCAGGTGCAGGCTACGGTCCTCTTCTTTGTCACAAAGAAATCTGCATCCCATCCTGCTTCTTTAAACATAGTAAAGACAGGCAAGTGATATATTACCCTAGCCTTAACTACCTTACCTGCAAAAAATTAACTATTCCTTATTATTTCTACTCTTCTTGCTATACTCTTTCCCCCTAACTATATCTTGCTAAAATTTTAACTCTTCCAGTTCTTTTAAATCCTGGATTCATTGGCCTCATCTCACACGCCAGCCATGTGTGAGCCGATGCTATAACTGGGAAATTCCACTCCTGAGCAGGAGATACCTGACCTGGTTCTGAGCTGGAAGGGTGAGAAGGATGAGATGCACGTGGTTTTGCTCCAGGGGATGTCCTGAAAGTGCACTGCCTACCTGCCCCTGCTGCCGAGCAGCACGCTCCATCTCCTTCTCCTGCTCAGTGGATTTTTAGGAATCCAGGGGTTGGTATGTATTGTTTGCTACTGCAACAAATAGAATAAATTTCCTTTGCAAACCAAATTTTGTCCTGGGTTATTTTGTGCATGGGTCTCCTCCTGAACCTGTGTCAAAGACCAGCAGGGACCTACAGGACACTCCTATACTCATGTCAGTAAATTCAGAGAAGTGCTTCAAGTATCAATAAGTCAAAAGGTATCAATGAGTAAATCAAATCAATTGGGGAAATATTTAGCCTGTGAGTTTCAGCAAAGTATTGAATATGTCTTAGATCCGGGCACAGGAGCAGAACAGCCTCCTGTAATCCAGGAGGAAGCAGCTGGTGACCTGCTGAGCCTCTCAGATGCAAACAGGTGTATGAGATTGGACGGAATCAATCCTAGGGGGATGAGGGAGCTGGTGGGTGAGCTCCCCAAGCTGCTCTCCATCATTTACCATCAGTGCTGGCTCAGCAGGGAGATCCCAGAGGACTGGAGGTGCCAGTGTGAGCTTATCCCCAAGAAGGGCTGGAAGGAGGAGCTGGGAAACTCCAGGCCTGTCAGCCTGACCTGGGTGCCCGGCAAGGTTATGGAACAGATCACCCTGAGTGCCATCACAGGGCACCCACAGGATGGCCGAGGGGTCAGAGCCAGCCAGCGTGGATTTAGGGTTGGCAGGTCCTGCCTGACCAACCTGATCTCCTTTTATGACCAGGTGACCCACCTGTGGATGCAGGAAAGGCTGTGGATGTTGTGTGCCTGGAATTCAGCAAAGCCTTTGACACTGTCTCTGACAGCATTCCCTGGAAAAGCTGCAGCCCACGGCTTGGGCAGGTTCCTTCCTCACTGGGAGATTTAAGAGCTGGCTGGAGTCTGGGCCCAGAGAGTGGAGGGGATGGTGCTGCACCCAGCTGGTTCCAGGCACAGGTGCTGTCTCCCAGGGATCTGTGCTGGGCCCAGTCCTGTTTAATATCTTCACTGATGATCTGGCTGAGGGGATCGAGTCCCCCATTCACAAATTGCAGATGGCACCAAGCTGGGTGTGAGTGTGGATCTGCTGGAGGGCAGGACAAGAAGACACAGCCTTAAGCTACACCAGGGGAGGTTTAGGCTGGACAATAGGAAGTTCTTCAGAGAAAGTGTGAGTGGGCATTGGAATGGGCTGGCCAGGGGGGAGGTGGCAGAATCACTGTCCCTCTCCAGTGGCACTTAGTGGCATGGTCTGTGTGACAAGGTGATAGTGGAACCCTGGAAAAAGTTAAAGATAGAATCTAAAATGTTAGGCTTTGTGCTTTCCCAGATCAACTGCACCTGCGTAAGCAGTATGATAAATTATATAATTGTTAGATGTGATGATAGTTTAGTAAATAAATGTAATTATTATATAACCATAAGAAGAATAGTGAGAAACTATGTTGGAAATTCAGAGAGGGGCTAAATTTATGTATACAATAGAACAATATAAGTTTAATAATTAACATGAAAGTTATGTAATGATAGAGTATAAAACATGATCATTTCGGATGTATGGTCGGAGTCAGATTTGGGTTGAATATACCCCGATTCCCAGAGCTCTTAATAAAAAGCACCGCATATAATCGCTCCGTGATTATGTGTTTTTGAACGCCAACAAAGGCAGTATTAGGGCATTGGCTGGGCTTGATAATCCCAAAGGGTCTTTTCCAGCCTATTTGATTCTGTCATTCTGTGATTGGGACACTCTGGGGCCATTGTGACACTGCAGGGCCTTGTGGAACTGAGAGGACCATGGTGACACTGCGCAGCCCCACAGAACCAGGGGTCCACTGTGGTCCTGTAGGGCCAAATGGAGGCAGGGAGTGCACTGTGACACTCTGGGTCCTCATGGAACCACAGAGGCCATTGTGACACTGTAGGGCCTTGTGTAACCAAGGGGTTTCACCATTTTGACACTGCAAAACCAAGGAGACCATTGGGACACTGCAGGGCCCAGTGGAACCAAGGGGCCGGTTCTGACACTGCGGGACGTCATGGAACCAAGGGGACATTGTGACACCTCAGGATCCTGTGTAACCAAGGGGCCACAGTGACACGAGGGGGCCTCAAGGAATCTGGAAGAACGTTGTGACACTGTATGGCCTCATGGAAACAAGGAGTCCATTGTGTCACTGAGGAGACTTGTGGAACCACAGAGACCATGGTGACAGTGTGGTACCTCATGTCACCATGGGGCCATTGTGACACCATGGGGCCCCATGGAACCAGGGACCACTGTGAAACTGCAGCACCAATGACAAGATTGTGACACTGTGAAGCCTCATGGAACCAAGGAAACCATTGTCACATTTTGGGGCCCCATGGAACCAAGGAGACCAGTATGACAGTGCAGGGCCTGGTGTGACCAAGAGGCCATTGTGACACTGAGGGGTCCCATGGAACCAAGGACATATTTGCAGATGACACCAAGCTGGATGTGAGTGTTGATCTGTGGGAGCATAGGAGGGCTCTGCACAGGGCCCTGGACAGGCTAGATCCAGGACCAAAATCCAACAAGATGAGGTTTAACAAATCCAAGTGCCAGGTCCTGCACTTTGGCCACAGTGCTACAGGCTGGGGATAGAGTGGCTGGACAGCAGCCAGGCAGAAAGGGACCTGCAGGGACTGATGGACAGCAGGCTGGACATGAGCTAGCAGGGTGCCCAGGTGGGCAAGCAGGCCAATGGCTCCTGGCCTGGATCAGGAATGGTGTGGCCAGCAGGAGCAGAGCTGCTGTACTCAACTCTGATCTGCCCCCAGCTCTGCACAGACATTGCTGCTACAGCTCCACAGAAGGCAACAAAAGGGCATCTCTGCAGAAAACTTTGCTGGGACATCCTTTAGTTCTATTAAAGCCACCAACAGTGCAGTTCCTTATTTACACGTAAGTGGCTCCAGGGAAGGCGGAGAAAAACAAAATGAGAAATGGCAAAACAATGGTTTTACTTTATGGACAATATTGAAAAACTATAACACAGGGGAAAAAAGAACAAAGCCAAAAGAACAATCAAAGATTATTTATATTACAAATTATTTATATTACAAATTAATTATATTACTTTGCCTGTTGTTGCCACAGCCCTGGCACTGCCACCCCCAGGACTGTGCCCGGCCCCGAGAGCACTCAGGCCCTGCAGCAACACCAGGGCCACCAGGGCAGCGGGGCAGGGTCACAGCAGCAGCACTGGCAACACCAAGTGCTGCTGCTGCTGGGCACAGCTGCTGGGCCAACACTGATCTGCACCAGCTCTGCACACAGACATTGCTGCTGCAGCTCCAGAGGAGGAAACAAAAGGGCATCTCTGCAGAAAACTTTGCTTGGATGTCCCTTAGTTCCATTAAAGCCACCAAGAGGACAGCCCCTCATTGACATAGTCTTTGGGCACAGGGAAGGTGGAGAGAAACAATATGGGAAATAGCAAAATGACATTTATTTGTGGAAAACATGAAAAAAGTAAAATAAAAAAAGAAGAACCTCCAAAATGAAACCAACAACAAGTATAAAAGGTCACTTTTATTACAAGTGATTTACCGGAATTTTCCAGGACTTTCATGTTCCTCAAACCATCCAGTCACCAATTTCCATGCTGCAGCCTTGAGCTCCTGGTTCCTCAGGCTGTAGATGAGGGGGTTCAGGGTGGGAGGCAGCAGCGAGTACAGAACTGTCAGGGCCAGATAGAGGGGGGCTTCAGGTGGGCAAAGATAATAGTGCTGAGGAAAAGGGAAAGCACAGCCAGGTGAGGGAGGCAGGTAGAAAAGACTTTGTGCTGTCGCTGCTCAGAGGGGATCTTCAGCACAGCCCTGAAGATCTGCACGTAGGAGAAAACAATGAACACAAAACAACCAAAGCCTAAACAGGAACTCCCAAGAATGAGCCCCAGTTCCCTGAGTTCAGAGTGTGAGCAAGAGAGCTTGAGGATCTGTGGGATTTCACAGAAGAACTGGCCCATGACATTGCCATGGCACAGGGGCAGGGAAAATGTGTTGGCCAGGAGTAGCAAAGCATTGAGAAAGCCACTGGCCCAGGCAGCTGCTGCCATGTTGGCACAAGCTCTGCTGCCCAGGAGGGTCCCGTAGTGCAGGGGTTTGCAGATGGACACGTAGCGATCATAGCACATGACAGTCAGGAGGAAAATACTCTGTTCCAGAGAAGAAGATAATCAGAAATAACTGTGCAGCACATCCAGTGTAGGAGATGGTCCTGGTGTCCCAGAGGGAATTGTGCATGGCTTTGGGGACAGTGGTGCAGATGGAGCCCAGGTCACTGAGGGCCAGGTTGAGCAGGAAGAAGAACATGGGCGTGTGCAGGTGGTGGCCGCAGGCTACGGCGCTGATGATGAGGCCGTTGCCCAGGAGGGCAGCCAGGGAGATGCCCAGCAAGAGGCAGAAGTGCAGGAGCTGCAGCTGCCGCGTGTCTGCCAATGCCAGCAGGAGGAAGTGCCTGATGGAGCTGCTGTTGGACATTTGTTCTGTCTTGGCATGAGGATCTGTAAGAAAAGTAATCATGGAATAGGTGGGTTTGGAGAAGACTTTAAATATGTCAGCACAGCCTGGGGAAACTTTTCACCCACTGCCTGCCCAGGTCTCTGCTGCCTGGAGCTGTCCCTGCCAGCAGCTGCTTCCCTGTGCCCAGGGCTGGGCCCTGCCAGTGCTGCCAGAGCCCAGCCCAGCCCTGAAAGCTCACCTCTGCCCTGCAGACCCATCCCAGCTCAGACACTGCCCAGGGGCAGCTCCAGCTCTACAGGCTCTGATGGCAACATCAGAGCAACCCTGAGCAGTCTGGAAAAGCAACACTTATGGTGCCTGTGAGGGATCCTGTGCTGATTTCTGTCACTGAATGATTTATTCAGATCTGAGAGAATTTTTTTAAAATTTTCTATGCCTGAATTGAGACATGAATATCTATGCAGAATTTCCCATCAGGCCACCCAGAGCAGCAGATTAAAAAAGCAGGATTTCCTCTTTTCTGGAGCCCCTGCCTTGCTGTGTTCAATGTATAATCTACTTGGAAATGTTCTGCAGACACATGTCTTGCTGGGAGCAGTGCTGAAGAATGCAGCATCCTCGCCACACCATGATAACACTTCCAATCCTTACCAGCTGGCTCCTCCCACCCAGATCTTGTTCCCCAGGGCTGGGAGCAGCTGTCAGGGCTGGCTGATGAGCTGTCCCTGGAAGGCAGCAGAGTCCCTGCCCCAGCACAGCACCCTGGGCTGCAGGACCCTGCTCTGCAGGAGAGCCCTGGACACCCCTGGCTGCTCTGCACAAGAGACAGTAAGAGAATGTACTCACTGGCGGAAGTGGCGGAAGGAAAAAAGGACGTGGCGGAAGGACGTGGCGGAAGGAAGTGGCGGAAGTGGCGGAAGGAAGTGGCGGAAGTGGCGGAAGGAAGTGGCGGAAGGAAGGAAGTGGCGGAAGGAAGGAAGTGGCGGAAGGAAGTGGCGGAAGGAAGGAAGGAAGTGGCGGAAGGAAGTGGCGGAAGGAAGTGGCGGAAGGAAGGAAGTGGCGGAAGGAAGGAAGTGGCGGAAGGAAGGAAGTGGCGGAAGGAAGGAAGTGGCGGAAGGAAGGAAGGAAGTGGCGGAAGGAAGGAAGGAAGTGGCGGAAGGAAGGAAGGAAGGAAGGAAGGAAGGAAGGAAGGAAGGAAGGAAGGAAGGAAGGAAGGAAGGAAGGAAGGAAGGAAGGAAGGAAGGAAGGAAGGAAGGGGGGGAAGGAAGGGGGGGAAGGAAGGGGGGGAAGGAAGGGGCGGAAGGAAGGGGCGGAAGGAAGGAAGGGGCGGAAGGAAGTGGTGAAAGGAAGGAAGTGGAGGAAGGAAGTGGTGGAAGGAAGGAAGGAAGTGGCGGAAGGAAGGACGTTTTGGAAGGAAGTGGCGGAAGGAAGTGGCGGAATGAAGTGGTGAAAGGAAGGAAGTGGCGGAAGGAAGGAAGTGGCGGAAGGAAGTGGCGGAAGGAAGTGGCGGAAGGAAGTGGCGGAAGGAAGGAAGGAAGTGGCGGAAGGAAGTGGCGGAAGGAAGGAAGGAAGTGGCGGAAGGAAGTGGCGGAAGGAAGTGGCGGAAGTGGCGGAAGTGGCGGAAGGAAGGAAGGACGCAACATCTGTGCCCATTGCAATACAAGGCAGTACTCAGGTTGCCCAGCCTGAGTACAGTGCAGGTCTGCCTGGAAGGAACTAGGTCCCCGAGCATGCTCAGGACTCTGCCCGGTGTTCCTACCGACCAACTGAGCTGGTTTTACTGCACGAATCGGAGGCACTCTCCACCCCACCAGCACAGATCCAGCCCTAGGAGCAGTAATAAGTACAGACTGCCTGTTCCTTGTCACCCCCTCTTCTCCCTGCTCCTCTCTGATTAGTTCACCAGGGCCTTTGTTGTCCCCACCCAGCACTGCTGTCTTTCCCCTTACATCTTTCTTGACATTCACTCGCCACAGGAGTGTCGCAGACATTTTTTCATAGAAATCCTTTCTTTGGGATTTGTTCATCTTCTGGGAAGCTGAGGCCCCAGAAGAAGAATGTAAACAATTGTTATCGGTTGGTGTGGAATGTAACAGGTGCAGCGGTGATTTGGCTTCTGTGAGTGTTTGGATTTGCTGACCATTCACACAAAGTTTGTCCTTGCTTTCTGCTGGACACAGAACTTTGTTATGCATTCTTTTCTATGCTATTCTTAGCTTAGCAGGCTCTGCAACTTCTCTCCTTACTCTTTTTAGTACAGTTATAATGTATTATATATCATATATCAATAAATACAGCCTTCTGATCATCAACAAGATTCTCGTCCACTTCTCTCACCCCTGAAGACCTCATCAGGGCGCTGTAATATTCGGTGACCCCTCGTGTCAGAGCAAAAATTAATTTGGTAAGACCAGAGGAGCAAATTGCTGCACTGAGTAAAATCCTGTATGTGTAGCATTTGATGGTTGCTTTGAAGTGACCACAGAAGTGGATTCAAGCCAGGAGCTGAAGAACTGAAGATCCTGATTTGGACAGAGTTCACAGCCAAGGCTGACCACAAAGAGAACCTGAAAACCCTCCAGGAGATGTTCGGAAAGAGCAGCAGAACTGTGGAGCGGGCCAGAGCAAGCTGGACTCTTCCAAAAGGTACTGTTGGCTTTTCCCTTCCTGATGAATCAGCCCTTCGTAGCTTGTGGCTGCTTGTATGGAAGACACATGCCTTGGAGGAAGAGGTTCAGTTCTCTCCTTCAGAGGAGAATCTTATTGCCCTCTGGCAGAGATGCGGTGAAGAGGACAGATTTTTTTTGTTAAAAACAGATCTCTATGAGTTTTTTTGATGGGCAAAGCTTTTTGGGTTCTTTACTGATGTCCTATACGCTTTGGATGTTTTTGTGTGGGAATGCATGGACTCCATTTTCCAATTCGTCTGCAGTCAGGGGTGCATTTTTCCTCCTGTCTACCCAGCATTTAAAAAGCTCTTCCCAGTTTTGAAATGGAGAGCAGCTGTTTCTCCATGGATTTCTAACTGCTATGGGCAGGCCCCGTTTCCACCGTCCCCAGTGGGAGAAGACCCGGTGGGGGATGAGTTGGGGCTTCCCAGTCCCCCCTGCTTCGTGGCGGGGGGGGCTGAAACTTCGCCGCGAGAAGAAGTTTTTTTTACTCTTTCTCCGGAGCCTGCGCAGATGGACAGCTCTCTTCCTCCCACTTCTCCCCCGCAGGGGGGATGGGAGTGGACAGGCCTGCCACCGCCAGTCTCTCAGACCCCGCCCCGCTCAGAGATGGGGGTGGCACCAGCCCCTTCGGCCCCCCCGCTGCTTCCACCGGCCTTCCCGCCGCCTCAAGCCGAGACGGTCCCTGTTCAGGATGGTGTTGAAGACGGCGCCGAACCTGCGGGACCCTCAGAGCAGCCTGCGGCCGCTCCTACATCCAGCATGATTCCCTCCCCGGTTCCGGCCCCCCCCGCCGCTCGCACTGGCTGCCCCAGCAGTTCTGCCGTTGTCGGAGACTCTGTCCTCCGTGTCGGTGTCAGAGACTGCCCTGGAACCGGCGGCTTGTTCGAGCTTGGACCATCCCGGACTGGCTGGCCCTGCAGCAGCCCCGGTGCCTGGCCTCCCCTTCCTGGAGCGGGGGGTGCCCACCAGCTGACTGTGGGGGCAGTGTGTCTGCCTGCGCTCAAGATCAGCATTCTCGGCGGGTTGGGGGGTGGTTTCTCGGGGATTGTCCCATGGAGGCTGCCATCTTGCGCCCTAGTGGCAGGGGGCAGGGGCATCCCGAGAGTTCTGCCTTTGGTCCCCAGCCCAGTGGGGATGGTGCCATGGGGCGGATGGAAGATACACCTGATGCGTTTGCATTGCAGGGGAAGAGGGCACAGATGGAGGAGACCATAGCTGATTTGCTGTGGGAAACAAACACCTCCAGACCCCAGATGGGATTTCTGGGGAAGGCTTCTATTTCCCTGCTGCTGGCATGCCTCAGTGGTTTTGGGGAAAGGAAGCATCTCACTACCCATGCTGCCATTGTACTGGCAGCAGAGTGCAGGCCTGTGGGAATGCAGAGCCTGTTTCGTGGGTTTGGGCCAGGGCCATCACTTGGCCTCCTGATGTTTCTGGGGGTTGTGGTTTCTCCTACCGGTCCTGGCCCCCCCTTTGTGGGCCAGTTTTGGGGTTCCTGGTCCATCATGGGCCAGGGCCCCCAGGGCTTTTCCTTCTCTGGCACTGCTCTGCTCGGCTGCTGCTCTTTTCCTTTTCTTAGCTTAGCAGCCTCTGCAACTTCTCTCCTTATTCTTTTTAGTATAGTTATAATGTATTATATATCATATATCAATAAATACAGCCTTCTGATCATCAACAAGATTCTCATCCACTTCTCTCACCCCTGAAGACCTCATCAGGGCGCTGTAATACAGGAGGTTGGCTGTATTGGCCTGCAGTATGCTTGGCATCCATGATAGTCTGCCTGCTACTCCTAAGGCTTTGTCTGGGGCTTTTTGTTAACCCCACCAGCTACATATTTGGAGCAACTCTCCCGGCCATTCTTTTACCGAACCCTCATTAGCAAAACCAGGTATCCTGAGCCCTAACTTTGCCACTGATTGGGATCTCATCCCTGAGAATTTTTACTTCTTTCATCACATTGCCTCTGCCCCTGCTAGCTCTTGAGTAGCAGATGTGGGAGAGGAATCCAGCTGCCCATGCTCTTTATCATCCTTCCTGTCAGAGCAGCTGTCCCTTTCACTGTTCCTCCAGGCTATTCAGAACCAAGTGAAATTTGGGAACATTTACACACACCTGTTCACAAAAAGGTGTATGAGAAGGTTGCAAAAGACTTCCAAGGGCAACAGAGCCATGTGGGTAGGTGGCAGCTTCCTGAGAAAATCCTGAACAGGGATCTGGAGACTTCCCACTCTGCCAGAATGTTCTGAATGACTCTATGAGCCAACCCACCCCAGTCTGAATACCTACAGCCTCTTCCAAACATGACTGTCAAGACATGTTTGGAAAACTACTTCAGGTAGTATTTCAAGTATCAGACAGCACTGGGCTGAGGCTATGCAAGCAGACTCAGCCTTTGAAGTGCTGCCCAGGTAATAGTGCCTCCACTACTAACCTCCCCAGTAAAACAAAATACAACCCAGCATGCATAACCAAGAACAGCCACTCACTTGTGAGAGAGAACTGAATCTCAAGATACTCATTCTTTCACAGCCCATATGGGCACTGCAGGTATGAGGATCTTTATTTCACAGTTAGCAATGGCTAAAGGTATGAGTTACACATTGTAGCATCCATATGAAGCAAATCATAGTAGCAACATGGTACTCACTTTGCATTTAATGACAAGATGAAAGACTGCACAAGGTACTCACTTTGCATTTAATGACAAGATGAAAGACTGCACCAGGGCAACTCCAAAGGCTGGTAGTGAAAACAAGATACTAAACCTGGAAAAGACCAATTGGCCCAACTAGGGCTTAGGGAAAAAATTAATTATCACATTGATGCTGGATGAGGGGGGGAGAGAATTCAAACAGCAGCAAGTAAGAGCATCCCCAAAGGGGAATCAGTAACATAGGGATGGGCAGAACAGGCAGGGGAAGGGTTAGTTATAAGCACAGCTGGACCAGATAAGACAAACATATTTCATTACAGGGAGCCACATGCCCTACCTTTTAAGAGGTGTGTTAAGTTAGTCTGTTTTCCCCTCTTTCCAGCCACCTCACAGTCAAGGAGTTAGTTACAACACAATGCACAGATCTAGTTAGTGAGGGTGGTCCAGAGCACCTATCCCTTTTAACAGACCTGTGTAACTTATCAGGGGTTTGGGAAGTGCCAGCCACACAATGCACAAGAGGGACCGATGGAAGCTCCTGGCAATCACACAGCACTACTTGGTGCCCTGCTTATGCAGCAATCCCAGACAAGGCTATTAAAGCTGTGTCTCTGGATACACTGACCCTGCCCAGTGCAGGGCATACGGCAGTGAACCCCAGCACTCCTCAGGCTGACCTGGACTCAGCTGGCATGAGAGAACAGAGAGAGACACTCGAAGTACTGTAAAGGCTTAGACCATTCCACAGAGAATTAATATGGCCTGTAATTCCAGTAACTGGAGAAAACGGAGATCTGGAAAGCAAGAACAAAAGCAAGTAAGTTCCTATACCCCTTGGACCACAAAAAAAGGAGCACATAATGTGTGAGGGAGGGCTTGGCTTCACGGCATTACACACTTCAGCATCGCACTACTGAAAAGCAGGTTTGCTGCTGCTGTCACTCAGGGAGCACAAAGTTACTTGCTCAAGGTGACAGTTGCAGAGCTGGAACTGAGCACTGATCTACTGAAATCTAGGTTGCCTGTTTTGTCTCATCCACCTCATGACTGAGAACACAGAAGTGTCTGCTTGCTCCTTTCCATCTAGTCACCAGGTCAGCAGACATCTGCTACACCACTATACTTATCCTATGGCTGCTTGCTAGGTAGCACCAGCCAGCTCCCTGGCTCCAGAACACTCACTCATCCCTTATTTTCAGCAAGCTGAACAGAACAACATCACATCAGATCTGAGGTCCTCTCAAAACCCAGAGTTAAAAACAAAGGCCCTTTTACAAGGCCATTACCTTATCCTTCAGCTGCTGGCAAAGCTGCAGTGAAACTGTGAAGAAGACAAGGGCATCATTTAACCATGGGACAACACATTCCACTTTATGGACATGGCTGACTTCATATCGCTGGCTGCCAAACTCACTGGAGAGGGAGGAAAAGAGCACAGCTTCACACACAACAGCACAGAACACAACTGTCCTACATTCCCATCGGAGAGATTATGATGATCAGCACCTGGCAAAGTTACAGAATGCAAACACTCAAGTCCACCTCTGACCAGATTTACAGTTAAGCTAAAGGGTGAAGTTAGGAACTTCCCTTCATTCCAGACAAGGACAGAGGCAGGGAATGCAGATAGCAATGCCAATAACCAAACACTCATTTTTGTTGTAAACTCTCATCTCTAGATAAACTAGTGGTACTGTCTAGATGGGCTGAATCCTGGAAATTCACATATTCTGGCCTTTAGGACCAAGTCATTCCAAAGACACAAAAGAGCATTCACAGTTACAGCACGTGACTCAATCGAGGTTTTCCACTTCAGAGATGCTATAAGAGAAACTGCATGTAGGTGTTCGGATTTCACCCTCAAGACATACCAACACCTGTTATCCAGGTACACTACCCTTGTAGTGACTGTACTTACAACATGGCCCCAGGATTGTGCAAAACAGACCCTCCAGCAGGCTTGAAGTTCTAGAGAAGGAAAAGGTGATTAGGATTTTGATGTAGTAAACTAACCACTTAGAAGAAAGACAATTAATGCTCACACTTTCAGTAGCCTGACATCAAGAAACACCCATGCTCTATTAGCCTGGACCCTCCAACAATATGAAATCCCTTTAGTTAGAACCCTTCCTGCTCCTTCATGAAAGGAGTTCATTCCTTCATTGGCTGAGTTCAATGTAGCTACAAATGTTATCACTACAGAAATAAGATTAGAAGATCCAGAAGAGAAACAAAATCTAGATTTTTAGGAAAATCTTCCTTATGGAAGGACTGCATTTCATAAAGCTTAAGAGTTTAAGGCTGTTTTTACAGGACATCAAGTTGACCCATGCAACAGGTGAAGCAGAAAACTATCTATCGAAATTCCATGAGGAAATCCAAGGTGCTACTCAGATGTAAACTGGATTAATATAACTATGCCACAAAATTATCAAACTGTATTTGAAGTATTTGCTAAAAAATGCCTTACTCCAGAGCACTGGTATGTTCTTCTGGACTAAGCAGCCATGCCCCAAAGTAGATTTAGAACCAGTGTTCTGTGTGCAGCAGACCTAAACACACTTAGTACCAGCTGAACTTATTTCTGCATTATCTTATGAATATAACATTGCACCAGGTAGCAGTGTGATCTCCTCCTCACAGTGGAACGTCAGGAGAGGAAACTAAACAAAGCTCATGAGATAGCAGGCATCACCTTGGTTGTGCTGGGCTGCATCACATGGAGCTGGTAGACAGTGAGGCACAGCTTGTTCAGATTAATATAGAAATTCACAAGGATGTCTGGAGGCAGCACAGGAGTGAACATTTTCTGGCAAGAAAATTAGTTTGTCAGTGAAAAGATCATAATTCTAATGCTGGGAAATCATTCCCTTTTCCCAAGCCACACTACAATTACCCCGTGTCAAAAGAAAAACATTAGGAGAGAAACAAAGACTGAGCAGCTGCAGAAAATGACTGTTGCTCTCACTGCTCTTGATCAAATGATATATGCATGAGTGACAAGAGAGGATGGAGCAGCGTTCACAAGGGCAAATCATCCCTGGACAAGACTCTCGGGCAGAGAACAGAACTTATTCTCAAGAGAACCAGAGTCCTCATGCCCAAGTCATCTGCATTCCCACAGGAAGATAAAGAACAGTCAAAACCAATCAGGATTTGCACTTGCTTCAGTTCTGCCTCAGGAGACACTTCAGAAACCCACTTCCACCAAGATGCAGCCCAGTATCCAAACTGCTGCAATGCTGCCAGACCTGTATAGAGATCTAGACCATCACATACTTACTGTGAGACCACTGGAGGCAATTTCTGGTAGTGTCAGAGTGGCAGGAGTGGTCAGTCGATTTCGGGCTCTGGAGAGCTGCAACATCACAGCATCCATAAGCTACAAGGTAATGTACAGAACCACTGCTGAGTGTGATTCCTGGACAGCTCTGGGCAGAGTGCTGCAGAACCCTACAGCCTTCTGCAAGTCTTAAAACAACAACTGCCACTACCCCCCATCCTTCCAGGAATTCGGGAACTTATTGGGAAGGGCTGGCTCCCACATAAATGCAGTTTAACTTTCACCACCATCAGAGACTTATGAGACAGGTCAGGAGTGTTCAATACCAGCGAATGCTGAGGGAACAGCTATTCATGACAAGAATACCAAGCCAACATGAGATCAATTACTGATGCTACAAAGGCATCAACAAACTCATCATCAGCTCTTCAGAAGAACACGCATTAAGGTAAAAACAAGCTGTATTCTCGGTGTCCCCACTCCCACATCACAGGTCCAACTGCTGCATGGGCTCCCTCTGCTCATAACCAGCTATGAGTGAGGCAGTAAATAAAAAGAACCAGCTCATTGTGAGGCCAATCCTGCCAGAAACCACAGTTCAAAGGCTCTTCAGGCAGACTTCCTCTTCCAGAAAAAAAGGGGAAGCAACATGTCTGTTACAGACCTCATGACTGCTAAGATGAAGGCATTTTGTATAATGACTAATATCTCCCCTCACTTCCACTTGAGTTTTCTCATGTTTGATGATGTGATGAATTCTAATAAGCAAGCCAAAATTCTGTTGCCTTCAGAGAGCATTTTCAAGCAGAAGGTTGGGCTTCACTGCCATGCAGCAGCTGCTCTGTATTAGACCCCAGAAAATACTACTGGCAAGAGAGAAGTCACTTTGAGATTTTCAGTAAATCACAAGTACTGTCATCTTCTGTTTACTGATGGCTGCCTCACTGCTGCTCTTGCCTGCAGCACTGATCAACAGAGAGTAAGTTATGTAACAACATCATCCACAGAAGATCAAGGAATATCCTCCTACATTATCACTGGTGTGTAACGGTGCACTGACTGCTCAGATTACTGTTCACCAGGATGTACAGCCCTGTTACTAATGCTAAACTAGTACAGATGCATATAAAATATGAGGTCACGTGGACACTTCTTGACATGGGTATGCATGGGTACAACTATTAAGTCTGTTTCCACTAAGAGACTCAGACAGTAATCTGCATTAACTGTGTTTAAAACAACAAATGGAGGGAAGAAAAATGCATGTTCCTACCCAAGCATCAGGAGCTTTCTCCTCACCTTGAGCACCTCCAAGCCTGTTTTGAACTGGTAGTTCGCATCTCTGTTCATAAGCAGATAAATGGCTTGGTTCACATGGTTTCTAGCGTCCTGGATCTGCAAAGGTACAAATACAGTCCTATGAAAGAAACACCCTGTAAGAACATGTACTCAGAAGTAAAGGTTTCCCCAGTTATCTCACTGACCTTAAGAATGGTGTCTTCTCAAATGTAATGCCATGTCTAAATGTCAGATACTGTCTAACACAAACCTACCACTGGTTCCCAGAAGCATTACTGGGTTCTCCACTCATGGACTGGAGATACAGAACAGTCTGACAGCTACAACCTGGATTGTCAGTACAAATATTGCTCCTGTCCTGAAGTGACATCAGGCATTCTCATCCTGGGAGTGCTCTGACTATGACTGCTTGGTAGGAATTCTCACTGGTAATGGCATACAGCAGTCAGTTCCAGCACCATGAACAATGATTTCATCCTATCAGAGCTAAAACAAATGACATCAATGAACAACAAGCACTGATTTCTAATACAGTGTCTCTGTCAATATCAGTATCAAAGAGTACTTTAAAGTGAAATTGTTGGGATTGAGAGTCATCTCCAGCATCAAGAAGCTGTGCCATTGTGTGGGACTGGACCAGACTCAGGACACAGCTGGCTCAAGTTCCTCTCAAGCAAGAGGAACACAGTCACAAAAGCAAGGTTGACAGGTGTATCCTTGCTTTCATGAGAGCAAGGACAAACCAGAGGAAGACAATGGCCCTGGGAGAAGCTGACTGCGTTCAATTTTAGGCAGCAGCATGAAAATGGAAAAACAAACCCAAGGAGTAAATTAGAGGGTGCAAATGGAACAGCTAAGCAGAGAAGCTTGTACAAGAAGTGTCTGCTGGGAGACAGGCTACACAGCTTGGGGTATTTGTAGTTTGATATATTTACAATGCCCTCCAGCAGTCACAGCTCCCAGCTCTACATCCTTGTAGAAGCCTCCCTGGCATAGACCTGACTCTGGTTCCTTCTAATGCAGAGCTCAGAGAATACAGAACAGCCCTGCTCTAAGAAAGCTCTTGCACTGGAGGCCACAGAGAGAAGAGTGAGAATGGTAAGTCCACTGTCAGACTGCAGAGAGACTGCAGCTACTTGGACATCTCCAAATATCAGTATCTCCAGCCTTGAAATCTCCTAGAGGCTTCTGAGCAAGCTAAACTGCTCCTGGCAGCACTACCCAACCAAACAATGCCAACCCTGCTGTTATGATGCTCCATTCATATTCCCCCTTGACTCTGCTTTCTTTTCTAATCAACTTCCTCAAAATTTATGTGCCTGCACTTGTGCTCCTCAAAAATGTGCCTGCACTACAACTTCTTACCCATGACTTCACTTTGTACAGAGAAATAAAACTCCAACTATCACCACTCAGTAAGGGAAGACACTCCTTTGAGATGCTAATTTTTAATTCAGACAGGCCAAAGATCACCATATAACCACTTTAAATGCTTCTGCACTCAGTCCTTTAGGCACTCACACTCATATCTGGACAACGTTAGAACACAAAATGCAAGTAAATAAAGGAAGTTGTCTTCCATAAAAGCTGATAGAAGTCTTCCAACCAGGCCGCAGAACAAAACAGCCACAAAAGAGGAGGCACTGCTGAGTGTTGTCACAAAAACTTTCTTGCTTTGTTGCAAGGCATAAACAACCACAGTCAAGTCTGGTATTAACATCCCAAGTACGCAATTTTCTAGATTTCTACAAATTTGATAGATAGAGCTTTCACTGCTAAAGCAGATGTTGGGAACTGCACTCAATGCCAAATGCACTCATCGCGTAGAAAAACCTGAGCTATGGCACGAGGAAATACCTTGAATCCATCTTCCTCCAACCTACTCAGCTGTGACAAATTGAGGCAAACCATGTCTTCAGATACTAGGTCAGGTCCTGAAATCAGGTATGTCCCAGAAAATGATGGGAAAGAGATTCTGGTTCTGGACAGCTGCATTATTTTAACTCCTTACCTGAGGGAACTCAGACATGCTGCTGAACACAATAATTTGTTCTCAGTGTAAACAAATGCATCTGTAAGAGAATGAGAACATGCTACTCCAAGCCCCTGAAGCTGCTCTTTGCCCTTCTAGCTTGTGGTAACATGGGACAGTCCTGCACAGGCACCTCAGGCACTCCTTTACAGGATCATGACTGCTATGCAGACAGCCTTCAGATCAACTGGTGTGTAGGGAATGAGCCCACCCAGGCACCCCAACTCAATTTAACTGATTTAATTACACCTGCTTTCTCCTTTAGCTTTTACCACTGTAGCTCATGTGGAATGGACATAACAATCTCAAAAGACTAAAGTTACTGCTCAGAGAGCACTGAGGCTGTGGATGGGTGGGCAACTAGAGCCAACAGGTACCTGCTGCAATTTCCACTGCTTGTCTTCCCGGAATGCAAAATGCAGGAGCTGATTGTTTCTGGGCATTTTCAGATTAACATCCTTGAAAAAAGAAACAAACACATGAGAGCAAGAAATGCCTGTATGCAAAAGATGAGGGCTGGCAGTCACATTCCTTTCTTCCAGACCATCCTAGCAAACTGCCTTCTGCAATCCTGGCACAGCCAGAACCTCAGTGCTTCCACAGGATGATATTAATACAAAGAATAGGTTGAAATGCACTGAGTGAATCAGGATCCTAGCAGGACACATGACCTCAGCCCAGAAGGTCCCCAGGCCAACTTGTTATTACACAACAAAGGTGGTGAAGGCAAGGAATCCCAGTGGAAGTTGACTACAGCACTCAGCACCACGTGGTGGTGGTAGAAGGGGATATCAATTAGGGAGAACTGACAAAGAGCACTGATCACTGGTAACACAAAACCAGGGTGACCTCCCTCCCTGAGGTGATCAAAGGCTGATAAGGGTGACACCCACCCACTGCCATACAAAGCAAGAAGCATTGCAAGTACTCACAGCTTGACACAGTGCATCTCCCTGCAGCGTCATCACACCTTTCACCTGGTCTGTGCTGGAATGAGAGGAAACAGCTAGGCAACACGTCACAAGAGGCACCTATCAATTGCCAGCCTAAAACCTCCCCTCCTCGTCCTATGTAGCCAGCACAGCTCTTCCTGCCCAGGGTCTGTACACTGCTCCTGCCCAGTAGCTGAACAACCACACACACACTTTCAAGTCCCCAGTTCTTGGCCTGTGGTGAACGCCAGTCATATTCTTTATGGGCCACCTCACCCTAACTGCTCTGCCTAAAACATTACCTTCATGTCTGATCCCATTCTTATTCCATTTATCACCTGTCAACAAATTGGCTGCTGTTACAAACAGCTCCAGCAGGCACAAGCACAAGACAATAAATTAATTACTGACATTGAAGAGTTAGATGATTCCTATAGGAGTTCAAAGCTACAACCCACACCCCATTCCAAGAGAAAAGACCTCAAATAAGTAAAACCCCACAACCTTCAAAAAATAAAAACCCCACACCCTAAACTCTTTAAAAGGTCCTGCAAGATGACGCACATGTATAACAGTCTGAGGAGAAGACTGAAGCATCTAGTTGGGCCCTACCTTACATTTTACTATATAAGAGACTCTTTTGATCAACACTACAAGATCCACCTTACAACAACAAATGAAAACTAAGTTAACTAAGATCTGAAGAAGACAATGTTCAAACTTAGTACAGAATTACTGCATGATTCCTTGCAATGATGTGACAGTCCTAATGACTAAGGTTAACTGCTTTGTGAAAAGCCTGTGAACTCCACCAATACTGAGACCACTGAGGATCAAAAAATGGATATCAATTTCAGAAGAACTGCACACCAATAGCACCTTCTGCACAAGCCTCAGTTTGCTTTGTGTGAAGGAGATTTACTATTGCTATTTTACGGAGATTAGGAGAAAGGTTAAGATTTCTCCACAGTCAGGGTCAGAAACTGAGCCAAGAGCAGAATTCAGGTCTTGTAACTGCAACTCCCTGTGTCATAATCACAAAAATGCCCTTTGGCAAACTGCCCACAGCACTGAGGCAACACACAGGCATGTGGTCAGGAATCAGTGACTACATTATAGGTGTCAGCACAAAATGGCACAAGGCTGGCTCAGTCAGCTCTGGAGCACAGCTACAGACTGTTACCTTCACCTGCCATGAAGTTTGTTTTCCTTAAGGCAAAATCTCCTATTAAAGAAAACCCAGGCCTTCTGCAAAGCCCTACATCAGAGATCCTCCAGGAGCTGCACCATTTGCTGCAGAGGGAAGTGACCTGCTGACCATCACCACTTACCCTGATGTGCTTAGTACAAAGTTCTCTTGCTTGACAGCTCCTCCTGAGCCAGTGGTGGGTAAGGCAAAGCGGTGGGAAGCCTCCTGCCCAAGAGAGGACACAGTGAATGCTGGAGCATCTGCCTGGGTCCAGCACACCATGAGCCAGGAACAAAGATAATGTGGACACCATCAAGTGGCTAAATATGTAGCAGTCAACTCTGCCAGCCTCCTGAAGCTCACCAAGCAGAGCACTTGGATTTCCTCGTACTGCAGGACTAATGAAGCCCAGAAGGAGGCTCAGCGCACACAACCCATGGCAAAAGGCATTTTCAAATCCCACACCCTGGATCTGGGCAGTGCCAGCAGGATCCCCAAGTTGCCCACAGAAGGAGCAGCACCTGACAGCTCAGCTCTGCATACCCTCAGGCACCATAGTGCTGCCCCTTATCACAGCTGGTCTTTACACATGAAGGAGGTGTAGAGAGAACACCAGCCCTCCCCAGCCCTTCATCTGCTTATACTGGCTGGTGACTGCCCTTTACACACTTCACCCTCAAAACTATAATAAATTCTTCAAAACAGGTACTATATATAAAGGTACTGCAGTCTATTGTCACCTGCCATTGACTCCAGTCCTGGGGTTTTGAGTCAGCACTATGGCACTCGCACCTGCTCTGGCACTTGCCCCTCACCTCCACAGTTTTGGCCCTGCTCTTCCATCACTCCATAACCTCTAAAAGCCTGAGAGTGTTAAGGGGCTGGGCCTCTTGAACACTGATCCAGCAGACACACTGTTATGTGTGCACTCACAGTGCACTCACCATGCACAGCGGTCCCTTTGGCCAGTTCCCCACTGGCTGCTTGGAAAGAGTCAGCCCCACAGCACATGCTCAGGCTGGAGAAAGGTGAGAAAAGGGCTGCCCATCTGCTACAGCTGAACACATCAGGCCTCTGAAAGGGGCAGGTACCAGCAGAGGAGTGGGCAGGTTGAGGAAAGGATGATTTTGAACAAGGAGAGCGCATGCCAGTAATTACTGCACAAGTAGCAGATGTCACCTAAAGGCCACGTTGCTTGCTTCCACCAGCACACATCAGAGTTACAGCAGATTCAGATTCTCTATTCCAGAAAATATTTGTATCTCAGTCAAATGCCTGGCAGATAGTCTGGCTGGCTCCATGTATCTTTTCAAAGCAGCTCTCAGCAGAGGATAAAGAACAGAGAAATCTTGGGGGTATCAGATTTACTGTGAGTCCTCAAGAGCAGAGGGCAAGCAAGCACCAGGGAAAGAACTGAACATGCATGAATGACCTTTCTGTGCAGCCTCTACCAAGAACTTATTCCTGCATCAGAAACCTATCACCATTCCTTAGACAGAAGGTCAAACAAAACTCAGACAAAATTAACCTCACCTTCAAAATATCCTGCAGCTGTCTCAAAACAGCATGGACCTCTTCTTGTAAAAGCCATTTAAATTCTTCTTCCTATGTAATAGAAAAATAGAAGTGGAATCATTAGACACCAAACACTGCAAGCAAATCTCTCAGACATATGCCAAAATTATTTAAGTTTTAAGTGTACTGTTCTGCGCTGTTTAAATAAAGGAGAACAAAAGTTTTCTTCCTGATTTGTTGAAAAACCTCAGTCTCCACATCTCCACTTCTCCATCCCAGTCCAATGAAGTGTCCTCATTTTTGCCCTTTGTTTAAAAAGCAATTTGGTACACAAATCACTGTACCAAAAAACCTAGAATTGAATGCAACTTTCAGAGCAAAGTAAAAATACTACTGTGTCAAAAACTGCGGCATCTTTTTATGCTTTTGAGATGGACTCACCTGGCTGCCAGACACTACCCAGCCTCCCTCACTGCCCCTTCCTCAGAAGGAAATAAGATAATAGGCCAAGGTAAAGCTAGAGAGATCCATTACCAACTCCTGGTACAGACAAAACTGAATCAATTTGCAGACAAATTTGTTGCTAGTTAAGTGGTAAGAAACAAAGATATAAACTAAAATGAGCATCCCCACCCACATCCCCAGCATTTCCCAAGCAATAACAGTCTAAAACCAAAACAGTTAAAATGAAAAGGAGCGGGGGGGGGGGGGGGGGGGGGGAGGAGGGGAACACAGGCTGTGGACTCCCAATCATTGGGGCAAATTCAGTAATGAACAAGTTCAGATCTGATGACTCACTGCCTTGAGCCTCCATTGGCTGCTGCCACAGAGAAGCCTGTATAAAGCAGACCCTCAAAGCACATCTAGTGTTCCTGTTAAACCATGAGTCCCCATGCAGGTCATCAAAGAAGTGGGGAACAGAAGCAAGCATGGGATAAAGAAAAGATTGCCACTTGTCATCCTGTAAGAAAAGAGAAATTTTCCATGGGGAGAGTTCTGAGCAGCTTGTCCACAGAAAAACAGGCAAGCTATGGTCAACTCAGATTTTTAAGCTTGCAGTTTCTCTGCTAGATGGTTCCAGTTCACCATGAGGAACACAACCCCCCACTGAGGTGTCATCACGTTATGCAAGTTATCCCAACAACCAGTGGGACAAAATCAGGTTTGTTTCAGCAAACATTTATCCAAGGCAGGCACACACAACAAAGCCAGGCAGCATTCTCTGTTATCCTTCAAAGCAGTTTGAGTGCAGGACCATCGACTTTGATGCTTTAATCCTCTTTTGGGTTTCTGGGAATTATACTGATCATAGAATATTCTTAACTGGAAGGCAGCCACAAGGATCATGAAGTCCGTGTGTGGGCTCTACACAGGACAGCCCAAGAATTCCACCACGTGCCTGAAAGTGTTGTCAAAACTCTCCCTGAAATCCGTCAGTCAGGGTGCTATGACCACTGCCCTGGGGAGCCTCTTCCAGTGTCTGACCACCCTCTGGATGAAGAAACTTTTCCAAATATCCAGCCTAAACCTCCCCTGACAGAGCTCCATGCTGTTCCCTCAGATCCTGTCACTAATCACCAGAGAGAAGATGGATGTGCAACTCTCACTCTGTAATGTTTGGCGTCCTCCAGGTTCCCAAAGGAACAATGATCCCATGGGTGCAGCAGATACGTTTAGCACCTCCAACACCCACCACTATTATGCAGGTGTTTCTACTCAAAATGCCCATTGGTATGTTTCTTCCCTTTAGTCACAGCAAGAAATTGCCTTTCCCCTGCCCATTGGCTTTTGGAGTAAGCCAAGTTGGTGCACATCTGTGTGCTGCACAGCTGTGTTTTTGGGGAATGCTGGTCATACGCTTCTAAACCATATGACATTAGAAAAACCCGTTTTCCCATGTAGATTTCCATCCAGACCGACGTATCTCTAAACCCGATCTCCATACCGAAGATGTCATTGCTCCTCGGAGATCCTGTTCCGGGGAGGCCGCAGTGACGCCTGCTCTGCGCCGCCCCCGCGGCTACCAGTTCACTAGGGCGGTTCGGGCACCCACCATGCGAGGGCGCTTCAGCGGGACACCAAGGTCAAAGGGCACATTCACGGTGTGCCGGGAGCAGGGCGACCCCGGCCCTGCCACCCCACCCAACCCCACCCGGCCCGTCGGAGGAGCAGCGTCGGTGGCAGAGAAGCATGGGCGCCGCTGCTGGGCGAGGCGGGGGGAGGCCGCGGCCTCCAAGCCACACGGCGACGGCGCTCGGGCACCGGCCCGAAAGCCTGACCCGACAGCATGCCGGAACTTCGGCAGCGCCTCCAGTTAAGGCAGCTGCACGAGGGCTGGGCCCGAGCAGCCCCTGCACAGGGCTCGGCCCGGACCCAGGCGCAGGTGACGGCCTTGCCGCCATCCCGCGGCTCCCCGCCCGAGCCCGGCCAGACAGAACGAATCTACGGCGGCCTAGCAGCGCTGTCATGCGCAGGGAGAAGCCCCTGTCGCTCGCCCCGGCCCCGCCGAGCGCCCGCCCGACTCACCAGCACCGCCCGCTCCCCCTGCGTCGCCATCGCCGCCGCCATCCCGACACCGCCAGCCCCGCCCCCAGCACCGCACGCGCACGGCCCAGCAACGCTTGATTGGGCAGCGCCGCTCTCCACCGCCCGCGAGGGCGGGGCCCCGCGCGTGACGACAGCAGGGCGGGACTTCGCCCGCACACGCCCCGAGCGCGTCCCCGCTGCCTGATAGGTCAGAGCGGCCCGTCCTCAGCCCAGAGCACATAGGCGACGATCAAAACGAACCGCGTGTAAGAATACTCCAGAAGTGATGAAACTTCCACTCATTTAAAATAAATACATTTATCCTGGCAGTGAGGTCTTTGTATAGAAGTCGGTGAGTTTCCTTTCACAACGGTTGTACTGCGAGCGAGACGAGAGGTGAGGGCATAGCATCTTCACCACACCAGCCCCTGGGGAGGGGTAGGAAGAGCCCCGGTTCCTGCTGTAAGCACAGCTCTCGACTTCCTAGCTGTTGCTTTTATTGACAGTGCTCAAAAAGAGAGCTTCCTCGGGCACCTGTAACTCACTGCACCTGAAACCCACTATTATCTACACTTCATTTCATCCTCACACCTCAGGGCAGGAACAGCTACTGCTGTCCAAGTGTCTGATTATCCACGAGCAGTATTCAGAGCTTGTAAACATTTCAGTTAAGGATCATATCTTAGAATACCAAATTAACTGCTGAGTTACTGTTCACAGAATCATGGGAACACTGGGGTTGACAGGATCCTTAATGCTCATCTCATTCCACCCTCCTGTGATGGACAAGAATCTTCCACTGGATTCAAAAACCCAAATGCCAGAAGGATTAATATCCCAGCCCAAAACTTAACAGAAGTTGTCATCAACACCAGAATATTAAAACCAAGGATCCTCCTCTCATCCCAGATGCATGTAGCCCTCTGCACACAGAGCATGGAATTTATCCAAACTTATCCTCTGTAATGCCTCACTGAGACTTTCAAGCTTGAGCAATGACTGAAGTGCTCTCAGGATTACTCAGTTTTCAGATGACTTGGTTTTCAGCAGCTCTGAGTTTCTTGTGTTCTGAGGAACACATACTTCCTTAATGCCCCAAGACAGCTCTGATAGGCTTCAGAAAATGCCACAAGAACATTCAGTTACCAAGAAAAGTTTTATTCTTTTTGCCAGTAGCTTTGTTATTTGCACAAAAAAAAAATCTTTGCCATTTAAACATTTTCACACATCCTATTCTGAATGACAAATGTTAATTAAAAACAAGGCAGGAAAATAAAAATTCACAACCTTAATGAACTATGTGATCTATCATTGAGGAAAAAGGAAACTGCTTTTCTTACAAGCTTTCACAAGTGTCACATTTTCTCTTTAAAAAGGAGGGAGTTAAAAAAAGCAAACTTCTAAAACAAATCTTCATAAAAAGAAACTTTACAGAATTGTCAACAATATTAGGACAACATTTAACTAGCCCGTTTTATTAGAGCATCTCTCAATCCATTGCTTCCCCCACTTCCCTCCCTCAAATCCCAGGCCTAGGAACAGACTCAAATCCACATTCAGAGGCTACAGACATAAATACAAGAATCTGAGTGAGACTGACAGCAATCTCAACTGGCATCTGGAACAGTCTGGATTCCCCCATTTCCATCCCTCCTCTTCAGAGCCACATCAGAGCTCTTTGGTCTCCTCCTGCTTCTCCTGGGCACACCTGTGACTGTACAGCTGTCCAGGCAGCACTGCAGCCACTCTACAGCTACCCACAATGGCTGAAAGCTGCAGTCAGACCCTTCCAGGATAAATTACAGTGTTAACTAGTCCACATCCGCCACTCCCACAGAAATAACCATCTCCATTCTTGGGAACTACAGTATTTCTAGAAACAAACCCTGCAGCAGTGAGCTGCCTTGGGACTGGTCCTTTGAATTCATTATGAAATACCTGTCACAGGACTTGAGAGCTCCTTTGGCATTCTCTCTGTATCCAGAGGCACCACAAACTAACAAAGATACTCCATTACCACTGCTCACACCATTCACGGTCACTCTGGCGCAAGACGGCAGGGACGGGGGGGGACGCCACTGAACTGGCTCTGCACACGGGACAGTACCTCCTTCTTCCTCCCAAAAGATTTTTTTCCTTCAGTCTCATTTCCTGCCTCCAAACCCACAACTTCCCTCAGATGCCCACAATGCACAATTCATATGAGAGATTTTTTTTTTTACTATAATATGTTTAACAAAGGACTTCAGATGCTAACTGTGGAGTTCTGAGTGGAGAAGAACAGTGTGCCAAAGCAGGTCAATGGTTAGCTATGCTGGCAATTTTACATGCCTTTAACGTGAATACCTACATACAGAATGGCAGTGGCATTGCCAAAGGAACACAGGTATAGAACTACCATCGCCCACACACAGTGGCCAAGAGGCAGTGAGGTCTGACAGCCCTGTTGCCAGGTGTTCACTATAGGATATAAGTAATGCAGAATACAGCATTAGCCCACAAGGAACAGTCATCACAGGAAGTGAAATACTCAAAGTAACATTTACAGCATAAGGCATTAGATGTTGTGATTCAATGAGTATGTGACAAAATGAGTATGTGACACTTTCCTTCTTTCTTTCTTAACAAGGTGTCCCTGAACCATACACACATGCTGCACAAAGCAGGACTGGTAAGAAATCCTAACCCAGGGAAAATTTCCTTACACAGCCATTAAGTTCCAAGGAAAAAAAAATAAGATGGCAGGGGCAGATGTCAGGAACACAACCTAATTTGAATTTGTCTTCTTTCCTTTCAGAATCCCAGCTCAAGGGAGGAAGGAGATTGTACCACTTGAGAAGTGATTTTGGCCAAAGTTTCTCACTGGCATTTTTCTAACACTCAAATTTAAAATGCAAGAACACTCCCAAAAGGCTAATACTGAGAATTGGAAAAAAAAAAAAAACCCAAACAAACCAAAAACCAAGCCACACCCCGAGCATTTTTTGTGACAGGCATCCTTTGGACTCTGGGTTGCTCTGCTATCTACACTGAGACCATCTCTGTTCTCTAGCCTTGGCATCTGCAGTTCATGTCACCCATCTCTAGACTAAAGCTCAGCAGTGGTCTTAGCCTCCCCAATCTCAGTTATTGGTCTTTCTAGAAGTTGGTATCTGGCCATAAGCAGAGTTCACAGATACAGGGAGAAGGCTCATGCTGTGCTATCTTGTACCCAAAGTAGTAACACTAAGAACATGTATGGAAAATCTGACATGTATAAAGATCACTAGGCAGTACACAAAAGTATCTCTGTGAGGTAGGTAATCATCACCCACCTTTATAGATGGGCAAACAGATGTGACAACCATGCAAAGGCCAGAGAGCGTGGAAAGGAGCTCAGGAATCTCAATCTCTTGGATCATTCTTCTCTCCCTTTTCAGACTCACCACTCTGCTTGTGACACTGCTGCAATCCAAGACACCTTTGTAATTATTGACTACAAGGGTTAAAAAAAAACCAAACAAGTACTAACATAACATAAGCTAAGGCCAGGAACAAGTAAAATCTCTAGCCCAGTTTTGTAGGCACTATGTTTGTCTCGCAGTTTTCTATGCAAAGGTGTTACTTTCCAATGATGTTTTGGATGGGCTATGATAAACCTTTCAGGAGTCTCATTGACATAAGTATTCTCCTATTTTCAGTACAGTTTGTATTCCCTAAGCTGTAGTTGTCTGTACAGGGGAAGACATGGATGCAATGTGTTATCTTTAACAGTACAGGAATTCCTCCATCAAGGTGGGGAAGTGGAAGTCTAAAAAGAAACTGAATCAAGACAGTGCTGCACTCAACTCCCCTTACCCCCTGGAACTGCCTTTCTCCTCCATGGGAGGTGCCTTGTTCTCTAACAGTGGCTAATTAGCAGGCATGCTCCTCACCTTACTTGGGACCAAGGACCCTGTCCCCTTGATACAGAGAGTCCAGCACTTGCATTATTTCACAGCAAAGAAGAAAAGGGATTGTTAGAAACAGCATCTTGGACTAGCAAACAGAGGAAAATTAAAGCAGCCAAGCAGCAGATTTCTGGCAGAGTTGCCTCAGAGCTTCTGAACAATTGCCGCTGTTTCATCTCACGACTGTCAGTGCATGGCATGGATTTTTCTAATTAGACTGCAACAATCCGAGCCCCCTCCTCCCCCCTCCTGCCACAGTGGAAGGCTCACCACAGCAGGTCTCAAAGTTTGTGTATAAAAGGAAATGGAAAGACAGAGATGGACTGGTCCAGAGTTAAAACCCAGTATCATAATAATATTAATCAATCATCATCGTATGAACAGTAAGAAGGGTGCAGCCTAATGGATGTAGGCCCTGTACACTGCGGACATGTCGTTGTCAGATTGGTCCAAGGCTTTTGCTCGTTTATAGACCTAAAGAGAAATCAGAAAAGGATCAGAGCCTGCTCTTGTGTGAAGAAAAACTCCTTTGCTGACCACTGCAACCAGAGAACCACACAGGACATCAAATAATCCAAGTGCAGATCAGAAAATGCCAGGTCTTTCTGTGTTTCCTGATGTAACATTCTAAGCGTCTCTACAATCAAAACAAATCCAATGCTACCCTAGTAAAAAAATATTTCAATCACTATTCCCTTGTCTTAGAGATGATGTAATTCTTTGATCTGTGTCTCCGATTGACAAATGGCACTGTTGAATAAATGCTAAAGAACACATCTAAACACTGAACAACTCTTACCTCGTTGGCAGCAGCTGCCATGGGAGTTGGGTGGTTGACAGAATCGCCCAGTGCAATAGCTAATCTAAGATCCTTCTGGATGTACTTCAGGTAGAAATCAGGTTTGAAGTTTCCTTGCAAAATATCTGCGGAGAGGAACCCATGCAAAATTAAGCATGACAAAAGTAAGCCAAGCCAATGCTGCAGGGGGTTGTAATTCAACACCAATCTCTCTTTCCATTGCTGATCACTACTTTTAACTCTCCTGTTTTTGCACTCTCCATCCTCATTTGGCCACAGTAGATTAATATCACTACTGCCCACAGACAAAGTGAGCTAAGATTTCTAAGCAGCTTGTTACCCTGCTGCAATGAAATCCTGACTTAAGGCCTAAGCAGTCCTAACTCAGATTCACAGAAGTCCCAGCTATGAAGGGGAAGGAATGGGAACTCAGTTCTTCATTTACAGAATGCTCAAAATAACCATTATCCCAGGTTGATGATGATGAGATTGTTATGTTCTACCTTCTGCCACTATCTGAAAAGCTGTATTTTAAGCATTAATTTCCAGAATGCTTAAAATAACCACTATCCCAGGCTGATGAAGATGGGGTTGTTATTTTCTACCTTCTGCCACGATCTGAAAAGCTGCTAGATTGTAAAAATGACCTGTAAGAAAATAATGTAAGAGAACTTTACTTTGGCACTTCTGGTCCAGGAAGATGCTGGCAAGTTGTCCCTGATTGAGGATATCCAGAAGGGTCTGCTGGGACTGGCCAGTCACTTGAGCCAAAGTCAGTCCTTCTGCTATTGTTGCCATGAAGCTGCCTTGGACCATGTTCACAATCAGCATCATCTTGGCGGCATTGCCTACTTCACCTGGGAGTGAGACACACCATTGGGATTCCTCCAGAAGAGAAGTAGCAGCCCTGCCTCCCTAGCCCACACAGCAGTGACACTGTTAGATTCCTGTCATCAAGCACTTGGCATCTCTCCCTTGACCTGAAAGACTTCAGAAAATATTTCCATTTTCCAAGCACTCAAAGGAATGGAGAAATAATAAGAAAATATTATTTAAAACCGAAAGTATCACAGATCCTCCAAAATAAGCTGGTATTCAAAAAAAAAAACCTTAGCCTGCAGGCTCTGAAACTGGCCAAGTTCCAGAGCAGCAAGCCAATTTCCCACATTGCCCACAGAGAAAAGGTGACATATACATCTCAGACTCCTTGCTGAAATTCCCAGTCCTTGCACTAAGAAATTGCTATCAGGCCCTCCACATTTCAATTACCTAAGAAAAAAGAGGTCTTCCCCATGGCTTGGAAACAGCTGCTGCAGTCCTCATATAAACCCCTGTCACCAGCTGCCAGGATCACAAGCATTCCATCATTAGAGAGCTGCTGGTTTCCTGAGACTGGTGCTTCCAGAAAGCGACCACCTCGGGACACTATCACCTGGGAGAAGAACATCTCTGGTTAGCTGTGCATGAACAGCAGCAGGAACATAATTTAAGGCATACCTGCCACTAAGGACAGAAATTTAAAGCAGAACAAATAGCTCCAACAGGAGAGGAAAGCACTATTGTGATGTATCCTGCAAAGTGTGATTAAGACCAGAAGGGTCCATGCAAAACCCTTCAGCACCCATCACTACTGTGTATATTTTAAGTAGCTGAACTGACACGCTTTAGTCATGGCACCCTATACTGGCCAAGGGACCAATGTTGAAGGTGTATATGTCATATAAGAACCCCAGAAGACTGATCATTGTATTTTCCCCTCTTTCCCACAGAGGAAAGGCCTTTGGCAGATCTCTTCAGCCAGATGTTTACTAATACGGGTGATCTGCATTCTCCCAATTAATGTTACACACCAGCGCATCAACAACATGTTTACTTAGAACTTGACAAAACCAGTTCCCCTTCCTTGTAAAACCACACATGCTGCCTTAGGGCAGTGGGGAACAAGCAAGATGTCAAAAAAGAAATCACAGATACCACAGCAGAAGTAATCGGAACACTTCTACAGAAATCCTATAATAATATTTCTATAGAATGAAATGTGAAGGCATTAATTTTCCCCAACCAGAGCACTTAAACTAGGCACATTTCGCATTTCATCAGTCATTAATCTAGATAGGGTTTTACTCACGAGTTTGCTACAGAATACCAACCTGTCTACAAATATTTCTTAGGGGATCAAAATTTGGCTACCTGTTTGCAATGGTGTCAGGTAACAGCTCTGCCAATCTACAACTTCGCTGGTATCACCAGGGAACATGTTTGCTGGTTAAGACTTGACAAAGAAGACTTGTCTTGTTTGCCTGGAACTTGAGACTCTCCCAAGGACCTCTAAAAGTTTTATTACCAACAGAAACTGAAGAACTTCTGCTGAACGAACACCTGCTGCTGTTAAGAGGCTCAGTTCGGTGATTACCTGGGCCAGCTCTGTGACTGTATCTGCATCCACTGTGGACATATCCACATAACACTTCCCTGGGCGAATCCCCTGCAACACTCCACTTGGACCAAGCACCAGCTGTGGAGAACAGAAGAGCGGTAAAGCAATAGGGTGTCTGCAGAGAAACCCCACTTCTGCAGGAGTCCAGCTGAGTCTGGCACTACAGTGGCAGACCCCCAGAGGGTTATCAGAACCAGAGAATCAAAGACTTCATTTTTAAAATGCTTCATTTTTTTTAGGACATTTATTTTTACACAGCTGCACTGCTCAGGATGTACAATGACCCAGGCTACTGTGGTTAGCAGGAATCAGAACCGGCATTCAGTGACTGCCATCTCACAGTCTAACCAGCAGGGGTAAAATAAGAGCTAATCCTTACATCCTTTGCTGCTTTTGGATCTGATACACAGGCAAACGTGATGTCACAGGTGGAGACTACTTCAGCAGGGGTTCTTCCCAGCCGTGCACCCTCCTGGATGAACAAATCACACTGCAAAAGGCACAAGTCCAAAGGTAAGACAAATATTAAATACCAAGCAAACGGATTCTTTGCACTTTGCTGTAAAAATTCTACTGCAGGACACAACTCCAAAGGAGACAGGCATGTTAATTACACAACTTTGTCTTCTTCTGTTGGTTTGTCTACACACACATGTGTGTGTGCAGGGCTTTTTTGCAGCTTTTCTGAAGAAGGGGTGAAGAACTTTGAAAGAAAGACACAAAGAAATACAACTCTAAGGTGAAACAGTAAGAAATTTGTGGGTTTGGCAAGAAATTATTGGGGGAAAAAAAGGAAGATTTAGGGAAAAAAATTGGTTAAAGGTCATAGCAACATGTGTTACTGGATAGTAATAGGAATATGCACATCTGAGATGAGTGTGTTTCAGAGGGCTGCTGCTTCAAAATCTTAGCTCCTTCTTACCCTATCCCCTCATATCAGCCATGTTTTGCTCTTGAAAAAAATAAATCTTAGTCCCCTTTTAACAAAGTAACCACAGCGCCCTTCCTGCTCTGCTATTCCACAGCATCTTACAACTACCACATCTCCCCCAGCTACCTATATTCCTACTCCACTACAAAGAGTAACACTGTCTAGTATATAAATGCAATGCAATATAAGCTCCATTTTCAGTTTGAATACTCCTATAAAGCCCTTCTCCATCCTGGTCTCATGACACAGCAGGTCTTTAACAGAACACTTGTTACCACATGACTAGCACAACAGATGTAGACTAACCTGCAGCTGAGCAGTGCATCTTACCATACCCTCAATCTTCTGGGATAACTCCCTGCACCTGGCCTTTTTGGCACAATACGTTGCATGGCAATTCACATCAGCAGTATTTTAATGGCTATTCACAGATGCACAATACACTGACCATGGCTATTCACATCAGTAGTTATTTTCAGAGGCATGTTACAACTCATTCTTCAACACATATATGGGTGTAATATACAAAAGTGTATTTTTTCTGACAACTCTCCTCTTACACAAAAAGACAGTGGGGTGAGACTGCTGACATAAGAGTGACCACACTAGAACAGACCACAGCTGCACCTAGTCATGCCCACCAACAAGCACATAGAAACAGGACAAAACAAGGTGGCAAGCATATCCTTGTGTTTCTTTGGCATATCCTCCCAGACACCATTGACAGATGATTCCATGAGATACAGGGGGTAACTGAATGTTTAGCAGAGGCTTAAGCACATGCCTACCTTCTCAGCAGTCCGGTTCCAGACAGTGACAGTGTGACCCATCTTTAGCAAGTTGGAGACAATGCCACTTCCCATCAGACCAAGGCCCAGAAATCCTATCCTAAGGGTATAGGTAAACATTAATGCAAGAGAGAGCAATCAGTGTTAGCTTCTCATGGTGCTGGAAATGACAAAGAGCAAACTGGAACATCATCAGCACAAAAAAATACCCAAACAAACATGTTCTACTGCCACCACAGCTACAATGGGCAAATACTGAGCTTTAAAAGCAAGCTGAAATTTATTTTGCTTACCAAGCAGCCCTAACAATTTCCTGAACAAAGTCTTTAGCCTATTTCAGAAGATCACCTAAATACTAAAGGTTTGGATGATCTGGATTCTTTTTGTTAGCTTGGGGTAGATGGTTTATGTGTGGTTTTTTGCTTTCTAAAAATTGCTTTTTGTGTGCTTTCTGTTGACAGTCATTGCTTTACTGAAGTTAAAGGGCACACCTAGAAATGAGCAGGTGCTTCTCTAATTATTAATCTTCTGACTTTAAAACTAAGTCACACATACAATGTTTGCTTGTATAATTGAACGATACATTAGTATCCTAGTTTTGATAAAGTCTAGCTAAGACTACTGTGCTAAGCATCATGCCAGACCAAAGACCTAGTCCCTGTTCTACAGCTGCCATTTCAGGCAAAGGAAGAAAGGAAGTATTGAGCCAGTACAGGTCACCATCAGTCCCAGAGAACAGCCTTTCCTTCCTCCCACAAGCTGGAAAGAATTTTGCTCCCTCCATTCAGAAAAGAGAGACTATGCCATCAAGTCCCTATGATCACCTACAACAAAAATTCCTCTTGCAGATATTGCTGCAAGAACCATTTTACCCATCATGCAGTTTCCCATAAAACCCAGAGTTTTCAGAGATTCTGAAGCATTCAGTTATATCCAAGGTAACACCACAACAAAAGCTACCTGGCAAATCCAGTAGTTAATTCTGCAGAAATAGCCACACTACAGCAGCACCTGTCTTCTCCCAGCTAGCCATGCTGCCTTTTCTCTTTCTGCCCTTAGACAGGGCAGAGCAAATGACTACAGGCTCCTTATATGGCCCAAATAAGATCTACCTATTTTCAAGTCTCGAAACCAGCAGAGGTATTCCTTCCTTCACAACCCACCTCTGAGATGCACTTTCCTGAGAGACTGTTTTCCCTGAATAGCTTCATTGTTATTTTTGTTCCCCTGCAGTAGAAGTGAGAACTGGCATCCCACGAGAACTGCCCCAACAGCAAACAGCAAGAGTGGCCTGAACTCAATGTGAACAGAGCAGAAGTTACAGGAAGCTCAAGCTAGCCTTCTCTCACTCTATAAAAGAGAATGGGTGTGTTAGGAGAAACCAGAAAGCTCATGTGCCACACAGCAAAGTTTTTGTAATGGGAGAACACATCTCCCTCTTTCTTTTGTCTTCTGCATGCTCAGGAGAGCTATTAAATGACCCCAGTCAACTAATGGAGAGAGATCCCCTTTTATCCTCCTATCTCATGCAACACTTCGGAATACTGCTGCTAACATCCTGCAGTGGGACCTACTGAAAAAAACAACTGCAGAAACACTCCGAATTGCAGATGTATCCAGGACAGAATTTACTCTGAATTTTGTATTGCACAGCACCCTTTGAATTTAGGTGCCTCTCTCCACCTTCGTCCCCCAAACAGTTTCACACAAGGAAAGAAGCAATGTGCAGTTAAAGGGAAATGTTAGGTTTATTCATTCTCAGTGACAGGCTGGAGAATGGCTGCATGTATGAGCTGGGAAGGAAATGGCTGAAGTGTATTGGAGATCTTACTTTTTGTCTGTAGGTGTGATGCTGCCATTGACTGCTGTGCTGTCTGCTGCCTGGATGGAGGTGGATCCTGTCTCCTGAGGGAGTGGGGTGGGGGGACAAGGGCAGGGGGGTGGGGAAAAGAGAGGGGAAAAATAATAATAAAAATAATTTAATGCACAACTCTGGAAGAACCGCAACGCCTCATAACAATAAACATCCATCAAAATGAAGATTTGCTTTACCTCTTCACAAACCTTCAGCTTTTTTGTGATGGCTTGATAGCAGACAGCTGGCTGTATGGAGAAGACAAAGCATTCAGGGGAAGGACAGTGCTGATTTACTCTGCCGAGCAAACAGACCATATCCTTATTCCACAGAAGCAGGGAGCTCACCCACCCACCACCACCTTCAAACCAGGACAACTCTGAGGCTTCCCTCAAGCGGAGAAAATAAAACCTAAAATATATTGCAAGATATTAAGATCGTTCTTTCCCACCCTGCCCCAGCAATTCACCCTGTCTTCTGACAAAGGCACTGCAAACTCCCTTCTGTAGTTCCCATAACAGGCTCTTCTGGAGGCACCAGAACCTAGGCCATCCCTACTCCTAACATGTAGCTCTCTGAAGCCTGCCATGAAGCCTCACATCTACACTCACTATCTCTCTGCAAGTTGTGGAACCAAAACCTTCTGGTTAATATGAGAAGGCATGTAGAAGGCTTTCTACAAATGCTAAGGCAAAGGCTGCTTCTCCCCATGCTGCTTACTGTGAGCTTGTATAGATAAAACTGTTAGCAGCTCTTAATCCTTCTGGCTCTGCCCAGATCCTCAGCGAGATATAAATCCTTTTATGCTTAATTTGATCTTTCCTTTTCCTCCTGATGTTCACTGCTGAATATAAAATCCTGCAAGACTTCTGACTCTCAGGAGATAAACAGGCTGTATTTTACACGGCGCTTTTCTGGTCTTGGAAGTTCTCTTGCAACATTCAGTGAACTGGCAAGCCTATCCAGATGGAGAATCTGACAGGACAACCATCAAAAACAATCAAACAACAGGATTTTTGAACACAAAAAAAGCTTTTCCTGTCCATCCTGTTCATTCTAGACAATTTATTACATCAGATCTGTCAAAAACTAGTGGTAGACAATCTTGAATTACTTAAAACTATTTACTGTACTTAATGCTAAATCACTCTAAATCTTCAGGCTTGGAATACTTCAAATAATCTAACTGCCACCCCCTAAAGAAGAGAATTCTGGAGCTCTTTATGCATACTCCTTGTATTCAGTTCCAGCAAAGGGCAGGACTCCAAGCTACCTAGCAACATGATCTTGTCTGCCAAATCCTTACCTTCTCTGTCTGGCTCAGCAGGAAGTGATGAAAGTGTGGATCACTGTCCTTCACAGGCTACAAAGAGAGAAAATACAGCCTCAGAAATAAATCAAGAGAGTCACTGAGTTACCACAGCACAGCAAAATTCCCTCGCTCCCCTAAGCTGCATGAGAGCAACAGCATAAGGCAGAAAACATAAAATGTATCAGCTGTAACAAGGAATCTGTTTCAATTAAGTAGTTTACATTTTGTTTCATTCTCAAAACCAAAGCCATTCAAACCAAATTCCTCATTTTTGGACATCTGTAGGAAAGAAGTATACAAGCAGTATTAACATGGGAGGAAGAAAATTCATCTTGCACTTCTTCCTCTCCCAAGCAAATGAAAACACTTATTTTCCAGGTTCTAAGTAATTCCATAAGGCAGCATTCTGAGAATTGAGTGAAGACTGTCACATGCCAAGCAAACCCATCCTAACACCAACAAGGACTGAAGGCCCAGATCCCTCATCTCCCCAGCGAGTATCACACGTACTAGCCTGGAATCACACTGCTCTTACTCTGCTTTACTGATCACTCATTTACTCAACAAAATCGAAAGGCTTTCAAAAGCTGCTTTGTGAAGGAAATCAAATGTAAGCACCCCATGTGATAGCATTCAGACAGGGAGAGACTATCCAGATCACCTCCACTCCTGGGAAGTCAGTCACAGAAATGCTTTTGAAACAAGAAGTGTAAACATTAGTACAGCAAGTTTAGTTTGAATCTGCAAAGTAGTTCCACAGAGACAGAAAACTCATTTCCCAGCATACTTCTGAACTATCTGGGATATTGTTCAACTTTGTTATACTGCAATACCTTCGAACACAAGAATGTAAGAACAGGCTATTTTACAGCCAGACAAAAGGCTCTAGATTTGCTGCCACAAACTCAGAACATAGAGGTTGTAAAGCTTCTCACCTCGCTCACACTCGGCGGCCATTTAAATCCAGCCACTGTTCCAGTCATCACTCTCTTCACTGTACTTGACTCTGGAATTGTGAGGTCCTGAGGAGACAGAAGGAGGATCACAAAGACCTTAAAATCTGGCTCAGGAGCAGGTCACAGCATGATGATCATTAGAACACACATAGAGAGCTCCGAAAGCACTACAAAAGCCTTCAATTTCACAGGTCTTTCCATGAGCATTCATATTTAAACACGGAGTATTAGCAATACAGGTGAGGTGAGAAAAAGCATCAACTGCCAGCTAAGGATTTCAACCAGATTTATGGTTTCTGGAGAGTCCATTCTTCATACCTAAGAGGAATCACTGCATTTGTGCACTTACGGAATGAGCAGAAAACAAACATGCTTGATCACGTACTTTCCTCTGGTGGATGCAAAACACTTAACAAATGAGTGAAGAACACCATTACAATGAGAGGTCCGAACCCTTTTAATCCTACCCTGTCACAATAGAATAGCCTACCTGTTATCAGGAGAACCTTCAAAGCATAAGATTGACAGCCACATCTGCTCAAGTTTGCAGAATCCATGAGACAAACTGGTATGTGGGCTGCCCCATCGGCTCCATAGGCCCCAGTTTGTAGTATCATGATAGTACTTAACATACTGAGGCTTTTGATGTTGAGCAGATTAAACTTAATCTTTTATATCCCCAAAACATATAGGTTAAAGTAAGTCTCTATGCTATAGGTCATCAATATATGCTATAGACATCTGTGTTTTTATGCTACATGAAGAGAACGCACAGGACTTCTACATAATACGTGCTGTCTTCCTCTGACATGAGGCTTCAGAAATGGAGTCACATTACCTCCCCCCCGAAATTACTTCCTGAAAATGCACAATATACCTTAGCATCCACACAGAAGCACAAGAGAAGAACACTGTTTGCAAAAACAGACAGAGTAAGAGTCCTGGAGGAGTAACCTAGAACGATGCAACTGTCCAAGGGTTAGCAGGACAATGCAGACATCAGTCTCCAACCTTGTATTGCCTAGGGAGTCTCCTGCATACTCCAGCTGGTGAAGTGTGGATAAAACCCGCTTTGATACCTATGAAGCTCTGGTGCTCCTTCAAATATATTCATATAAGCCTAAACGTAAGAGTATGTAAATGATCATGTATGGCCACAGAGCCTTTCTAGATAGAGCACACCTCAGCAAAAACTGGATTCTTGATTTTTATGCATTCTTATTACTTGGAGGCCAGAATTTGGACTGGAACAGAGGAAAAAAACCCACAAATCCTAGGATCATATTAATTCAGGACAACAACATAAACGTTTTCTACTCTAGGGCTAAGAACTTGAGGAATTTATGAGAACCAGGCAAGAAGACAAGATTTTAAAATTATTTCATAGGTTGAAAACCAGTATTAAGGCAGTATTGTTATATTTTCATAGCAATTATTTTATATGCCACTTTCAAGAAGCTATAAGGCTTACTTTTCTACCTTATCCTGCTTCATTTCCTGGTTTGTGGCCAGGAAGTTATCACACAGCTGGCCACCACTGTGTGGCAACTTTAAAACCAGTCTGCTTGTCAGGTGCCAGTAAAATAATGTCAACTACCACAATTAGCTCACTCAAAGCACTCTGATGTCCTAAGGTAAATAACACAGTAAAACTTATGCATGCAATGTGTCAGCACAATCAGAATTCTCCCAGCCATTAGTTTTGATTAATTTTGGAATGAACCTAGCTCAAAGACACAGAATCATTTTGCAAGTGAAAAAAAAGGTCTTGTGGCTTATTTAAACAGAAATATGTGGAGACACAACATGCTTATAGGAAGACACTTAGAAAAGTGAAAACTATGTTGCCAATGAAGCATTTTCCTGCATCAGTCAAGACAAGTTCTGTAATTATTAGTTTTAATTCATAAATATGCATACATTTCTCCCCTCCTCCAACTTCCCTCAATAGAAGAAACTGATGGGATCTGTTACGCAGCCTAATTTCACAGGCATCGGTGCTAAAAAAGAGCCAATATTTTCTTTAACCGCTTAGGAGTTGGACTTGATGATCCTTGTGTGTCCCTTCCAAATCAGGATATGCTATGACTCTACTCTATGATGCCTTCACAGCTAGTATCTGAGATGATCAGCTTCATTTTACCACACCAAGATAGTCTGCTGTTCAGCCAGCGAAGGCCAATCTGTTCACAATTCCAGAGAGCAAGGACCACCATCTTGACTTGCATCCTGACTAAAAGAAAAGACTGTGAAGCACATCGTGATCCCCTTGAAGCACAGATGAGCAAGCACGTTGCCATACGGTGTTTCAGTTGAGGTCTCCCAGTTGTCTTCAGGTTTAGTCACTGATGAAGGACATGACTTGTAATAATCCACCAAAATAAATATCCATTTGGAATAGGAAGATCTAGACCGCAACAGTGAGTTCCATAATAAAAAGGCTGGAACTCTATATGAGGGTAGACAAAGTGCTGCCACAACATAGAGAAATATCAGGGAAGTAGTAGGAATAAAATATTAAGGCTCCTTCAGAATGGATGATGGGAACATATCCTAAAGCACAGAAGCTGAAATGAAGACAATTCTTCTGGTGGATTCCCCAGGCTATGAATTTCTTCTTTAAGCCCTAGCCCTTAAAGATATCTCACTCTGTGAGTACTGAGGTTGAAGTTGAGCAACTACTTATCACCTGATCATACGAAGCAGATGAGATGGGAGAAGTCAGGAGCCAGATGAAGACCCATATCTCTTTGCTAATCCTTCCCACACAAATTGAACTCGAGGGATGACAAGACGAAAGAATGGAGTCTCCTGATACAGCTTTCAAAGCCCTCTCAAAGATACAAACAGAGCCACTCACAGCAACTAACTGCTAAAAATCACAGGAAGAATCAACAATATGCTTGCCAATTGGTATCAGGCAGCCAAATGGTCTAGAAGTAGCAACATGGAAAAGCTTAAAAAAAAGGGATACTGAACTGATTCTTCCTGCTGGCCTGTTAGTCAAGGTGCCAGTCAGACCTCAAGTCCAGCTGCCAAGTCCACGGGCACTGGCGGACATGCACAACACAAACCTTCTCATCCTTGGGTGGACGCCCCCGCTTTCGGGGGCTCTGATCCTGGGCTCTTTTCAAGGGTGATTTTGATCCTCTCTCTGACGAGACAGAAGAAACCCTCTTTTTTCCTTCCCCTGTGCCCTTCTTCACCTTTCCTTCAGACAAACTGGCTTTGCGTTTCTCTTCACCAGCAGATTGCTTGCCTCTTTCTTCACTGGAATTACGCCGATTCTTCTCTTCAGTGGAGTTATGGGAAGACGCCTGAGAGATTATAGAATAGAAGATGGTAAGGAAAGAAGAGAAGAGATGGAATGATTTTCATGCAAAACCAAGGATGTGAAGGACCCCGTGCTGATTACTATCAAGTAAAACAACAGCACAGTAACTTGAAAACTACGTATCTGTTAGACCTTTGGAGTTGGTGAATGAAGTTCCTGGTTAGTTCTCCTGCAAAAACACACCAGTTTAAGTAAGCATGTAACAGAACAGGCCACCTGAAGACTTGCCAGGACTGCTTGCACTTCCAATATACTAAAGACAAGATTAGTTGATACCAAATACTTAAGACTGTTTTATAAAATCATCACAAGTAGATCAATTAGCCTCTTCAGTTTCTTCATCATTTAATAATCCAATAATCACTTTTCCCCACCAAACAAGATTTAACGGGGAAGAATAGAGGATCGGAAATAAACCCCAAAAACCAAAGGAAGGAAAACCCAATTCTCCTCAACTTGCCAGAGACAACAAACTCCTTTCACATAACAAGGCATCTAATCATCATTCATGCCAAAACCTGTTTTAAAGCACACAGTGAAAAAGAAGCCACTCACCTGGTCCTTGCCTTTGGTTTTTCTAAGAAACTCCTCTACAGCATCCACAGCTTGCTGGAAGCGCTTACCCTTGTTAATCTTTATCATTTCCTCTTTGTGAGGGTGATAAGGCTTCAGCTGCTCCACTTTGATCCAAGCACTTGAAACAAAAAAAGAAGCTCGTTATATTTTCCAAACTGCAGCCCTCTAAATTCTCCTGCTTTGAGAAACACACAGCTACATTTTCTCCCCCAGCTCTACTGATGACAACGGCCCAAACTCACTACCTATCTAGAAAGCGAAGGGCTGCTATTACTGAATTCAGTGAGAATTTTCTTCTGGCACTTTTGTTACTTCTTAAGTTTTATGTCCTCTCATCCTAGCACTGTCCCCCTTTAAGCATTATTCTCTACTGACAAAACAGCTTTTGGATGTGATCACAAGACGCATTTAAAACAACGGCAGCCCAATGACTGCACTCGTTTCACCATGAGGAACACCCACAGACCCACACTTCCAGGTAAAGTAGGCAATACCACTAATCTACTCGAGAGTAAAGTTCACCTAACAATTCTCAGCTATCAATCCCTGGTTCAAATATATTGAGCATACAGGTTTCTAAAAAACTGTAGGGGAAAAACTCCAAAATTATGTATTCTCACTATAGAGATGACCACACAGAGTTAATACAAAAGCAACAGCTCATTGCTGAACTGATTTCTGATGTACCCAGGTATTCTGTATGAAAACAATAATTTTGTTTATGAGAAAAAATAACTATTTCCTTTGCCTCTGACTGGAGCAATCAGACTTTCTCTCGGCCCCTGGTATTCCTACGTTACATAAGACTATCCACGTATACAGGTTTTAAATATTCCCCAGTGCAGTCTAGCTTCTGCAAGCAGATGAAGTGATTTAAAGGCTGCATTTTCAGACACTATATAGTTAAACTGAAAATGAAGACTAAAACAACAAAAAATAATTGCAATGCTTTGTTGAATCTTGATTGTTTCTCCTCTCTCCACAAAATAAACTCTAACTAAAAAATATTAAGACCTTTCTCCTCACTGGCAATAGCAATTGTTTGTAAATTGCTTGTAATCAGGAATCAACTTTAATAAAGTAGAATGAAACATTTTGGGTCTCACTTGCAGAGACAATACCTGCTAGAAGCTACTGGAAAATGCCAGCATCCTTTCCAAAGAAGCCAGTGCTCTGGCATGCAAAGCTGAATCCTTTCACTTTGTTTACATTGTTTTTTTAAGAACTGGCTTTATATAATAAGTCAAATCATTGCATTCAGACTAGAATCTGAGTCCAGCAGATACTCAGGGTATCTCTCACAGCTGCCCAGGCATTACTGTGAAACACACCTTAAAATTATCTTACACTGTAAAGCCTGCCTGTATGACAAACAGTGACAAACATCCCTGTGTACCACAAAGCACCAGCTCACGAGAAGCCTTTCATTATATGTATAAAGGAAACCAAACTTTGGACCACAATATAAAAAAACATGTTAAATGTTGTTGCAGGACTGAATTTCTAAATAAAAATAAGTTATTTTCCCTCAAGGCATTCTCTTAGGTTTCTGCACATCCTATCACTCCTCACTGCACAGGTACATTAGTTTCCTTTCTCATTCTTTTTCCTTTGGTAGGGAGAAAGCCCGAAGTACAAAGCTTTTTCTGGTTCCTAGCTTCAAAGATGTATCTTGGCACTTGTGATCCACCAGGACAAAGAACTAGAAATCTCAGAGACAAACTAATAAGTGAAAAACAATCTTAAATGCTGCCTCAGTTAAAAATAAATTTTAAAAAAGCAGGGAAAAAATTAAATTGGTCTTTTCCTTTCCAGTTTTTTTTATGCATCACCTACTTGGAAAACCTTCCATAAGAGAGGAGTCTCTTTTGACACCAATGTCCACAAACCAATTGCGTGCAGTGTTTCAAGCACTTGAAAACTAAAGAACTTTTCACCAAACAAAACTATTTGTGTTTATACACAAGATCTCAATACCCTCAAGGCCAATGAAGCCCAGTATTTAGATCAGCCTCAAGGATACAACATATAAAATTAACTACTGTTTCTCTCCTGATTCAGCAATGAATCAATGCATGAAAAGAACATTAGTGATGACACTGAAGATGTCATATTTAAGATGACATTGCATTCATACTGCTGCAGTCACCCAGCAACTCTAAAGAATGGGCTACATGCAAAGTGAAAAGATGTAATAAAAATGCCTATTAGCAACGGCTTTCTCTTTTAATTTCTTCACACTGTTCCTCATCGTCTCCAAAATACCACTCTTAGAAAACCACTGCCCATGTCAAATCCACATTATTAACATGAACAATAAGCAAAAGTTAGAATAAGCAGAGACAAGTATGAAAGTGACCTGCAGTTACATGGAAACAGTGGCACAGATAGATGCAGAGACACCAGATTGAAATCCATGGCACAGGCAAGGAGATCTTCAAACCTTCACCATTCCAGCCATTCTCTTCCTGTCTACAGATACCAACTCCTAATGATAAGCTGCAGAAATGAGATGGAAGAATATCCACCAATCTTCGTTTTTTGCAAACCATATAGCTAAGGATGGAAAACAGTAGCACTGTATCTCCAAATTTCTGTTTACTGCAGTCTGGGAAAAATTTTATTGCTTTAGACTATAGCACTTTAGATGCCCACACTAAATGCTAACACAACCAGTTCTAAAAATCAAAAGAAAATTTCTTAGTTATTTACAAGGCCAGTGTGTGTGAGCATACAACAAATCAAGACAGATTTCCTTTGTTAAAAGGGAACATCCCAACCCTCATAAATTAAGTAACTCAACTCAACTCTGCAACTTAGGACATAAACTCCTAGGAAAAAAATACAAAAATGACTATATCATACTAGAATAAAGGAAGGGATATTTAGAAGAAATCCAGAAGCAGGCCAATACTGAAGGAAATTTAAGTATTAGGTTTTTCAAATTTGTGCAAAAAAATACCTCCTCAGTATGAGACAGAAGAGTTTTGTCTGTAGTGATTTTCAGCTATGGTACTGTGCTTGCAGGGATGTTGATCAATGTTCCAGCTGGCTCTGCTACAGCAACACAGAGCTCTGCATGGGATAATCGGCCTCACTGAGAAGTACCAGGAACACAAGTTCACCCACGCCATCAGTTCAGCCCATCCCTCCAGACCCTCAGATTACTAAGGTGTATTTCCAACAGTTGGCAAATTTAAAGCAAGTGTTTTCTCATGTCAGGACCTGAAAGAACATTTCAGAAAGACTACATCCTGAATTTACTCTCTCCTTGAAAACCAGGGAAAACTGTGGCAAAAGAAAAAGGTAGGTGCTTTCATCCCAACAGGACATGGGGGATGGAAAGGTAATGAGCGCTGTGTTAAAATTACTGTGCCTGATGGAAAGGGCTGCAAATTATTACATTCGTCTTTGACTGCAAGCTTCCTCCATTTTTTCCCTTAATATATAAAATCAGGAAGTGCCCCTTGACCCCACCATATTTAGTTTCACACTGATGCTACAAAAGGCTGTAAGGAAGAATGGGCTGTCACAGCTTCCTGTTAAGACTGTGATATACATGACTTGCAAGTCCATTTGGCTATCAGGGAATACCAAAGGAGGAAGAAAGGTGAATGGCTGTGTTTGTACACACATCTCTGAGGGCTGCAGGACCATCACTAGTATTTCTATAGAATCACAGTGGAAAGACACCTTCAAAGCAATTATATCTTAAGTTTTAACAAATATCATAATGATTCTTAAGCAGGCTAAAAAATGTAAAACTGTTTTTAACTGCATGACACACACCAAGAAAGACTTGCAGGCCAGCCAGTCTATTAGTTTTAACTACTAAAAGCAATAAATGCACATACACAGCAAAATAAAAGTTCTTACTTGACTACTGAAATATCTACAAAGATTTCCTACAACAAAACTGTAGGAGATAAAAATAAACGGGGATTTTAAATACTATCTGAGAAGCACAGTTAGAAGCACAGATAAGAGGTCTAAGTTCCACTTCTAAACTAAATCAAAATTTTTGTTTAGATTCCTGTAATGATGCTGTTACATGCTTGTCAGGTCTATGGGCAGGAAACATCAACTGTTCTTGATTTTAGACAGAGAATCCTTTTAATGTGACTTGCTCTAAGAAGAGACACTCAGAAAAACAACTCCTAGGCAGACTAGAAAGAACACCTTATCAATTTGGAAAACAAGGTAATAAAAAGACATTACATGATTGTCTTAATTGCACACAATCACTTAGAACAGGACATGGGTATTTCATCACTATGAACATCAGGTGGCTTTCACTGTGGGAAAGCATATATGTACTTCACAGTTTAAACATAAGCAAAATCTGCTTCCATGGGTAGAGAATCCTTATCTTTCAGAAAACCCATTCCTTCAAAAGTAACAGAAGAAACTAACACCACCAACACAACACATGGAGTACAGTGCTCTGTAGAAAATTTATCAAAAGCCAGGATTTAGAGCAGTCAGAATGTACTCACGCTCTCACCTCTGTATGTTGGACCAAAAGTACTCACAGCTTTCCAGTTAATCTATTTCCTTAGTCACTGCATCATTGCAAAGGCCTAGTACACGGTAATATTCAATTTGCAGAAAAAGGAAAATGCATTTCCCCTGTGCTGTATCCTGAGCTAGCCATAATTTCACAAAAAACCAAAACTTATACACTACACCAAAACCACTGCCAAACTCATCAGTATGTTTTTATTTACCCTTCTGCTCTGCTCATGCACATCAATTTTTACTTCTAAACATCTTTCTCCTTAAACTTTAGTATGACAAACCAAAGCCACCTGAGTCAGTGGGGAACAATTTGCACCCAGCCTGGAACAGGCGCATTTCTGGCCACAGAAGGCATCTAAGAATCCTCAGAAGGAAGTAAGTCTAAAATAGGGTCTGACACTGCCTACCTCTTGACAGACTGGCTGGCAACAACCCTCAGAAGTTCACGGGAGGGACTGTATCCAGAAATCAGCTTCGCCTTTGCCTTCTATGCACTGGACAAGAGGTGAACAGCTGATGACCAGATCCTCTCCTGTTCAACCTCAAAGAGTAAGGCAGTAATACAAGAGCTGCAGCAATGGATCCATGGTAAAGAAATGCCATCATACAGTGTGAACACGGCCAAAGAAGTGAGGTGCTAAAAAAGAAGCTATATGCCCTAGACCATCGGTATGGGTAAGTGCACTCCTCATCTCCCCTTGAACAGTGACAGCTCTGCACTCTGCTGCTCCTCAGGCTGTTCATAAGGTGGTGACATTCTCTCAGTTACCTTCCAAGTCCTGTTTATCCACACACCTGAAAAAAGTATTTGCCAAACCCACTAGTTTACTTGTACAAAAGAAGTACAAAAGATGTCCTCTTCATCTTCACATTTGAAGTGAAATAATTTCTATTTTTCCTGATTTGGCTGATTATGCTCAAACACAATCAAACATATGAGAACTTTCTCAGGCAACACACTGGTTAGAACAGCACAACTCTAACCAGCACATCCTTCTGACATTCCAAGTTAGGACAGAAGAGGCACACAAGCTTCTGTCTCTTGTCTCTATCAACATTATTTGAAAGAAAGGTGATAGTCTTTATTTCTATTCAATTTTCAGGTATCAATCAAAGCAAGTAAATTTCTAATTCTTGATTATCTAGCATGATATAATTAAATTTCACAAGCTGGAAATGTGGGGAAGGGGCTACACTGCAACAACCATATTACTTCACTGTGCCAGATGACCAAATCTGCCTGAGGCAGAGCTCTAGAATCTTGCAGGAAATCCCAATTATTTTGCAGCTCTGAACTCTTCATTTGCAATCATGTTATTAATCTCAGCTACAGTATCCAAGATATTTGACCATTTGTCTTAATACCAAAAAAATCTGTATTTGATTCAATGTGAAATACAAGAATTGAAAACAAATAATCAGGACAGAAATAATCCACTTCAACTCCGAATTTATTAGCTCAAATAATCATATTTAATAACACCACCAAAAAACCTTCTCTGGCCTCAAATCAACCTTCACCTGCCTCAAATTACTAGAGATCCAAACATTCCCATTACTATGTGGCATTCACTACTCCTCCATCAAATTTAGACCTCATTTCTTAATGGAAAAATATTTTAGTATTATGCAAAAATAATTTAGCAGTGAAAAATAATTTCCTTAAGAGACATTCACCAAATGGCCTCAGTTCTTGTCATCTTTCTTCCTAAAAGTAATGGGGTTTTTAGTCTTCCACAGATATTTGCAATTTTCTTCTTTATTCCGTGACTTAATAGCAGAAAATAAAGAGGAAAACTGAAAAGTTATCAAAATAATTTTCAGTTTCACAAAACATCCAAGTTCTCAGGGGCCTTTTTCATTGGGTTTTTTTACTTAGTTTGTAATCATTTAAATCTAAGACAACTATGATTTTGCTCACATTTGAAATCATTAAATTCTGCTTTGCAAAAAGGAACTCTAAAACAGTTTTGGCTCTCTTATACTGTGAAGTCTTACAAAAGCACGGCTAGAATGTTTTCAATCAGCATGTAGGAAGCATATTCTTTCACAAATGACAATTATATAGTTACTTTTATTCCTCTGGCAGCAGAAAAAAAATACTCTGAGCTGTACCTTTCTCATTACATGCTAAAACCTGACACAGTCATGTCACACCTAAAAGTGGTGAGCTATCACAGCAACTCAAATCCTAAAGCTAAGTTTTTATACCCTTCATACACCTCAGTGAGCAGATATAGCATGCAATAACAGCTGAATTTCTTTTATTGTGTGGTTCAAAGGGAATCCTTTACAATGCTACATTGCACTGTAATATTAGTAAATATTTCTTCCACAAAAGATCCACGTTGTGTGGTACAATATTTTCCCCAGATGAAAACAAGGAGGTACATACTGATCTTCTGTTCCAAAAAACTTCACGAAGAAGCACTTTTTTCCTCGAGGTTTCTTCAGATCTTTAGGTGGGTTAACAATCTAAAGGTGATTAGAAATCATAATTAAAAAGCATATAGTGACAAATTTTGTGATTTTACCACCCAGTCTTCAGCTATTATAGATTTTTTTAAAATCTGATTAGGAGGATAACTTGCATTAATAAAAATTTGTTCCACTTAGGTAATCTTAAGAATTTAAACTTTGTCTTTACTTGCAGAATAAATTGCTTATCAACTTTAAAATGCTGGTAAGGAGAAAAGCTATCATTCAGTTACAAGGTGACACCTGTAGAGGACCCTGGTGTTAACCTGACCCAATAACCAAATGTTTATAGTTGTCAGCCACATTGACCACTCTTTTACCTGACTCAAACTTACCTCAGCATGCTTAGCCCTCATACAACATATAAGATAAAAGGTCTTTCTGAGAAGTAGAAGGAATACAAACGGCATATAAAATTCCTTTTTAAAAATCTTTCATCTGAAAATACCCCAACCAAACCAGAAGTAGGATCAAACCACCCTAGATAATTCTCAAAAACGACAGCTCTAAAACAGTATCTTGAGAAGCCAGACTCCTTATTTCCATTATTTAAGACAGTACTGTTAGCCAACTTACTATAGAAGAAAAGAAACATGTCTTGCAGAAAGTGACAGGGATTAAACAACTAAATTTGGGAATCACAATCAGTTCCAGAGCTGGCTCTCTGTTGGCTTTTCATTCCACATGAACTACCAGCTCTTACTGACAGACTGAGATAACATATCAAATAAAGCCCTACACTAGTTCACACTTTAGATTTGTGGGGTAGATGTGTAAAAGAACAAACAAGAAAACCGGTATTAATCTAAACTGAAATGCTTTCAAGCAAAGCTTTCCTTACACAGAAGGAAAACACAAAAAAAAAACACACCAAAAAAAAAAAAAAAAAAAAAAAAAAAAAAAAACTAAAAAAAGCAACAATAAACACAAACAAACCTCACCTTCCCTGGCCATGGAGGGTAACGGCCGAGCTTCCCCCTAGAGAAAAAAAAGAAATTATTAGGCACTAGAACTAGAGAAAAAACTAACTATCCCAATGCCTACTTTTTCATATTATGTCACGCTTTTCATAATAAGAGTTACAGTTTGTAGTCAAAGCCTTCTGTTCAAGGCAGGACACACGGCTGACATCTGCACCTAACTCAGGTCTCTGGACAGTCTGTTTGACCTTGCTGGACTGCCAGAACTGAAGAGAAGAGTAGCAGTAACACAGTCTGCAAGATACAAGAGTAATAGGCACTGCAGCACCATAGGAGTGGAGATTTCTTCACATGGAGCTGAAAAAAACACTGAGGAATGCAATGAGACCAAAGTTCAGGTTAAGAACTTCTATCTACCTGTCTAGAGCAGCTGGTGAGCAGAGCAGCCACCAACTCCCAGCACAGAAAGCTAAGGTTCTGATTTGTGCAGAAAGGCATTAATAGCATGATCCCCTCAACAGGTGTTCCATTATCACTTTCTTCAAGCGCTCACCACCACACTAACTGAAGATATGAAGACCCATAGAAGAAAGGCAGAAAAGCTTACTTTCTAGACTTGCAAATGTTTCCATTATGAAAACTAGGCACTAGAAACAATCACAGAGGAGGAAGAGACATTAGTCTTAGCCCCCAGCTCACCAGCTTTCCTGGTGAGCTTTATCCTTATTTCACCCTTGTCACTGACTTGTGCTGCAGTACTCACAAAACCCCATTAGCAAGTGTCTTGCAAGAGACGGGCAAAGAACCTCTGGGGCCCAACAGCTCCTGACACAAAACTTCTCAGCAAGTGGCACTGTAGCATGCTGAGATGGCAGTGCTGCACAGAGGATTCAGAAGCCAGGGCAGGCAGCAACACTGCCAAGAGCTGTGACCACAACCATGTCTCATATTCAATGCTTCCATTACTGTACTGAGAAAAAAATTCAGCAAACCCTTTCTGCTGTTGCTGTCTCGTTGTTAAAAGTTCCCTGCGACAGCTCTAGGGACAGCACCTGGCTGTCATGTACAAAACTAAAGCAGGATAATCTGCATTCCAGCACCGAGAGTAACACTCCCCAAATTCTCATGTGAAATACATATGCTAAAATTAACTAATCCTTACTTACTTTGCTATATAAATTAGACAACTTCCCAGCACTGCAAATTTTTCAGATGAGAGCTGCAGTTGTCACAGTCTGAAGCACAGCCTTCTTTTTATCTGGGTTATTATTATAAATGCATGCATTTATTCACGTGTTGGAAATCAGCTACTTCTTTGAGCTCTGGCAGGACAGCCTAGCCCATCCAGCACAACGAAACCTATGCACTTAATCGGTGCTTACAGGGCGCGGTGGAATGCTCTCACTTCTCCCCATCAGGAAACACGAAATCACAGCTCTGACTATCTGAGGGTAAGATCGCAGTGACAAGGGGAAACGGCTTCTGGGGGTTTCCACAGGGACACCCCAACCTGCAAGGAAACGCTGGACTGTTGTGTTGCTTCATTAAAGCACTGCCAAGAAACGGTGCGTGGCTCTCCATAAACACTTTCTATCTCTAACCCTTCTCGCATCCCTCGGGAGGCGAGCCCGGGCTTACAAGGGAACCACGCAGCGCTCGTCCTTCCGTCCCGCTTCCTTCATCCTTCCATCTGACTCCATCCTTCTGTCATGCGCCGCCCCCGCCAGCCTCCCCAGTGCCGGCCCGGCTCCCAGCCCAGCCCGCCTCCCGCCCGCCCGGTGCCCTGGCTCCGGGCTGCCTCCCGCCGCTCCTCCCACACTGCCCAAGGGACGGCGGCGGCGATACCCGCAACCCGGCAGCAGCCCCACCACTGCACTGCCATGCCCTGCCGAGCCCCACCCTGCCCACAGCCGCTCTCCGAAGTCACCGCGGGCTGACAGCGCCCAGCGCGGCCCAGACCGACTCGGCTCCCGCCGCGTCGCTCCCAGGGCCGGCTACAGCCCCGCCAGTGTCTCCGCAGCCGCAGCCTGATTCCGCTAAAGGCGCCCAGTCCGCCATGCTCCGCGGCCGCCGCCCAGCCTGCGCCGCCACTCACCACACCAGATCTCCGAGCCTCAGACTCACGGTCGCCATCTTACCGACACGGACCGGCCGGGCCGCGCGGGGGCTGCCGGGAGCACGACCAGGGGGAGGGGGGCGGTGGCCGCGCCCATTGGGCGAGCGCATCACGTGGGCAGGCGGTCCGTCACGTGTACGGGAGGGCTGTCAGCGGCAGCCGCCCCCTCCCCCCCCCCGCGACGCCGGGACGGCGGCGGCTCCCATGGGCGCGCGGGGCGGGGCAGAGCGCTGCCGCCCGTTCCGCCGGGCGCTCCCGGGGCTGCTTCCGGGGCTGCTGCTTCCCCGCCGTGGGTGTGGAGGGGCCGTTGCGCGGGAGCTCGGTGTGGAGCGCATCGTCGGAAGTGTCGGAAGCAGCGCCGTGTGCCGAGCGCATCGTTGGAAGTGCAGGTGGCGGCCCGTGGGGCGGCGTCTCTTTGCTGGGCCGCTCTGGTGGTGGCTGCCGCCCCCGGCGGGGCCCGTGTTTGCGCCGGGGCAGCGAAGGGCGCTGCAGCACCCCCCAATAAACAGCGGTTCCCTTGATATAATTCCCCTTAAGAAGCAGAAACCGAAGGGCTCCGTTGCTGCCGCTGTTCGCTGCCCTCGGACTGTGTATGTATCCCCCGCTAGCCCCGCGGAGCCCCACCAGGAAGTGGCGGGTTTGGAACATGATTTGCGCTCGTTCTCCCAGGCAGGGGGAGACGCCGTATGTGGTTGGCTATTGCGGAGCTTCGTCGTTTACCTGATGACTTGCTGTGTGTGGTGGCGTCTTTAATTTCTGTCCGTCCAACAAAGCCAATTCTGTAATTTTTCAAGCATTCTTGTCACCTCTTCTGCCCTGTGGACTCACAGAAACTGATATGTGGGGGCCTTAAACAAAAACGAGCTTGATCCTTGTGCTACACGGCCCTTGGGTACAAGCTCGCAACCCTGTACCTTGTAATAAGTGGTTTAATTGCTCTGCTAGTTCCCCCAAATCACTTTAGTACCAGGAGTCTCCTCTCTTTTCTAACAGCTGAATTGAGATCAAGTATTTTTTTCTAAGCCAGTGTTTCTCAACTTAATCAGCTACCTCCTACTTACTCCTATGCCCCTATCTTTTTTCAAGAGATGCACCATATTAGTCTTAAGAGCCTTTTTAATGTGTGGTTTACTTTTTTAGTGTGCAGCATGCATGAACACACCACTTTCTCCTCACACATTGATCTTGGCTGCTGGAAAACCCCACTCAGTATCCTGAATGCCTTCAATATAAGACTTAGCAGCAGTGCTGGAATTGCTGTTCTTCCTTTAATTTAAGATACAGATTTCAATGAAAAAAAACCCTTCTGTCAGATTTAATTTACCAGTATTTAGCCAAAATCCAAGGGCTGATCTATGCAGTTTTTACTTAAAGTCTACTCATTAAAAGCGTAGTCTCACTGTGCTGGCATTCCATGACTGGAGCAGCTCAGAGGAACTTGTCTCATTCCAGTACAGAGTTCCACGACCCAGCTGCTGCTCGTGGCCCAGCCTCTGATTGAAGACCTAGGCTAGACCTGTTGCTTTAATCTTCCTGAAACCTGGTTTACTCAGATTTTGAACGTTCCCTGACATAGCTGAATCTGCTTAGATTTTTCTAAACCAGACACTGTTCAGATGAATCTCAACCAAGCCCGGCTCCCCCGAGAGCCGCCTAGCACACAGTCCCGTCAGGCCGCGCCTGGCCTTCCGGCACCGGCAGGTCCGCAGCACAGCGAAGGGCCGCGGCACGCCGTGCGCTCTGCGGGCAGCAGCCTGAGAGCGCCCGCTGCGGGCGGCCGGGCCGCGCGGAACGCTGCGGTTGACCCTGGCGACGGGCGGGGCGACTTCCGCGGGGCCTGGCGCGGCTTCCGGGAGAGGCGGGAGCAGCGGAGCCAGGCGCGGCTCTCGGTTCTGCCTGCTCCGCGCCCTCGGCCGCCGCCATGGCCCGCAAGAAGCTGCACCGGCCTATCGCCGCCATGGCCAGGAAGATCCGCGAGTACCGGGCGCTGAAGGATCGGCCGCGGGACTCTCAGCGCTTCGCCGTGGACTACGAGACCATGCGGCGGCCGCTGACGCAGAAACGGCTGCCCGTGCGGGCCTGGGAGGACGTGCGGAACGAGAACCGCCTGTTGGCGCTGCTCTGCCGCCTGCCGCGCTTCGGCGTGGGCCGCACCGTCACCCGCAAGTCCTGGCTGTGGGCGCACCGCGAGCCCTGCTACTGGGTCATCACCAAGGTGAAGGCGGACTACACGGCCGAGGTACCTGCCCCGTCCCGCCCGCCGCCCCGCCGCGCCCTGCGGAGCTCCCGCCCTCCACCCCGCCGCGACCCACCCTCAACAGGTTCCTCTTTTCTTTGCAGAACATGGACCATGGAAGAGCCTGGGGCTACCTGACCTTCAAAGGTAAAACCAGCTCGTTTTCCTACACATGGGGGCCGAGCTAGAGAGCACCGGGTGCGTGAGGGTGGCGGAGAAACCGCAGGCTCCCTGACTGGAAAATTTGTTTTTCTCACATCTTATGGGAAAAGAAGTTCCTTGCGTTTCAAAGGCTGGGGATCTAGCCCCTTCACAATGTCTTTCCAAGGAATGCTGTGGGAGAGCCAGTGCAGTATGACCTTGGGGAACAGCAGCACTAAAGGCATATTAGATGAGCTGACAGACTGTTCTGAGACTTTCAAAGCAAGACACAGTATGAGCATGAGGGCATTCCAATTTAAATTGTCTCTAAAAAGGAAAAAGTGCAATGGCAATGAAGTTGTGTTACTGGAATTTTAACTTAATGATTGGAGTTGTATGAGGGAATTTTCCTTTTTAGAGCTGCTTTATATTAAGTATATAATTTTCCCTTACTGGAATTACTGAAATAGTACTCATTCGAAGGTTTTAAGTTGTTGGCCACTTCTAACACTTAGTTTTCCAGGAAGCTTTCATCAGTGTAGGGAGAAATTACTCTTGTTCCTTAACCATGGAAATGGAACTTGAGAGAGACAAAGCAAAACTTTAAATTAAGAGAGGGAATGACCCACTCAGCTGGAACCTGTTTCTATTTCAATTCTCAAGGACAGAAGTGAGATCCTGTAGTATAGCAGGGAATAACTTGTCCAGCCCTTTGAAAACTCTGTGGACTCTTGCCTTTTGTAGCATATTTGGTGCCAAAGAGTCAACACTTGCTGTGTCTGGAGGCAGTTTTATGTGATGGTGTTACCCACTGGTGTTCATCATCTTTTCCCAGGCAAAACTGAAGAGGAAGTGAGGGAGATTGACAAAGCAATGTACCATGACTGGCGCATAGTGCCCAAACACGAGGAGGAAGCCTTCAAGAAATTCATCCCAGTGCCTGAGGTGACTGTTCGGTTCCTGCCATACCCACCACTGCTCCGAGCCATGATCCTTGCACAGTGGCAGAAGGAGGGAAAGCCAATCATGGAAGAGCCAGTTATTGATCTGGAGGAGGGCCTGGCCTCTCCCCAAGAGTGGGCAAAGAAAAAAGCTACTGGGACACCAGTATAGAGACTTCTTCAGTGTCCTAAGCATCCCACGTGCTCTGACTACCTGTTAGAAGCTCAGTGCACAAAGGGTCTTATAGACCCCCTCTGTGCCCATTGTCCTCGGATGTTTCCAGCTTTTTCCTCAGCCCTGTACAGTAACCTCATCTGAAAGGGAAGATGCAGATATACTCAGACTCTTCTTCCATAACTTTGGTTACAGTGAGCAGAGGAGTCTTCTTGGTTCCCTGGATAGTCTCTAAATACACAGTTTCAGCTGCAGCTTCAGCCAGCTGCAGTTCTTTGGAGTATAACGTTTTTTATATAACTTGGATCCTGCATGAATCACAGAAAAATGACTGTAAATATCACAGTATTTCACAGAGCTGTGAAAAAATGTATCTTCAAACATTTTTTTGAAATAAATGTTAATTCTGCAGCACAATTCTAAGAAAACCCATGGGTTTTTTTCAATGCCAAGACATTGTGACAGCCAAATGGAGAGCCATTAGCTCAGGCACAGCATCTGGTTCTCTGCAGAATGATCTGTTACTAGCATATGAAGGCAGTGAACAAGTGAGGAACGTGACTTCAATACTAAGATATTCCAAAGCTATCCGTCTCTTACTCCAAAAGATGGCTGTCAAGAGATAGAGGAAATTATTTTCGTTCTGGTGATGCAAAGGAGGTGGGATTGGCTTTTACCATTTGAAGCCAATTGTAAATTACCCCTGTTCCAGGGCAGCATGTTGCGAACGTTAAAACATGCAGCTCCTGAGCACAGTTCATGGTATTTCATCTTCTCTTGCAGTGGCTGCAGATGCTGCTGCTGTGTCAACGGCTGTTGGAGGCTCTGGTCTGGGTGTGGGTGGAGGGAGCACAAGAGCCGTTCAGCCCTATATATCAATTCCCTGCAGAAGCAACTGTTTAGTTCCTGTGTCTGCAGATAGTCAGGAGGTTGTGTTCCATTTACTGCACCATCATGAAATCACAAATAGCCTGAAGGGATTTAGTGAGGGAGGGCACCAACTGGACTCTGCTCCACCCAGTGTGTGTGGCCTGGATGAAGCTGGGAACATGTGGCCCCAGCCAGCAGGAAATGGCTGCAGGAGCGCACAGATTGACATTCACTACCTGTATTTCCATAGGGTTCCTCACAAGACGTTCCTCACCACAGGCTTCGCACCATGATTGAAGGGTTAAGATGCTATGGGATATGAAGGAAGGCTTATCTTGTGAGTTAAAAGCTAGTTCTGTGACAAGGAACAGAACTGAGCCTGCCTTGTTGTGGCAGGAGCACTGCAGAGCATGTGCCAAATCTACTTCTCTGGCTTCAGAAGGAATGGGAGAATCCAGGAGAGGGAGAATCAGGAGTAATGTTAAAGGCACAGTTTGAGGCTGTGAGCCTTCCCATGGCAGTTGCTGTGGCTGGAAGGTAAGTTTGTCTGATTCCTATAGTGTCCACTGCTGGACACTGAGCTGAGCTGTTGCCTTCCTGTCTGCACCATGATTGAGGTACTACTGAACACAAACCAAGAACAAGGGAGATTAAAAGGAGGTGTAGTTGTGAGTCAGATGGGATGAGTAGAACAGTCTAGTCCTCTGTTCTGCACAGCTTCCATCTAAATGTAGCACCAGCAGAGGAAGTGTCTCCCTGAGGAGGCACACACAATGACCACAGAGGGCAGACCCAAGTGCTGGTCAGAGCAGCCCCAGAAAGGCAAGAAATGACCCATGATCAAAGTATAACAGGGAGCCAAGCCAGCAGCAAAAGCAGATGGAGCTGATAAGGCACAGACTCACCCAGCAGCTTGGGTGAGGTGGGATCTCTGAAGATGATGTAGGCAAAATCCAGCCCCCTGGGTCCAAGGAGTCAATCCAGGAGTGGCTGGAGACTGACACAGTTACATGTTGAAGATCTCAGGTTGTGCTTCAGTGAGGCTCCTGGGCCATAGGAGGAAAGGGCCCCTGTAGAGGTGGGGGTCTAGGTGGCACCACAACAGTTTGGACCTGCTGGTGAGCTCAGGGTCATGAAATGGATGTCTTCTCACAGAACCCTGGACAGTCTGGGAGCCTTACCCTGATAGTGAAGGTCCCTTCTGGGAGGATGCACAGCCTGTTTGCCATGTGTTGGATTCCATGCCCAGAACAATGTGAGTTCTGATGAGCCTCCCAAACTTGTACATTTCCTCACAGATTTTTTACCAGCGTGGGGGGATTGTTTGAAGGGTGTTGGCCCTGATCTGCTTACTTAGCCACCAGACATGACTGTACTTCACCCAGGGCCCTGCTCAAACTGCTTCTGGCTTTTTTGAAGGGTGCAGGCTCAGGAATTTAGGATGGATCACAGCACACATTTCCAAACCTCATTTTTGAGGTGCCTCCATTAACTGCAGAGGCATTGCCAGTTGTACTACACCCTGGCCTGTGGCACACCACAGTGCATGTGTTGGTCACAGAGGTGACTTGCCTTAGGGCTCCCTGCTTGGGGCTCCTCCTTGATGCTCCTTGATGCTCCTCTCCAGTCTTAAGGACATGGTTCATTGCCATGTGTAGCCCTTGAATCATGCCATTCTACAAAATAACTATGAAGGTGTCCAAATGCTGCTGGGACTGAAAGGCTCCCTGCAGTGGAATGACGCTGATTTCACCAGTGCCTGTGGGACTGTGAAGTGCCACCCTGTACTGTGTTGAAAACTGACCTGATGTGTTATCCCTGGCAGTTCACCTGAAAGGGCCACCCTGACTAAAGTTCCAGCAAGCCAGCAGGTGAATGCTTCCCTGCTCCAGCTTCTATTTCTGAAGTTGTGCCACCTTATATTTCCACCTTTTATTTCTGCTGCTGGTACAAGCTACAGATTGCACTGTTGCTTGGTAGACCAGCCCTTCTGCTCTGACCCTGTGAGCCAGCAACATTTCATTTCCTGCCACTGAAATGCTCAACAGGGAACAATGGAGCTGCATTCCCACCCTTGCAAGTGTCCTTTTAAAGACTGAGCAGCAGTCCCAGTGCCTTCACAGGAACACAGCATGGTGCCCAAGGTGATGTTAACATGTTTATTACATACAGGACAGATACGGTTTATTGTTGACAGCATAGGGGACAAAGCATGGGAACATATTCATACAGCAGGCTCTTTACAGAATGCCATCTTCATACCAAACAGCGGAGTTTACAGGCCTTAAGACACTTTTAAAAATCATTTTGTAACATACAAGATAAATTACATACATCACAGTGGAGATATGACAGAGAAGCATACTGAAGCCAGTTAGTTCTCACCTTGATGCCCAGCAGCGATCCAAGGACACAGGAGCTATCAGCAGAGGCTGGGTCTCCCCCCTACAGCTGCCCCTCTAGGCCATGTGCTTCTCTTGGAGGAGAACATGGCATTGAGCTGGAAAGGAATCTGATGGGAGATTCCCGTGTGTTGTTAGGGCCCAGTGGGTGACAGGAGATCAAGTGCTGTCCCTTCAACTTCTCCCACCAGATACAGAACAGTTGGTGGTACAAATGTTGCAATTCTAACTTTCCTATAAAAGAACTGACAGAGTTAAGGAACTGAACCCTACCAGGGCTTCTTTTTCCCTTCAACTAGCCCAAATTCTGAAATTTGCCTGGCCCTAACTGATGAACTATTACATGAGAGTGGAATCTGTGCTCTGTATGTTATATTGTTTACTTCACCCTGTGTTGCGAGGGATCCAAAGAGGTCTTCCTAGCAGAAAGCATATCGCAAAAGTGAATGAGAAGCCTGGCATGGTCAGCAGTGGCCCAGCAAAATGGCCCTGGTGAAAGGTCCCCCAGCATGCAGGTGGTGTCTCCATGTATTCCTTAACCTTGTGCCAGTCACAGAGTCCAGTATGTGTATGCCTGGAAGATGCCCTCCGGCTGGATTCCTACCTTGGGGAGGAGTGGTGTGATGGGTGCACGTCACCAGCACTGCTCACACGTAGCATGGGCACCGCTGTGGCTGGATGAGACCTCTGTTCACCAGAGATGTCTCTTGCCTTGTTGCAGGGAAAATGTATGCCATGACCTTTCCTGAACTGTGGATACAAAAATTGTTTAGGTGCTGCTGTGTCAGGAGAGATGCCACATGTTAGAGCATCCCCTGGGAATATGGCATCCCTGCAGCACACCGGGATCTGCAAGCCTGGTCCATGGCAGCAAGCACAGGACACAGCAGGGAGCTTTCTAGGAGATGGAGGCTTGCCCAGTTGTCCCCATACTGTCACAAGGATATCTCTGTGAACTCTGGAGTGCTGTACAGGTCAGGCAAAAAAACAAGAGGACCACCAGGAGCTTCCAAATTCATCACTAACAAATGCAACTTGCCCTACTTCTGCACACCCAGAAAAGAATGTTTCAAGGGATGTAGAATTTGTCATTTTGGGACAGTGTAAGAAAGGGAGAACACACCATTGCCTCTACACTTGGAACTTTCATATTCTGCATCTTGAGCTCAAAACCACTTTCCCTGGCCCCAATTTTTGCTGCTTCTTTTGTAAGCAGAATTCACATGCTTCTTTTGTAAGCAGGATTCAGCATTGCTTAGACAGAAAGGGCTATCACCACTTTTCTTGGGGGCTCTCAATTTTTTCCAGGAGTCAGAAATTTCCAGCTTTTCAATCTTCTTACTAGCATAGTTAGTACTTGTGATATTAGGTAAAAGATGTCAGGAATCTAGCCTCAATTCTTTTTGTGTGTGACATCAGGTGAGACATAGCCTTGACTGCACTTGTCCTAACCAACTGCCAAGTCTCTGTTTTCCAAGTCTCTGTGAAAAAAGATCTCCTTCCAGCAGGTCCTAAAAAGGAGACACAGCCTTGAGATGAGGCAATCTCAAAGTGTTAATGCAGAACACACAGCAGATCAACACCATCTGCCCCCACCTGTCTTTTAAAAGCCACCAAATGCAATGCAGAGATAACCACCACATGAACCTTTCAGAATGAACTTAGGAATTCTTTTCTGTATGGCTGTTTTGGAAGGGAGAGGCAAGAAAACCCTTGCCTTTTCTTAAAAAAGCAGCATTCTGGTACCCTTTTGCTACTACAGCTGTTTGGCCTTGACAATCAAACACCTATCTTCTATCTGAGCCCACCAACCAATTCTCTTGGGACACATAAAGGCAGGCACCCAGCACATGACTGATGAAGCAACAGCAGCAGCAGAGGAAGGGACTTTACCCCTGCAAAGACGAAGATGTGATCCCCACATTAAGACTGCTGCTGCCTTCTCCAGCCCCACAGCTGAAGTGCTGCTGAAACTATGATGCTGTTTGGAGGCTTCCTTAGAACCCTTCGTTGCTCTAAGTCCAGAGAATGTTATTCTGTGCTTAAGGGTGAATAAGGATAAGATGATGATACTGGTGAACTAGAAGGATTTCTGCTGGGGTGCTGCAGAAGTGATTCACCATCACTGCTTTGGCAGGGAATGCCTGGAGACACACTTCTTTCTCATGCAGGTGGGAATGAGGCAACCTGCCCAAGAACCTGAGCCACCCCCCTCCTCCAGCTGCCCCTCCTGACACTGGGCAAAGGTCTTCCACAGTCCTGGCTCCAAGCTCCCTCCATGGTGTACTGCCATGTCTCTCCTTTTAGATCCAGCTCCAGAACAGAACAAGAACCTAACCACGCCAAAAGCATACGGGCCCGAGTTGAAAGCTGCGAGTTCAGAGGTTCAAGGGGGTCACAGTCCAAGGCAGGAACCGTTGCAGTTGTCCAGGGTCAGTTTCCAGCAGGAGTTATAATGCAGGCGTTTTGTATGTACATCGTGGCATTCAGGTGGGAGGAGGGACACACATTGTGGGAAAAGAGGAATTCTCACTCAGGGATGTATGATACCTGCCACACAATTATGTGGCTCCGTTCAGCCTTGGAAAGTACTGGCTTCACCTGGGTGGCATCTCCCACATTCTCTTCTGTCTCATCATCTTCTCCATCCCCTGAAGAGACAACACAGAGAGTAAAAACGGCAAGAAAGAAAATGCTCTGGAATACTCTGAAGAGGCCAATACCCCTTTTAGAGTCCCAGCAGTCTGATAACAGACACTGTGAACTGAGATCTTTCTCCGTGCCTGGAGAACATTTACAGCAACCCCATTCTTTTCTGAAGCTAGACTGCATGGATGGGACAAACTAGCTTCAGCAGCAACAAAAACCACCCTTCCACCCTTCAGGGAAGCTGATTTTACACACAGAGCGCTCTCAGCAGCAAGGGTAATCATAGTGGGGCAGCAGTGTTTGGACCCAGTGGCACATATGCATTTGTTCTTTCCAAAGCCATTCATACTGATGCTATTTTATGATAGTTTTAATATATTTGTAGGTTTGTAGATTGCTAATGCATGGCTGTATCTCCCAGCACTTTTTCTATCCTTTTCCCCTACATTTTAGAACAGTAAACTAACCTTCTAACATATTCCTGAAATACTATTTATATATTTTAGTCTTGCTTCTTTAGTCAACCAAGAACATCTTGCTTTTTACCATGCATCATAGATGTAATAAATGTGGGGCAAAGCTCTTGGACCAACTCCAGTGGGGCAGAACCTGGGGAAAATTACCTAACCAACTGCTCTTCTAATTGGACAATATATGTTAAATATGCTAATTTGTTTAACTTACAAATGGGTAGAAGTCCTGTATCATGTGTATATATTGCACCTGGAGGCCTCCAGTTAAAGACCTGCTTTTATATTACTTCCTATATTAACATAATCTCAAAACTGTGTTGTTTTGTTCTCGATTTTGTAGGCATCACTACAGCCGTGTGGCACTGCAGCCACAGGGCACAGGTCGACAGCCTTGTGCTGTGCAAGGAACATCCTTATTTGCCCTCACAGCCAGATGCAGGAGAAGCAGTGTGGGGCTTTTCTGCTTTGGTTCTCCACAACAGTGATGCCTCACTCCATAACCACCGCTATGCACCCACTACCTTTCCAGATGCCTCCCACCAAGGGGACTTACCAATCCGGAAATCAATATACCCTTCTCCTCCACTCAGCACCAAGACATTCTTTAGCTTCTGACCCTCCGTCTCAGTGGCTGCTGTGCTGGGGTTCTCCGAAGGGCTGTCCAACACACTCCCATTCAGAGTCGCAAGGACATTGCCTAGGAGAGGACAGAAGTGCTGTCCACATCTCTGCTCAGCCCCCACACAGTTCACATGCACACAAACACATTGTGCAGACTAATTCTTTCTGCTAGTCAAATCTGGCAGTCACTCCAGTATAAATACAAATGTGGGAACCACAGGAAGTGTCAGCTATGGCCTGGACCCTAATCTGCTGCAGAACAGCTCCAGCCCTGCTACAAAAGGGATGGAGGGATAAGCACCTGCTGAGGGAGAGTTGTGCTTACCTGGCACAGAGACAAAGAACTTGACAGCATCACGGTGGCCATGGAAGCAGAGCTGTGCCTGAGCCATGGAGCAATAGGGAATGAAGCTGCTGGCAGATTTGTCACTGTTGTCATCACCATACACATGGATGACCCCACCAGAGCGACTGCCCTCTCCAGAGGTTGGTGAAGTCTTGTTGGCTGGAGACAGAGCAAGAACACCATCAGTGATAGCTATGAGTCCCCTTTACAAAATGGACTCAATCAGAGAGAAAACTCATGAGCTGTGAAGAAAAACCTTTAAAGGTGCAGGTCTCTTTAAAGGCCTTTTATGAATGATGTGATGGAGGAGACCACAGCAGATTACACGGTCCCTCTCTTTTAGCCTGAGGCAAGCTAGATTGGTGTCACCAACCAGCAGTAATCCTGTCCAGCCTCCAGAAATAACCCACTGTCCTAGGATCAACCTTGGTCTTTTGTAGCTGGCAGGATACCCAAAGTGTCCACTGTCCCCAGAAGGCAGGCTGGAGGAGAATTACTGCTCTGGATTAGTGGCATTGCTCAACTTCCAAGTCAAGTCCTTTGCTCATGCCCAGTAATGAGCACACATGCTGCTGAAAGCAGTCTCTGGGTCTGGTGAAGCCTCTCAGAGTCATTATAGAAGTGGATGTCCTTCCTCATTTCTTGATTAAACCATGACACCAGATTGTCAGCTAGTCCAGCCATGAACATCTTTCAGATGCTCACCATCCACAGCTTCCAAGGAGGGCTCAGGGCCCTGTATCCTTCCTGACCAGGCTCCAAGAATGTGACAGTTTCCACTAACGAAGCAACAGAGACCAGTGCTCTCAGCTCAGGGTGGGAGATGCTTTCCTTCTGCATGCACCCACATCAGTACAACAGGAACAACATTAAACTAGGCAGCTTTCACTTTCCTCTAAAAAAGTTAATTCATTCATTATTTGTAGTTCTGTGAATTCATTCATTATCTGTAGTTCTGTGTTTTAACTTTGGGTCAATTTCAGTTATGTGACTTGGACAGAAGAGACTTTTCCCTATCAGGCTCAAGCCAGGAAAGTGGGACAAGTACAAATACTTTGATGGAGGAATGAGAGTCAATGTGTGTACAGTATCTGGCTTTTTTCCTGCAATTAATATCAGATGCTTTAAAAGGAGGAGACACATGTTGATAATGCATCTGGACAGATACATGAATGTCTTTGAGTGCGAAAAAAGAGCCTTTAATTTCTGACCCTGGAAAGGCATGAATTTGAACTGAGATCCTGCCTTAACTGGCACAAACCTAAACAAGTCTTCATGCTAATCAAGTCCCCTTGGGTTCAATCTCTTTTTGGATAACTTACAGCTGACAGGTGCCATAGCACCACCTGCCATTGGCCTGAAACTGATGGAAGGAGCATCACTGGAAAATAACGGATGACCCAGGGAGACCTTGGAAGAACACTCTACTCCTGGTTCCTGCTTCTGACTGAATGAACCTTTCCTGTCCCCATCTCAAACTGGTCAACCACAGAAAGGGAACCACTGTTGAAGAGTAATTATCCTTAACACAAAAAACCAGAAGGATCAACAACGAGATGGAAAACATTGTTTATAGCTGTGGGAAATAAGGATATTTACATGACTGTCTCTGGTTGCTTTTCTCTAATGCAACTTAAAACAAAAGAGTGATGAGGAAAAATGGAGAGAAGTTGAATGGCAGAATGGAAGGTGGGAGAATGACTACATACGAGGATGGGTGCAAAAGGAACGACAGCTGTGGAGGGGAGGCAATGGACTTACCCCGGAGCCCAAGGAGTTGGCCGCGGTGGAGGACTACAGCTAGGCACAGGCAGGGAGTGGGAACACAGAGGGGCATGGGAAGTGACGGGCAGGATGGGAGAGAAGAAAAAGGTGGTTACTGGGAGATAATTTGAGGGCAACAAAAATAGTATAAAGCCTAGAGAAACCACTACAGAAGCTCCTATTAGTTGATACTAACTCTGTTCTTGCTCACTTTGCTCTTACCATGCAGGGACAGACGTGGTATCTGAGGTGGGAGAGGGACTGTGTCACAAGGATCCACTGCTATATTTTTAGTGAGATTTTCTTGCTTACCACATTTTTACAGGAACGCACAAAGATAAAGCAATTGGTTTACAGCAGGGAAAAAGTTTAACTCAGAACAAGGACAGCAGCCTTAAGACAGAATGGGCTTCAAGAGGAACTCAGAAACAAGACCAAAATTGCAATGACCAAAATGCATGAACAGGACTGTGTCACTGCCCTCCTAGTGTGGACCCCAGACACATCCAACTTCATTGCCCTCAGAAGACCATCCCAAGTCTGACTTCCAGGAGGATTACAAGAGGTTTGCTGTTTTTACACAAGAGGTATTTGTTTCTCAGCTTTCTCAGCTGTGAGCATTGGTGAGAAAACACACATTTGGCTGCTTTCTGTTGAGAGCAATTGCCATCAGTCTCAAATCCTACTTCCCCATGGTGATCTGGATAAGACCTTCAAAATAAGATGCTGACAGGCAGGTTCAGAACAGGACTAGTAAGAGCTTCAATTAAACTTCCAGCTCCAGAGATTCACCTATTTACTCTTACTGCTGGGTCCCCTCACCAGACTGGATTTGGTGTAGGATACCTATTTCTACTTGATTGATAAAGCTGAGCCCTAATCTGAGTAAATGGAGCTTTTCTAAGCTCAATTTTTGGAAAATACTGCTACGGAGACATTTAGATGACTAGGCCAAAGTGGAATTTCCAAGGAGATCTTCCTGGTGACTTCTCATCCCATGACCTCCTTTTGGTGACTTACTACAATTCCCAAAGCTTTGTTTCTCCTGTTTCACAGTAGCTACAGAATCAGTTCACATCACTCTGCTCTGTCAAGGTCCAGGGCTGCTCATACTCTGGGCTCTTCTCCCTGAAATGGCTATGATTAAAGGGTGTCAAATATCAGGAAAGCATCAGCCTGCCTGAACCACCTGCCATGCTGCACAAATAACACCTAAAAGCTGCTTTTTCTTTAGGAGAGATGCAGGAGTACTTTGAATAAATGTCACTTACTCTCAGTCAGGGGAATGGAGATGACAACACCGTTCCCGGTGCCCACCCAAAGGCGGTTGCCAGCAATGAGTAAGGCTGTGATCCGCACAAAGGAGAAGCCCAGCTTTCCAGTGCCTAGGAAGCGCAAATGAGAGTTGGGTAGTCAGTGGTGACTTTGGGCAAGGTCTGCTTTGGGCAAATTCTGCCTTGAGCTCAGTAAGCAACAGACCCTCACCTAGCATCTTGCTGACATAAGGCTCAATGTCGACATCCTGCAGATGTTGATGGCTGTGGGCATGGTAGAGCCTCAGCGTGGAGTCCAGGCGGATGGAAACCCAGACGCCATCTCCAATCCATGCCAGCTGTCGTACCTGGCTCTCCCGACGAGGATGGGCATCAAAGGATTTCTAAAATACCAATGTGAGTTCACAGAAGTTTTGCCATTATCTATACTCCACATATACACATACTCAATTTTCAACTGAGATCACTTGTTTGGGTTCCAAAGATCTTGGAGAAGCTGTGTTAATGCCAGCTGATCCCAGCAGTTCATTACTGTACACAAAAAATTCTTTGCTTGAGCAGCTGTCTGGCAGGTTTGCAAGTAGAATTGATGGTCTTTTCAGACCACTTCAGGAGCAAGAACATTTAGACACCAAGAGCTTTCAGTGTACTTGACAGAAAAGGAAAACTCCAGGATAAATTCCAAAGACCAAACTGCTTTGGCTCACTAATGTGAACTTCAGATCCAGCACTTCTTCTCTCCTCAATCAGAATTACTTCAAGCATTCTCAGATTTGTACCACAACCACTGTCCAAAAGGCTCTAAACATTGTTTTCTCTTAATGGGATCCCAGGGGCCAACTGTTCTGTTCCTTGGTGCCATAATGCCTAAAGATGGAGAAGCCTTAGATTATATGTGAAGAGACACTGTAAAACAAACACCTATGTTTGGACAGTACATGGCCCCACAGACTCCCTAGTAAAGGCAAAGAAAATTGTCAGTTTATACTTTCTGATAGAATTTGCTCTGCAAAGGGAGGAAGGAACAAATAAGCCCTGGCAGATTTGATCATAATATGACCCAGACTGATAATCTTGGTCAAGAGCTATTAAGAATAAATACAACACAAGTGTGTGCACACATAGACACGTTTGTGCTCTCTTACCTCAATCTGCATTGTCTTCGGCTGGATAACATGGATTTTGTTCTTGTAGCCACACCAGACTCTATCGTAGACCACAGCCATGCAACGGATGGAGTGGTGAGTGTGGCCAAGATCCATCAGGTGGTAATTACTGAGATCCCACTGACCATCTGAGTTAAAAAAACAAGTGTAGAAAGATGCATCTCCTCCATGACATGTAAGGACATTCCATACAATAGAATCCTCTACTTTTCTATATATATGTTGGCATACAGGCTTAGCTGATACTCAAATGCCCAGTTTGCTCATGTCTGTGACCTTCCTGAGACTCTTGTTTCAGCCTTACACTTATAAAACGTAACAATAAAGTTTAGTTTGATGTCCGACAGCACTCAAATCAGGCCAATATTAACATCCTTTATTGCAATGAAGTGAACAGGCTTCTCTAACAAGTACAACAAAAGCAGTGAGAGAAGAGGGAAGACAGCTGAACAAGACTATGCAGAAACTTAAAAGGAAATGGGCCATACAGTCCTTGTGGTGGGGCTTCCTCATGTCACAGACCTTCAACATAATTCCCCCAAACTGTTAAATCCAGGAAAAGTCATCAGATCTCCCTTCTTCACTCTTAATAACCAGGCAGATATTGTGTCCTTCATAGACAGGAAGCCTCTATGTCATGAAGCTTTATCTTACTTCTGATGGGAACAATTTTGATGTGTCAATGGTCAGGCTTGAGCTCATGACAAAGGCTGAATCAAAATTTGAATTGCACAAGCCCAAAAATCTCTATATTTCTGCTTGCTGAATGAACTGCTACTCAATGAATAACTAAGTTCTTTAGTCATAGTTAGCAAATCCCCATGTGCTGTCAGATATGAACATAGCTAAGACTGTTCAAGCCATAGGGAAACAAACTCCATAGCAGTGAAGAGGACCAGAAATTGAATTTACTAAGTGTACCTCAAACAACTGCACAGCATATGTATTCCTGAAAGTGTCACATTTACTCCACATGTACTACACAGTACACATACATATTTTTGTTCAGAAAAGCTCAAGAAGTGGTGTTATAATATAGTGATGGTTTAGGATATCAATGATGTGTATAACAGCCATGCATTTTAACTCAGTGTTTGTACCCCAGCAGCCAGCAACTTTCTCACCTTGGAAGAGCGTTTAATCCACTGCTACACTTTCAGCCAAACTTTGTTTTCTCTATTACATTGATACTTACCTTCTCCGCGATGGAATATGGCTAGTGTTCCATCTGCCAGAGCAACCAGGACCCTCCCTTTCACGTGCCTGAAATAACAGAATAGTAAATACATTAAAAATGCAGTAGAAATGAGGGACTCCAAAACTCTTCCTGCCATCCATACACACCATCTTTACATAGTCTCCAGAATTCCCAGCCAGTTTTAGCATTGCAGGAACATCCTCTTACCTTCAGTGCAGTAAGATCATCATATCTGTGAGTTTTTTGTTGAGGGAATTCTTCTCCTTCACAATACAAACACCATCAATTTCAACAAATTCCCCCTAATTTAACCCTCAGTGAAATTTTGCCTTTCTCCTCCCCACTTACTTCCTCTTGATATTGCTAGACATGTATTCACTGAATCAGGTCAGGACCAAAACTGAGCAGAAAAATGGGTTGATATGAGGCTTTCCCATTACAAAAACCTTGGCAAACTTCTCTCACAAAACAACACACTTAGGAAAGCAAAGAAAAAGTTGGGGCTGCCGCATCCCTTGGAAGTATTCAAGGCTGGGAATGTGGATGGGGCTTGGAGCAACCTGGTCTAGTGGAAAGTATCCTTGCTCATGGCAGGGAGTTGAAAGAAGAGAATCTTTAAGGTCTGTTCCAACCAAAACCATTCTCTGATTCTGTAAATCTACAACCAAGAGCTGATAATACCCTCTAAAGCATCACTCAGGCCCAAAACCTTCTCCTTCGGGTCCCTTGCAACACACACTTACACCAGGCTCAGCACAGAGTCCTTCAGCTTTATTGAGTGCAGACACTTCTTCCAGTTGGACACAGCCGAGTGCACGTAAAGCCTGTGAGAGAGGACAAATTGGGGAGGGTTAGCAGCAGAGCCCCACATCTTCAGCCTGCTCAGGTTTGAGTTTTCCCTTCTGGTAGGAAAGGTGGAGGTGAGGTAAGAAAGAGATGTTAAATCCCTGAGACTATGGTGAGCTGAGCAATGAAATGAGGAATAGAAACCTTCTTCAGAAACAAGCAATGAACAAAAGGTGTGTGGACTTGAAAAATAGAGCCCAGAGCAGGGATGTGACACAGAGAATTGCCAGCCCAAGAGGAACACACCAGCCATTTTGAGCTCCCAGCCACATGGTGGGGGCAGCACTGGTGCAGGTTCCAGCATCCTTGGTTGACTCCTGATCTGGCAGTGTTGTGCTGGGCTCCATCTTCAGCTGCCCATTCTCCCTGAAGAGGCAAAAGAACGGTGTTAGAGATTTAGCAGCAGCAGTGCACAGAATGCCCACCTAGGCCCACAGCCTGGCACTCACAGACCGGTATGGGCCCTTGAAGACACAAATGGCTTCCTTCTCTAGTAGTTTTCAACTGCAAATCTGCAATTTACAGTATTTCCTTTCTCCTCCCCTTACAAACAACAAGTACTTCAAATCTACAGACCCCAACTGAGTTTAGCAAGACTATTACATAAACAATATTTTCTCTGTTCATTCACAGCTTCAATAGAAGCAACTTAGAACAACATTGGCATTCAGGAACAATCTGCATCCAAGACTTCTACCCTATTCTTAAGGCCATCACATCAGCATTGTTTGTCTTAAGAACTTTTTGAGTGGTGAATACATTTTCTTGGTTACTTTTACAGCACATCAGAGGTACTCTGATGTGCTGTAAAAGTAACCAAGTAAATCAATCATCATTTCTACTCACATTTCAGTAAGCTCCGTCAGTAAGAACATGAAGTGTACATGTACTTTGGGAGATCTGCCTTAACCACAAGTCTAAGTTCATAGTGAGAGGTCAAATATTTACATTTTAACAGCTGACCCAGTCAGTTGCAGGCTGAGCCATGTCTGTTTTCATGACATTCTTTTCCTTCCCTGTTATCCCATCTATAAAATTGCTTGGGCACAAAACTGATAGAAGTCTGAACTTTATCAGAAGCTTAGGCTGCTTCTCTTGTCACAAAGCTTATGAAAACAGATCAGTAATATAACAGAACCATTATTCTGATCCCAGCTCACCTACCCATTCTGCCTGAGTGCTTGGGCTGGGACAGGGTCTGTGAACACATGCTCGGTGAGGGGCCCAGGCCGGGCCTGTGTCAGCTCTGCCTCACTGGCACTGCTTTCTGGTACCTCTGTAGCCTCTGTTGCCTCCTCAGTAGACTGAGACTGGTTGATCTTCCCGTTGCAGACAGGAGCCACCTCACCTGGAGAACAATGAACAATGTGAAACATGCTGAAGAATCTATATAGATATCAGGCTGTCAATTCTTTAATGTATCTTTCCTTGCCAAACTCAGTCAAGCCCTGAGCCTGTGCCACAGACACAGCAGCTCATCAGGTATCTTCTCCCTGGATGGGAAACAGACACTATTTTAAAGTGAAACATAATCTATGACTAGCACAGGACAGCATTGGAAGGGCTCCAAGGCTGTCACTACAGTATGGAGTCAGCAAGGGCAGCAGTATGATTTGCATGTGAGCTTAATTGGCTTCCCAATACTCAGGGAAGAAAGCAATCAGAACAGCAGCACCTGAAGCAGGGCAAACATCTCACATGCCCAAAATACTCTGCTGTATGACTCCTGCAACTAGGCTGCAGCATGTGAATCAGAGAAGAAAGTAGGGCTCTAAGAAGAAATATACAAAAAGGGCCTTTGGTAGTCCTGTATCACAGTAACAAAATTATGGAGGCCTCTGAAGTGCTTAACTTGGGGACAAGAGGATATGGCTGTAACACCATGAGCTCATACAGGATTAGGTGTAATTGATATGTCACTAAGTTTTACATCCCAAAACTTACTCTGTCCCTTGTCCAGAACAGGTGTGTCCCCACGTGAGGAACAGTTGCTTCGTGGCACATTGCAGCGGGTTGCACAACCCACCAGCGTGATCCCTGCCAAGACACCATCTGCTCCAGCTGAGTCTTCGGTATTCACATCCCCCTCCAGGAAGATCTTGCCTGGGGGATAGTCACTCTCACTGGCCGCTGAAGGCAAAGAACAGGTTCTCATTAAATCAAGCAATTACTGCTAATTTAATGTACTCCTGAGGTCACCCTAATGATGGGAGATTCTGATCCTTCAGGGTTCACCACCTTGGGGAAGCACCACACCATCCATCAGCAGCCTGATCCACAGCAGATCCCCTCATCCCTAGTATGAGTATCCAACACAGGTACAGAGCCCTTCTATGCCCGACAAAGCTCACTCCTGCTTCCAAAAAACACCTGCTGTATACCAAAGGAAAGACTTACTGAACACTGAAGAACAGGGAGGGATCTCCACAGAAAGGTCCTCCAGGAAGGCAAGATCTGCGTTATGATTTTGGGGGACAATTACAGAACACAACACAGCCCAGGGGTTAGCTACCAAGTGAGGATGTCTATTACTCCTCAGTGGGGCCGGGACCCTGTCAAGACCACAGCCTGGGCTTCACTCACCAGGGATGCTGGAGATGCAGAGTACGTGAGCGTTGCAGACAGTGAATTGGTCCACCACTGTGCCAGGCTGGTTGGCATCAATTATCACGACTTTACTGGTTGACAGCGTGCTAGTGAGGATCCAGACACGGCTGGATGTGGAATCCATCTCATGGAGCTCCTTTGCCTTTGGGAGAGCAGACACACATGGGTGTGATCAGCACTTCTCTTGGATCAACCTGAGCTTAACAGTGCTTGGCAACACTTAGACATGGTGTAATTTATTTTAAATTATATATTCTATTCTACAGTAGAACTATAGAAAAAAAATTTCTTTTTTATATTGTTGTCTAATCAGTTATACTTTTATTAATTTGATTCCATTCATGTTACTGCACTAGTATTCAGAGCACTGGCCAAAGAGCCTGTCTGACTCCTTAGGGCAAGAGCAATGTGGCCACTAATTTTTCTCTTGAGATGTCTGACAAATGTATCACTGAATATTCAGTCATCCAGAATGCTGTGAGTCTGGGATGCACCCAACTGATCAGCTTAAGCAAGCTGGTCTTGGGAGAGTATAAGGCAGCAATATAAGACACATGTGGAGAAAAACCCTACAAACTAGACAGCATAAAATATTGTATGATTATCTGCAAATTACAGCTTGGTTCTTTAAACAGGAAAAAAACCCAAAAAATCACTTAAGGCTACCAAAAACCAGAATGGATTAAATCTCAAGAGGCCCAAATGGACTCACAGACCATGTTCTTTTAACAAAGCTTTCCCTGAATGTATTTATTAATTTACAATGATGAGGGCTATAAAATCTCCCTAGCAACCTCAGTCAAGCATTTCATTGCCCTTATTATTAGGATTTTATTCAAAATTCCAAACGTTTCAAAAGCAAAAGTTGGAAAACTTTACACTGGATGATTTGTCCCAGATCACACCTAAAGTTACAGAAGAACCAGCACACCACAGCACAGTCCCACAAGGACAAGAACATTTTATGGCATAGTACAAAGATACTGAGAGAGGGGGTATGGTAGGGATGAAATGAGAAAAAACATCAGAGGGAAAAAATACACTTTATTTTCTAACCTTTTTTTTCTCAGGAGATGTATGGTTACTTTTGTTGTTGTCACCTTCCACTTCCCTGTCACAGGTGAGAGGATCGTGCCCAGGATCTAGTTTCTGCCCATTTCCAGGCTCCTGTTCCAAAGGTCTCCATCCTGAGAGATTTACTCCAGCTGCACACCACAGCTAAGAAACAGAAGCAGGAATCTGAACTAAGAATTCTGCAATTCTGCAGGCTCTGCGGTCTCTTTGAATTTAGGCACCTTTGTGGAGAACTGCCAAATGTCAAACATCTAAAACATTTAGTTGGAAACACCAGATCTTGATGATTTCTACTAGAAGATATCCGGGTTGATAGAGGTAAGCCAGAGGATCTGTACCCAGCAACATCACTGCTCTTTAGTCACTGCAGCAATGCAAGCCAGGACATGACAGATGTTTAATGTGTTCAAACTGACAGAAGACAGGTTAAATGAGGTATTAGAAAGAGATTCTTCCCTGTGAGGGTGTGAGGTTACCCAGAGAGAAGCCTGTGGCTGCCCCATCTCTGGAAGTGTGGAAAAACAGTCTGCTGGTTTAGCTCCCAAAAAAGCAGTTTTCTGAAATCAAATCCAGCTAACCTCCTATGAATTATTTCCAGAGAGCTTTTTAAGAGAATACCTAGAAGAGGAAGAGGACTACAGAAATACTAGATTTACCCAAAACCTTAAAGAAAAGATGGTACACAGAACATTATCTAAAGATTACACCTAGAGCCTTCTAGAAACAATAGCAAAAAAATTTTCTTACAATTTAACCACCAGGATGACTTCTAAAAATCATCTCTGAATGAAGTAATGACAAACTGACTATTTCAAAACAACCAGCTACAGCAGGTAAGTCTGCCACAGATAACCGCTTATACCCAGCTGCAATTCTACTCAAAACATTCTAGTATTAATAGATATGGCTTCACAAAAATCTACTCCAGATAACACTTGCCTGGTTCCAATGAATTCTGGTCAACAGTAAAATCTAAGGAGTGATGAAATGTGTTTTTACTTTCACTTGGTCATTTTCATGAATTTTTATATTAGTTTCCATTACACCTTGAGGAGTCTTAGCAAAAGCATTAGAAGCATAAAATGTTGCTGCTTTTGATGAATTGTCTCAAAAAAAGCAAAAGATATTAGGGAGCAGCAGGGAACCTAGCAACCAGAACAGCTGAGAATTTTGTCCTAAAATACTTTTTCCTACATTCACTACAAACCACCATTCAAAAAAAGGAAGTGGAAGATAGAATTTGGAATATATAATGTCTAAATAATAGATTGTTGTAAAAATGGCAGGTTTAGTGACCCAAATCCCTTGCTTATTTCATGTCCCCTTTCTGGACTGCACGGTAAGCAGAAACAACATACCTTCATAGTTGGGTCCTTCTCTACTAATGGGCGACAATATACAGGCACAGGGACATTTTTCATGCGAGTGTCCTCCTGACCACCATTGGGGCTCAGCTAGGGGGAGAGAAGACAAAAAAGACAGTATAAAGCTGCAAACACCAGGATACATCAAGAGAGATGGAACCAGTGTAACACAACCAATCAGAGGTGGCTGCTGCTGAGGCTTCCTATCACATCTTGTGTGAAACAAGAGTCCTTAAGGGGAGAGGAGCAGCACACCCAAGATACCATTTCACAATCATCAGTGCCCCAGTGATGGCCCACAGAGGCTACACATTGACCTGCTGATAGAGAAAGGATGCTCCCTGCAAAGAGTCAGGACAACTAGCATTCCCTTCATCATGACAGCTGGACTTGATCTTAAAAGTCTTTTCCAAACTTAATGCCTCTATGGCCTGAAACCTCCAAGCCATGCTGCCAGGCTCCTCCCTTTCAGGAGGTCTCTGACCAGTTAAACGTGTCACAAGTCAACAATTGAGGCTGATGTTGTTTGATTTTGTGTTACTGATGGGAAAAAGTGGGCATAAACTGCATTTGGTTTTCATACTAAATGACTGTTAAAGTTCTCAGAGTATAAATGAAATAACTAATGTTCCAGCCCAATTATAACAAAGGAAATTTAGTTTAAAAATAACTGGATTCTGGTTTAGGGCACTTTTGGTTTAGGGTACTTTTCGGTTTCAGTACTTTCATGCAGAGGAATCCAAGTCCCTCCATTGACTTTGGTGGAGATATACAGAACATCACTTTGGTCTATGATGGCCTACAATTATCACACAAACAAAATATGCACATGGTACGTCTAAATTAAATAGTTAATGACTAAGGTCCCTAGTTAATGACTAAAGTCACCTTCCACTCAGCCTGTCCAGAGCATGGTCCCTACCTGCTTGTACTTGGCTGGGAGGCTCCAGCCACAGGCCTGCAACCGCCCATCATCGTTCCGCACGTGCTCCCGAACCTGCCGGTACTGCTCTCGCTTCTGCTCACGGCGTGCTGAAGATGTGCAGTCCCTGAGGAGAGAAGCACAGTGTCACCCAGCTGATCGTTAAAGAGAGGAACTGAGGGTGAAGGGAGCGTGGCCAGTACCAGGGAGGGCACACACAGCAAACCAGATCCAACTGTGAAAAGAGATGTAGGGAGTCAGAGACAGAAAAACTGTTGAGAAACAGACACAGGGAGTTCTGACCAATCACCTGAGCAATGTGGCAAGCCAAGTCATTGTCATCACCTCTTATGATGTTCCAAGAGCCCTTCAAAAACAGGTTTTAGAGAAGGATGACACAGCATGACTGTGAGATGTCATAAGAGAAAAAGATGGAATAAGGGCAATGGGTATCTAAAAAGTTTTAATTTACCCTTCTACAAGATGCAGTATCTTTTCAACAAATCCTTTTTATTGTAGAAGTTATCCTACTTTACCACCACATTCTCCAAAGTCCTTCATAAAAACACACCCCATGTGGAACCAAGCAACCTTTGCAATGGCAGAACACATTGTGAAGTCATGTAAAGCACTGAAGAGTTTTCTCCCTTCATCTGAGCAACACAAAGAATTTGGGTAAGACTGTAGTAGCGATACCCAGAGGCTCATTTTTAGCATGGTTTAAATTAAAACCAACTACTGGAACTTTAATGTGCTGTGGAGAGAACTTTTATCTTTTCTTAAACCCCTTGTCAAAAGGGTTGTGCAGACATTTCATCCCTTTGTCTTGATGCTGCCATCACACTCCACCACAAAAACGCTCCTTCATTCCATCCCAGTCTGCAAATACAAGTGCAGAACTAGAGTGGGGCCACACGGAGCTCCCATGGTCCCCGCTGAGATGATCCATCATGGCCTGAAAAGCCATGGATATTGTATGTTTGGGAGGACAAGGTTTGCTGAACCCATCCATATAGTACCTGATGAGTGAAAGCTCAGGGAGGTAAGCCACAGAGAACAGAGACATACTAACATCACACAGACTGTTTCCAAAGTGGAAAACAGCTTATTTCAAACACTGCTGTTCTTTGGGAGCACTGCAGGGGAGCCTGGCTTGGCACACAGCCCTGTAACTCACTCGTCAGGGAAGAACTCGAGGGTACGGCTGCCGGAGGAGATCTGACACATGGTGTGGCTGCGCCGCTGGCTGAACCCCGCCGTGGTGGGAGACTTGTAGTGGATATTCACAGAGGGGTAGGTCCTCTTTGCTGGGGGAGGACTGGAGGAAGAGCTGAACAGACGGCTGAAGCTAGTGACAGAAAAGGGCCAACAAGTAAGAGAAAAGGTTCCTGGGGAGACAAGCACCATAGATACACAAAAAGAGAAGCAAGAGGTTGGGATCAAAGGCTGCAAGCCTGTCACAAAAACTGCTCTACTTCAAACTCAGACCTACATCCTTGGATTGACTGGCATAAGGTGTTTTTAGCTTCCAGAAATAGGTACCTTCTAAAAACAGCCCTTTATTACACATGACTGTGAGTGTGTCCTCATAAACCAGGACAGAGTATGAAAGTTTCCATTCCAGGATACTCGTGAACTTTTTCAGCTTGTGAAACAAAGTCAATGTGCATGGTCAGATCTGATTTTAACTTCACTAAGGACAAAGGAAGCCCTTGAAGGCAAAAGGGTTAAGCCAACTTCTATCTGACATTAATGTCAGAGTCTATTAAGTTGTTGTCTGAAGTAGAAATGGCAACACTCCCCACTTTTCTTAATCTTGCACAAACCACCGAAGAACTTACAACTGCCAAATGGTGGATTTCTTCTTCTCCTGCACGGATGGGTGCTCACGGGAAGCTCTATGGACAAACACAGCAGAACCAAGTTAATTTCTGCATCTCTGCCAAGCATCAGGTCATTTCCATCAAGGAAGCCATGCTGAAAGTCAGAATTCATTCTAACATGTTTCAAAAGACACCAGGGAATGGGACATGCCCTGGTCTTCAATGCAAGCTCACCCAACCACTTTAAGTAACAAGGCTCATGTGTTTAACGTGATTATCAACTCCCTGTAAAACTGTCTGCCACAGACAGTGTGGGAACTACAGAACCTAGCATTGGAGTCACTTCAAGCCGTAGCCTTTAGAACTCATCATTCAGAAGCAATACTCCTCCCTAGAGCTTTTCCCAGATTAATAAGCACACAAGAAACAAGCAAGACAAACAACTGTCCACTGTCCCCAAATAACGGTGGTAACATGAGATTTGCAGCCCAGGTTCAGGAACAGGAGAGAAAGAATTGGTGTTAGGAGAAAAGCATCTACAGTCTGGAAAACTTCCAGTACTTCTCAACCGTGTGTCAGTAGGGGATGCATTGACCATAAGGTAAAACATGAACAGGTCCTGTCCTAAACAGGAATGTTATCCAACACCCAGGCTCACCTGATCATCTCCGTCCACCTGACAGCCTCCTGAAGCTCCATCAGCCTCTCCTTGTACTGGTTGCGCTCCATCAGGACCCGGGCCATCTCCACACGGGTGAAGCGCCGGCGCTGGGCAATGGGAATGTTGTCCTGCAGAGGGGAGGAGCACTGCTTCAGCCAACAAAAGATGGAATGGGATTGAGGTTAGTACCAGGCACGTCAGGGACAGACACATATTTGTTAGTTCTTCTCCTGCCCTGTTTGATTTCACCCCCATTTCCCCATATGAGGAGATAATTCAGACAGTGAGCTCCAAACTATGGCCATGGACCTCCGTGGGTTCAGCAAACCCATGGAAACTAGAATGAGAATCACCACCAACTTGAACACATAGCTCTCGCATACACAGACCCCAATGTGGGACTATTGCAAGCAAGGTGCTTTGACAGTCTGCAAGGAATGGTAAGAATTGACAGTGGTCTTTTGGTCCAGAAATTTGGAAACCAAAGATTCAGTTCATAGCAAAGCCAGTCACAAGCAGCAGGGAGCACCACATAAGGCCACCTGCCCTCTCAGGAGGACTGCAAGGATGTTTTCTGCTAGTACAGATGGATAAAGGTAGGATACAGGAAACTAAGGAAACACCTTTTCCTCTTTGGTGACACAAATTGACCTTCCAATGAGGGCAGAGGCAGCTTTGGGTTGGGAACAAAATGAGTAAAAGTCTGTTTTGTCTCTTTTGAAAAGTGGAAAATGAGAACAACATGACTAAAAAAATATCTGCCCAAAATAAAGACTGCAAGGGTTTCGGGAACTCATTACTAGAGGTGGTACGTGGTTGTGCTAGACTGTGGCAATTCCTAAGCTCAGCCTGGTTGGTAAGTGCTGCTGAGAGCTGGAACAGCACAAATTAACCAAGTCCCTCTCTAGCCTCCATGGACTTTGAATCAAATCTGTATGACTAGTCAGAACAAGAACTGTATAAACAAAAAGGAATTTATCAATTATTTTTTAAAATTATAAAATGAACCAGACCTCCTGTCTGTTCAACTGAAAACAAATCCAACTCTCTTCAGCAGCTCATGAGCACAACGTGAAAATGTTCCCATCTACCTATATTCTCAACAGACCAAGTTCACTCCAAATAAGTCAAGAGATCTAGGCTAAAACTGAACCTGTCTGATACCTTGTGTAAGAAAGAAACAGTAACATGACATAAGTAAATGTATTGAATTCCTTGTCCTAGCAGGGACATTTACAAGGAAAATCTTGTTACTGCTTCATTTGCCATTTTTTTTCCAGCTACAGTTGGTCTTTGTTGAATAGCGTCTATCCCAGTCAAAACAGTTTCAAGAGCTGTCCTAGAAGAATAGCCCACGAGCCTTCTCTGCCTGTGCGCTGTAACAGGCAATACTGGCTTATTGAAAAGAATTAACAAGAAAAACACAGCACTAAGACATGGCGGTAGTCACTCTTGCAAAGCTGACTGTGTAAGCTGGATTTCAGAGCATGATGTGCTCACAGCTACATCTTCACTGCCTACATGGGGACAGGCTCTTCTGGAGAAGCCTGACAGTCGTAACGCCCTGAGAGAATCCACACTGCACACTAGATTTTGATTCTAAATTAGGATGGTATTGAGCAGGGCAGTGCTCTAGCACTCAGCCACAGAAACTACATCCTGCACAGTCATACTGCCACCGGGTCGGCTGCTCCTCTGTGCCAGATTCTGGTTTGAAAGTTGTATGAAGGGATTTCATGCTCATCAGCCACAACCCATTCACCACCCTTGCCCTCATTGCTATCAATCTGCATCTCAGGACTCATATACATGACGCAATACAGGTAAGTAAATCAACCCCCTTTCCCCGCAGGCATTTTAGTAATGTCATATACCAATTCTGTACAGAGATAGCTGCTTACATCCTCCACCTCCTCTTTGGGCTCTCGTCGGGCAACAATTGCTTCAGATTTCACTCTAGGAAACAGGAAGAAAGGAATCAAAACAGCAAGTGACACCATGGCAGGGTCTGGGAAGAGAACCAGCTATGGGAAGTCTGGCTGCATCCATCACCATGTGTACCAAGTGTACAAATTCTGAGATGCTTCTCTGCCATTTTCCCTCCCTCTTCCAGTACATTACTCTGAAGAGCTTCACCGACCTCACCCCTTTTTTTTTTTAAACATTTGTTGCGAGCACCAAAATACTAACCACTGGAAGAATTCAGCCAGTTTCTGTTTCTGAACCAGCATCTACATTCAAATATTTTATGAGTACTGAGCCATTTTCGATAGGGAAAATTCTAGCTTAAATGCTTCTGCTGGACTGCTTCTGGTTTCAGTAGACTCTCTGATTCTTTAGGATTCAATACAGTGAAAAAAGCCCCTAACATGAAGAACAGTTTCCCAAAATGGTAAAGAACACCAAACCCTGATAAAAAATACTGAAAGTATTTGAGTGCTTTCAGTTTCTTTGAACTCCTACTTTATGAGGCATTACAAAAGGCATTTTAAAAATCTCCCTGCTTGCAAGACTACTTTCATTTCATACATTCTGAACAATAAAGAGACCAGTCTGTGTTATTCTTGGTAATTCTGAGCTCAGACTACAGAACCTTCTAGATTCCAGCTGGAGAACAAACCCTGTCCTCTGCCCTGAGCACCTGCAGTCATGCACAGCCAGCCACAATGGAACTGTTCTGCTCTGAGCTCCAGGAGGCAGCTTTGTGTGTATGGATGTGAAACCATCCCAGGCTTTGCTGGGCAGTTGGGCTTTAGTTTCTCTAGTTTGAAAGGAAGATAAAAATATTTTAATTCTGATACATATTCCTGTATCAGAATTTAGAATCTCTTCTGCCTCTTCTCAGTCTTAACATGAGCAATGAAACAATTATTGATATAGGCATTTAAATATTTCTTGTGCAACTCTGTATGAGCTCTTTCAGTAAATGAATGGGCATTCACTTCTCTCACAGCTAACCTGGCTGATAGGAGGATCAAGTTCTTGGCAGTTTCCTTCAAAATTATTGGTCTTGAAACTCCCCTTCTTTGGGTCGTTTTGGTTGTTGCTGATTGGTTGGCTTTTAATTGCAAATTTACACCCTAAATGCTCCACTCCAGGGAGCCTAGGTTTGGAGCTGCTCCTTCAGAATTCCTAATCCTGCCTTCTTGTGCTCCCTAAAGTACCTTTAAATGCCAATGCTAATCCCATGAATGAAACAGCCAGCGTAAAACAGAGGAGGTGGGTTTACCATTCTTTACTCCCAGTTCCTTGGAGCAGGGGAGTAATCACTCACCTCTTCAGCTCCTCCTCCAGCTCCTTGACTCTGGTTTCTATTTTGGCTTTGGCCTGCTTTGTTGCTTCCAGTTCTCCCTTCAGCACCTCCTGCTCACCAGACAGCTGGTCCACCTTGGCAATCAAATCATTCTTCACAACGTTCAAAGCATTTCTTAAAGGTGTGAAAGGGACAATAAGCAAAAGTGCCCCCAAAGTAGCAGTTGTCCATAAAAGAGATCTTTAACTAAAGTCACAGATGCTACTAGGAAAGTTGAAACAAGTGTGTTTAACAATTCAGTTCAACTATGACTCAAGGGAAATGGGAAGATGGAGCTCCAGAAGAACAGAAAAGTCACCATAATTGTTCAGGACAATTATGTATCCTGACTAACAAATCAACCTCTCCTTTGGAAGATGACAGAACACTGAAGAAGGCACGTGTAGTTCAACCTATCTATTTTTGGCAGAATGAAAGTCTGAAATACACCCTTCAGAATTGCTGTCATCTGCAATTGAGGATAACTGCAGATGATGGTTATAGAAATATGCATTTCCAATCAGCTCCAAAACATCTTACATTTATAAAATCAGTACCTTCCCATCACAGTAGGTTCTCCAGCTCTCCCCTGGGAGTACTTGGCCTTCCTCTTCCCATCTCCTCAATTTTAATAGCTGGTTTGCCAGCTTTTCTCAAAAACCAACTTCATTACATTGTCTGCTTCTCCTCCATCAACTACGAAATATTTAAGAACTCAAATATGACAATTCTTTTTTTTCCTAATGACAAACCTTGCAAATAAAACCTTACTATCAGCAACATCCTCACAGAGACTCAGACCAACACATGGATTGCCACTGAATTTAAAGCCTGAAACTTATCTCAGATGGCATCAGGCCCTACCAGCACATGCCTAGAGGCTTTATCCAAGTGTCTGCAGAAAGGAAACAGCTAGGAAATAGCTTAGGAGAGCAATTCTTCTTCTACAAGTGAAGGAACAAGTATTCAGGACAACCAGTTAGATAAGCAAGTGAGGAAGGAGTTTTGGCCAAGACCTACTCCAAGGTGACATCTTGTTTATAACCAGGCAGGTAGGTCAGAGCATGCGACAGTTCCTTACTTGGTCTCCAGCAGCTGAGAGTTCTCCAACAGCAGATTGCCCACTTCTTTGCCCATTCCTGAAAAAAAAGGCCAGGCAGTTTTCACCTGCTCTCCTAGAAACATGCAGCTTTTGTGGCACTGCCTAACTTATGCCCTAGGAAAAGAAATCACTTTTGTTAGGCTTCCCTAGATTCCTGTGTCCTGTGTGTAGAGTGGAGTGTCTCTACCTGAATGACCAAACAGCACCAGCAAAGACACCCATGTGTCCTGTAGAGAATCCAAACTCAGATCTAGCTTCTCACCCCAGTCTACACAAACCTCTTTGGGAGGGACAGAGGGGAGAGCTTCACTAATACCAATCAGGGAAGTCAAGGCAGTAACTCCTGGTTCAGCCATGAACTATTGCAAACAGTTTTTGTCATTCCTCACACAGAATGAAGGTAGAGTTATGGGTTTTTCACAGAGGATAGCAGAACACTGTCCAAATTGCTGTCCTGCACACTAGTGATTTTCCTCCTTTCTTAGTATAAGCCAGATTTTCTGTTTGCATGATTTGGGATCATGGTTGTGATGAGTTTCATGCACATGAAAGGCTTCCCCATTATCGACCTTCTGCTAGAACAATTTCAATAGGACTTCAGATTGTCCCTTGCTACACCTAGCTCTAACAGCTTTCTCACAAATGTTTAAAATGTGAAGTCTCAGTTCCACCACTTCAGACTCATAGTCAACATTACAGCAGACACTCTGCACTTGCACTTGGGCATCCATGTACAGCTGCAGTCTGCAGACTGGTTTACAAGAACACTGACACATCTGGGGCTAAGAGTGAAGGTTGAATTCAGTATTTCATAAAACCAATGAAATTTAGGGACCAAAAGCACATCTGGATTGTTTCCCACTGTCAGGGACTTGCTGAGTTCCAGGGTCTCTGTCTTATAGTGAGGAACAGAGGCCACCTGAGAGCTGAAGGCAGAGACGCCTCTCCCTGTTGGAGGACAGTGCTAAGGGGTGCAGCTCATATCTCACCACAGGTCCCAGAGCATGAAGAAGTCTCCCCACAATCAGTATCTGTCCTGCCCTCTGAACTCTCTCTTCTTTCATAGCAAAGACATCAACAGTCTTCATGATACGTCATTTGCTGATTAATAGTATTTGCATAAAATAAAAACAACACAAACTTGAATTAAACAGAAGTTAGAGGAACATGGCAGGGCATGAAAAGTGAGAACACACCAAAACACTCCAACACACAGATCCTCTTCCCACAGTTAAACGGGATGAATTTATGATGACAAAAGCAAATTCCCAGCAAGAATAAGTAAGAAGCAGCATTTTCATAAAACCTTTGAAAAATCAGTGGCAGACAATTAATCACTTTGATGTTTCAGGCCAATGTGTGTCAGAGAATATTCCAACATACAACAATGGGAAACACTAATATCAATGCAAACTACAGCGTGTTTTAGGTTGGTAAGGTAAAGGATCTATAGCCCTTTTTTTTTGGTGACATGCCGCGTATCAGTCAGAAGACCCAGAAGTCTTCAATTTATTGAATTTTTTTCTTGCTTATTTTTAGTGATTTTACAAATAATCAATTAAATATTTAGCCTGTAAGGTATTACATTGGCACAAGAACATTAAAGGAACTGAAGAACATCAAGGGAAGAGCTCACCCGCATCTTTTTTGGATTAAATCTTTTTCCTTCATATTCTTGAGTCATCCCTCTCTGCAGCTGTTTTTGGGAGAGAAAAATTCTGGGGAAGAGGGTGAGCTATCATGCCAGAACTAAAGGCCACACAGCATTCCATCAGTATCCTTCACCACAGCTTCTGCTTGTGTGTGATGCAGTGACAGCCCAATGCCTTAACCATCTAGAGGTCAGAAAGGCTCCTCTGGCAATAAAGAAAAAGAGGAAGTCTCCCAGAGCCATGGAATGGTACCCCACAAGATCATCTTGCACAGGCTGTAATGGGACAGCTCTGCTCATGGGAAGAAAACTTTCAGTTTTCAACCCTTTGGGGCATGGAGCAAAGGGAGGTGAGGTCTGGGCACAGCCCTGTCCAGCAGAGCACCTACACCATATTCCTCTCACAGCCAGGCAAAGTGTGAAGCATCAAAGCGGATAATCAACTACAATGAAACAGACCAGAATCCCCAAACCACCTCTACAGAGCAGCTGCATCCTGCTTCTTGGAGAGGTGCTGCCACCACCACAAAAAACCAAACCAAGGTGATGCAAGACACATGGATGGATGATGAGTGGATAAAAGGAATGTAGAAAAAAATGCACAAAAAAGAGAAGAGAAGAGAAGAGAAGAGAAGAGAAGAGAAGAGAAGAGAAGAGAAGAGAAGAGAAGAGAAGAGAAGAGAAGAGAAGAGAAGAGAAGAAAAGAAAAGAAAAGAAAAGAAAAGAAAAGAAAAGAAAAGAAAAGAAAAGAAAAGAAAAGAAAAGAAAAGAAAAGAAAAGAAAAGAAAAGAAAAGAAAAGAAAAAGGCCTTTGCCTTACCAAAGAAATCATCCCGTACTATGAGAGCCATCCCATACGAGAAAGGGAACAGAAAGAGATGGGGACAAAGGGGAAGAAAGGAAGAGAAAAACAGCAGCCATTAAGTACCAGTCTGTAAACAGCAAACAGAGCAGCTTGTCAGCACATGTATAGTGTGTGGTGCCAGTACACATGATGCTTGGTAGAAAGTTATCTTGTTCTGCTGCAGCCTGACCTAACAGGGACTTAACTTTAGAGTGTCACAGAACGGTTTGGGTTGAAAGAGACCTTTAAAATTCACATCCATTTCCAGTCCCCTGCCATGGGCAGGGACATCTCCCACTAGACCATGCTTCTCTAAGCCCCACCCAACCTGGCCTAGGGATGAAGCAGTCCCAGTTTCTCTGGGCAACCAGGGCCAGGGCCTTACCACTCCAATTGCGAAAAAAATTTTTCTTATATCTAATCAAAATCTTCCTTCTTTTGTTTAAACCACCACCCCTTGTCCTATCATAACAGATGTCAGGATAAGCTTGAGATGACCTCATCTGCTTCCTTCATCATTTTCCCTGTATGATACATCCTTGAGTTTCCTATCATCACAACAAAGGCAGGTCAACAGACATTGTGAAGAGGGTGAAGAAAGGACAGTAGCAGGGGGAAAAACACAAAAGTGAGGCTGAGTATCAAAGCTTTCATCTGACCTAAAAAGGCCCAAATCCACCTCCACACTGCAACAAACTCCAACCCAACTTCAGTGGGAGGTTTTCTGAGGAATGTTCACACAAAATGTGGCTTATAGTAAAGCCAGTTTGAATGAGAAGAAGGGATGATGACGTCCCTTTCCTGGTATCATCACAGAGCCCACACTGAGCAGTGCCGGGCACAGGGACATGGCAGAGCTTGTTGGCACATGACACTATCGCAGCTGCCAGGTCACCACCTTTACTACAGGGCAAATTTTACCCAGTTTGCACTGTAATCAAAAGAGATTCCCTTGACTTCAACTGAAATTGCATCAGGGCCCAAGTGTATTTTTCAAGCAGGTGCAAACCTGATGGCAGAGTATGGCCCTAGGGCAGTGAGCAGCCTCCCCCAGCAAAGGACAGAGCCATCACCCATCTCCTGAGACAGAAAGGCAAAGTTTTCACCAAAGACAGAGGCTTTGCCACTCTAACCCATCACAAAAATGTCTTTGATGTCACTACAATACCCAAAGGGGGTTGTTTTGCACCAGGTAACCCCCCACAGCCAGTGGCAGATGAGGGACTCCTCACAGCACAGGCCATGGAGATTACAGTGGGACCCTCACTCAGTCTGTGCCCACTCGATCTCTGCTACAAGTACCCTTCTTGGCAGAAAAAAAGCCCTTTGAGCCCCAAGACCTTGAGTGACAGGCTAGTGCAACGTGGCAGGAACGTGAGCAGAGCAGGGACCTCCTGCTGCAGGGAGCCACCAGTGTGAGGCAATCAAGCAAAGTGAGGTGGGAGAAGTCTGCAAAGCCAACCGTGTTTGGACAAGAGCAGGGGAGTATCACACGTGTATACCACAATACCCAACCTCAACCAGAAAAAAAGAAACAAGGAGAACTGAGCAGGAGATACACACCTGAGAACTCCCCTATGCGCCATGTCCAGCGAAGCACAGAGAGACAAGGGAAAAAGGAAGTGAAAAAGGATCCATCAGTGACTAAAACCAACAAAATCAAAATTTTGTCCAAAAAAAATTAACAATGATTCAGCCATTTCAATGTCAAAAGGCATGAAATAGTAAGGACAGGACCTGCCATAGCTGTTGATGGCATGATTCTACACATAGGACAGAAAAAAACCCCAAGGAAAGGCAACCCATGGTACAACTGCAACCACCTACCTCAGCTATTCCCAGATTTCCAGATTTGGATCTGAGGCAATCAGATCTTCCTGGACTGGGTAAACCTTTATTATGTCTTTATTTAGTTATCTACCACTAAATGCAGAACAGCTCATTCCCACTACCTCTCACTTCCCCACACCCTGCAATTTTAACAACTGTATCTTCTGGCCATAACTGTGCTCTTCAGTGACACTTCAAGCTTGCAAAAGACAACTGATTGCATTTAAAACCTTTTTTTTGTATAGTGTAGCACTGGGACTTAGTTTGATAATCTCATTTCAACTTCTGTACACAACACTGTATATAAACTAACCACTAATAACACTGCATTTCTGTCTTTACTACAGACCCTCTGCTCTTTAATTTCCAAAGCAAATATAGTTGGTTATCCTAAATGTGAATCACAAAACGGTTTGGGTTTGAATGATCATCCAGTTCTACCCCCTGCCATGGGCAGGGACACTTTCCACTATCCCAGGTGCTCCAAGCCCCCTCTAACCTGGCCTTGGATACTTCCAGGGATGAGGCAGCCACAGCTTCTCTGGGCAATCAGCTCACCACTGCCACCACCCTCAGTAAAAGGGCCTGTCCATTGAGCACACCCAAACGGCTGCTGTGATCGTTTGTGTCTGGAAACACCTGGGATAGGGAAGAGCAGGAAGGGGGATCTGGTAGAAGGGGAAGCTGAGAAAAGGGGAGATGGGAGAACAGGAACCTACCCAAGATCACTTGTGACTAACAAGTGTATATGCAGGAAAACTGCCAACTAGTGCTCCCAAGTCTGTAGGAGAAATAAGGGAATTTGGTTCTCAATGCTCATTAGTAAATAATTGTTCTCACTCCACATTTTCCTCCAGAATACTTCCTATATCCCATGTATGTAAAGCAGTATTAGAGGTAGGAGGAAACCCATATGTTTTGTGGGTTTTATTCAAAATAATAAAACATGAAGAGTGCCAATTATGTACCAGGAATAAAGGGGATTTTCCATTTCAGAATCAGACTTGACTGCCAGCCAGTGCTCAAGGGTAATTTCTATAAGTCCTGTTCTTAAGGTCATCTTTAATTAAATTTCTCTTTCTTTAAGGAATTGAGACAAAAAAAAAGAGAATATTCTTTACAGATTGACTGCCAAGTTTTGAGAGACTGGAGGAAGCAATAAGTCTTCACTTAAGTGAGCTTGGAGTCATTAATGAATTTGATTTACAGAAAGAAGCGAGCTCCAAACATGACCTAGAGGACTCTTTCAGCTTGTGGATTTTGTTCCCTATATCATGTTCATAAAGCACATTTCCTCTTTGTCTCTGCAGACTCAAAAGTGCAGCACAAAGAGAGAACATTCTACTGAACAAAAAAGGCAAAATTTTGGATTATGTTGACAGATTTTTGTCAGCCCTAAGATCTAGCCCTTTGCTTCTATCTTTACCAGACTTTCTTTTGTGCTTTCTATTGTGCAAAGACAAAAAAGTACCAGTCTCATTTGTTGTTGAGAGACACAATCTCTGAGATCTCTCCGTGCTTCCTCTCTTTGTACAACCAGCAATGTTTGTGTTCATTTTAAAAACATCTTTATGTACCAAAGTCAGTGGTCAGAACTCAGCAAAATTATTAATTAGATCAATGTTGATCACAGGACAAGGCACAGTCCATCTCCCAGATTTGAAAAGGAACCAGTCTTCCTATTTTGCTGGCCTGCCATGGGATCACCTGAAAGGGTTCTGCATCTCTGCTCAGGCTAGAAAATGGTCCCAGTACAGAAATGTCCTCCTTGTAAACCATGCTGCAGTCTTCAGAAACCACACTGTGATCTTCAGGGCCCACGCTTACAAGGGCACTGTTCAACAAAGTCTTTGTACATTTTATTGCAAGTGGTAACTCCCAAGCAACAGACATCTCAGAGGTGAAGCACCTTTGACTTCATCCAAGACTGCAGTGAACAACCATGCAAGATTTGGGCAAGAAAAACCTTTGGTCCTTTGAAAACAACAGTCTGCATTTCTTGCTGATCACTGGGTCAGGCTACAGGGTAATCCCAAGGGGAAGTGGATTTCCAGAAGGCAGGCTTCCAAAGTGGGAAGCACATTGTCTGAAGCTGCTCATACACCGAGTAAGTAATTTTCCAGAACAGTAACTCTTCCAAGCCAATAATATCTGATACCCCAGTCATTTTGGGGGGAGAAAGAAAGCAGCAGTTGGCACAGTGATTAGCAGACAGAGCCGCAGAATCAACTGAACACTCCTTGATGAGGAAGGAGTGGACAGGAGGACCAAGATAAAACAGATATTCAACAGCAAGATTATCCATGGTTTTAGTGCTTTGATTCTGCTAGGAAGACAGCTGCTGATAATGTATGAAGCTGGCTAATTCATTCCACAGCTTTAACCATCACATGTAGTTCCTACTGTCAAGCTTCCCTTTAAGCAGGAGCCCCAGCCCTTCTGCAAATGGCTACTAGCATCCAGGGGATTGTCAAACCTGGAAATCTTGCTTTTCCTTCAAAATTCTTAATCTTGTAAATATCTGTCCAGATTGGCTCCCATTGCAGGCAGAGTAAGCCTGTGTGCTCATCCTGAGGCTTCTGCAGATATTTTTTTATTCTGGCAATCTTGAGTTGAAGGTGAAACAATAATGGTTTTGTGCTTTAGGCAATGGCATGAGGGCTCTCATACCTGCTGTATGATTTTTTCAAAAAACCAACCCAAACCTACTCATATCAAAAGGCTATGGCGAGCATTCTCATGATGGTCTGATTCATGTTCTTAATTCCAGTCACACTATTGACTATAATAGTACGGTTTCAGATACTTGTCCTTCATCAAACAAGAAGTAATTTAACTCCTTTCCAGTCTTCAGTCCGCATCTTCAAAGTTAAGTTTTTGTTTAATAGGGCAAAATCTATCTCCCCTGCAGAAACATATGCTTTTTAAAGGTCCTGATACAAGACATATCAAAGCTGATACAAGTACCTTTGTAATTTGGGCAAAGGTGAGCTGCTGTAAGTCTGTATGACACATTTTAGCTCATTCTATTCTGGACACATACACAGAACTAAACTTACAAGATTATCCATAAGCAGATCTATATCAGTAATCACAGAAAGGAAATGTTCGCTTTCAGATCAGATCTCTTGCCACTAAGTACACATAATGCCTTGTTTCTGGAGTCCTCATGTGTCCTAGGGCTCCTTAAAGCAAGCAGTAACATGGAAAATGAGCTACACTATTATAAACTCAATCAGGTACCCTTGTCACCTGAGTATTCAAAGACCACTTGTACTGATGCAGGAAAACAGCAAGAATTAAAAACATGCTTAAATTCTGTCAAAAAACAAGATCTAGATACTCAGGAATCCAATAGAAAAAGTATAGAGACGGCTCAGAGTGCTCTCTGAGGCAAAGCGGCTTCTCTGACTGCTGCAGGGTCCCAGCCAGGAACACAAAACACAGCCTGGCTACAGGTATTACAAACATCTTCAAAATCAGCTTAAAAAGTTAATTATTACATCTCTTAGGCTGACTGCAAAACAGTAAATACTGCATTACACACCATAAGTTTTCCACATAATTTAAACATCAAAAACTTAACCAAATGTGTTACTTTCTTACAAATTTCAAACAACTGTTTCTCTCAGTATAAAATTACTGGGGGAGGAATTTTCAGTCAGAAGCAGAAGAAACAAATTTTATCTTTAAATTATTTGTGTGGAGAATCCTGTAGAAAAATAACTTATGCACTAAAGACAACCCAAATAAAAGTTATCTAACAGCTGAGATTATTTTCTAAATAATCATGACTGTACTGAAGGTACATGCTTCTATCACATGTATCTCAATTTCCATGCCTTCTTAAAAAAGAGAAACATCCAAGTTCTGAAAGAAAAAGAGAATTTAAATGTTTCTAGAAGCTTAATATGGAGTCATTGTACCAGAGAAAATAACAAGGTTTTACCTAGCAGATCTGCTCCTTCATCAACATCTCCAATGACCTCAGACCCTGCTGTGGAAAGTTCATGGTACAGAGAGTCTGTGTTGATGCCAAATGCTTTGTTCACAATCCCCTGTGTTGGGCTGTTGTTGGAAGAAAAAAAACAGAAGGAATCTTGTTACTTGGCAACATTTAAGCTCAAATATTTATCTTTGAAATACTGAGCATCTCAGACTATTGCAATCAAAACCCATCTGTTCACCCACTGAATGAATCAGGAAGCACACTGAGTAAAGAAAATAGCATGTGTTATTCTGTTATTCTCCATATCATAGACTTACGAAATGATTTGGGTTGGAAGGGACCTTAAAGACCACCTGGTTTCAACCCCCTGCCATGGATAGGGTCACCTTGCACTATCACAAGTTGCTCCAAGCCCCATCCAACCTGGCCTTGGACACTTCCAGCCAAAGCTGGTCTGGGCAACTGGTGTCAGGGCCTCCCCACCCTCACGGACAAGAATTTTTTCCCAATATCTCATCTAACCTTGCCCTCTGTCAGTGGGAAACCATTCCCTATTGTCCTGTCCCTCCAGGCCCTTGTCCAAAGTCCAGCTCTCCTGGAGCCTCTTTAGGCCCTGGAAGGGGCTCTGAGGTCTCTCTGGAGCCTCCTCTTCTCCAGGTGGACTCCCCCCAGCTCTCCAAGCCTGGCTCCAGAGCAGAGGGGCTCCAGTCCTTGGAGCATGTCTATGGCCTCCTCTGGACTTGCTCCAACAGCTTCATGTCCTTCTTATGCTGAGGACACATCTATCATCCACAACCTCAAAGCTCACCCAGATGATTTACTCTGAAGTCACACAAGTTAAGGTCAATTCAGTATTTCACAGAAAAATTTCACATCACAGAAGAGCTCAGCTTTGACCTGTCAGATTCTGCAAAGATTCCCATGCTCCGATCAATCTAGATAGAAACCTCAGACAGCAGTAAGACCAAATAAGAAATTCAATGCTGAAAACAGCAACAGCCTTTTTACTTGGCCAGCCAATAAGTACAATCAGTCTGAAGGGTCCATTTTTCTTTTGGGTAAGGCTATGTATTGAAAAGCATTTCTTCACATGTCCTCAAATGTATTTAATTAAAGGTAAATCAAAGTTAATAGCTTTTAGTCTTATCAGATGACAGTACATTTCCACCTCTCAGTGTCTTTGATACCATGAAGAATCTTCTTGTATTTCCTGACAGCCTCATGGCTCAAAGCAGCAAAGAGTTGTTACAGGATGTGCAGGTGAGGCAACTTCTGGGATTGTGGTTGTCTACTCTAAAAAATTGCCTTAATGTGGGTTATAAACACTTTGCAGTGCTTTGCCTTCTATGAGTAACATCAACCAGCATGAGCAGCAGCTGTGCAATTTCTCCAACAATCTATCAGAAAGGTCAGCACCAACACAGATGATCTCAAGTTTTATGGCTTCATTATCACATAAACAATCCTAGTGATTATAAATGGAGTGTAGTAGCTGCTTCTGATATTGCAGCCACAGCACACTGCAAAGAAGAGGAAAAAAAAGTGGGTTTTTCAATTACAGAAAAATTCCAGCCACCCAGACAACTGAGAGCACTGAGGAAGTACAAATGGTGCTGTGATGGCACTGCAATTAATCAGTTCACACTATCCAACAGTCAGCACAAATGAAAGAGAAACCAGCACTCAGTCTGACCTGGAGACTTAAGTCAGATTGAACTTTCCTGTTCAACATTCAGCTTTCAGAGGTATATGTATCATGAAAGCACTCTGCTTTCAGAGCAGCACACACACTGTCAGCAGTCCAAGTCAGGCAGTGTCTCCTGTAGCTCTCAAGTCTTACCACCTGGAGTAGAGATTCCTGCCTGAAGAGCTCTGGTGCATCAATCCCCTCTGTTTCCTTCTTTCCCCTGGATTTGACCAATTTTTTATCTGATCTCATCAGTCACTTTTGTCTTCTCCACACTGAGCAGTTTCAACTCCCTGGATTCCTCCTGATCCTAAAAATAGTCCAGGTATCCTACATGTCCCAAGGGGAGCTTAATTGTGTGTGCCTTCCCAGATGAGAAATGCAGGTGTTATTGCTGCTCATACCCTTCTCAATGGGGGTGCTCAACAGGGTGGGCAAATCCAGTCCAGATTGGGACCATTAGATACTCTTGCTTTCACTCTGCCAGGGTACTGTATTTTCTGCATATCTGTAAGATTTTGGGGAGGTTTTTTGCTGATACAGTGCCAAATTATCCACTGGACAGGGGTAAAAGGTAAACTTTAGTAAAAACAAATCAAGGTACCTATACCTCACAACAATGTGGTGCCAAAATTAATAGCCTTTAGGTAGCCTCCTATTTAGAACAAAATGGGTGATGGGTAGGGATCAGAGCAGCAGAATGGTTTAGTAAAAGTCTGATGATTCTTCTGAAAACTGTGTTGAGGATTTGCAACCACTCCTCAGTGCACTGATGGGTCATAAATGCTCTGACCAGCCTCACCTAGGAACTGCACCTACCCACTGGTCCCAGGGCTCCCTTTGACCTCAGGCCTATGCCTTCAGCTCTTTGCTAAGATGCACCTGTCTTCAGTCCTGTCTCCTGCTGTTCATGGGTAGCACTGGGACCAAATTCACACCCTTGCTTTGTCTGGGGCTGCTGACAGGGCTCACTACCAGTGATCTGAGCCTCACTGCTCAGAGCCTGTGGGATTCGGATTGCTGAGGTTACCTCTGTTTGTCCTCCCTTTGGGGGGGCAGCCCTGCCTCCTCAAATACTTGACAAAATTAGAACTGAAAGAAACTTGAGGTTTTAAAATGGAATTCAGAACTGAGGTTTTATTGGACAAATGCACCTTTTCCCTATTCCTAACAGCTTAAGCCCATGTTCTCTTTTCTTGTCTTAAAACTTCTGCTGCTCTATCATCTCTCTAAACCCCCAGACCAGTAAGGTAAATGAGTCCACTCCTGGGTCAGCTGGACACATCCTCCTGGAGATCACCAGCAGGCATCTGCCTTTTGGAGAACCCAAAGCAGGTCAGGACCTCTGATATTAGGCAGAATATATGGACTGTCTCAAATAGCTGCATTGTGAGCTCACTATGAGCCAGAGCATCCATTTGTCACTACTCATGAAGCCAAGTGACAGAGCACACAGGGTAAAGTCACAATCAGTACCTGCTACCCGTGCGTTCCAGGCGGGGATCCTGACACATATCCAGCTCTGGGGTGGAATCAATGATGTCCTGGACATCGGACCACTCATCGCTGCTGCCCATCCCTAGGTAAGACAGTACAGATCACATACGGGATCAGGACTTCCAGAGAATGGTATTTCTTGAAGGGACTTTTACAGCTTTGAATATTGAGATTTGAAAATTTCGTGGTGCCATGTTCAAAGTCTTAAAATCAGAACAGAAAGTAGTTGAAGGTGGTCTCTCAGTTCCAGAGCAGGTACACCATAAGCATTCCCCTTCCCACCCCCATTCCAAAGCATCACTAAACTCATTGCCCTGAATACTCACTAAAATGGGATCAGCAGAAATATTTCATCCGTTGAAGTAAATTCTAAAACTCCTTTTTTATCTGCCAATAAAAAACTCCTCCATCCCCAGACAGCATTAGCTGAGTTTGAAGGCAACACAGTGATTTTCTGTACAGCTTCATAGAAATTACTATTGTTAGGAACTGGCACTATTTAGTTTTAACAGAAACAGGTTTTCAATACAAATTTTCAAGTCTGCACTGGTTTAGATACCCATTACAGTGAAACTTGACTTCAAAACCAATAAATGAAATCTGGTTTGTGTGTAATCTGCAACCTGAAGCCAATATTTAAAGAATAAGGAATTCCTTCCTCTTGTCAAGTCCTGTTTACTGAATACCAAACTCTTCAAAAGCCCAGACTTTAACCTATTCTGAACAAGCAACATGAACACTGTGTCTGTTCACACAAAGAATTTCTGAAAAATTAATGACCTAATTTGTGAATTACATTAGTCCCTCAATGAACTTAGATGTGACATTTTTGACCTTTCCAGACAATCTCAGTAGCCAAATATACAAAGTCCATGACAACTGAAGTGTTAATTTCTTTCAGGCTGGCATTGTGCCAACTGGCAGCAAACCCAGGCTGGAAGACAAAGTGTGATGTGGATCTGTTGCCAAAGCAGGCATCCACACCCAGCGGGTCTAACACAAGCACAGCCTTCCTCAGCTTTATTTTACCAAGCTGGGAAGTTTTTCTGCAAATACCTCTGAGTAGCATTTTTGGTAGTTCAGCTCTAAGGCACATGCATCACTGACAGACATTTTAATTACAGATGCATAAAATACATTATTAAAATTCAAGTATGTGCATCACTTCTAATCATGGAGAATTGATTTCTTATTAGGGGTGAGAAATAGCTGAAAGGTTGAATATGAAGACCACGTAAGGAAGCCATATCACACTTCCACCAAGAAAGTGGGGGAAAAAATAGTTCCACTTCACAATTGCACACATACAAAAAAGAGATTATTTTGACCCATGAAAACTGTTGATAGTAAATGAGCTTGTAAAGCAGGAACTGTAAAAATCAGGGTATTTATAGGGTATTCAAACTACTGACATCCATGCTTAGCTTTCTTGATACAAGTGTTTCATGGTCACAGCCAGACCACAATCTAACAGCAGGCTGTTCAGAACCCATATGCTTCCATGGACAACTCTCCTAGCCTCTGACAGATGGACATCTGTGACCCTGAGGGTGCCCTCAGGATAATACAGACTGGGACTCAGTCTCCTCTCCTCTCTCAGTTCTCCTTTAGTGCTACAGCAAAAGATGTTATATGTTGGTTTATGGTCTTACTTCATTAGGAACCAGCTTGTGAATGGTTATTTCTGCTTCAGTAATAACTTAGTTATAACTTCTGCTTCCCAAGGAATAACTTGGATAAGAAGATTATCAGCTGGTTCAGATGTCAACCTCATAGACCTATGTTTACCCCTGTGCTCCTGCATATTAACCTAATGACCTTTGATAAATCTTACAGTCCTTTTGTAGTTTAAGTTCACGACATGTAAAACAGATCACTTCTCATTTCTGATGGCCACTGCAAGTCTCACAGTCCAGGGTAGACCTACTCAGACACTACATGGGCACAGCTGAAGGGCTTTTATAATGTTATTAAATCATTTATTTATTTAACAGCCTGGTGCTAAAGCTTAGAGAATGGCTTTCCGGACAAAAAATAATTAATTCAAATTACTAGAAAATTGAGAGACAACAACTGTAGCTTCCACAGGTGTGGGAGTTCTTTGTATAAGAAAAAGACTTTAAAAAATCAGCTAATTTAGCTGAGAAAAACAGCTGGGTACAATTATTTTAAGCAAATCAGAGTGTGGGATAAGAGCACAGAGGGAAAATAATTATTTAATCTCACAGACAAATTTGGCATTTGAACAACTGGATATAAAATACTTACAAATAAATACAGACAGAAAACTAAATATAAGCTCTTAACTTTCATATTGATGAGATCCAGGAACAGCTTCCCAAAAGCTCAGCCTAAGACATGACTTGAGTGCTCATGAAAGAGGTTCCAAGACATGAATGCATATCACTGCAGGGAACTGAACTCAGTAACCTGTTCCCATTCTATGAATTTGTGAAATTACTCATATAACTGATGTTTTCAAAAATTTACTACGCAGAAAACTGCTAACATCCAATTAACCCTGTCTCATTCATGTACCTTTCGAAGTCAGGCTTCCTCAAATTCTATACTTACAGTGCAATCTCCCAGCCTCTCCCTGTAACAGAGTGACACAAGCACTGCTGAGTTGATTATGTTAGTGACCAAGTACCTGAGCTCCAGCTGCCATACCTATGCTGACGTTCCTCATCTCCTGTGTGACCTGGACTTCCATGTTCCGGCTGTTACGCTTTTCTCGTGCCCTCTTATTGCTCTTGGTGATGCCATTGGTGTACTCGCTGATGGGCTGGATGCTCTCATTCAGAGGGGTGACAGCAGCAGAGGGCACAGATGATGTGGGAGTGTTGGACTTGGTTCCCGTGGTGCTTGGTGTGGCAGCTGCTGAAGACTGCCCAGATTCAGACATTTCATCTTGGGGGCACTGTGGCAATTCCAGGGCAGCAGAACAGAAAGGGAAAAGCACAATTATACATTTCAGTAAGTCCCATTTGCTGGTGTATGGCTGCCTTAAAGCATTATGAGCATGGTTCTTGCTCATTGTACCAGTTACATGTCCCATTGTTTGCTGGTGACACAGGGCACTACCACCACAGTGAAGCAGCAAGTTCTCGTGCTGAGCTCAACAAGCAAATCCCACCTGTAGAAAGGGCTGATAACCTTCTTCAATAAGGCTGATAACTCCTTCAATACTGAATACTGGTCTTCACAAATCACATTGGTATGTGATCTCAAGAAAGGTGGCCTTATCACAGGAGAAAAGCACCTGTAGCTCACACTGAGTACAGTGAAAGCTGAAGGGCTTTGGCACCTGCAGCAAACTAGGCCAGTGTTTCCCAAGGCTGGAAGGCAATATGGATATTGCTCGGGAAGGATCTGAAGTGGCCTCTTAGAAGTCTTGACTGATGTCATTACTGTAAGCCACCAATACACCTAGATGAGAAAACAGCAAACTGGTTTTGCCACTAAACTGCAGAAGCAGAGTGGACACTGATCTGGGATACTCTGGCTTGTCTGACACAGGAGACCTATGTCCCCAAACCACCTTATACATAGCTCGGCAGGCATGGGTCCAGCTTGAGAACACAGCATAAACAGGTGTGGTCTCCCACTTCCAAATGGCAGGATGACAATACCCAAGAATTCAGAAAGGTGAGAAATGAACACAGGAGATGGATTCTCAGTATGGAATGTGCAAAATGGCTCTTGGTGCAAACAGACATTACAGCCCCACTTCTTGTACCATCACCTCTTGAGGAACAGGGAGTCTTCAAGGCTTTGTCAGGATTTTACACTGTAAGCTGTGTTGGTAAATTAAAGCACAATGCTTCAGTCAGACAAGGAATGCCCTGACTAGCACCGTGACCTCTCAGACTCAAAGGAGATTTCCCCACTCTTAAGGGCAGCATGCTCTAATTACTGCCTGCAGGGAGGTGACACAGTTAATGCTGAGAGTTATATGCGACAGTGAGTTGCGACTGGGTGCAGTGGCATTCACCTGCACATCCAGACCCATCTTTCATCATCACCACTGGCCTCTCTCGTCCTGTGCAAGTACTAGAGAGATCCTGGTTCTGCTCAGAGGCTGCTCTGAGCCCCCAAACCTCGAAGCTGTGACAGGGTTTCACTTTTCTCATCTGGAAGTTTCATTCTCTTGTACTAATAACAGCTTCACAACATGACAAAAACATCCAATATGGGATGAGTGAGAAGACTGAAAAAAAATGGTGATTTAACCCTTTGCAGCCTTATTTTTGTTAAATCTGGAATTTTATTAAGATCTTCCTTTAATTAGACTGGCCTCTGTATGCTTATCTTAAAATGCTCTCCTGCACACTGCACTACAGAAGTCTAAAGGTTTACACTGCACCTGCGCACTTATACTGGAAACTCAGGTTTTTTACAGTGGCCCTGCCATTAAATGCAATCCACATTTTGTGTATTTTCAGCATTGTTAGTCTAAATAGCACACACATTCCCACATGAATATCCAAACCATCTCCCTTCAATTATCCTGGTTTCAGCATCAAGACTGAGATGAGAACTTTGCACTTAGGCTGCTACATGTGAAAACCACACTTCCCACCTCTACTTCAATTTCCTGATTTAGGAGCTACTTTCCCAGTATGTAAAGAAAAAAAAAGAGTCAAAAAGGATTTTTTGATAATAAATAGGCTCCAGTAAGCTTTGGACTACCTCAACTGCAGTTTGCCTTCTGTGCTTTCAGATGTGCAAAGGGACAAAGATTATCAAGTGTGAAGTGCAACCATAAAACCTCTTTCCTCAAACAAAACTGCTGTTGGATGAAAGATTTCAGGGATGTTCTTGGACCCACTCTAAATCTATGAGAATAAGCAAAGTTCAGAAGCATCTTAGCTGTGTAAGAGACACCTAGGTGGGTCCACTCCACTTGTCATTCCTTGTTCTTATGAACCAGATGTCATTCAAAAGCCCTGGATCATCAGTGTCTATAGGGTAATATCTGTACCAGCAATATCCTGTAACTTCTTGTTTATTGACATAACCTGCCCCTTACCCTGAACATCTGAATAAGTAATCACCCCAGTCTTTCACTACTCTTTGGTTACAGATGTGAGTTTTGTACTTCCCTAGAAAACACACTTTATCAACCTTCCAACCTGCATTGGAGAAATTCCTCCCAAATGTATGTACTACCAACGTGCTCCTCTTCACAGCCCAGAAGCAGGTATCTTCCTTCTATTGTCTGAGTGCTCTGTTAATGCTAAATATCATGCTAAGAGTACAGCTCTTCTCTCCAGCACAGGAGGCATTCTCCAAAACCCACAGCTCACCCAAAGAATAATCTCCACAGCCACCACTTACCTACGGCCATACCTGTAAACCTCCTAAACATCAACTGTGTAGTAGTGACCTCCAAAATGCATTGTAAAGGCCCAACATTCATAGCAGTCATATGTCACCATGAGAAGCCACAATTGTATGGTTATAACACTGAAAGCATAGTACATAAAAACAAAAACATTAAGGACTTTAAATCTCCAAAACACTGTATAAAATAAATGTAAAGCTGAATGCAAAAATCAAATAATGACGACAACTAAAATAGAATATAGTAATAAAAAGTAAACAAGGACACTTAAAATGTAAGTACAGCCTGGCCTCATGAAGAAGGAAAGATAGTGAGAATTGTCAGGTACATACTGGGAAGGTGAGTCATGTGTGAGTGATGTCAGCAAAATATCAGACCTTTGAAGAAGAGGCTCATGGGAAATGCATGGACCATGCGTAGCCTAATCTGTCAGACCAATCTCTGAATAGCGGAGAGGAGACCCCTGAATGGCAGAGCAGAGCTCAAGATGTGCCAGGCAGCCCCATGAGCTGCTGCAGTGCAGGTGCAACACTGTGAGGATTTTGGAAGACCTGGTGCAGAAGGCAGAGCAGTAATGGTGACAGATGTACTGAAGGTAGACAGTGCAAGTCTAGAGCAGTGACTAGGCATAAGAGTAAGAATGTAAGACCTTTAAGCACAGTGCAAGAATTGGGCATTCAGAGAGGATAAGAAGGAGCCCTTTTTAGTGAATACAGGAAGGCCAGGAGATCAGAAAAAAATGACAAACACTTTAAGGGCAAGTGCAACCCAATGCCTGGCCCCACCTGAGTTGCAGAACCACTGCTCTTATCAAAGTGGAGAGAAGGGACAGGTTCTACCATGTCCTCTCTGAAATAAGCTATTAATAAGTGAAGGATTTCTCTTCACTCAATCCCTAACTGCCTCCACATACATCCCTCTCAACTTGGGGCCAGCCAAGTAAAGGAGATTAACCCTGAGACAAAGCAGCATGAGGAGCTGTGTCAAATCCTTCCTGCATCATATGCCAGATCTGAAGAAGAATACCCTCCCACATCTAGCAGCGCTACTATGGGAGCAAACACAAAGGGAGAGGCTGCAAAGGGTTACGGACACAGATTGTCTCTAGCTTAATGAAAATGTGAGATGTTAGCAACAGTGAAGGAGTGGGAAACCCTTGCTCTGTGATGGTCTAGAAAACCTTGTAGCTGGAGTTGGACTGCAGCTGGCCGAGGTCACTCAGGTGCCAGTGGTCTAGTGTTGGGACGATCTTGGCCCCTATCTGTCCACGTACCATGCCATCAGCGAGGGGGAAGACATTCAGGGAGTTGGGACGTTCCTTCCTGCTAAAGAGACAAACAGGGAGAGAGAGGAAAATGTGTTAGCTGTGTACATCATGGTTCTGATAGAAAACAACAGCGCACTAGTGTATATGAAATACTAGTTACTAGAAACTGGACTGCAACTGTTACCCTCACATGGCAGCTGTCTGAACTCTGAACTCCCACACTTCCCTGGTGCTGGCTCTCAGTCCCATGGTGTTACTGCTAGAGTAACACCTTCTCCTGGGGAAACTCTAAGATAGAGGGGGTCAGTGGCCATTAACAGGTACAACTGACTGCTCAATCAGTATGAGAAATTTGGAGAAACATGAAAGTGCAGCCAATTTAAGTCAGTGCTTCTGAGAAACAAAAGTACTGGAGGAAAATAAGCCACGGCAAACAACTCTCACAGCAAGAAAATAAAAGCTCCATAGCTACTAGAGATGTCACCACAGGGAGAGGAATAAGGCTTTTAAGTGTCATCTACATGAAACTTATGACATTCCACCCCAAATCTGGTGAGCTTCAACAACAGGAACCAGAGGGGTTGGATCACTTCCAATTCTAAGCAAGGAAGAGAGTACTTGTATTCATTGATCTCCCTTGATACCCATATTACAATGCACTCACAATTCAAAAACTAAACAAATATATAAATAAATGCAACATGCATATTGCTAGGTGTCTCTAAGTGTGTTCTGTTCATCCTCTCCTTTCTGGCAACTGCAGGGACTCACTAGTGCAGGTCTGATTCTGAACAAAAAAGCTGGCACAGATTTTGAGACCAAGCTTCAGTGGGAGAAAATTTAGAGAAAGCAGAGGAGGTGGAAAGGCTGTGGCACCAGCTTGCCAAACCCAGCCCCTGCCGAGCTGAACTAAAATGATTCTCTGTGTGATGTGCATCCATACTTGGACTCAATCCTGTTTCACCTATTCCTGCACAGGGCTTCTGCTTAATCTTGGGAGTGTGATGACACCTGCTCTTCTGTAGCACGCCGTTAGTAACAGCAGACCTCCACCTGCCTTTCTGTAATGATCATCAGCATTGGGTGTCATGCCCAGGCTGGGAAACAAGGGCAGCCACCTCACCTGTGACCACAGCAAACAACTGCTACAGGGCCCCTGGGACAGAGCAAACACACTAACACAGGGAGTGGTAGACCAGCCAGCTCTTTTAGGAAGGACAGAGATGGAGTGTCCAGCAGAGGAGACAGTGTTTGCTGAGAGAAACCACAGTGCCCAACCTTCTCACTCTAAGCACTGCCCAGCCACCACAGCATGATGCACTGCTGCATCAGTGCCTACCTCAAATAGGCAAAAAGGCCTCCTGTGGCCTGTCCTGGATAGGCAAGATGGGGTAGAAAGGTATTTCCAGCATGGCCTGCTTCGCATGCACTTTTCCTAGGAATCTGCACTAAAATCCTCTCCTGAAGATGCTAGACTCATACATGGAAGTTTCATATACAAACCCTCTCAGAGAGGAGGCATGTAACTGGATTTTGGAGGAACACAAATCACTGATAAAACATCATTAACGTTCTCACAGGTAACAAGCAATAGAACAAGAGAAAATGTCCTCAAGTTGTACCAGGGTAGATTCAGGTTGGATATTGCAGAAAATTTTTTTCACTCAAAGACTGGTTAATCATGGAAACCTGTTGCTCAGGGCAGTAATGGAGTCACAATCCCCAGAAGCATTCAAAAGGCATGTGGATGTGGCACTTTGCAATATGATTTACTGGGTGTGAGGGCATCCAGTTGAAGGTCAGATTTGATGACCTTGGAGGTCTTTTCCAACCATAATGATTCTATCATTCTCCACAGATTCAAACCCAGACTTCTATGTGATAGGAATTGTCAGTTTCCTTATAACTTCTCCTTTCCACTACCAAAGGCATCTCGCTATTTGTGACTTAAATAACCACTGAAGGTTTAGTGAAAACATTCTACTGCTGTTTGTCCCAGTTTATGACTGTAACTTGCCACTTACATCTGCTCCTACTAGGTCGTGGATGCCAAAGGACAATTACCTTTGCCTGTCTGCTGTAGGTACTTCTCTTTATCCCACTGCTATCATTCCAAGGACCTGAAAGCTTCTAACAGCTGGATTTCAAGTTTCTACAAAAGCTTACTAGGCAAATTTTTCCCCTCCTAGGAAATCTTCACCCTGGTGCTGATACAAGCACCATATAAAGTAGAGTTAATTATGTGGAAGAGATCATAAAGGCATTCAAAACTTCAAATCAGAACCACTTTATGCTACAATATCAGAAAATTCTTAGTTATACAGTTTAAGAAATAACCCAAGGATCTCTAAGAGTCTACTTCCAAAATAATCTCTCTTTTTATGCAGAGAACAAAAAACTTGGGCCATTTTTTGAGATGCTTTAACCATTAGGTTTATATCTTTCCTTTTCTTCAGGACCAAATTACAGTTTTAAGAGAGTCTTGCTTTCACAGGTCTATGGAGCAGAAGAAAGTTTCCTATAACGTTCATAGGACAGTCCTTGTCAAACCAGTGGTGCAGCCAGAATATCCTAGTGACTACGCTGCAATGACTTGACATAACTCACTGACAGCACTGAGACATAAAAGCTGCCCCCCAAAATATGCTGACAGACATTAAATTATATGTTTTCTTTTTTGTTAATATGTAAACATACATACTTAACACACAAGGAAATACAGGAGCGGAGCCACCAAATGGAGAGGAAATGTGTGAATTTCACAGTCCCTGTTAAAGAGGCACAGGGTCTCTATAGCATCAGAAGCTGTAGAATCTCCAGGAAAGAATTTTAGCACAGACTGTTAGGAAATTTCCTTGATGAGTTTCTTTGGAAACACCTTCAAGCCTCTCTAAAACCTCCCAGGAAAGGGGAAGGAAGAGCTAGCTCTAGTTTTGCAGTCCTGAAGTTGGCTACCAAATTTAAATGCAAATAAATTTAAAGTATCCTGATTTAGACTCATCCCGGTCTAAACTTTAAGTGCTGCAGTTGCTCTCACATACCCAAATCTTTCCAGGATCAGCCAGGGTGAGTCTTAACACTTGATAGTTCCACCTTGAGTTACAAGGTGAACAGCGCACTCTCCAATAAAGGCTTGCAGTAGCCAAAACCTGAATTAGGATGTTCTACAAGCAACATCCTAAAGTTTACAAAACATAACAAAACTACAGTTTGTTTGCCAGCATTTAAAGAGGAGAAGTAATCTTTTTGAAGGCTCTGTGCACAGCACTCCCTGCCCAATCATCAGCCAAAAGTGCCATTGGAAACTTACTGACACAGACATTTGTTCTACTTCCACTCAAAAATCAGGCATGGCTTGCTCTCTAGTGTTAAATAAGAGAGAAGAAATTTATTGGAACCTGAGGGAATTGCATGAAGCTGTGCCAGGGGAGTTTTAGGTTGAATTTCAGGAAAATGCTCTTCCCCCATATGGTGGTGGGCAATGAACAGGCTCCTCAGGGAATGGTCACAACCCCGAGGCTGCCAGAGCTCCAGAAGCATTTGGACAACGCTCTGAGGCACAGGATGGGATTGTTGGGGTGTCTGTGGAGGGGCAGGAGCTGGATTTGATAATCCTTATGGGCCCCTCCCAAATCAGGATATTCTACGATTCTACGTATCTATGATTCTATGACTTTTAAAACATTAGGGGATGTGAAGTGTAAACATCCCATCCCAGACATCTGATCCTGTTTTGGGAACAAACTTGCGTGTCTTCTGCATTTGCACGCACAAGCTTCTCCCTGCTGTGTTATCCCAGCTTCATGGCTCCCTCAGCACCCCTGAACCAGCAAGTCCAGCACAGGTGCCAGTGGACACAGAGAGCAAATATGCCAGTACAATACATTCCCAGCATCACACTGTCACCACTCCACAGCAACCTACAACACTTGGATTAATGAAGTTCAGATGCAGCAATAGGATTTACCTTTTCCTCCAGGACTGGCGATGACTGCAGTGACAAACATAACAGCCAAACAGCAGCAATTCCACAAAAAGCAAGACAAAAAGAACAACCATTAGAGAGCAAATGTCATGCAAACATGCAACCTAACACAGACACAAGGTACATGTGCACTGCAACCCCCATGCCACATGGAAGTAGGTACTGTGGATGTGACAGCCTGGTCAGAGAATGAGAAAACTTAGTAAGTTTTCCCAGAATTGGTCTGACAGACTTTAGGGAGTTGAAGATAAACAATGATAGCTTATTTTCATAAACAACCTGCAGGTAGTGTTTTCCTACTCTCTGTTTTCTTGGTTTCCTCAACAATTGCTTATAAGAAGGGCATCTAGTTAATTAGCCAATTAGATTAAATGTATTGATTTATTGATCAACCAGGTCTATCTGTATCAGAACAATGTATAAAACAGGACCTGAAGTAAAGAGGTGAGCTTTATGCAAACCAGCCTTCTGGAGAGTCTGTGTCGTTTCTTACTCAATAGTGACAGGTACAAAGTCATTACACCTCTTGGATGGCCATTGATACACACCACCCCCACAAAAGTTGCAGCAAAAACTTCTCCCTAACCCCATTTATTTTAAATAAATGCACCCAAATTTGTTTTGCAGGTCATGAGAAATTATGCCTATCCCCCCACCCAGTGCACTAAGATCCACAAACACTGGTGGTGTTCCTCCCTCCAGCTGTGCAATTATATCAAAACACACCGGGCCCAGGTGCTGTGCACAAGCACAACAAACAGAGCTACACACACACACCCCCAAAAACACACACACACACACACACACACACACACACACACACACACACACACACACGCGCAAAGCTGAAAATTAACTGAAAACTCCCATTTCCCACTGGTAGCTCCTAGACTTGGATCACAGTCCCATCATGGGCTTTTCACAGACATACAGTGTTTCTCTCCAAGGACACTAGCAATGTGCCACACTTAAAGGATAAAAGACAAACTTCTCTGACATGAAAAGGTAATTCTTGATGAAAATTTTGCCCTTCATCAGCTGAGATGGGCAGTGTTGTAGATACTACCAGCAACACTTTTCACTGGAATGTTAACATAAAGCTACAATTAATATCAGCTTATTCAAGAGTTAGGGAAGTAAAATCTTTTAAGCTTTTTAGAAAGGAAGAAATTAAAACCGATTTTTACTATGCAGTCCAACTCCGAATTGGACTTCAACGAGACTTGTGGCTCCCTTTCAACTCAGGAGATTCTATGATTCTATGACTCAAAGCTGGCAGGTGCACACAGGACTCACTCTTTAAAAGAGAGATGTTCTAAGTTTGCTTTTGCCTATGGTACTTTTAGATTTTACTGTAAGCACTTCCACAGATATATTCTTACTTCCAGAAGTGTAAGCTGGGAGAGAAACAAGCCTAACACACTTATCCCATTCCATCTCTAAGATTAGGATCAGATCATGTTCTGGGAACTCACTCTGGATTTCCAGACTGAGGGGATCGAAAAGAAGGAAGAAAAACAGTCTGGTAAGAGAAATTTTATGAACAGATGAGCACTTACAAGCTACTGGTTCCTTTTAGACCATGTCCTCTCAAGCTCTCTACATCCCTTATCTGCCCAGGAAAGCTAACATCTAGCTTTTTTATTTTCTCAATTGATTCCTATATTTTAGACAATTTATTTCTACTCAGAACCCAAACACTGCAAGAAGGGAGGAAAATCCCTTTCTTGGACATAAGTGGGATTTTTGGTGACTGATAGAAAGCTTCCTCTGAAAGAACAACATGAAAAAATCCTGTAATGGCTAATGCATTTAATTGCTACGGTTTTGCTGCCTATCCCACATACAAAGACATGCAAGCACACAAACATTTTGTTTGACACCATCTATTCTATGGATAAACTTTTACACACTACTTAAGAACATGAACGTGTTTTCCAGAGGCCCCGTCAATAGCAGCATGATAAAGCCTCACCTTTGTAAAACAACAGAGAAAGCACCTCACCATCAAGTACCCACAACTCACCCAGAACCCATTAACACAGAGCTTCAGCTACAATCCATGTCACCAGGGAAAGATCCTGCTCTGTTTTCTCTCTCAAATGCACACACTCAGTGTGTAAGTTCCCAGGTGACACGTGTCACATGGAAAGGTCATGGCCCTACCTTCTCCCAGGTACACTGCCCTCAGTTTGGTTATTTCCTCCAACTTGCTGCATCTTAGATCGCTCAATGTGTTCCACATAGGTCTGGATCATCTGTGAGGAGAGAAAAATCCATGAGGCAAAGAGATGAGAAGGAAAGACTCATTTTCTGTTTTTGTTTAATTTTCTGTGGTATCCACTTCCAGTCCCCTGGGTTTTTCTGCAGACTTCCTTGTTTTTACTGTTGCCTTCTAAGCTGATGATGTAAGTGAATAGTCTAATCTGATAGAAAACTTGTCAGCAAATAGTGTTCGAAATCACTTCAGCTGAATCTCACAACCAAAGAGCCTTGAAAAAACAACATAAGTCTAGAGGCTCATTGGCAATGGGAGATGAGGTAGCAGGGCACTATGCACAGCATCACAGAACAGCTCAGATTGGAAGGAATGTCTGATGGTCCGTTAGTCCACCCCCTGCTGAAACAGGGTCACACAGAACGGCCACAGGACCGCATCCAGGTGGCTTATGAATATCTCCAAGGAAACTCCAACACTCCTCTGAACAACCTGTGCCAGAGCTAATTGCCCTTGCAGGAAAGCAGTTTTTACTACTTTGTTCAGAGTGAATTTTCTGTGTTGTAGTTTCTGCCAGCTCCATTGGGTACCAGTGAACACAGCCTGTCTCCATCCTGTTTACAACCTCCAGTCAGGTACTTCTGATGTTCCCAACTTCAGAAGCACTAGTCATCACTAGGATTGTAAAGCTGAGTTCTTTGACATGATATAGTCATGTAGATATAGACAAAGAACTTATTTATTTAGAAAGATAATATCTTACCTCTGTGTGACGCTGATGCAGAGCATTATACTCCTTCTTCATTTCCGATTCACGTTCTTCCAGCCGAGAAACTGCCAAGAGAAGATTCTCAACTATCAGCTAACATGCCTGGCACACAAAATGAACTATTTGAGAAACAAAGCCTATTTTTTTTAGAAATTAATTTACACCTACTGAATAAAACAAACAGAATTGTGGGTTTTGGTCTTTATTACACTCTTAGTTCATGGGTACCTGCATGTTCCCAATACCAGTGATTTTGCACTATAAATGCAATAAAACCACAGAAGTTTTTCAGCAGTAGCCTGGTGCCCTGTAAGCATCTTAGTTTGGCAACAATTTGTTGTCCTCTGGGACTGGCTCTTCTGGCTACTTGAGGAGCAGGAGTACTGGACGAAACACCAACAAATTCTGAGGGGAACTTCAATGCCTGCACTTATTAAGGAAGTATTTGTAAAACAAATACATAAACTAAGTAACTAACTAACTAAATAATTAGTGTGATGATTTTTATAAGAATGGAAGATTCTACAAGGAGAAACTGGAAACCAGGTTTCAAAGGCCCAAATCTTACACCTTGCATCTAGAGAGACGGACCACAAAAGAGAAGAAATGTAGCCTTTACTGAATTAGTGTGGGTACATCCCACCCTTGGGAAAGCCCAGAATTTTACATCAAAGTAAGTGATAACCAGATATTTTAGGCTTTGCACAAATTACACTAAACCAAAAAAAAAGTATGAAGATTATTTTTAAAGTAGTACTGTATATGTGTGGAAGGCATGTGTATAATGGTGTCTGGTGCACAGCTTTGCTTACTCTGGTCTGCATAGTTTTTGGTCTTCAGCTCCAGCTGTCGAGTCTGAAATTCAAGGTGTTCCACTTGGATTTGTAGTTCTTTCTTCTCCTGTTCCAGTGCATCTTCAAACTCTATGAACTTCTGCATAGGGAAGAAGTGGAGAAGGAGGCACACATGAGGATTACATGCAAAAAGGGTTTGCCCTACCATGACCCTTCCTCTACTCAAAAAATCGAAATTTGAGAGAATATAAAGTGAGGGAATATAAATTACAAAATCAGAAATAAGAATTTTTAAGTACTGTAGGTAGCACAACAGCACTTTACCAAGGTGAAGAATCTATTTTATATTAGAAACTTATTGTTATTTTTGATGTATAATAAACATAGAAACTATGGTCCAACATAAGTTCTGTAAACCAGCACAACTTTATCATCTTCAGCAATGCTGGTCTTCTTTGTGCCAGGCTGAATTTTAATTCCTGTTAATTTGATGTCACAGAAGAAAAATTTTATTTACAATCATGTATTTAAAAATAGCTATGTCAGAAACCTTCAGACTAACTCTTTTAATGATGCAAATGTAGAGAGCTCCATCCAAAATTCCTGTGGGGGGACAAGTCTTGCAGAAATGTGCAAGTCTTTTGGAAAACTAAGCTCCAACACTCCCATTATCACCAACACAGAGGCAGCTGCACGCAGCAGTGTGACCCCGGCACAGGACACTGGACCAAAAGAAAAGTCTTAGAGATACACTCATTTCACAACGAAAACACAACAGGAAAATACCGGATTTCAGGGTGTTCTTTCTGTAAACTGTCACTTCTTGCCCGCAAGCTTTAGTCACTCCCTGCTGTGGACACCAGCACACAAGAGTAGAGTAAAACATGTGGAACATTCTGTTCAGCTCCACTGTGGGATATTACACAACTCATGGTAGGAACTGGAACCACAGGGGCTCCATATAATGAAATATCACAGAGTATCATATAATACCATTAAATAATATAATATATAATAAAGCATCATATCATATAATAAAGTATCATATATAATATCATATAATAAAGCATCATGAAATATTTAAACTAAGCAGGATCCCTGGGAAGTCAATGCAACTCCACATCTCTGCAGGACCAGCCTGGTTCTTGTGTCATACATGGTTATCAGAGGTCTTCTGCAGAATACACTAATGCAATAATGACCCATAGCCCACACATCTAGGTTTAGAAACAGCTGCTTCTAGTACCATCCCAGACACAAATGGTTGGGAAAGTCTCTAAGGCCCAGAGAATACATGCCTCTCTCCAGCAAACCAAGCCTGAATGTTATCACCAGGCTCACAGGGCCACAGTACTGCAAAGCTATCCCACCAGCTGCAGTACACATCCTGGCCTGGCTTATACACCTAAAAATTCAAGTCTTGTTGCATTACTCCTGAATAGTTCCACCCAACAAAGCCAAAAGTACAGCATTATTTGCACCACCCAGTCCAGTAACTAGAACACCTAGCTGAGCTGCATGAGCATGGTTGGGAGCAGCCCTGGATCTGGAGCTGCTGAGGATGACAGTGAGAAGGAAATTAAGCCATGCAGGCTTTAATCCACCCTTAAAAATGTTTATGGGCCAAGAGGAGCCCACAGGAATTAAGAGGAGCCTGTGAAGAGCTCACAAGGCTTTGCTTCTGACCCTGCCTCTCTCTCTCCATCTGTTTGCCAAATCCTCCTGAGGTCCAGGCCCATTAGATTCACCAGCACATGCACACTGGCTGGAGAAACCTCCTCTGTCTAAAAGCATGGATAATGGGGAGGAAAAACTCTCTCCACTCTCTCCTTCTGCCCTCTGCATGGGGGAAGGGTTCTCTCACAAACTCAGAGGCATGAGAATTTCAATTTAACAAATTAAAGCCTTTACTTCAAAAGAGACAGATACTGGTAAGAATCTTTTTTTGGCAAAGACTCTCAGGGAAACTAACACATTTAAATGCTCAGTAAGATTATTTTGTTAAATTCTGCAGATGAACCAGTCTGCACTGCTGCACTCTCAGGGTAAACCTCTGCCCATTCCCTACCGCTTTTACTGGAATTATTAGCAGGGACAGTGGAACCATCATTATAAACTGGATCCTCTCTGCAGATGACTGAAAGCCACGTTATTTATGATTCTTGCAAACTTTTAAAATTGCTCAGTAAATTCCTGGAGCAGTGACTCAGTTTGCATTCCTACATATCTGTATTTATAGAAACAATCAAACACACTTTAGCCATTTCTTGCTTCCCTGCACTCAGTGTTCTGCAGTGCCTTTAACCTCTAACTGGGCTTTTAACTTTATTCGTCTTCTTGTCCAAATTTACTGTAATAAGTGCTTGGGGGTTTTTCCCACTGATGGCTGTTTTGCACAGAACTTTCTAGAAACAGCAAAAATACCAACACCTTTCTTCCGTTATAAAGAAGTCATCTCAGAGGCTAAAAATTTACTTATTAATTACATTTTAAGATTGTTCAAGGGTTTAGATTTTTAAATGTGTTTCCTCCTGAGATATCAAACACTGAAATCCCTTAGTCACTCAGCCAGCAACCTGTTTTATAGATTCTGAGAACTTTATAAAACAACCTGCTTTGTAAATTTGTGGATTTATTTTTGAATGCTTTTTCAGAACAACAATATAATTTCAGAATTAATAAAACAGGAAAAGAGGTCCTAACAGACACTGACAATGAGCAGTTTCACTTGCTCCATCTAGAGGCTGATGGAAATTATTCCAAGAGAGTGTTTTCCTGGTATAATCTGTATCTCACAGGATTTTGCTGGAAGCACTCTGTGCTAAAGTTTTACTGATGAACCCTTTTAATTACAGCCAAGGGCTAAATCCCCATCACATTGCAGTGGCTCAGCTTTCATCACTTTCCTGCTCCCATTTCTCCACGCAGGAACATGCAACACCCTCTCGTCTCTGCTCTTAACTTTAACTCTTCTACAAATATGGCTCAGTCTTTTTCCTCATACCTGTCTATTTTGCAACCTAAAAGTAATCAAAGAAACATAAAACTAGAAATCAATTAAGCACCTGGAAAAGAGACATGAAGACAACTATATTAAAAATTAATATTGCCCTAAGTTTTTGTAGGGCAGAACAGCATTTTTCATAAATGCACGGCAGGATGGCCTATCCTGGTGCTGAGGAGATCAAATGATGCCATTTGTGTGCAAGGGCCCAAGGGCTTGACCCAGTTCCTGGCTGTGCAGCACCTTGTACCTGCTCTGACATCAGAATTCATTTAAGTTTCTCCATGCTCATCACAAGCTCTGACAGCAGGAAAAGTCCCAAATCCAGAGTGAAGTGAGCAGCTAACACAGCAGAACAAGGAAGATTCCTTGTAGCAATGTATCTGAACTTGGATCTCAGTGTGCACCAGCCATATCATCTGTAACTGTTCTTATCAGAATTTTCTCAAAGCACCGTGAAATTCATCAAGGTTACTAAGACATAAACTGTGCTAATATAAGAACGAAGAAGCTGAGAGACTGCATACCAGGATGGCAAGAACTAGATAACAGAGGACTGTAGAACACCTGCACGGTAACCAATCATGGATGCTGAGAAATGGAGGCAGAGAACAAGGGAACAAGACAAAGGTACCAATCAAGAAGTGTGATCTTAGTAGTTTGTAGAATCCATAGAAGTGCGTGTAACGTAAACAATAAACGGCTTCTGCTTGATCATATCGGTCAGTCATTCAGGAGTCCTGGTTTACCCGCAATAATCCCACGGCTTTGCCGAAGGAAGATGTTCCTAATGTCCAGATATCACTGCTGCTCACCCTTCATGGCACCAGTGAGCTCCTACCAGGGTACCCAGGCAGGCTTTAGTTTTCCCCAGTAAGCCACAACAGACCTTCCATACAACATCCAGGGAAACACCTCACTAGCCACTAGAAACAGCAGAGATTTAACTAACTTTAGCCGGAGATGTGAGCACACCCACAAGTACAACTAAGCTGCACCAAAGTTCGGAGAAAACAGGCACTTGACATTCATATGAGTTACTCTTGTGAACGAGAGCCTCCAGAGACAACCAGCAGAGACAGCACTTCATCTCCAGCAGGATGCCAGACCACAGCCCTCAAGTTGTGGCTCACAGCCCAAGGCATGAGGCTGCAGGTGGCCCAGATAAGCAGCCAGACTGGCTCCAGCATCTCTCCTGCCCAAACTCAATCTACCAAGTGTATCCCCAGCACACAAGAAATCCTCAGGGCTCCCTACGCCACTCTGCCTTCCCATGGTGCTGAAAATTTGCAACAAGGCAGCAGAAACAGAGAACACAAACTGCATAAAGGGGTTTTATTCTTTTTTTTAACTTTTTTGATTAACCAGGCTCCCAGAGGCAGTCATACTGCATGTACATGTTATTGAGTGAATAAAACTCAGTAAACAAATATCCATTGGCATTTCACTTTTTCCATTTCTTTCAGAGAGACCATACAATCCTGGCCCTGTTGAAGCTGTGGGAATTTCTCAGTAACTTGAAGAGGATCCAGTACATTACCCCAACTCTTTAAACCTTCTAAAAATAACCAGGCAGAAGGAACACTAATTTGTAAGTCTCTTTCCCATCAGAACATTTTCTGTAATATTTACAAAAAGCATCAAACCCAGTTATAACAGAAAAAGAATCTTTATTATTTACTCTCCTGCTTTTTGTGTTTTTTATCTCAGTCTATGCCCAGACAATCCTCCCTAAATGCTGCACAGACGTTTGATGCCCAAAGATGAAATTCCAAAGTTCTGTGGATGCTAACTCATGCTAACCAGCAAACCTTCCTAAGGGCAGGGAATATTCAGAGGAATCAAATCCACAATTCTGGCCTCAGAACAGTACAATCCCAATGACTTCTGAAAGCACACACTACAAACACTGCTCTTTCATTTTAAACATTTAATAGGAGCTCCTATTACAACTGGTTTGGTTTGTAAGGGACCTTTAAGACCATCTTGTCCCAGCACCCTGCCATGGGCAGGGACACCTTCTACTAGCCCAGGCTGCCCCAAGCCTCATCCAAACCTATCCTTGAACATTTCCAGGGATGGGTCAACCACAGCTTCTCTGGGCAACCTGTGCCAGGGCCTCCCCACCCTCACAGGGAACAATTTCTTCCCAACAGCCAATCTCACCCTGCTCTCTGTCAGTTTGAATCCAAGTAGGGAACCAAAAAACTCCAAAGAAACAACCAAACAGCATAGCCTCATAGACTTTTTAAATACATCTTAAAATAACCCAATAAACTCTTTGCAAAGCACTCTGCCACAACTCCAATGTCCAAGCTACACTGCATCACAAATTTGTTGACGGCATTCTTCCACTTTAGTGCTGCCAAGAGGCAAGAGAAAAACCTGGTGGTGATGTAGCATACCAGGTTGAGCCTGCTACAGCAGCTGCCCTTGATTTCAAAGGTTTCTCATTCCCATGGCCAAGTGCTATCACTGCTTTTCCCTGATGGCTTCACTGCTCAGAGCTCAGCTCACACTCTCACCTCAAGAATTCACTGCTTCCAACTCCAGCTTTATGGAGATGCAATAAAGACCTTCAGAAAAGAGAAATAAAAAGGACACGAGAATTCCACTGTCGGTAAAGAAATTAGGTACTTTTTTTTTGGTCTCTCATCATGACAAAGAAGTGGGTGCACTGGAAGCAGAAAGAGTCCCCAGCCCCAGGAGTTCTGAACAGCCAGGCTGACCAAATCATTAATATTTTATTACTTTTTCTCTTTTTTTTTTTTCCAGAGCCTCTACACCTAATTTCAAAGAATAATTTCTGAATATGAACAATTAAACAGTTAATCACCTCAGTCATCTAAGAGAACTGAAATGTGGAACTGGGGAACTGGTATACATACATATATATATATATATATATGTATGTATATATAAATGTCACATGGATTTTTTTTCTGCCAGGTCTATCCCCAGATTTTAAGTAGGATCATTGATCTGTAAAAATAATACAGGATTATGGCAAACAACAATGGCTCACACACTATTCTTTAGAGGGAAAATAACTAGCACAAAATCATCCCAAGGCCAAATAATGACTATGCCTTTGAAGAGCAGTGGTACATTGTGAATTGCTTGGCTTATGCTTTCTTGTCTCTTGCAAAGGAAGAAAATGACTAAAAATAGTAACATATAATCAGAAATCATCACATCACATCAGTGAGAAACCAAACAGAGAGAGAGATGCACAGAGATGCAGGAATCTCATTATGTGGCCTTAATTTGTGGTGGCGGACAGTGTATTCAGTGGGGGCCCAGCAAAGGGAGTGCTGGGGTTCAGTCCAGACTTGAGTGAGGATGCAGGGCTGTGGGTGAAAGTTGTGTTGGGAGAAAACCCCTCACTTGAGGCAGCTGTGGTTTCATTTTAGCGTGGGAAGCAGGGTGAGGGAGGGTATTCTTGCCCTGACTTCATTCAGGTGAGACCCCATCTGCAGTGCTGCCTCCAGTTCAGGGGTCTTCACCAGAGGGATGTAGAGCTGCTGGAGTGAGTCTAGAGGAGGCCACAGACATGCTCAGACAGCTTCCCACTGCCAGAGGGCAGGGTTAAATGTGATATTAGGATGAAATTGTTCCCTGTGGAGGGTGGGGAGGCCCTGGCACAGGTTGCCCAGAGAAGCTGTGGTTGACCCGTCCCTGCAAGTGTCCAAGGCCAGGCTGGGTGGGACTTGAAGCAACCTGGGCTAGTAGAAGGTGTCCCTGCCCATGGCAGGGAGTAGGACAAGATGGGCTTTAAGGTGTCTTCCAACCCAAACCATTCAGTGATTCTATGTTCAGCTTTTTATCCCTATAAGCATTTATTTAGCAAAGATGAAGTAGAAGATTAAGGAATTTAGTTGTCTACACCAACATTAACTTCACTCATTGCATGAGAACATTCCCAGAAGAAAGGCAGTACAGACATATTTAGTGTTTCTCTTGGGAAAAGAAATAGTTTAAAAATATTTAAAGCTACACTCACTTGCTGGTCTCAAGAGCTGAAATGGACCCTCAGAAAACAGAAAAATGGTCATTAGTCGTCTCCCCCCAAGATAAAAACATTCCTGCATTTCCATCATGCTGTACCTAACATGAATTTTAGAAATGCTTTGGCTCCTTGAAAGCAGCATCATCTACAGGTAAAAAAGAGCTCCCTGCATCTCACCTGATTATCACTCATCTTGCTCCTCACTCAGTGCCTTGATGTGACAGACCCATGGTCCGGGGATGCTCCAAGCAATGCCACCCTTTCTCCTGGACAGCACTTGCCTTCAGCAGACCCTGTTCCAAGTGATCACAGTCATGGTATCTGTACAGCAAACACCTGACCCCGATGCTATGAGAAAGCACACCATTGGTAGGAGTAAATTCTGGTAACAGACTGTATCTTCTCCATCTCCAAAGGGTTACAGGGAACAGAAGACACTGTCAGCACTGTGTTACAAGGCACAGCCCAAAAGGCCAACCTCTCACCCTCCCACACTGCACTGACAGAGGCCATGAGCTGAACAGAGCTGCAGTTCTGTCATGAAAAACCAACAATTTAAAACCGCAACTAGAGCACACTTCTTAAAATTCACAACTGATTTACCAACTCAAATTTCATACTTGTTCAAAATCTTACCCTGTACTTGTCACAAAACTCACCAAATTCCAGCTGTGTTCTCTAATGTCCCTTGCTCTGCTCTGTGTGTTCTCCAGTGCCCCTGTTCTGCTTACTGTGGTTTCCTCATTTTGAGTGTATTTGTGCCATCACAGCTGTGGCAGGTGTGAAAACTCTTACGTTTTCATTGCAGAGCTTGGCCTGAAGTTCAAACCATATTCCCAGTATAGCACACATTACATACCAGCCCTGGAGGAATTTTATATTAGAAATGCATTATTACAATAACATTTTCATACTGAATAATTAAGATGTATATAACCCTGAATCACATGAAGACACACGCACAAGCATTTCATATGGAAAAATACAGCCTTCCTCAGGTAAGGTCTCTGTGGGCAAATAAAGCTGACTGTAAACATGGCCAATTATTAGCAAAATGGCCAAGACATCATAAAAGAGAACAGAATATAATGTCATTTTAACTGTATTTTTAACCTAGCTTTTAGAATTTATTAGCCCAGAAGGACACACAGTACATAGCTTCAATAATAGGCTACAGAGCTACAAATATATGTGTAAAGAACATTGAGAATATATAAAAGCAAAAAAGGCAAAAATTAATTTGGCATCAGTGGAAAGATGCTCTGAGCTATGCCCTGCGTTGGAATCTTTGCTATCCTCAAAGACAAATGCACTCCTGAAAGAACATTCCAATCTCCATGGAAGCACAGTGAAATAACATTACCTTTATATCTGCAGAGCTTGGAGATAAAAGATTTCTGTTCCTGATGCTAACTCCAAGAAGTCAAAATGACATCTTTTATCTAGGAGATATTTAATAACCATAGATGGGAGTTTGAGTGTCTTCCATGAAATAAATTTGGTTTTTTTGTTGATGTATGCAAAGATTACCATCTCCCATATTCCTGCTTAAAGGGACCTGAGCCTTTTTCCAATGGAGAATTATTTTTCCTTTATGATGCTGTCCATGAAGTAGGCCTGGTCTTCCAGCACAGCCAGAAGATACAGAGGGACCCTCCCACATCTTGGACCCTGCTCCAGGCTCTGCCTCAGACAGCGTTCACACATCCAGCTTCTCTCATCTCTGGGTGGGACTAATGACAAGGTTAATTGGGACAGAAGATGCATGAGAAGAAAGGGGTGCACACAGAAGAGGTGGGCTTCTGGCAGAGCAGGTGGCCTTGAAAACAGCCTTGATCTTATTTCCACCAGGATGGCCAACAAGAAAGAAGGTATGACTGTGAAGTCCTGAAGATGACACTACACCAGGAGGCGTCACCAGCACTAAAGAGAACAAACTATTGGAGAGAAAAACTGAATTATTCTGGAGACCAGAGCAATGCAGGGCTGAACAGCACTTGAGTGCATGGGCATGCACATGAGAACCACCAGTTGTGTTGTGAGGAGAAGGGTGGAGAGGAAGCTGATGATGGAACCGTCAGCTAATTGGCCTCACAAGTGACATGCTGTGGGCCAGGTGCAACTGCAGCCAAGGAGGGCAGAGAGGAGATGGACATTTCTATCTCAGTCACTCCATGTCGTATAGGCCACATAGACTTGCTAATGAAGGTGAAAGCCCTCACATAAACCTTATTACTAACACTTTGAAAAAGGCCATGGGACACTCACAGAGAGCATTCACACGCTGTAAGGCACAGGTAAGTTTTCTCTGTAAAAACACATGTTATTCCTTCTGCCTTTCAGAGAGGATCAGCCCAAGCATCAGATGTGGCTACAGGTCACTCAAGGAAAATATGAGGGAACCTATAAAACAAGATTAGGCTGGCAAGGTGACACATGCCACAGGCCAGCAAATCTGCCTTCTTTGGCAAGAGAACAGAGTTTGGCTCCAGGACCCTGCAGAGACCAGATAGGACAGGACCAGTTTCTCTCAAAGAAATAAATACTTGATAGGCAAAAACTCACTAATAGTAAAAGACAATGATAGCACAATAACAAACCAGGAAAACCAGACCATGAATTAAAATCCAAAAAAGAATGCCACTGCAATTTTGAGGAAGGGAGGAATAGAGGCAGGAGGTTTAACCAAGCTTGGTACATATTTATGAAACTGATTATGTGACTCAAGTTCCTGCAATACTCAGCAACTGGACAAGCTGACTCAGGAAGTCCCTTCCAGTGCTGCTGCCCTGAGTTGTTAAGGAAGAGTGGGTGTTTTTGAGAATGCTGGTAGCAAAACAGCTATGAAACTGGGGCAAAAATTACTATGCAGTAGAAGTCCCTAGGGCTCAAGTCTGAAGTAATTCAACTCAAACCAAGACAGTGTCCAGTGATATATATCTACTACCTATTACAGCTACACACATTTTTAATGCTAATATCACCTTAATGTGTGTGTATAAACACATAGTATATACTATTAACAGGCTGAGTGGCTGTGAGACATCCATCACCTTGTAACATGCACGACCAACCTCCTGCTTCACACACTGCTTCTTCACACAGCAGACTGCTCTATGAAAGCTGGGCACTTGGACAGAGGCATTCCCAGTAAAATTCCCTGGTAAGTACTAGTTTAGATGAGTTTCCTTATTTCAAGAGCATAGATGTGAATCTTCATCCAAATCAGAGAGTTCATCATACCCCAAGTACAGCAAGTTTAAAGCATCCAACAACCATTGTCCAGACTTTGGCCTGCCTGGTTTTAATTTCTTCCAAAATATTTTTTTTTTTCATGTATGACATTGCATTATTGAAGTCACAGTTGCCTCCTGCATATGCCTCCACTCAGGGAGATAAAAGACACTGGTGCACTGGTTTTAAATGCTGAGCAGAGAGAGAGCATGGATAACAATAGACAGTGAAACAAATATTAATGGAATTAACAATATAAAAAGGAAAAAAACTAAAATTACACAAGCTGGTAGTGTTAACTTGTCTTCCTTTGTGAGGGAAAGGATATATGTGTAGGTATTTTTGTTATCTGGAATTGTGGTGCAAATTATGTGATTTTGACTGAACTTAAGTCCACACAAAAACCACTCAGCTGAAGGGATGACAAGGCACACAACCAGGGAGGCAGGACAAAGGTGGGGCTACTGAAGTGTGGGCAGTGGTTCAAATAAATGGAACTTAGAAAGATGCTGCAGTTGCATTTAGCACTGATACAAAAGTGGCTGTGATGAAAAACTCTATTAAACCACAAAACTATCCCAAGAGGTGTTACATCCTTAATTTACAAGTTTGTAACAAAGTGCGCAGAAGATCAAAGACCATGTAAAGGTGAGAAGCACAGCAGCCATGAGCACTTCAACTGAAGGGGAGCAGGCTGGTGGGAGGGCAGGGCTCCGGAATGGGGAAGCAACCTACCTCTGAAGCGGGAGGGAGGGAGGGAGGAAGTGGCGAAAGGAAGGAAGTGGCGGAAGGAAGTGGCGGAAGTGGCAGAAGTGGCGGAAGGAAGTGGCGGAAGGAAGTGGCGGAAGTGGCGGAAGGAAGTGGCGGAAGTGGCGGAAGTGGCGGAAGAGGCGGAAGTGGCGGAAGGAAGGAAGGAAGGAAGGGAGGAAGGAAGGAAGGAAGGAAGGAAGGAAGGAAGGAAGGAAGGAAGGAAGGAAGGAAGGAAGGAAGGAAGGAAGGAAGGAAGGAAGGAAGGAAGGAAGGAAGGAAGGAAGGAAGGAAGGAAGGAAGGAAGGAAAAAAGGAAGGGGCGGAAGGAAGAAAGGAAGTGGCGGAAGGAAGTGGCGGAAGGAAGTGGCGGAAGGAAGTGGCGGAAGGAAGGAAGTGGCGGAAGGAAGTGGCGGAAGGAAGGAAGTGGCGGAAGGAAGTGGCGGAAGGAAGGAAGTGGCGGAAGGAAGGAAGTGGCGGAAGGAAGGAAGTGGCGGAAGGAAGGAAGTGGCGGAAGGAAGGAAGTGGCGGAAGGAAGGAAGTGGCGGAAGGAAGGAAGGAAGCGGCGGAAGGAAGTGGCGGAAGGAAGTGGCGGAAGGAAGTGGCGGAAGGAAGTGGCGGAAGGAAGGAAGGAAGGAAGGAAGGAAGGAAGGAAGGAAGGAAGGAAGGAAGGAAGGAAGGAAGGAAGGAAGGAAGGAAGGAAGGAAGGAAGGAAGGAAGGAAGTGGCGGAAGGAAGGAAGTGGCGGAAGGAAGGAAGTGGCGGAAGGAAGGAAGGAAGTGGCGGAAGGAAGTGGCGGAAGGAAGTGGCGGAAGGAAGGAAGGAAGTGGCGGAAGGAAGGAAGGAAGGAAGGAAGGAAGGAAGGAAGGAAGGAAGGAAGGAAGGAAGGAAGGAAGGAAGGAAGGAAGGAAGGAAGGAAGGAAGGAAGGAAGGAAGGAAGGAAGGAAGGAAGGAAGGAAGGAAGGAAGGAAGTGGCGGAAGGAAGTGGCGGAAGGAAGTGGCGGAAGGAAGGAAGGAAGGAAGTGGCGGAAGGAAGGAAGTGGCGGAAGGAAGTGGCGGAAGGAAGGAAGTGGCGGAAGGAAGGAAGGAAGTGGCGGAAGGAAGGAAGGAAGTGGCGGAAGTGGCGGAAGGAAGTGGCGGAAGGAAGTGGCGGAAGGAAGTGGCGGAAGGAAGTGGCGGAAGGAAGTGGCGGAAGGAAGTGGCGGAAGGAAGTGGCGGAAGGAAGTGGCGGAAGGAAGTGGCGGAAGGAAGTGGCGGAAGGAAGTGGCGGAAGGAAGGAAGGAAGGAAGGAAGGAAGGAAGGAAGGAAGGAAGGAAGGAAGGAAGGAAGGAAGGAAGGAAGGAAGGAAGGAAGTGGCGGAAGGAAGGAAGTGGCGGAAGGAAGTGGCGGAAGGAAGTGGCGGAAGGAAGTGGCGGAAGGAAGTGGCGGAAGGAAGTGGCGGAAGGAAGTGGCGGAAGGAAGGAAGTGGCGGAAGGAAGGAAGTGGCGGAAGGAAGGAAGTGGCGGAAGGAAGGAAGGAAGGAAGGAAGGAAGGAAGGAAGGAAGGAAGGAAGGAAGGAAGGAAGGAAGGAAGGAAGGAAGGAAGGAAGGAAGGAAGGAAGGAAGGAAGGAAGTGGCGGAAGGAAGTGGCGGAAGGAAGGAAGTGGCAGAAGGAAGTGGCGGAAGGAAGGAAGTGGCGGAAGGAAGGAAGTGGCGGAAGGAAGGAAGTGGCGGAAGGAAGGAAGGAAGTGGCAGAAGGAAGGAAGTGGCGGAAGGAAGGAAGTGGCGGAAGGAAGGAAGGAAGTGGCGGAAGGAAGTGGCGGAAGGAAGTGGCAGAAGGAAGTGGCGGAAGGAAGTGGCGGAAGGAAGGAAGTGGCGGAAGGAAGGAAGTGGCGGAAGGAAGTGGCGGAAGGAAGTGGCGGAAGGAAGGAAGTGGCGGAAGGAAGGAAGTGGCGGAAGGAAGGAAGGAAGTGGCGGAAGGAAGGAAGTGGCGGAAGGAAGTGGCGGAAGGAAGTGGCGGAAGGAAGGAAGTGGCGGAAGGAAGTGGCGGAAGTGGCGGAAGTGGCGGAAGGAAGTGGCGTAAGGAAGTGGCGGAAGGAAGTGGCGGAAGGAAGTGGCGGAAGGAAGGAAGGAAGTGGCGGAAGGAAGTGGCGGAAGGAAGTGGCGGAAGGAAGGAAGTGGCGGAAGGAAGGAAGTGGCGGAAGGAAGGAAGTGGCGGAAGGAAGGAAGTGGCGGAAGGAAGGAAGTGGCGGAAGGAAGGAAGGAAGTGGCGGAAGGAAGGAAGGAAGGAAGGAAGGAAGGAAGTGGCGGAAGGAAGGAAGTGGCGGAAGGAAGGAAGGAAGGAAGGAAGGAAGGAAGGAAGGAAGGAAGGAAGGAAGGAAGGAAGGAAGGAAGGAAGGAAGGAAGGAAGGAAGGAAGGAAGGAAGGAAGGAAGGAAGGAAGGAAGGAAGGAAGGAAGGAAGGAAGGAAGGAAGGAAGGAAGTGGCGGAAGGAAGTGGCGGAAGGAAGTGGCGGAAGGAAGTGGCGGAAGGAAGTGGCGGAAGGAAGTGGCGGAAGTGGCGGAAGTGGCGGAAGTGGCGGAAGTGGCGGAAGTGGCGGAAGGAAGGAAGGAAGGAAGGAAGGAAGGAAGGAAGGAAGGAAGGAAGGAAGGAAGGAAGGACAGGAGCCGCAGGGCAGCCTGTGGAGATGGTGGAGTAACTGTCCCTGGAGGTGTTCAAGAAAAGACAGGACATGGCATTCAGTGCTCTGGTCTGGTTGACAAGCTGGTAATGGGTCAAAGGTTGGACTTGATGATCTTGAAGTTCTTTTCTAACCTAAATGATTTTGTGATGTCCTTGCCGAGACACTGTTCTCCCCTCCGAAGTAGAATTCTCCAGTTTTGCTAATAAATAGAGATTACTGATTTAGCTCAACCAAAACATGTATTTGGGCTCTCTTCCAAAGCTATCACTGACTGGTGAAAGAAAATTACAAAATACATTGAAATGACACCTCTCTTCATTGTGGGGAAGGGAAGATACTTCTCCATACCCACATTTTTCAAAATGTATGATAGGTCACACTGTACACTTCTCCCATATGTGCTGTTCGTAAATGTATTGCCAGTGATGTCTTTCAGTCCTTTTGGAAGCACACAATCCCAAACCCAAAAACAGCAAAAAGCTAATGTGCTTTTGGACCATATGCCTTGAAAACACCCAACCATTAACAGATCAGCAAATTTTCCTGTTTTCAGTTAGTATTTACAATTATTATGTACAATTATGTTTTGGGAGAAACCTGGCACACATCCAGTGGGAATACCTTTCCACAAAACCTTGCAGGTGAATGGGCAGGCAACTCTCTGTTGATGCTTCATGTCTTGAGGGGGACAAGCAGGTCTGCTCTGGAACTGAGGAGCAACTCACCTTCATGCTACCAAGTGGGATGGCCATGATCCAGGCAGAAGAGGAAAGATAAATAAGAGCCTGAAACTGTTTTTATCAGACTCAGCTGATAATGTCCTGCTTTGAGCAAGTCCCTTTCAAGCAGGACATTGGGACAGAAGATAGACACTAGCAGGTGCTCGTGAACAGAAGAGGCCATGTCACAATCAGCTCAGGAGCAAAAGGTTTGGTGCTTCCCACTGAATCCTGAAGTAAAGCCACCTGTTCTGCCAGGCAAGATACAGCTTCTCTCACCTGGGACACCCCTTGCTTCCTCCTCAATGGCATTAAAGGATCCAGCCAGCTACAGCTGGTCAGAGGCACTAAGACAACCAGTGATGATGGGGATATGTGGGCCCATCTCCATCCTCACCAGAGGACAAGAGAAAGAATGAAGGTGGCCAAGATGCCTTTGCTAGATGGAAGACTGTATCGTTTTCAGATAAATGAAGACTGACTGTGGATTTTTCTTGAAAATTCAGTTATTGCAATCCCTCTCCAGACTTGATAGGATAAGGGAGCATGGCTTTAAACTAAAGGAGGTTAGATATTACAAATAAATTATTCCCTGTGAGGGTGGGGAAGCCCTGGCACAAGTTGCCCAGAGAGGCTGTGACGGCCCCATCCCTGGAAGTGTCCAAGGCCAGGGTTTGGATGAGGCTTGGATCAACCTGGTCTAGGGGGAGATCTCCCTGCCCATAGCAGGGGGTGAAAGGAGATGAGTTTGAAGGTCCATTCCAATACAAACCATCTGTGATTCTATGATTTAAATCCATCTGCAATGGCAGTAAAGCCAAATCCTCCCAGACTTCTTGGCTTTTCTCTTACAGTTGCTTGCTGAAACTCCAGTAGTAACTTCTGCCTACATATACCTGGGGAAATCCCAAAATATTACTGACAAATCAATCTGCAGAGCCGTGAACAGAAAGGGACCAGGCAGCAGTTGCTCCATTGCACCAGAGGGAAAAAAGTTTCTCATAAAAGCTCACTTGGGGATCACAATTTGACTTATGCAGTTAACCCTGTTGAGGAGAAACCTAGCCATTGCCTCTGATCATCATTATCAAGTGATATTCAGATTACCCTGAACTGCTTTTTAAATAAAACGCGGCTCACAGTGCTTGCTCACTATTTTGCTTTCAAGGCAATTTTTAGTAACACTGATATTTATGAATATTAGTAATTGCCATTAGCTTGAGTGACGATTTGTATGAAGGATCTGTGTACGGATACAGATTTTTTCACTCAAGATTAGCGAGAATAAAGGTTACCAAATGGCAAGGACTGACTGGCATTACATGTGGAAAGCCTAATTCCTCATAGAGAAGTGATTTAAAAATATGCATGATATGGCCAGTCTCTATTGCAAAACAGAATCACAAACTGACTGTTACATTCCTTTAAATTAACAGAACTTGTAAACAGAAGAATCTTCAGTGTAGAATTCATAGAATTTGTTGGAAAAAATTGTAATAACTAATCATGTGTTTATAGCAAGTGGCTTTCCAACAGCTGATGTCCTATAACATCACCTCTAATAAGTTAGAAACATGTATAGTTTTCACAAAAAAATTTATCCTGCACACAAACTTTCAATGGGGAGAAGATCAAAAGAGGCAAGGGAAGGACAAGCTGCTTCTGCATCTCTTGGAGCATAAACCCAAAGCATTTGTACTTCAGCTCTCAGTCTGCATTGCATCAGACCAGCTGGGGAGAAGCCAGCAGCAGGACACACCTCACTCCACAGCTCAAAGCCAGCACTGGCTGATGAGCTGACGTCTCCAGAAAAGCACAGCACATTCTACATCCTTCAGGATGTCTCCCTGCTGCCAGCCCAGGTTCCACCTGTGCTGTCACCCCACTCCCCAGCCAACCATGCCTGTATCGCCCTTCTCCTGTAGAGCCATGCACAAAGGATGAGACAAAGAGAAAAGGGCAGACTGCCACAACACTACCATGATACCAGGAAAGGGAAGAGAGTAGTCCCTGCCCTGGTGTCCTGTGGGCAGGAGCGAGGGAGGCAGCACCTGATCCAGAATGGCAAGTAACACTCCTGTTGCTGGCAGAGGCAGCTCTCTAACCTCTCTTTGAGCAGAGAAAAGGCATCAAAAAGTTATGCCTGAACAAATGCCCCCCCAGTCCACCTTCAGGGGAAGAAAGGAATTATTTCCTTACAGTTATATGTATTAACATCAATCCTAGTCCTGCATCAGAAGACACATGATGGGATAGTGAATTTTTAGCTTACAGTCCTATTCAGTTATATTGCTACAGGTTTTGTAAGGCAAGGCATGTTCAGCATCCCAACATGCCAACCTTTCACATAGGGTATGCGTCGATGGTAGGCCAATGCAGCGAGCCACTGTCAATTTTAGGAGCTCTCCAAACAAAGACACAGAGTCTAATTTTAGAAATGAGATGTTTATTCTGTGCAGGTTGCAAGGTGTAGGTTTCCACAAATCAAGCACACTGGGGTAAAAAGTTACGTCTTTTATACAGTAAAATTTACATAATAAGCCTCTCTAATACACATCCACGTCTATCTAATGCATATTTATTTGTATGACAATCTTAAATAATGCCTGAAACACAAAGTTATTTTTCTTTATTAAGCAATTTCTATTGCAGAAGTTGTCAAACAACATGTTTACAAAGGTGAGAAAATTCAGCCTGGAGAGAGATAATTCAGTGTGAAGATATCCTGAGGAGGCTGTAAGAATAGCCAGTGAGTTTCTTTTACCAGTTCAGAGAGAACATTATAATCTTCATCTAAAATAACTAACCTACTTAGATATAAATTTCAAATTCAGGTATCTCCAGAAACAATTTTATGTTGTTGGTTACTTTAATTTTACTATCTTCAGTTGCTGAGTTTTAATCATAATGTACAATATTGTGTAATTGTATTGTCAATTGATCATTTGACTATGATCAATTCTGAATCATGGTCAAATGAAAACACTGAAAAAAAAGGCATGAGAGAAAACTGAGACACAATGGTTAACATACCCAAAATGTGAGCTTTACCTCAACCAGAAGACCCAATGGGATCACCACAAATTCTTTCACTTGTGTTGCTTTCTACTTCTGAGCAACTAAATGGACGTATTTTGGAAAAAAGGAAAAAAGTAACATAAATATATAAGCAAACATCTGCCTGCTCAGCAGAAAATTATCTTCACCAGTATCACAGTAGTTCTGATGAAAATAAAGAATCTGGTTTCTCCAGGAACAACAGCATTTGTAAATCAAGACAACTGCAGAGAAGAATTTAAGGTAAATTGGAATAACCCTCTAATAACCACAAAGATTCTCATACTTGTTCCATGGGTGAAATCTGACAGCACCTGCAGGCTCCAGGAATGGATCAAGAGGGCCTAAAGGATATGGAGACAGATCTGGTACCAAGTGAACCTGCACTTCATGCTTGTCAGTTATTTTCACCAGCCTACAGTGCAAAGGATTCAGGTAAAAGTATCTGGTCTCCCACAATCCACAAAGTTTTCCTCTTTGGATGGTATGAGGTCACCATCAGGCTGCAGAAATTCCCATTAATCAGCTATTTGTAAGATCTGTTTTCAGGGTGGGAAAACAAAACATCTTCCCAAGGTGCAAGTCATTCCACAAAGAAAGCAGATTTAAGGCAGGACAAAAGAAAGGACTTATAGTGAACATCAGGGGCTGGAGCCCACAACTACGACTTCTGTCATCCTTCCTCCTCACCTCCCTAAAGCGAAGGAGGGTATGAGGCGGGACAATATTTAAGGCATCCCTTAACAAAGGAGAGAATTTTTACAAGCTCTTGTGCTGTTTGAGATGCAGACAGAAGCCAGCAAGCTCACCGTATTGCCACTCAGTCGGAAAGCTCTTCAGGTACATGTGGCAGCCACAGCGCCCCTCACAAAGGACCAGCTCTTCCAAAATACTGCTACTGATCTTCAAACAAGACATCAGAGCCCTCTTATTATATAAAAATTATTTACTGATAATTGAATGTGCTTATAAGGCAGATAACAATGCAAACAGCAAGCTGTAATGAGGAGTGATGGCCACAGAGACATGACAGCAGGAGATGGGGATACTGCTTCTTGTGGGAAAGGATGAAAACACGCAGGTGCCTTTCAAGTAAAAGTCCTACACTTGGCAATGCCAGCAAAGGGCTTTCACAGCTAACACCCTGCCCCTGGGCAACACAGGCACCTGCTGGGGCCACTAAGCTTGGCAGAAAACTGGGGTTGCTCTTGGACACCAGGTTAAACATGAGCCAGTGATGTGACCTTGAGGCAAATAGCGTCCTGGGCTACAGCCAGCAGGTCAAGAGTGCTGTGCCCAGGGATGGACTCTCCAGCAAAAGGGAGACAGGGACAGACTGAAGAGAGCCCTGTGAAGGGCCCCAAGGATAAAAGGACTGGAGTACCTGGAAAGAGCAGGCTTGGGGAGGCGGGGGCGGGGATGTATGTAAATACCTGAAGTGGATGTGCAGAGATGAGGAGCCAGTCTCTCTCCAGTGGTGCCCAGTGACAGAACATGAAGAAATGGGCACAAACTGGAACACAGAAGGTTCCCTTTAAATATAAGAAAACCAGTTTTCCCTGTGAGCACTGGCACAGGTTGCCCAAGGAGGTCTTGTAGTCTTCCCATCATCTTGGAGATACTAAAACACTGCTTGGACACACTCATGGGCAGCCTGCTCTGGGTGATTCTGCTTGAGCAACGGGTTAAAGCAAATGAGCTCAAAGGCTCCTTCCAACCTCAGCCAGACTGTGATTCTGTCAAAAGACCCATGGAGAAGCCCACAAGACAACAATGCTGAAGAGAGCCCATTGGGCATGTCACAAGAGGCAGGACACACTGCTTCAAGGGCTTACTGTGCTACTGAACCCCACACTGCACCCCAGGCAGCTCGAGGCAGCACCACCCATCTCCCAGCCAAGTCCAACATCAACACAAGCCCATGAGAACTGCAGCCCAGCAAGCTCTGCCACATATTTACATGCAGACTCCTTTCTCCCAGAGCCCAGCAGAGGCCCATGACACTCACATGGCAACAGCACCTGCCCTCCAACACCTGCAGCCTGGAAACACACTGACCACCCCAGCAGTCAGTGTATGGGAACAGCCACTGGTAATGAGACAGGTTTTCCCAGCGACATTCCAATGGAAGTTGCTCCCAGCTACAAAAAGCCTTCAGGAGGGGTCAGACCTCCTGATCAGCACCGAGTCATCTTCAATTATCACTGTTTCAAACATTCTAATGAGCATGAACTTATGCTGCAAATCACACAACACTCTTACTTTGCTACTAAGGCACTTTGTGTTCTATGGACAGCCACCACTATTCCCTTGGGATGTAAATTTCCCTAGAAGCAATTTTCATGCAACAAGAGGTCTGAAGGCACCTCCCACATGGCAGAGGCCCATCTGGCTTTCCTAACTCCAAGAAGCCATGCTAACATACCCCAAACATCCCTGCAAAGCTTTTATGTGCATTCACACATGCACATTCATCTTGGCATCAGTGCCCAGTGTGATGAACAATCACTGCAGAAATCAGCATTTAGGGCACACAAGTGATGCCTGTCTTCAAGAGAGAAAGAATAGAGAACATTAGGAAAGCAGCTGGCATAAATCAAAATGTCTCATTAAGAGTGGACCCAATTAAGGCCTACTTTCCCTGAGGATTTCTGCAGGTGTCCCTAGCCCTTTCCTCATCCCAGCTCTACACCTACTACATGCTCCCTGAGCAGACCCCACAAAGGAAAGGAACATGCTGGACCCACCTGCCAACTGTCCTGCTGCCACCAATCACCGGCACGCTGGCAACTCTGTCTATCCCTTCAACACGCAGGACCTTCAATTAACCTTTCTCTTTCACTATTCACCAAAAAGACACCCCAAAAATTTTAAGTAACCTTTTTATTTAACAAATACATCTGAAAGCAGCCACTAGTTTCCTAAGTTATTTGGGGCAGCTCCTAAGACAGCAATCACCAACAGCTTTATTTCCTTAAGACATCAAGCTAAACCAAATACTTTAGCCAGTAAAAATAAGTAATGTCCTATGCACCAGTGCAAATACCAGGGCCACACAGGTGGTTAAGGGACTGGAGCATCTTGCACAGGAGGAGGAGCCGAGAGGGCTGGGCTGCTCAAGAAGATTCTGGGAGATCTGACCAGTGTGCTCAAGTACCTGCTGGGAGGAAGAAAGGATGAGGGGGCCAGACTCTGCTCTGGACAGGAGGCAATGGGCACAAGGGAAACCACACAGAATTCCATCTGAACACAAGGACATACATTTTTCCTGCAAGGGGTCAGACACTGGGACAGGTGGCCCAGAGAGGCTACAGAGTCTCCATCCATGGAGATGTTTAAACTCTAAGCAGGTCCTGGACAACCTGCTCCAGCTGCCCCTGACTGAGCATGGGTGTGGGACTCAATCTCAGGTGGTCAAAGACACACTAGAGGAGTCTGTGATTCCACAGACCACCACACCGCACAAGCAATAATGACCCTATGTTCACACATATGTATTCTATGTTCATATGAAACAGATGGAAGAAAACAAAACCACCAAAAATCTGGTGGAATCCTGTATCTTCAGTAGCTGGGAGGTCATGGAAAATTGCAAAATTCTGTACTAAGCTCTGTAATGACAGCAACTGACAGCACTGCCTCATACCAAGAAACTTCTATTCTAAATCCACTTGCCCGGATGTTTCTGCTGCCCTATTTTAGGACAAAAACATGGAGTCTCTACAACCTAAGCATTTAGAAAGTAAAGCATTAATTTGCTTTTGGCAAAGATTGATTTAAAAGACAATATAGAGAATTGTCTTAAGACAGTAATTTTGACAAGGAAATATTCCTTATGGCCTTAATGAAAAGGAAGTTGTTCTCTGCCTGTGGCAGAGGTGTGGGAACTAGATGATCTTTAAGGTCCCTTCCAACTCAAACTATTTCATGTTTCTATGATGCTACGATTAACCCTAATTTAACAAACCATACCTATACAGTCTGTTCATGCACAACTGCTGCATAAAGATGAACACCAAGGTGTGATGGCTCTGCACAGTGATAATCAGCCAATACAATGCACATTTTAATGCCAGAACAATGCTCACCTGTGGTTTCTGTTCCTTTGAATTCCATAAATTAATATAAAGTAACTATAGCTCAGGGTCCTTTGACAGGATATTGCAAAAGAACAGATCCGTTTTTCATCTCCAACCTCTCAGTGTTGATTTGATTGTAGTAATTGGCGCCCATACACAGAGAGGAATCAAGACTGAGGTCAAATCCTGTTTCCAGGGGAGGATCTTCCCAGTTAGAAGAGAAGATCCCACCCAAGACTTGAGGCACAGCCCAGGAAACTGATGTTGTTGGGAGAGGTGGGATGGACAGTCCCTGTCTCTTTGGCACTGTTTCAGAGCAGCAATGCACGTTCTGGGAAGAAAATAGTTTTCTGGTTTTTGATTGTGTACAATTACCTGGTAGCCAGCAGAAGTCCTTGTCATATACGGACTTTCACCCCCATACCATACAATTTTCTGCAGAGCAAGCAGTGCATGGGAAACAGGCACAGATAAATAATGTACTTTGTTATATACTGAGGAAAAAAAATGAGCAGCTGTGTATTCCATGCATGGCCTTGTATAAGGGGCTTGTAGAGACACAATGCTCACTTACTGTCATAAGAAACACATTATCTATTCCTTTTTGATAACAAGTCTTCTTGCAGACACTTCCCCCACTTACTGTGTGTAAGGATGACAAGAATATCTCCTTCATCATCATCATCACTGGCACTTCTTAAATCTCACTTTCTAAAAATATCATTGGTAAATGGTATTCTGCCACAGTTCTGAAATTTTCTTGCAGGGAATGTAACTGCCATCAGTACATCTGCTTCCAGAAAACACATCCTGTATCTAGTAAGCCCAGAAGAGAAATCCACCCCAGTCCAAAGATGCAAGATGATTCCAAATGGACCGGTCCAACCCGCATTGGCAGTATAATTTTTTTCCCAAAAATAGTGCACTTTAAAAATTATTTCTCTGAAGCTGCAAAATGCTCTACACAACCTAAATAAACATCACGTACTCAGAATAATTTTTGATCCCTATAAGCATTCAAAAGAACTTCAGGATCATTTATTAGTCCATTAATACATAATTAGAACTTGGGACTAAAACTTTTAACTGACTGGCTCTTGGTTTCAGTATCAGTAATGGACAACAAGTGTCCTCCCCACTGAGTTACCAAGCTTCTTGCCCATGATTATTAAGCAACACAAACATGTCTATGAAAATCAAGCATCTGCTTTACACCATTCTCCAGTTCAACAACTATTTCATTACTACCATTTATTTCATTACTACCATTTCTTTTATTTTATTGATTACCCCATATCAAATCAGAACTTGACTCTGAGGAAAGCAACTGAATCTTAAATCTGCTCTTCCTTAGTCTAAAGACAGAAAAACCCCACTTTTTAAGAAGTTTAAAGGAGAGATGATGTGGTGGGGATGATGTGGTGAGGATGGACTGTTTTCAGCACCAAAGCTCTATTCCAGCTCACAGATTGTCACTCCAAGAGGCTGAGCAGCAATCCCTATGGCTCCCAGCCTTCAAGGCTGAAAGGATGCTCTTTATTTCAGCAGGGACAGGCGCAGATGCAGCAAGATGACAGAGTGCAGATCACCTCCCCTCTGTCGTGTCTACATCCAAGCCCCTGTAATCGGAGCATTCTTCTTCCTCTCCATCAGAGGGGTCAGATTTCTCCTGAGCCACTTCCAAACAACCCCACCAGCTGGGCAACCGTGTCCCCGCTCTCCCGAGAGCGCATCCACGCTCGAGGAAACGGCAGGTGCTGATTTGGGAACAATTTTATTAAAACTCAAGGCATAGTTTTGATACAATAAGTTTCAAAAATAAGACGTTGTACTCTAAAGGCAATTCCTTGCTCCAATGAAACAGCTTACAGCTGACATTGCGAATGCTGGATGACTGCACAAATTACCCATTTTAAAAACTATTTTTTACACCACAAATTATGCTGACCCCTCCGGATGCTGTTAGCATTGCAAACCGAATTCCTAATTCCTCAGGAATTCCACAGGATTGCAGCTATTGTGGTTCGGTTTTTTTCCCTCCCGCTATCACGGGGCAGCTCAGCCGCAGTGGCCGAGGCCCCGCGGTGCGGCAGAGGAGCCGGGCCGGGCCGGGCCTGTCGGGGTCGGGGGAGTCCCGGGTCCTCGCGGGAGGGGATGCTCCTCGCCTCACCCGGGCCCGCCCCCGCACTCCGTTCTAGAAGGTACCGGCGGTCGCTGCCCCGGGGCGGCCGCCCCCCACACCGCCTCCCCTCGAACCGGGCCCACCGCGGGGGCGCGGGCAGCAGGCACCCGCCAGTGGCGGCGATCGGGGCGATGGAGCCAAGGTCTGTGAGAGGTGGCCGAGGCCGCATCCGTGAGCCGCCCCCGCCACCCACTCGGCCCTCCCGATCCCCTGCACTGGGGCCCCCGCCCGGCCGTGGTCAAAATAGTCGCGGGGCGGCGGCACTCACCTCCTCGGCCTGCTTGCGCAGCGCCTTCTCCCGCTCGTACTGCGTGAGCAGCTGCTCGTTGTCCTCCCGCAGCAGCTCCAGCTCCACCTCGTGCTCCTGGTTGTCGGTGAGCACCGAGTCCAGGTTCTCCAGCACCGTCACCACCAGCGGCATCAGCTCCTTCACCACCTCCTCGTCGTAGCAGTGGATCAGTCGCTCGAACTCGCGGTAGATGCTGTTGGCGAGGCCCGAGACCCGCTCCGACATCACCGACCCCGAGCAGTAATCATCGCCCGGGTACCCCCCCACGCCGCCATCGTCTAGCTGGATCTCCAGCATCCTGCCGGCCGACAGCTCTCCACCCCGCTCCGCTCGCCTCTGCTTCAGGCCCCGCTGACGACGCCGCGGGCACCGGGCACTGCCCCGCCCCGCACGCGGCGTCACGGTCCGCGGGCACCGGTCGGGGCGGAGCGCGGCGGCACCGCCCAGAGCTGCTCGATCGGGGGTGCGGGTTACCCGTGCTGAGAGCAGGCCCGGCGCCGCAGTGCATCTGGCACCGGAGACAGGAGCGGCAGCGGTGACGGCGAGCCGCCCGCGCAGCACACCGCGCCGGGAGCGAGACCGCCCGCGGCCGGTGCCGGGCCCCGCGGCAGACAAAGGCGGCGCATGCCCGGGTCGCGCCGCATCTCGGACACGCACTGGCTCCGGGAGGCGCGTTACAGACCCGTCACAGCCGCGGTAGCTGTGCTTCCAAGATCAGGCAGCCGTAGTTACTACAGAGGCAGCAGACAAGGACCTGTTCAGTCAGGGATGAACTGAAAGACAGAGGGCCAAATTGGCCATCTCAAGTCTTCAAAGAAAATTCAGCACAATCCCGAATTTAATCAGTAGATTTCCCAAAGCAACAGCAGCACACACCACATTACGGGCAGAAGCTCCAGCAAATTACGGGCGGCAGCGTCTAGCACCCTCAGTAGGTGTCACAGAAGTCAGTCTGCCACATCCTGGGCTCAGCTGAGTTTGGGCTCTAAGTTGGAAGAAGACAGCAGGAATCATTCTGCTCTGGACTGAGAACGGCCTGGCAGCAGAGAGAAATAAGGGGTCGATTTGAGAAAAGGTTCCCCACACCTTCATTTGCCTTAGAGCTCTGAAGAAGAGTGTAATTCCAAGGTCGTGACTAGCAATCACCCTAAAAGCTTCATCAGGGTAGATGCTGTTGCACAAAGGGAAAGAACTTTTTAACCCTACCCAGAAAGCCTAATTGCAATGGGAATATCACATCTCAGTGGTAATTAAGAATTTTAAGTTTTATAACTGTTTTGTTCTATGTTACATTATCATAGCTGATTACATACTGATAGATTCAGAGCATAGCAGCTTTTAGACAGCTACTTTTATAGCAAAAACCTATTTGTCTCTTAAAAAAGGAGAATTGGAGGGAATGGAAGGGAACAGAATGGAACGGAATAGAATAATACTGAATTAAATAAGTGTAGCTCACTTGGAAGGGTCCTACAATAATTGAGAATGAGGTGTAATTAGTTATGGGACGGATCACCAGTAGATTATGAGACAGCTGAATGTAACAACCAAATTTTCAAATGTTTCCACACAGAGCAGACCCAGCCAGATGCATCAAAGGCACTGGGCACATAGATACAAGAAACAAATGTGAAAAAACTCCTGCTCAAAAATTTAAAACACAGTAGGTCACCCATGCTGGGCCTTGATTCACTCTGTCTTGTATGGGAAACTTTATAGACCAAGAGTTGTACTGTTATTCACAACAAACACAAGAGTGTGCTTTATTAAATGCAAGATTGCATTTAACATATTATGAACAAAAATGTACAGGTGAACAGGCAGAGAAGCAAGGCAGGCAAAGAGAAAGGTAAGATTTATTCACTAATTCCATATGACACTGAATTTCTAATCTCCTGTGATCTAGACAGCATGTAAAAACATTTACAAAGTTTTCTTGCATTTTGTCCACATACATAAGAAACTGATACAATGGATGTGACACAAACTAAAGTCTGTTGAACCACAGAGACTGATGAGCCCATGGCATTACCTACTCTTCTGACTGTAATCCCAACAGATCTAGCAGGCATCCCTGAGGGGAGGGTATATCAGCTGAGGTGCATCCTCCTTTCTACAACAGAATCCTGGTCCAGGCCCAGTGACATTGTTAAAGCTCCTGCTGAAAAACAGGAGCCTTAATTTAAATTGTACATTAAAATATACATTCCTATATTTATAAATTCATAAATAACAAGTTTATAGATCAGTCAAGAAATGGCAGGAATGTTGGGTGCTGCCATGCGTGAGAAAAAATTAAAATACCACTTCCAGTTTAAAGTTGGCAAGCAAAATATTTGCTTATTCTACCTTTTTGGGGTTTTATTGCATCTAGCATAGGAGTTTATCTAAGATTGAAGTTGTTAGTTGCTTAGCACTAAAAGCAAACTAAAAACTGACTGTGCTATACATATGCAATTGTGTTAAGGCTGTAAGGGTGCTTTGCTGAAGAGCTTACCTTTCCAAGTAGGCAAAGTAAAGGCACAAGGAGTGAGAAATGGATAGAAACAGAGACTGTGCAAGGAAAATCAGGATTCTTTTGTAATAACCATATGATCTCCAATTAACTACTGGGGTTTTTTCCCTTAGACAGGTAGAACTTTGCTTTGTGAAAGAGTAAGTATTTTTAGGTGTCTTGGTGTAGAAATTCTCAGTTCAGTCAAAGAAAGAACAGAGATAACTTCTCCCAGACTGAACCTGGTAATCTTAGTGGAAAAAATTTAAACAATTATTATTTCTCTTTCTGTAGCCATTGTTTATAGATATTTTCCAGAGTGTGCTATTCATAGTTCACCAATAGTGTGAGATGTTTCTACTTTGAGACCAATCAAGTACCACCTTAGTGAGTCACATTATAAAAAGACATGCTACTTTCATTAAACGCTTTTGCGTTCTGATCCACCTGAAGACTGGAGTTTTCTTTCCATCCCTGACTCAACAGCCTCATCTTGGTTCGAAAGACAGGTGTCTGCCAAGGAAGGTGGGAACCTCCCTTGGAACAGAAAATGTGACTCACTTCCCTCCTAATTATTATAACTCTGAAAAGCCCCCTGAAAGGGGCTTTCAGGAAAAGGTATGATAAAAGGAATAACGGTTCTTTACTAGTAGATATATATATGTATGTATAACAAGGCAAACAAATATCAACAATGGCAGCAACAACAAACCAGAAACCCACCCACAGCCTTGTCTCAGCTGCAGGCGCCTTCCCCCTTTGGTGCAGTTCTGGTCACAGCCAGCAGGGGCACTGGTGGCTCCTGGCCTGGCAGGGCGAGTGCGGTAATTACTCCGCGGCTGCAGGGGGCGCTGTGGCGTGAGCTCAGCCGCTTCTCCACGCGGGGATGGCAACTCACCTGGTGGGGCAGAGAGAAAAGGGGCTTTGTTTACAAACCCACAGGGGCAGCCGGTCCCAGTGCCCCTCCAGGTGGAGAAATGGGCTGCAGCGGGAATCTCGGAGCACTGGCTGCAGCGGCAGAGGTGGGCGCCCAGGCTGACAAACAAAACGTAGCAGAAAACCTTAGCTTTAGCAGGAGCTGCAAGCATTGGATGGACGCGGCTTGTTGGGTTAGGGTGCAGCAAGAAAGCCCAAGGCAGCGGCAGACAGCAGTGGGCTGGGCAGCAGCAGCTGGGCTTCTCTGTAGCAGCGGCCGCACACACCCAGGAGACACACCCTTGGGGAAGAGGGAAGGGTTTGGGGTTCTGGGTTTTCCCTGGCAGCATCCAAGTAGATGGTAATGGTCCTTTCCAGTCAGATCAGGTATTACTAAGGTCCCAGTTCAATGGCTGCTCTTAGGAGCAGAGGCTCACCCACAGTAAGGAAGAAAGCAGTAATGGACTGGACTCCACAGTGGCAGCAAATTACCCCATGGTAGCAGCAGCTCAACTGTTCCTCTCTGATCCCTAGAGCAGAAAAAAACGCCAAGCCCAGCCCCCTGACCCCCCAGTAAAATGTCTCCAGCTATCTTTGCCCTTCCCAAGACAAAAGCCCCCCCCCCCCCCCCCCCCCCCCGCTGTCTGCAGCCAGCTGCACCCCTTCCCCCACCTTGGGCACTTCTTTTGTCTCTCTTAAGTGCTGGTCATTATTATCTCTTAGGCAACAGATGGGAGAAAATTCCCTGAAGGGGGAAAAAAATCCTAACATTACGTTGCTACTTTGATGGCACACAACAAACGAAAATATGATCGTGTTTTTAGTACCTAGAATACACCTTCAATTAGTACTGAGCTGAAATTCAAGGTGTTGTTTCAACAGCAAAAGATGGACCACAGTAACATAGGACAGTTGTGGTAGAGGAAGAATTTATGTAAACTGGGTTTTATGTGAGAAACAGAGTTCACTTTCTAAATTTTTTTAAGTTTAATACAAGATAAAAGAAGAATTCAGTGCTGGGGTGTTTTTGGCCAAAGACCACACTGGTAGCTTAAAATCATGTTCTCTATATACAGTTACATTGCTGGGGTTACATGTATATTCATTATGTTATAGATGAGTGAATGGTTGACTCTCACAATTAAGGGGTGAACATTATATGTATGTTAAAAGAAGTTTTATAAATGTATAGTTATGTTACTGCAATGTGCTCCCTCCCCCCACTGTGTGTTATCATGGGATGGTCTTGGTAATCTGGGGGTTTGGGAGGCTTGGCTTGTTACTATGGCTGCACCTGACCTCCAATCAGAATGTAAGAAAGCAACCTCTACCACTGGACAGCAAGGTGGGAGTTGACTGACAAGGATCTAGGAGAGGCTAGCAAAAATAAAGGCAAATTATCCATCTTGAAGACGAGCCGGCCACATGGTAGGCAGCCATGGGAGGCTTCCAGTGCTGTGTTCTGGTTTGAAAGCAAAACCAGTGAGAGACTCCAAATCAGAAATACAATTTATTAGTGAAAGAGAAAACAAAACCAAAATACATGCAATAATACAAAAGAAAAACCACTGACAAAGTCAGAATCCTGTTGTATTGTACTAAACAGTTTATTTAGTTGTTGTTTTGTACTGGGTGATTAGAGTTTTTGCACTGAGTGGTCCTTATATTGCACTGAGTAGTTGATGTTATATCACATGGTTTGTTCATCCATCAATCACATGGTCTTTCCCTCACCCACCCCAGTAACCCCCCGGAGGTTTCTTCCTCAGTTACCCCTCCCCTTGCCACTCCTCACTGGCATCCCATTGGCTGTGGACCTCCTCCTCCAAACCCCATTCCCCCAGGTATAAAAGTCTCCCGTCATCAGGCCACGCCCTCTTTCTCACCTGGGGAGTCACCAGAGCCTGAGGTGTCTCCTAGCAAGTCACTAAACAGAGGATGTCCATCCCCGCGGGGAGAAGAGCCCTTCCCGTCTTTTGCTTTCATCTGTGTAAGATCGTGTGGGCTACAGTCAATAGTTAGTCAGAGTGGACCCACACAGCCCGTCCGAGCCATGGTCTTACAGAATACAATCCTGTTGGTCAGGGTGTTGGCAGCAGTCCAGTTGGATTGGTGGCTGCAATCCTCCTGGAATGGCAGATGCGGTTATGTTGGAGCAGTGATCCTGTAGAAAGGGTGTAATCTTCCTCTGAAGATCCAGTAGGAAAGATGGCTGTTCCTCTGGGAATCCAGTGGAGAGACTGACTGTTCTGTCCCAAATCCCAGATTATATCCAGGTGGGGATGCTTATCCCTGGATGGAGCATCTCACAGTGGGCTGTTATCATTCTCTGAGTTGTGGTGGGTCCATTAAACAGGAATGGCTCCTGGAGAGAGTTATCTCTGAGTCATGGAGAAAGGCATTGATAGGCCCATTAACAGCAGATAAGGAAAAAAACAATGCCCCTCCTGGTTTCAACAGCTCTTGAGGATGGGAATAGAATACATCTTAATATTGTAACCTAGGATATGCTGGTTTTCCTTATTTAGTCCTTTTGTTGCAATTTTCCTAAGGTTGAATAAACCTTTTAAAATTTTTAAAGTGAGCGGTTGTTTCTCGCAATTAGTTTATACATTATTAAACATTCCTTTGAGTTTTTTATGTTCCAGGAACTCTTGTTTTGTTTTAACCTCTGACTTGTCTGCAGGATATTCTGTAGATCAGGTCTGTATATTTTATTTCTTCCTGTAGTTCCTTCCTGTTGTTTCACACTCCCTGATAGCACAAAGTCAATAAATCTTTCCTGAATGCTTATGCTCTGTTTTTTGTAACTGTAATCATTTGAAGAGGCCAGTTCGCAGATGTAAGAAACAGAATTGATTTATACCTTTCTCTGACTTAGTTACATAAAAGTATTTTAGTCTCTATTTTAACATTTTGCTAAAGCCTACAATATATTTATCACACTACTATTCATATGAACTATACAGTGCATGTGTTAGAAACAGGACCATGCTCCCAGTACTAAACTATTTTACGACAGTTTTTAACCTATTTTTGACACATGCATAAACTGACAGATTGTACTATTTAACTACTACTATTTAAAGTAGTTAAAAGTAAATATAAGTTGTACTGTATCAAAATACTTGTGATGCAAAAAGCTAATCTATGAATGTGAAAACCAATATTATATTATCATCTATAACATTTACAAGTAATTATTCTTGTTTAAAAATACATGGACAGCAGGAACTGCTTTCTTTCAATAAGGCAGTAGTATCTGGAGGGGTGACTGACAAGCTTTAGCTCCTAGGATAGAAGTGTATAAAACCTTTTTTAAAAGGTTTATTTCTGTCTAGAATAAGAACTGGTTAGTGGCATTCCTATTTAAAATTTTAAAAGGAGTTTGTGATTTGGCTTCAAATTGTCAGGAAAATTCATGCACAAACACCAGAGGTTTATGTCCAAAAAGGAGACAGAGGAGTCCTGTAACTTTATTCGAATAAAGGGAGAGGTTATGGGGCATTTCCCCTGGGGTTTCTCAGTATTTGGAGGACACAGCCTCCTTTTTATCCTAATTTCCTGGCCGCATGTCACTCTTTCTTTCCCCATTGGCTGAAGTACTTCACAGGTACAGACTTTCTGAAACGCCCAATACCTGGAACACCTAATACATAAGATCCTCTTCTAATGTACAACCCCCCCCCCTTTGTCTTTTTCTTGTGTCACTCAGTGGAATTCTTTACAGAATTTATGGTTCTTCGCATTGTTTCTTTCATCTCTCAGTATTCAATTTGATTTATCAGCAGACCTGCAGTTTGTTTGTAAAGACAAATCTCTCATTTCATTTATCAATCAGTGGAATCCTTCCCATTGTTTCTTTTATCTCTTAGTATCTAGTTTATTTACCAGCAGATCTACATTTTGTTTGTAAAGACAAGTCCCTCATTCCTTTCAAATAGTTTAATGAAGTTCAGAAACTTATTCCATATTTGTTAAGGTCAGGAATACCCATTGTGGTAGTTTTACAAAACCTCATTTGTCAAGTAATTTCTGAACTGTGACTGGTGGTGACTGGTGCTTTGGCCAGGGAATGTGTGTTATACAGATTGTCAGCCTTTATTTTTAAATAGACAACCTGCCATGTATCTTGGAAACCTTTACCAGTATGTCCACCTTTAAAGTTTTAATTTTTAGTTTACAGCCACAGGGTGTAAGCAGTTGACCAACAGTTAACTCATGTAACCATGAGTAAACTAGTGAGTTAGCAAATATTAATCACAAGCCTAAGAAGCAGGATGCACCTTAGCTTTGTTAAGATAAGAGAAACAAAATGTACCTTGTCAAGATAAAAGGAACAAAACCTGTTGAAACTGGCATAGAAAGAAAACGTGTAACCAGCCAGCAAAGGACGGGGGGTGCTTCAGAAAGGTGAAGAGCACAAAGTGAGGAAGACTGCCAGTCTTTGGCAGAACAACCCGAGGAAGACCCAGAGCCTTCTTCAATGCAACCACCAGAGTACACTGTGCTTCTGTGTCACATATGCTAATTATACTAATAACTTCTGAGAATTGATTTGTATAACCACTCCTATTGCAAGGAATGTAATGAATATGCATGACATTTAACCATATATTATGCTGTGTATAAGTGCTGGGTTAGCATGTTAGGAGGAGCGATCCCCCACATACTCACCTCACTGAGTCAGTCTCTGAGGTGACTCTTAGCTCAGCTTTGGAGTGAATCAGGAGCTATCTCAAATCAGACATCATCCGTGTTAGGTACTTAGAGACCACAGACTCTACTATTTCTGTTTGTTCTGTTCTTGTCTGACTGCAGACTCCGTGTAGTTGTCTACATTATTATAGAGTTCTATTAATTAAATGGGCTGAAAAAAAAAAAGATAAAACTATGGGTTGGAAACATTCACAACCAGGAAATTTTTGTATAGACTAGCTGTGTCCATCTAAGCACTGTATCATCACTTGGCAAACAATACTCTTGTTAGTCAAAATGTAATTATTGGCTTCAGTGTAGCATTTTGCTTTCTCTAATCAACAGAGAAACAGGTGAATATGCTGGTGTGTTCCCTCTAATCCTTTATATTGCTTCAGTGTAGCAAGTGGCACTGGAATAAGTGTGCACAATAAACAAAATAAAAACATATTCAACCAGGCAAGACTGTGAAAATACCAAGCAGGATCTCAGGCTGTTGCTTCCTGTTCAACACTAATGTTACATCAAGGAGGTGTTTGGAAGTTTCTGATAGCACTGTACCCAATGCTTCAGTGTGCGGAGGATGGGGAAGGGAAAGGGAACAGAAAATAGGGGAAGGGGAAGGGAAAGGGGAAGGGAAAGAGAAAGGGAAAGGGAAAGGGAAGCAGAAGGGGAAGTCAGGCCTTGTAGGGAAGGCTCAGGAGAGGTTTTGTTTAGTGTTCACAAAACATTAATGAAAGCAACATTCATTCTGGGTGAAGGCCCCAAGATCCACAAACATGGATTTCTGCATCCCTGAAAGCAACTCCAACTCTTTCTTCATACTCTATTTTATTTAACTTCATTAAAGAACATAAGAAAGCAGAGGTGAATTCACTGTAAGCAGTGTGATTCTGTATTTTAAATGCTTCAGATGGTTATATTTTTTACAATGTTTTGATCAAAACACAGATTTATAAACTTTGCTGTAACGTTTTTAATCATCTGATTTGATGAAGGTTGAAGTACCCTGCTCCTTTCTGTGCAGAGGTGGTTTGGCAACAGAAAAGATTTTTTCTCCCCTGCCTTCTGGACAATGTTAAAAATGGCATCTTTGCCTAAAGAAAATGCCTTTTGCCACAGTCCCCCAAATTAGCATGTATCCAGTTACCTTTTGATCTGTAACAATAAACTGCTGAACTTGTGCACTACCTACCTTGTCCCCAACACTCACAGCTGAAGGTCCCCTGAGAGGTCTGTCATCTATCAGGAAATGATGGCTGAGTGGTGCAGCATTGTGCTAATTGCCAAACCTTAAGTGAAGTGGGATCTACTCCGAGGAATTGTAGAACAGAGAGGTCCTGTGTTCCAGCCCTGTATTCCACTAATTCTCATCGCTGTGTTATTGATATCAAAGTGTGCTTTGCAGGGAAGGTGATAATAACATTCACAGTGGATATAAACATCACAAGTGCATACAAAAGTGTAAGTTCAGAGTTGGTTTCTTTCTATTAACTTGCATGCAAGCTTTATTAGTTTTTTCATGCATATTAAAACAATGAGTAGACCTTGAACTGAAGGTAAACAAGATTTCCTGAATGAGGCTGTACTATATGTTGGGAAATAATTCATGCTATAAAAGAAAGTATTTTATAAAGATTGTGAAATCCAAACAAGTCTCTGACCACAAGCAGCCCAAGAGGCAGACGTCTATTCCAATTCCAAAATTCCTGAAGGACAGGAGAACAACCGGCAGTTAATTTATTAATAGATGCACCCAGCCGATGATCACTGTTATCCCGAGAGCCATCGGAAGATGCCTAAGAGCGATCATCGCCCTGTTGCTAATCGATCAGGATAGCCAAAGTCCTCAGAAAGATACATGTGAATACGCGACTTCCCGGGATTCGATCAACGCTGGCTATCAACCAGGAAACGGCGATTGTCCAGCTCTGCACAGTGAAAGAACCAACTATGAATATGCAGAGTTACAAAAGAAACTGGGACTCCTCCGCCTCGGGCACAATAAACTGTATAAAACATCCCCGCTAGAAGCGGCTCTTGTGAACGGGGAAGGGTCCCATGCGATAGAGGGGGGATCCAGGTTCACCCAGCACTGAACCCAGGCTCGACGCTGTCTCTTTGGCTGTGGTGGATTTGAGGACCGTATTTTGGTCGCAGAAAAAGATAAATAAATCTTTTCGCATTTTTGATTATTTGGTTTTTGATTGATCATTTATAACAAGGCCAAGATGTTCTAACCTGCTGATCTTACACATTTTACTCCCTGCCCTATACAGTATAGAGTGGACAGAAAAAGCAAGCTACGTTATACATAAACTGTAGCCTCTGCTAGGACAGGTATCTCATGTTAAACTAAGAAAGAGCTAAAAAATGTAGTAAAAGATGCAGAAATGCTGGCTGCCTCTAAAATGTTTTGTAGCAGCCCTTCTGCACCCAATAGCATTCCATCCAGTAAGAGACAGAAAGATGAATGGAGTAGGATAGGAGATAGCCAGTATTACTGTTGTGTATATATTCAGTACCCACACGCTGCTTTCTTTCCCCTGTCCTGGACTCCAACCCCTGCCCCACTTTTCCTGCTGTACTCTCAGCTGACAAGCTGCAGGGGCAGACAGGCCTGGCTGAGGACAATTTCTTCAAGCAGGAAGGTGCAGCTGCACACACCTTCACACACCAGTGGCTCAAAAATTTACAGCAACATCCCCATGTATTTCATTGCTTTGTACAAAGCAATATGTCTCGGATTAGAGACAAGTTTAAGAGAAAACGCTCTGGAATTGATGAAAGTTGAAGTGTTTTCTTCAGTGTTTCCTATGAAGAAAACGGTTTCAGCAATTTCTTCCCACAAATAAGAAATTAATGTTAATGGATGAAAGCGGGAAAAGACAGCCATTTACTGACAAACCAAGTGTCCACATGGCACAGGGAAAAAAGTGAATAAATACTAGATATTGAATTGTCAGAACCATACCACACCCACACCGGGGGGAAAAAAGGAAAAAAAACCCCAACACTTAAAAAAAAAAAAAAAAAAGCCACAAAAACAAACAAAAAAAAAAAAAAAAAAGAAGAAAAAAACAAACCAAGAAATAAGCCACGGCTGATCACATGGTGGGGAAGAGGGAGAAAAATGGCGAAAAATGGTTTTTGTCTCAGGGAAGAAAAAACCAAGTTCACGCAGCAGTTCGGGAAAAAACATATAGGAACCTGGTGCATCTCTGGTCTCCTCTTTCCAGCACGTGAAGCTGGCGGATTTCGGGTCCTTTCATCCGCTGGGTCGGCTTTCCTGAGGTCTGGGCCGGGACGGACTGGCCGCTCGGCTCGCCCGCTTCTCTCGTCGGTAGTCCTCTCTGACCAAACCAAACCAAACAGGTCAGGAGAAAAATAAAGGCCGCCAAGGGATTGTTGCCACAGTCTCCAAGGCCGGGGCAAGGGAAAAACTTTTCTGCCTAGGCTAACAAAAAAAAAAAAAAACAACAAGCTGACCGAGCTACTAAGCAACAAAAAGAGCTGATATGATATATTCCACTTGATTGGCCAGTTAATAAAAAATATTTTTCTCACACACCGTTCTTGAGAAGAACAGGAAAACAAGGTGGAAAAACACTACCTGCAGATTGTTTATACTAACAAGTTATCCCATTCTTACAGCTTCCTAAAAATTCTCACAAGCCACTGTGAGAAACGATTGTCATTTCTCTCTCCCTGACCAGCTGGCATCCACATATGGCAATAAAGGGTGTAGGACAAGTACCAAAGAGTCAAGTTGCCGTTATTAGACACTCAGCAAAAAGGGAAATGTGACAAGAACAAAGAATATAATTAACTAACAGGTCTGCTTAACTCGGTGCCATAGTAAATCCATAGTAAGTTTGTGTCTGTGCTGAACCTGTGGAAGGGATGGTCTCTAAGCTAGTTGGGATGAACTACAGCAAGTGGAGCAGCAATGCCAGGGAAGGGGATTTATTAATTACATGAAAGAGAGCTCTCACAGCAGCAGGACATCACAGGAAAAAATACACCGAAGCTCACAAACACACACCAACACTCAGACACTGAAGCGCACAAGCACACACCAACATGGGGTTTCCTGCCACTGTGAACACTTCTCCTTCCTGCTATTTGTTCCATGCTTTGGGATTTTCCTCCCTTTCAGCCCCGAAGTCAGCAGCACATATCACTGACAAGCCTCTGACAGCAGCGGCAGTGAAGGGAGATCTGGCAGCAGAATATCCCCTGGGGACCCTGCGAGCCTGAGAGGAGACATGGGCTGGTCAGTGAGAACAACACACAGCCATTAGAAGGACATGGCAAAAGATGTTGAACTACTACATAATAACCCTCCTGCTGCCTCTCTTTTCAGAGGAAACACACATTTTATTGCAAAATTAAGTATAACACCTGAAAAAATAAAATTTATCTCCTATCTGAAAATCTTATCTATACTACAACTGTACTTTAACCTGACTATTCATGACTGAAGAGAATTTTTCTTTTCAAAAAGGTTTAATACATGTCACAAACCAAATCTTGCTGTTTTCTCTCATGTAAAGTAATCACTTGGAAACAGAATGCAAATAATGACATATGCTGTAATAAGTTAAATGTTAAAGGACTGTTTATAACACTTGAGAAATCCCTGAGACTGAGAGCTTGTTGATAGAAAATCCAGATAAACAAGAGGAAGCATATACCAGGAGAGATTGCCTGTTTTCAGAAAATTAAATCTATTACATCAGAAAAAAACTGGCACAAGAGGATCAGGGGCAGGAGGATGACTTGATACTACTTCCAGGGACTTTTCTGTAAAACTTACATTAAAATTACTATTCTCTGCATAGGTTGTTATGAGAGGACTAAAACCAGGACTTCCAAGAGCTCTAGAAAATAAAAAAAGTGCTACCATTTTGCAATAAATTTGCAGCCAAGGCAAAATGTTATTATGATATATTTATGGATGCACAAGTGAAGGAACAAGGTAGTAGTTCAAATGAAAATCAGAAGGACTGAGCATCTATAAATTCAAGTTAATTATTAAGATGACTGGGATTTGACAGAGCATAAGAGGCCCAATAACCAGGAGACAATACTAAACTCGTATATACCCTTACAAGGTAGAACCTAAGGTAAATCTTGAGTAAAGCAGCTTCTGACAAACATGCTCCAGGATTTACAAGCCATTATGGATCCTCCTCCTCAAAGGGTTTCTTCAAGGATGATTTCCATAGATTATGTTCAAAATTTCCATCTTACTTGTCAGCTAATTTATTTTTCTTAACAAATATTAGTCTTCTTCCTTGAAGCAATAATGGAAGAAGAATGCTAGTCTCTATCTGGTTTGGTCTGGTTCTTGTGCCTTAATTGCTGTGAGTAGATGAGGTTTCTGATGCGCTGTTGGTTCTTTGGTTTTAATTTTTTTGCTCTCCTTCCTCTATTTCCCTTGTAAAAGCCCACACCTCATCCCCTCCATAAGGGCTTGTTACTAGATACAGGATGGAAATAGCAACACTGATGGAAAATACTATTGTTCAAGGTTCAGAGTGACATCCCAAATGGTGTCTGGATCATAGGTTTTTAATCAGTCATGTCTATTAGATCTGATTATCTCTTGGGAAGTTCTCACAACAGCACAGACACCAGAGTTGCTGACGTGCAGATTCAGGAAGAAGTATTAAACCTGGCCATGTTGAGAAAATTAATGGATTAAGCACCTGAAATATTTTTATGCATGTCCCTTTCCTCACTAAAAACAGCCTAGAGATTCTTCTAGACACAGGGTAGCCCGAATCTGAACAAACATTGATGCAACCATTACAAATCTCTCATGAGTATCTGACCTCTCCATCACTATTCCTATATATATCCTATATCCTCATTCTCACTAAGGGCTTAGAAAGCAAACCCACTACCAATCTATATTCCAGGTCACTTAGGAGCTGGTGCTAAAAAGGAGGAAAAATAGTAAAATTCAAAAACTAAGTTAATTCTACACAAGAAATTCATGCAGCCTGTTATCCAAGGATTGAAAGGAGGGAGAGGGCAATATGTCATAAATGTGAAAAAAAAAAAATATTTACATAGATATAACATGGAACATTATGCAATATATATAATGATAGCTACTCCCATATACACATATAATATATACAGAAAATATTTCTAAAATGTAGATATAGATATAGATATAGATGATATTGATAGATATAGCTATAGCTATAGATGATTGTCATGGTTTGAAGCTGGCACAATGCCAGTGCCCCCATGAAAATAGATGCTGCCTGGTGTCTGCTGTGAGATGTGACCAGGAATAGAGCAAAACAGGCTCAAACTTAGGAATAAAGAAAAAAAAAATCTTTATTAACCTGCAACTATATGTAAAAAGAAACACACACAGAACTCAGAATGAAAGCCTTCTAAAAACATTCCTCCTCCCCCACCAAATTTCCAGTACATCACAATAGGACAAAACCTTGGATTCTCAATTCAGGTACCACCCCTCAGATCACCAACTCAGTCCATCTCCACCCTTCAGATAATCAATTCTCAGTTCATCAAGAAGAGAGGAGTCCCTCTTGTGCCATAGGCTTCCTCAGGAAACACAGTTGACTTCTTGTGTTTCCATGTCACACGTGGCACCACCTGGAGATCCTTTGCCATCGTGACATCTTCCTTCCATGTCCAGTGCTCTCACCACTGCACATGGACCAGGGCTGCTTCTAGGGTTTCCCTTTTGAAGGATGCTTTGCCCAGTTCCAAAAAGAGCATAGTCTGTCACTTTTGGGACACCTGTCTCCTCCAAATTTCACCCCCTGGGGCCGAGGTGTCTCAAGAACAGAGATCTTTTTCTTCCCTGAAGACGGAGGGCACCACCACCCTCCTCACCCGTTGTCTCTGTTCATGCACTCCGTTACATAACATCACTGCACTCTTGGCTCCAAGCCATTGCCTCCTCCTAACTGAAGTCTCTGTGTCACAGGAAAAAATGTTTCTGTCCATGGCTATACAAGAAAAGTCCAGTCAAAGGCCACTCCATCACCTCCTCCTACCTAGGATTCTTCTCAACTTCTCTCAGACATCTTTCACTTGCACAAACTTGCATCACACTAGCCCATTTCCTCCTATTTCATCTTTATCTTCTCATTCAGCCCTAAAAGGATCAGCATTTTGTGAGGTTTCCTTCATCCAAGAATACTGGAATATGATCCCAATATTACCAGGTAGATTGTGCCTGAGCTTGTCTGACCCTTGCTGCTGGCCAAAGGCAGCAACTGTGGTATTTCACCCCAGAGACACCTTTGGCTGGCTGGAGGTTGCAGCTGGGACCTGAAACAAGTCCAGGCTTGTAGAAACTCAGTTTTGTCACAGACATCTTTTGTGGAAAACCCTTTCTTTAGGATTTTTCCTCCTTCTGGGAAGCTGAGGCCCCAGAAGAAGAATGTAAACAATGGTTATCTGCTGCTCTGGAATGCAACAGGTGCATCTGTGATTGGCCCATGTTCCATGTTTACAATTAAGGGCCAATCAAAGACCAAGCTTTCTCTGGGACAGATCAGAGAGATCCTTTTGTTTATTCATTCCTTCTTCTATTCTTAGCTTAGCAGCTTCTGAACTTTTGTCTCTATTCCTTTTAGTATAGTCTTAATGTATTATATATCATAAATTAATAAATCCAGCCTTGTGATCATGAGATCAAGATTCTCATCTGTCTCTTCACCCCTGAGGAACCCTTGCAAGCCCTGTAACACAGTTTACCTCAGGTGGAAGGCTTCAGGCGATGGTGAAGAGGAAAAGAGAGCGGATTCTGTCGGAGTGTTTATATCCAGAGTTTATTCTGTGGTGACAGACATCTGAATCTTTAGGTAACAGCTCCAACAGAATCGTGAGCACATGGCCTGAGTGACTTTTTAAGCTCAGGGACAGGGGGAGGGAAGGGACAGGTGAGTCACCAACCAGGTGGGAAGGGGAGGGTCTCAGGGGACAAGGGACACATAGATCGGCCAATGACCCCCAGGCCTGAATTGCATCCTTTGAACCTGACCAACCACACGATGGCCTTGCTGGAATGTTAAAACTGATTGACAGAACTCACTCAGCAAGGGGGTGAGGGGGAAGGGAGAGGGGTATTGCCACACCTGGGAAGGGACTGGGAAGTTTAAAGCAGGAAATTGCAACACACTGCAACACAAGAAAAGGATTAAAATCTCAGGCTCTGCCTGTCCAGAGCTCCCATGCTGCCCTGCCGTGCACCTTGTCACCGCACGCCCTGCTTCTCCTTCTTGGCCATGCTGCCTGCACAAGATATCAAATTTTGAGGTGGCACAATCACAGGCACAGGCTCTCTCTCTCTCTCTGGGGGGGCTGCCCGATGCCTCTCAGTGCTCCTCCACGCTTCCATCCTCAGGGCCCTTCACCTCCCCTCTCTGTCCAAGGCCCGGCTCCCCTCACGCGGCCGCATGGCTTCCCCTGCCGCACCCAGCCCGCAGCCGGGCAGGGCAGCTCTGAACCTTTCACCCGCCGGAACCAAGAGAGCTTCTCCTGGGCGTTCTCTGCTTTAACTCCCTGTGTGCTCAGAGGCGTATCCATGTCCTCAGGGGCCACACCAGGTGCCAATATTCAAATCTGAGCACCTATTGGTTTGACCACAGCATCCCAAAAAACTCACTTCCTTTTCAAACCAGGACACTCCACCCTTCTCCTCTGAGAACACACAATTCCAAGATTATTATCAAAATTACATGAAACACATTTCTACTTATATCGCTAGATTTTCACTATCAATCCACCTTAAACTAATACATGCTTTGCTCTTATTCCTCTTTGATCCCATCTCACAGTTGTATCTTATCACTTGCCCAAAATTTGATTCCTGGTCATGGGAACCAAAAATGTCATGGTTGGATGCTGGCACAATGCCAGTTTCCCCATGAAAATATATGCTCCCTGGTGCCTGCTGTGAGATGTGATCACCTCGCATCATGTTCAGCAAGTAAGCTGGGGAGGAGGTTTTTCCAAGGTATCCATGGGGATCATTGCCTGGGACCGGTTGGACATAAGTCTGTTGATGGTCAGTGATTGCTTGTGCACCAGTGGTGTTGGCACCATCCAGGGTGGTGGCACAGTCCCATTCAGTGGTGGCTGCAGCCCTCCTGCAGTGCCAGCTGTGGTTCTGTTGGAGCAGGGATCCTGCACAAGGGGGGAGTTTTCCTCTGAAGGTCCAGGGATGCTGTAGATGACCCTGGTTGTGGTTTTCCAAATGTCAGATTCTATCCAGGTGGGAATGCTTGGCTCCTCCCCCTGGGAGGAGCATCTCCCAATGGGATGATGGAATCATTTTATCAGCCATGCAGTGAGACTCAATGGCCCATTAACAGAAGATATCTCCTGGAGGCAGGGTGGGTCTGGAAGAGGTAAAGAAAACTGCCCCACCTGGTTTTAACAGGTGGCCCAATTAACAGAAGATAACTGCCCCACCTCTGACAGATGGCAATAAAATACACACCCCCAGCCACATCTTGCATTTGCAACTTAAGACACAGCAGAATGAGACACAAAAAGTGTGACTGCATCTGCCGGAAGTGCTTGGTCTTAGCTTTCAGCAAATACCAGAGCAAATGCCAGAGCTGGGAGCAGAATCCTGCTTTATCAGTTTGTCCCATCAAAAACACGTAATACTAGTCTCTGTCACATCTGTGTCAGCAAAAAGTGTGGTTACTGCCATGCTGTGTCAATTCAGCCTAAGTCAGTGGTCAAAAGATGAATGTCTCAGTTGCTTAGCTGACCATCTCATCCACACACAAAGCTGTCCTTACCCTTCCCACCTCTGTGGTGTTAGTACAGTGGAAGCTTTAATCATCCCTTTGAATTATTTGAATGCATTGAAAGGGCAGCCTGACATTCCACTTCAGTACAAGAATAAATTAATTGAATCCCAGAATTGACAGCAATTTCCCACTTTATCAATCAGGTATCCAGCCAGAATAACCATCACTGCATTTCTAGGAGAAAACCAGAACAGAAATGTACGTCTCACTGCCTGGAAGCAACTATCAAAACACCCACTCCCAAAGCTAGAGCAAAGTGACTCACATCCAAGCATAGATTGCCCATGGCAGGTTTTGCTGAGCTGGAGTCATTCACAAGCCTTCCACACAGTCCACTGTGCAACTACACCTGATGCTGTTATGGTAAGTTCCATTGAGGTCAGGTTCTGCACAAATCACAAAGCATTTGTGAGGTGCAGATACAGACAAAACTCATGTATGTCTTTAAAAGTGAAGTTCTTCCCTGCTAGATTTCTGTTTCGTCTGCTCATTTCCCACTTCCATGGCCAATCAGCCATTAGGGGGCTTGTGTCTTCTCCCTGAAAGCCAGCCCTTGTCAAATGGGAAGTGACTGGCCAATGGCACAGCGCAGCTTCCCTTTCCCTTCTTGTGGCAGTGGCAGCAGTAGCTCAGCACTTTTATGCACATTTCAGTCCAGAAGCAAAGCCAGGAAACTCCACCATCGGCTTTATCTGATCCCTTAGTTTCTTGGCTATAGTTCACCTTGATCTGACTCCTTGTTACATAGTATAAAGTTTTAAGCAACATGTAAATATGAAACTTAGTGTTAGTCTGCATTAATTCATAGTTCTAAAGCATTTGCTGAAGAGTAGGAAACTGGTAGACTTGGCATGATTTAATAGCGTTAACTACTGTTGTTGTTTGACGCTGGCCAAATGCCAGGCACCCACCAAAGTCGCTCACTCACCCTCCCCTGCCCCAGCTGGGCAGAGGAGAGAAAAATGTAATGAAGGCTTCATGAGTTAAGGACTGGGAAAAAAACACTCCAAAAGCAAAACAGGCTCAGCTTAGAGGTACAAATTGAATTTATTACTAACAAAATCAGAATGAGAAGTAAATTAAGCCCTTAAAAACACCTTTTCCCCCAACCCCTCCCTCCTTCCCGCCAACAGTGCAACAAGACAGGGCCTGGAGGGTTTGGTCAGTTCATCACCCCAGGTTTTCTTCCACTGCTCAGGGAGAGGGGTCCTTTCCCTGCAATGCTGTGGGGTCCCTCCCACATGAGTCAGTTCTCCATGAACTTCTGCAGTGTGGTTCCAGTCTCTGTGGTTCCAAGCAGCAGCTCCCTGCAATCTGCTGCAACATGAGCCCCTCCCACACACACACAGTGTCCCCAAACTGCTGCAGCGTGGGTCACTCTTCCACGGGGTGCACTCCTCCCAGGATAGGCTGCTCCAGCCTGGAAGCAAGGGCCCCCTCTCTCCACCAGGTCTGCAAGGGGCTCACAGCCTCCACCAGTACCCACCTGCTCTGGCCTGGGCACCTCCCACACAGGCTGCAGGTGGATCTGCATCCCCCTGGATCCCCACAGGCCGTGGGTGGATCTCTGCATCCCCCTGGACCCCCATGGGCTGTGGGTGGATCTGCATCCCCATGGACCCCCACAGGCTGTGGGTGGATCTCTGCATCCCCCTGGACCCCCATGGGCTGTGGGTGGATCTCTGCATCCCCATGGATCCCCACAGGCTGTGGGTGGATCTGCATCCCCATGGACCCCCACAGGCTGTGGGTGGATCTCTGCATCCCCACGGACCCCCACAGGCTGCAGGGTGACAATCTGCTTCACCACGGCCCGCAGAGGAATCTCAGCTCCAGCACCTGGAGCACCTCCTTTCCCCTCCTTCTCAACTGACCTTGGTGTTCCCCTCACATGTTCTCACCTCCTCCTCTTCTCTGGCTAGAAAACTGTGCCCCACTTTGTTTTGATTTTTTTTTTTCTAAATATTTGTTATCACAAAGCCATTATCATCATCTCGCATTGGCCCAGCCTTGGCCAGCAGCATGTCCATCTTCAGAGCCATCAGGGATTGGCTCTGCCAGGCTTGGTGGAAACTTCCAGCAGAAGCCACCTCTGTGCCCCCCCCCCCCCCCCAAAAAAAAAAAACTACCAAAAAAAACATTCTGTTCAAAACCAACACAGCTACTGAAAAGCAACATCTCCTCAACACCATATGATCAGGAAAACCCCCGCTATGATCTTCCAGCTACTGAAAATCCATCTGCATTAAAAGATGAGCTCTGGGTCTTCATACCAGCAGGCACAAGCTAAACATCTCAAGTAAGCACAAGAGAAATATGATTTTAATTAGGTGGTTTTTTATATGGCCATTGTATTCATAACCCTTCAGATCTGCTGGAGCAGAAATATCTGAGGATGCAAGGAAGCAGCTCTCTAGAATGAAGTATTTCACTGCAAGTATTCATCTCATCTGCTCCAACTACTGTGGTACCACTGGTGTGTGACAGGGAGAGGCTAAACTCACTAGAGTAAAAATATGTCGAAAGTGTCAACAGATAAAAATTCTGTTTGCACAGTACAAGTAACAGAAAAATATGGCTTAGTTTTACTACCCCATAAACTTACCTAGGTTACAAAATGTGACATAATACTCACCTATTTTTCAGGGGTCAAGCTCATGTTTGCCATAACAAACTGCACCTAATTTAGCCTGGAGTTCACTGTCTGAATATTAAGGATTGACTGCATTCAAATTAAAAAGAAAAAACAACCAACTTGCAAGCTGTAGTTATTTTGCCCTGGCTACTGAGACACACAGAGAATAGGATGGTGACTCTCCATCTACAGACGCTGACCTGCCAGAAGACAGCACATGTGAGGCAAATCCTCTCAGGAGACATGGAACTAAATGCAGACATGACAGGAAAATTAGTCAAATAAGAATTTGTCAGGCGTTCAGAAACTAAGCTTTGGCACTCTGGCATCTCTGCAGAAATCCCAACAATCTGCAAGAATGTGGGTTTGAACCTTGAACAATAGCATTTTCCATCATCTGAGGCTGTAACTAGTTTTTACAAGATAGAGTCATCCTCCAATCCCCCTGCACATCTCTGTCTCTGGGTCAGCAAACATGAAGTGATGCCTTGCAGTACCAGGAGGTTTGTATCTGGAGACTGAGGAAAGCTTTTCTTGTGCCCTACCTCCAGTGCCTCTTCTTGACCACTGTCTCCCAGCCCAGGGCAGGTAATTATGGTCAATGCTATGGGTCTCCTACATGCAGTGGTGCAAAGTCCTGATTGGCATTTTTTAGTGTGGAGATGGGGAGCTGACAACCATTGAGCAAGGGCAGGTATTACATTCCCAGTTATCCTGGCAGCAGAGAAAGCTCAAACCCCTCCCAGCTTGCTGCGGCTCATGCATCTCCACAGTGGATATGCCTGTAACAACCACTCACCCCCAGCATCTGGGAGGTAAAACCCTGGAACGTGACTCTGGTAGCGACACCACAGGAAAAGGTTTGGAAACCCCACTGCCAATGCCTCTGTTTCGCTGGTTCAGCCCTTTACACATGGCCTGGACAGAGGCCAAACACGTACCCCCAAAACCAACCCTTGGCATTCATGCCCTGGAACTGCTGCTGTAGGACACTGGGGATGTCAAAGCAGGAGCCGAAGGTGAGAAGGTGGTTGAAGAGCAGTATGGCAAACCTGTAAGAGGCTGAGGTAGAGGGGATCCTCCTCACCCTCCCATCACGTCCCTCCTGTGGGTCCCGCCAAGCCCCAGTTGGGCCCTGGGTGCAGGGGGCCCAGCTCGACCTGCAGCCTCCCACCACTTTATTTAAGACACAGAGAAGAGCTCTCTGAAGGAATAGCACGAATGAATTGATAGAAACCAGCCAAGTGTTAATTAGAGGTTCTTCATTATCACAGGAGCATGCCAATGACAAGGGAAAACAATGCATTCCACACTCCAAGCCCATTTATGATTGAAAGGGCAAGTATATTTCTCTTTCCATTTGAAGAGGATTTCCTAGCCAAATGAGGCATAAAGAGTCATCAATAAGGCAAACCCTCAATGACATCTTTGCAGACCAGTGCATTACCTGGTCTTAAACAGACCTTGGGAAATACATGAGCAAGATTATGACATGGCAGTCTGTCCCTCATGGCTGGCAGCAGGTTTGCGAACTCAGGAGTTTCTTCCCACTCACTTGTGTCAGTGGATCAAAGATTCACACACAGAAGGAAATGTGATGTTAAACAAAAGTTTTTCAATAATATCTACTGAAAATAGTTCAAGAATAATTTTAGGAGCAACTGACTTGTGAAGAGTCAATCTACAAGGAATCCTAAAAGTCTATTTTTATAAATGCTGTTGCTTTAGACATCAGTTCTGCAGTCGTGTAGTTTTTATTTTGCCCTACCCTATGATTTCCCCCTTCCTTGATCTGCAGGTGTGGAGGATGCAGAAACAGCGTTCTTGTCTTATGTGAGGAGGATGCTTCATGCTGCCAACCCATGTCCTTACCCAGCTGTGCTGGGCAGACAGAGCCCCTGACATGCAGTCACCTGCTCATGCATCCCAGTGGGATGGAGATGAGAACTGGAAGCGTGTCTTAAGTTGCAAATGCAAGATGTGGCTGGGGGTGTGTATTTTATTGCCATCTGTCAGAGGTGGGGCAGTTATCTTCTGTTAATTGGGCCACCTGTTAAAACCAGGTGGGGCAGTTTTCTTTACCTCTTCCAGACCCACCCTGCCTCCAGGAGATATCTTCTGTTAATGGGCCATTGAGTCTCACTGCATGGCTGATAAAATGATTCCATCATCCCATTGGGAGATGCTCCTCCCAGGGGGAGGAGCCAAGCATTCCCACCTGGATAGAATCTGACATTTGGAAAACCACAACCAGGGTCATCTACAGCATCCCTGGACCTTCAGAGGAAAACTCCCCCCTTGTGCAGGATCCCTGCTCCAACAGAACCACAGCTGGCACTGCAGGAGGGCTGCAGCCACCACTGAATGGGACTGTGCCACCACCCTGGATGGTGCCAACACCACAGGGTGCCAGGTCCTGTTCTGACTCTTGTCAGTGTTGCTCTGTATTACTGCATTTTTATTTTTATTTTCCCTAATACAGAACTGTTATTCCTACTCCCATATCCTTGCCTGAGAGCCCCTTAATTTCAAAATTATAATAATTCAGAGGGAGGTGGTTGACATTTTCCATTTCAAGAGAGGCTCCTGCCTTCCTTAGCAGACACCTGTCTTTTCAAACCAAGACATGCTGTTAAAGAGGGAGTCGGGGATGATTTTTTTGGATAGATTTCTCAGACGAAAATAAAGAGCAAACGGGACAATATTTTATCTGAGAACCGTTTATTGGTAAAGGAGTGTTCCTACTGAAGGGGATAGAAACGCGAGCAGAGAGGGAAAAAGAGAGACTGAGAGAGAAACAGAAGACAGGGACAGTGTTACCGTAGGAACCTCAGCGCTCTGTCAGCATCCGCATGGCAAATGGCGCTGCGTGTCGCAAACCACAGCGAGCTGCGTGGCTCTAGCGGCGGCTTGGCACAGCTTTCAAAGCGGCAGCGTGCCTCCGGCATCGGCTGCAAGCACAGCGAGCCTCGCCTGGCTCCTGTGAGAGGCCGGGCGCAAACCGGCTCCTGCTGGTCGCTGCGGGTCGGTGTTGCGGTGGATGTGGCCGCAGCTGGTGAAGGCAGCGGCAGCGCCCAGGAAACACAGCGGGGGCGGCGGAGTGAGAGGTCAGCGTGGGGATGAGCTGGTGCGCGGATATGGTGAAGCAAGGCAAAGCAGGTGTGGACAGGGAAGCAGGACCACCAGGATGAAAAACTGAGGGGTGAAGGGCCAAACCAACAGTACAGGCGAGCCCCCACTTCCTCCGAGAAACCCACAGAATAATGGCTCTCGTTGTGTCGCAGTTAACTGCTTTTATTCGCTAAAGCTCCTCCCCATAGCCCGATTTCCTGGGCATTCTTCCCAGGCATCCGGGCATTCCTCCCACCGGCGAGGGCCGGGGAGGGGGATGTCGCTCCCAGGCCGGTCGTGGAAACCTCACCTGCCCCGACTGGCCGGGCAAAGCCTGCCCGGCGGCAGGGCTGCCAGCACACCTACAGCCTTCACAGGAATCTTCCATGTGTGCAACATTTGTTGAGGCATAAATAAAATCCACATTAGTCCCTCTCACTCGGTATCACAGAGGTAAATGTCTTAGGTGAGAGAGGCACAGAGGAGATCATGTTCTCTAGGTCATAGCCTGCAATGGAGCTCAGGGCAGAGTCAGAGCCTACAGAGTTCAGAGTTCTCTTAAGAGTCCCCTGCCTAAGTTCCCACCACTGAAAATATCATTATTTTGATGATTGCCAACTCATTTAATAAAGAGACCAGTCTTTACAAAATTGAAAGTGGAGAGTAAACTGGTACGGTTTATTGGTGTGTTTTGAGGTTCGTTAGCTTTTTGACACAGAATGCCTTTGTCCTGACTTATGCATTTCTGTTGAGGTTTGTGCATTTTTTCTGTTTCTTCCTAGATTTTACTTTCTTCCTAGATGTTACTTTCTCTTTTCTCACTGTGCTGGGATGCCTCATTTTTGCTTTAGGCTTGCACTTCAAGGGCTTGCCATACCTCCTCCCAATGATGTTCATGGCTCTTTGGTTCGGAAATGGGTCACTTAGTAGTAAGGAATTCACATATACATATTTTCATATTTACATTTTGTAATATATGTTATAAAAGAATTCATGCTTAAGGGGAGAATGTATATATAATAAAAATTGTAAAATACTCTGATGAGCCTCTGACCACGAGCAGCCTGGAGACAGATAACTACATTGGAATTACGAAACTCCTGGAGGCAGCAGGAGAACAATCCTTTGTCTACTAATGAAAGAACTGGCCAGCATGGAGATGGACTTTCTCTGGAGCCATCAGGGAACACCCAAGGGTGAGCATTGCTTGGTAGATATCATCAATCAAGATAACCAAAGTCGCCAAGGAACATACCTCTGAATACACGACTTTCCCTGACATGATCAGCGCCTGCCACTACTCAGGAAACAGCGATTGTCTGGCCCTGCACAGTGCAAGAAACCTTCATACATAAGCGGGGTTACAAAAGAAATCAGGGCACCTCTGCCTCAGGCATAAAAAACTGTATAAAACAGCCACGCTGGAAACAGCATTCATGAACAGAGGGATATCCGATGGGATAGAGGTCGGATCCAGGTACACCCAGCGCCGATCCCGGGCTCAGCGCTCTCTCTTTGGCTGTGGTTTTTGAGGCTCAACGCTCTCTCTTTGGCTGTGGTTTTTGAGGCTCAATGCTCTCTCTTTGGCTGTGGTTTTTGAGGACCATATTTTGGTTGCGAAGATAAAAATCTTTCACATTTATTAATTTGGATTTCTGGCTGATCATTTATAATACATCTTATGAAAGGGTCATGATACAGTTTTGCCTTCTAGACCCTTGTCCTACCAGTTGGCTTCACTTCCTCTTCCCCAGTGACTTTTGTTGTTGGCAGACCACTGCTCCTTGATTTAACGAGTGCTGAAATGTTTAATTCTTCCCATCTAACAAGTTTGTCCTTGTCTCAAGGGTGGGCACTGACATGTGATTTCTCTGCCTTTGAAATTATTTTTGCTTGCCTTTATAGGATGGATAAGTTCACCTCCCATGCCCCTGCATGATTTAGTACAAACGGACTGTGAGGCGAGCACATAACTTCTCTGGCACATGCCTCCTCTTGGAATGTGTAGACCAGCTTCCAGCGTGAGCTCTCCAGCTTGAGAGAGCTCTTGCTTCTGTGCCATGCTGTTGGTCAAGCCTGTCTGTTCAAGAGAGGATTTTTCTCTTAGGTAAGTTGCACAGAATTGTTACCACAACTTTCTGGTTCAAGGGGAAGGAGCTGGCACTGGCATTTGGATTGAATCTCTCTCCAGTCTTGGGAGTGTCTTCAATTTCTTCACCCAGAATTTTGAGACAAAATCTGGAATGCAGTGGACACTCCTTTAGTGTTCTCTAGACCCAGGCCAGCTTGCTTTGTCCAATGATTAAAAGAACCTGAAAGAGGTAGTGAGGTAAACCGGAAGTGGCACATGATTTTCCAGTTTTTCCTGTTGCTTTCTATGTGCAATGAGTGGTGTTTTCTGCACTGATGCCAGAAAACCCGCTCTAACTCTCTAGTGTCAGCCTGACAGTTTTATTCTCTTGACATATTTTAACATCTGCAGTCACAGATAGTCAGTACTTAATATAGGAGTACTCCCATGGAATAGAAACTTCAGAGTGAAAGAGACAGGAATGAAATGTGTTTGTTCTTCTGTACTGTGCCCAGCAGAACCTGCTGATTCTGCAGCAGTGTCTGTACTGGTCCCAGCAAAAGATGTCTTGCACATGGCTGATTGAAACCACATGTTTAAATTACTGTGAGAAGACCCTGAATTGCATATTTCTTAGTGTGAATCTGTTCTAGGGCTTGTATCTTTAAAAGATTGAGCTTCTCTCCTTCTTTTGGTGCAGTGAGATGAGATCTGTCTCAAGTGGAAGGGTTAAACAGCACATGAGTAGTCTACTGGAATGGTGATGTTAGGGAGACTTGCTTCAGTGATTAGAGAAGTGCGATAATTGAAAAGTGTTATTTACAAAACAAGGCAGTATAAGCCACCATCCACAGAAAAGAGATGAATCTCTTGCAGAAGTTGAAACTGATTAGTGTCCTCTGATTCCAGCTCTCTGAGAAGGCTGTGGTGGGCACAGGATGTCACATCTTGTTTGACATTTAGTTTTGTGCTCAGGCAGCATTTGCAAGCACAGCACAGTACTTCTGTCAATACTTCTGTGTCAATATTTCTGTCAGTGAAGGGGTCAATACATCAGATAAAGTGTGCATTCATCTCAGAAGCTGTTTCAGAAAACAAAATGTGTAAAGAACTCCTTCTGAGAAGAACATCTGCAGCAGATGACCATTGTAAAACTTGCTTTGGTGTAGGCAGCATAACCAGACTCACTACTCTGGAGCTGCCTGTGCTCACAGACCAGACTGCTGGGGCAACTGCAGCAGGTCAAAGCAATGAAGAGGTACAGCCTGGCTTCCTGTACAGCCATGATATGCCTCCCCTGCTCTGGGGACCAGAGAAGTTTCCCAATGCTTTTATCTTGGCTTTATTGCATAGTTCTGCTGCAGGTCAGGAGCATTCTAGCCATAGGCCAGCTGAGCTCTGTCTGAGAGACTGGTGGCTTTAGCCCCACTGGCCTCAGACAGTCCTGCAGCCATGGGAGCTCAGTGGCCAGAGCTCGGGGATTGTGACAGGGTGGTACAAGGTGAAGGGTCCTACTCTGTTTTAAGAGAATCCAGGCTTAGCAGTTATGGAGAATTCCGCATTTTACATGCAGTGGGTTTTGTCATTCAGCGTTCTCCACTCTCAGGAATTTCCAACACCTCTTGTTTTTCCCAGGGAGCCTCCTCTGTGTGCTGGGGCTTGTTTCAGCCCTCACAGTCAGCGTACTTGATAAAGTGGGTAGCTGGGCTCGGATGGTGTTATCCAGCAAGAATCCAAAAAAGTGGTAGGTGGTTTTTTTTCCATCTCTATCCTGGAAATCCCAGGTACAGGAGCACTGCCACCGGAGTGTAGGGAAGGCTGCAGCAACAGGAGCCAGTCCTAACCAGGAGAGGGCATTCGTACCCCTCGGTTCAACCCTGCAGAGCAGTGCTGAGATCGCATCTGTGAGCCACCAGCCCAGAGTTCCCTGCCTAGAGCCTTCCAGAGCTCAGGGAGTGCTCAGAATGGCAGCAGCTTTCTGACCCAGTTACTTTCTGACTGTAGGTGGCTCAGAGGAGCGTTCTGCTGGCCTCCCTCTGAACTGCTTTCTGGCTCACAGGATCCAGGATAGCAAATAGCTAATCTGGGCAGTACTGGTCACTTGCCAGCCCTTATCTTCAATTCCTCCTTGCATTCTGTCTAGGAACAAGCATTACAAGCAACTTCGGTCTGCAATTTTTATGCACTTTGATCTATTAGATGGCTTCCCTCTCATGACAGTACTCTCAACTGGTTTCTGTAGTTGTGTTGTGACTCCTGTTCATACTGTACCTTTCCGCTGTGTTTCTCTTAAGGGTGTGCAGTGGACTCTTAACAGATCCTGCTCAAAACAGTCTCTTGCTGCCAGAACCTTCATAAAAATAAGAAAGCTTTTTTGTTTTCTTTACTGGATAGTTTTACAGAAGGAATGTTTTAGAGTCAGTACACCTCAAATTTCACTTAGAGGTATATGAGCTGCCTTTTATTTCCCTTTAACCTGTTGTTAATCTCTTGTGCCCTTCAACGGCCTGCAGAAAGTAGCAAGGGTGTGAAGCTGGGCTATTTTCTTGGGGAGTGAGGGCACGTCTTGTCTTTGCAGCAGATTCAGGACATACAGCACCTTCCCCTTCCCTACCAGCTCCTGGCCCTCACCATCGTGTTCTTCTAAAACTGCATCTTCCCCTTTGTGGCAGACACCAGGTACTGTTCCATGGCTGTGGCCCACTGACTGACATGAGCCAACAGAGCTTTGCAAGCCTCAATTTTGGAGTGACTAGGAAATATAGGGGTAATAGGCTTGTTCCTTCCACTCGTGAAATGTGGAGAAACATGCCTTTGACACCTAAAGGTTTGAGGGTTCTTTGACCTTTCTTTCCCTTCATAGATGAGAGAAGCTTCTGAAAGACTGCAAAAATACCTTAAAGGAAAATGATTCACCCACTATTTAAAGCTTCAAACACTGCCAAAGGAGGATCAGAAGGATTTGGGAGAAGGGAAGGAAATACTCAATTTAAAAATCAGCCCATAGACATTTCACCTTTGTGATAGACAAGCAAAGTGGGTTCTCTTGAGCTGGGTGGGGTGTCAACATCACAGGCCTGGGGCAGCTCTGCCCTGCAGCTGCTGCACTCTGCTATGTCTGGAATATAACTGGGCTTGCTCAGCCTGGGTTTGTACAAGAGGAAGCCTCTGTATCTGGTGAAAGCTTCAGACTTCCTTTTTAATGCCTGCCTTTGCTTAAAAGAAAGCAGCAACCTGGATACCTAAATTAAGACTCCTGCTTCTGTCCTGGGGCTCTACCGCAGACTTGTTTTGCTGCTTTGTTGCCCTTTGTGGATGATGTAGCAGCTTCTGTCACATTGTGAGGATGAACTTTTGTATTAGGTAAAGCCTGAAGTAAAAAAAATATAATTATTTTGGTAGTATTTCATTAGTGATTTGAAAAAGGCCACTGTGAAATCAGGAGGGAAGAAATGTCATCAGCATGACAACTGATGGGAAGCAGCCATATAGATAGCCAAATCAAATCAAAGTAGATACAAGATGTTTAAATAAACCTCTGTGAATGACTGTAAATTCTATAAAGAATTTGAGGAAGTTTAATGAAATTTCTGCATGTCCCTAACAAAACTGAAAGGCTTCTTTTGACAGTTTTTTGTTGTTGTTGATTTTTTTTTCTGTAACCAGGTCTTCCTAAAGGAATTTCCTGTGCAATTCCTAGTATTTCTTGAATGCAGATGTTCAATATTTTTTCTTGCTGCTAGATTATTTTTAAACCATGGTCCTGCCCCTCAGCATTCACCCCCTTGAACTGATAAGGCTTTTAGCCTCTTAAAAGAGGATGTCAAAACTTCATGTATCATGGACAAGCAATGGCACACTGCTGCTGTGAGCTGTGCTGAAATAGGAAACACGTGCTCCACTTTCACCTGCAGTTTCACTCTGCACTTGCAGAAGTGTCTTGAAAGTGTCTGAAAATACCAGCTCCTCTGTGGTGTGTATTAATTAAAAAGAAAGTAAACCATCAAAGGCTTGGCACTACAAACCAGAGAGAATCAAGCTTGTTTACAAGTCCTCTCATTCAAACCCTTCCTGCCCATATGCTTGTGCTCAAACTTACTTTCTATCAGAAAATAACCAGATCAAGACTACTAATTATTTTATTTTATTGGCTTCATTTTATTTTTAGCAAGTTTATCCAGGATAAATATTCTGGTTAAAATCAGCAGGCAGCTGCTTATATTTTTGGGGCAGTATATGAAAGCTCCCTCATTCTCTCTCCAGCAGTTGCCATATTAATTGTGAGTACCCAAAACATGAAGCACTCACTGATAACTTGTTCCTGATTTTTTGAAATGTCCACTACAGCCCCCCTCAAACAGAATTTCACCTGTTGGGGCTAGACAAAGAGTCCTTTACATCCTTGCAAACTGCAAGACGCACCTTAACCTGACTTAAATTACAAGAAGTAACATTTGGAAATTTTTACCTCTGTCCTGTAATTGTGCTATGGTAGCATCAACCCATGGTATTGGGCTGTATGTTTTGGGAAGTCTGAGATGGAAACAGAAAGGACTGGGATAAGCTTTGCAAGTAGATCGGAAAGGACAATTTGCATGCAATCAGGCCCTGTTTTGTCATAGCTTCCATTCCTAATTTCCATAATTATCATGGTATAATGTTTTCCCTTCCCCTTTGTTAAAACCTGGGGTTTCGCTTGAGTACCGGACACCTAGTAACGCTTCAGTCTCAGTTCAGAGGTGTGCAAGAGGTAGAACAGCTGCTCTGCTACACTGCCAACAGCCAGGACATGCCATGTCACTGCCATCCCTGCCAGCCCACTCTGCACAGCCCCGTGTGCCACTGGGACCTATGGGAAACAGGGTCCCCTGGAAGAGGCTCTCTGTTCATTCCCTTCACCAGGACTATGTTGGACTGAGAGGTGTCCTTGCTGTTGTCCGTGCCATGCTGACTCTGCCAGTCTTTGCTCTCCTGGCATTCACATCTGTGCCCCTACTGGTCTCTACCATCTGGCTGGGGATCACTTACTCCTTTGCTACTGGGAGTTCCCAACTGTAGCTGGGTCAACACTCCTACACCTGGATGGCATATTACTGCTGCCCTGGTTTCCTGCTGAGCAGGTTTCACAGCCACAGTTTGAAGTTACTGACTCTGCAAGCCTTACTAAGTCATCTTTGCTTAGTAAATAAATCACCCTAAAGAATCAACACGAAGCAGAAGGCAGAGCACAGAGCAAACAGAGTTTGAACATCTCCATGGATGGAGATTCTGCAGCGTCTCTGGGCCACCTGTCCCAGTGTCTGACCCCTTGCAGGAAAAATGTATGTCCTTGTGTTCAGATGGAATTCTGTGTGGTTTCCCTTGTGCCCATTGCCTCCTGTCCAGAGCAGAGTCTGGCCCCCTCATCCTTTCTTCCTCCCAGCAGGTACTTGAGCACACTGGTCAGATCTCCCAGAATCTTCTTGAGCAGCCCCAGTTCCCTCAGCCCCTCCTCCTGTGACAGATGCTTCAGTCAGTCCCTTTATCACCTTTGTGGCCCATCACTGCACTCCCTAAATCACATCTGTCTTGTACTAGGGAGGCCAAAGCTGCACCCAGTGCTCCTTGTAAGGCCTCATCAGTATTTTAACACAGCTGGCAAGTCAGACTCCTGCTAGATGGTGGCTTCAAAATATCCTTAGGCCTCCAGTTGCTGCACTACTCTTCAGTGCTGAAATCCTGCACTTGCATTTTTTCAGAGGAAAAATCTCATGATGAATTTCCAGCTGTAACTATGAAAAACCACATGCAGCAGGGCTGTAAAGGAACATTGGGGACTTGCAAACAGAAGAAAATATGTGTTTAGAACTGATTTGTATGTTAATACCTTGGCTTAAAAGCAGTGACTTCAGCCTGGTCTGCTGAAGCCATCAAATTTCTTAGTTTATGCCATGTGATGCAGCAGCTAAATGCAAAGGGGGTTGGTGCTGTGACAACTGCCGGGATAACCGCTCAAAGTCCTGTACTTACTCCTTCACGGGAGAAGTTCCCTCAAAAGCCAGCCACTCCTGTCTGACATCCCACATCTACCTCCAAATTACTAGAAAAGAAACTCCAGTCTTCTGTTTTGAAGAAGAGTTGACATACTTTCCTTAAAGTCTGCCAATGGTTAACAAGATTCTCATTGGTGTGGCACCAAAACCTCAGTGCCTGCTCTGCTGGGTGTCACTGGGAAGCATTCCTGTCCCTCTCCTGTGTTCACTGCCTATATAGAGAACTTCTGTTGGCTAGAGAGGGTTTTATAGAAACCATCGAGCAAAGGTCCTTGCACTTGCTTACAAAAGCCCTGTCACAGAATCTGAAGATGTAGGGACATCCTGGTGACCTTTGGATCTCTTGCACAAAGACCACCTTCAAGGTGGGACGACTCTACTGGAGCCTCTCACAGGCAGAGTTCTTCTGGACAGACTGCTCCTGTCTTTCAGCTCAGATGGATAAAGCTCAAAGCTGACGTAAGAGTAGGGAGGGAGATGATGACCCTTCCTTGAACAGTACCTGCTCACCTCTACTGGGCACACTGACTGCTTAATCTTACTAAGCTGATGACCAGGAAGCCACCTTCACTTTGCTGGTCTTCCCCATTTTTGCTGGACACCTGCAGCTGGGATACCAGAGCTCAGCTCTAAGCTTTCAAAAAGGCAATTGCAAGGCTCTCATACTTTGATTGAGCTTGTCATGGAAATTAAAGGGTGGCATGCATAGAGGTCAACATGCTGCAAGAAATGGAAGGAAACAATCAGGGTTTTTTTAGTTTAACATTTGTAGTGTCGCACTGATCATAATTATGGGTAACTGAAACCCCCTTACACTGTCCCAAACCTTAGACAAGCTGGGCCTTAACATTTAAGCTGCACATATTCTCTGGCAGAACATTCTTCTTGCCAAAGACACAGTGGATTGAGACTCATAAAATATAGACTGAAGCCTGAAAGTGGATATTAGTTCAGGTAGTTCACACTTGGACATGTGCTGCCCTTCATGCCCAAGTGCATGCTCCCAGCCGCCAGGAGGTTAAACATTGATACAGTAGAGCACACATTTATATAAGTCTGTGCGACAAGACAGTGGAGAAAAAGCCATCATTTTTATGATATTCATGAAGAACCTGGCATAATGTTAAGTTCCCGTTACCTCCACAGGCCCCTGTGCTTCGGACACACCTGGACACAGAGCGAGCTGTGGTTTTGGCTTAAGTGGCACACAGCACACACCCAAGCAGCAGCAGAGGAGGGGTCACAGAGAAGCCAAAGGCAGCAACAGATACTATTTCAAATATCCATATATGTAGGGGGGGGGAGGAAAGCATTGGGTAAGAATCAGAAGGCAGCTGGACCTAGAGAGGCTGATAAGTAAAGCAAATTCCTGCATTCTTGCTGGCTATGGAGAGTATTTTGATCTGCTTGAGGAAGAAGAGGTTGTCCTGCTAGCAATACAAAGAACTTGAAAGAAAGGGAAAACCAATTCAAGATGAGACTGTCTTAATTCCCAGAAGCAAGATGAAACTACAAAAGTGATCAAGACTACTAATTTAGCCCAATAATTTAAATCTGCCTATTCCTGCTCACCAACTACTTTCAAAGGGAGGAGTGGTGACTGGGCATAGCCTAGGCAGCCAGTTTAGCCTGCTGGGAGGCTTCTAGCATCAGTTTTTGGCCAGCAATGAATTGTTACCCAGTCCACTTCTTGCACAGCTGATAAGCAGTAATGACAGAAACATTATGACCAAATCTCCTCCCGGTCAGGATGCTGTGACTTGTCTTTGCTCCTTAAGAAACAATGGAAAATTCCAGCTTCAATGACATTTAATCCATCACCCTTTCCACAGGGAAGTGATACATCGTTTCAGCAGAGCTTCAAGCTGAAATTCAACAAGAGACACATCAGGGGCTTGGACAAATCACTGGGTGGCCAGCTCCACCACAAAGTCACCCAGATAACCAAGACACTTGGACATCCATACACCACTGTGATCATATTGTACATAAGCAACTCTGACAGCCTTCCAGGGAACATACTACAGCAGTTACTCATTTAGTGCTTAAATAACTATCTCCACACATCACTACTTTATGTATCTTCTCTCACTAGACAAGCCCCAAGAACGAACTTTGGATATTCCAAGTCTGATTAGCCAGTATAAATAATTCAAAAAACTCACAGTAATGCTGCTTAAAACACCAACAGAGAGGACATTGATCTTCCTCATTGAGAGTGCAATGCAGGATGTGATGCAACAGAGGGACAGTATCAGACCATGCTTGCTTAAAAGGTTTTGTACAGTAGCCAGAAGTCTTCACAGGGAAAAACATGCATGATCTGGGTTAACTGGCACACATGGGGATCAGGAGTGATGACACACTGCAGCTGGGCAGTTCACTAGAGCCTGAGGTCTTGTACAGGACAGACATCGTGACATTTAGGGACTAAGCAACACATATGCCTAGAACCACACACTACTCATGAAAGCATGCAAGCCATCCTTTAACCACTTCCTAGGCTAAGCTCACTATGGACACCATACTTTTCCTTTCCAGACTGAAGCAGCAACTCTGATAACATTCTGTCCCAAGTTACAAACCAGTAGTTTCAGGGAAAGCCATGAGGTAACATACACAGCTGCAAACTGGAGCTATACTGCAGTCTACTGTTGGCTGCAGCTCAAAGGAAAAACAGTACTTCATTGCTAATGTGCTATCTAGAGAGGACATTGCCACATTCCCATGCTACGCAGATCCCACCTGTTGCAGCGTCATTTCAGGGTTTACCTCAGAAACCCGGGTCCCTCCCCTGAAAATTCCCTGCCAGGTGTGTCAATCATCCTTCCTTTCCCCACCCTGACCCCTGCCAAGCACTGTCTCTCAATCCTGGAATTCCACAGGGGCCTCGAGTGATTGGCAGATTCAAAGCATACCCTGTACCCCTGGGGGGCATTGGGCCATCCAGGGGTCCTTTGTCCCTTAAGACCTCCTCACACGTACCTGGTTGGTGGCTTCCTACCCCTTCCCTCCCCCTCTCCCCCCGGGTAAAAGGGCAGGCAACCATGCACTCTGGGAGCTCTGTTGGAGCTGTTGCTGCATTCAGAGGCCTGTGGGCCAGAAAAAACACTCTGGATTGAAACCCTCCATCAGAACCGACTCCTTTTCTTCACCATCGCCCTAAAGCTTCTCCATCAGAGGTAACCCTAAAGAGCACACCCTCTTATGGGAGGAAGCTCCATCCCGCAGCCACCAGAGCCCTGGCATGCCTGGACTTGTCTCCACGTGCCCAGGTGTAACACCCAGCTAGCCAAAAGTGTCTCTGGGTAGAAAGACCACAGTTGCCGCTATTTGGTTCAGCAGCAATGGCCAGACAAGCTAAGGCACGGCCCGTTCAGCAATATTGGTAAAAATACCAATACCCACCCAAACTGTACATGCTTCAGAGGAGAGTTCTGAACTGTAAATGGCCAAACACAGAAGTCACTGTAGAAGTGAGGGCTGGCCCAGAGGCTGTGAGAGCATCACAGCCTGGAAGTTCAGGGATGAATGCCACAGACACAACATCCCGGCTGAGAGGCCACTGTGTCCAGCTCACCCAGAATTACAATATCAGTAGCTGGAGTTCCCTCCTCTGTCAGCCAAGGCAGTCTGGCACATGAAGGGTGTTTTATGCATTCACTAGAAACACACAAGTGAGGGTATGACTTCTCCACATAAAGAATATCCCTCACTCAAGGGGAATTACTATGTTTTTCTACAAATAGCCTTAATTATTTAAAATATTTGAATATTTATTCTATTTACAATATTGCTGAAGAACATAACAGAAGCCCGGCATGGAACAGAACATCATGGAATGATGCCCACAAAAAGGCATTAAGCTGAGCTCTTGCTACTGTACTACCCCCTCCCCAGGGATAAGAGGTGTCTGTCTCATGGGCAGCCTTGGGCTGGATGTCACAGCTCCTGAGCACAGTCCCATGTACAGAAGGCCTGAAAACATACGTGCAATTTTTCCCATTTCGGACCATAAAATTCACCAGTGCATCTATGGTGAAATACAGTACTGACCAATTTATAAAAGCAGGCATCTGTAGCACACAATAAAGTAACAAAATACTTGTTTATTGGTAACTGCACGTTCTGTCATTTGATTTCCAATCCCCTTCTGCCCCAGAGAAATGCTCAGATCAATCTTACATGAAGAACTGAAAACATTGTTTCCATTTCAAAGAAAGAAATACAAGAAATTTAACATAGTTTAACTAATTTAAGGCCTAGTTAAAATTTGCTTTTTAAAGGACAGGCACTGAAGCCAATGCACATTAGGTACTAAATATTTCCTACACCAGTTTGCTCTGGTGTAGGAAGCAGCTTCTGGTTGCTTTTCTATATGACAGCTTCCTGTCAAGCACTGGAACAAGGAACTGAAATGGCTAATGTGTCTGAGACTCAGAGGCTGGAGAGCACAGACTCAGGAAGAGGGGCTAAGAAATACATATTGGGAAGTAACATATGTTCATTCCAGGGCTGCAGTTTGAACTACTGCCTTGTTTTCCTGGGGGAAAATTAACAGGCAGCTCCAAACCAATCTGAAAGGTACAAAGGCATTTGAATCCCTACTTGCCATGGCTGTTTCTATCCCAGCACTGCCCCTATGTTTCACTATTTGAAAAGGCAGCTAAGTCTTAAAGCAGTCACCCACAGCTGCTGGCACAAGGGAGCTGAGCAGCCTAGGAAGCATTACAATCACAGAAAGGTTTAGCACCTGGCCCAGCATCCCATCTCAGGGAATGTGGGCTAGAACAGCAGTGGATATACACAATAAGGCCACTTGTTCTTTGGTGTACCTGAACAACGCCTGTTTTGATATGTCAGATTTAAAAGATCAGTATTCAACATATTTAAGAGAAAGCACCTAGAGATAACACTCATATATCAAAGCTCTGGATATGATAATAAAATCCATTCAGAGAACAAATCCTCCCCCAAAAACATCTGTGCAAAACATGCACATCTTCCAAACATGATTTATGACAGATTTTAGTAATACAAACCTTCTGTTTGTGCTGGCTTTGATTTTCCAACTAAGGTAATCTACATCAAAATCAACTACAACTCACATAGTTGGGGAGAACTCACATAGTTTTCCCAACAAAAATCTGAGACAGTCAAAGGCAAAGATAAGGCTGATGCAAGACAGAAGAATTCGCTAACAGACTCAGCACAGGCAAAACCAACAGGAAATTCACTGTGGTGGAGACAGGAGAATTGTCCTGGTTTCCACAGGGAGCCAAGTGAAAACCTGTGAAAGCCCTTTCTACAAAGGCTGGGTCAGAGAGACCGGGCTGACACCTCAGCATATGCTCCATGGTAAACTTCCAAATTGCCTCTGTTCAAAGAGTACCATAAAGCTATTGTTTGCATCCACATTTTTACCAGAAAACATACAAGCACTCAACTGGAAGCACCTACACGAAACAGCAAGTTGGACTGCCACATGTGAAGAACTAGTTACAGTAATCAGCAAATTACTAAAAGCATCCAAAAGACCTGAATACCTAGGCAGGGGAAGACCACAATCTTTACAAATATATGATTGTTTAGGAGTATAAAAGAAACTTTCAACATATTTTGTCCTTGTATCGGCAATCATGTGCTGCAAGCAAGAAAGAAGAAAAAGAAGCAGTAACTGAAGACACTCTGAAACATGTCAGCACTACTTGTTCCAGCAGAACACATTTACAGTCACACAACTGCAAGTCAGCTCACGCTGGAAGCTGCATCCCATTGCCCAGGGGAAAGCTCAGCCTACCTGCTGTACTCCAGAATCTTCAAATGTGACCTTCAGGCCCCTTCCCATTCACAGTGTTTGATGTGTTGACTGTATGGAAGCCTGATTCTACAAGAGTGTCCTGAGGCACAAGCTAGCTAGTTATGTTCTTACCTAACAGTCTGAGGAACTCACCACTAAGTAGCACTAATTTTTCATGAAGTTACACTAATGTCTGGCTCTGCCACCCACCCAGGCAGGCCAGTACTCACATCTCCCACAAAGCACCCATTCCCTCCCCAGCCTTTCCTCCCAAATCTCCAAATTCCTACGTACTCTAACATAACCCTCATTCATCTGCCTAAGAATCTATTCAAAAGCAATAGTGTATCAACTGACCTCACCGCCACAGACAAGAGTTTCTCCATTAGTGACAGTGACATGATGACCCTAATAGAATGCAATGCTGGATTTCCCCCCTGGTGGATTGAGGACTTTGTTGTGTGAGCGTGGCCTTGGTCCTAGTCGGGGTTCGTGATTGTCCATCTTGGGTTCTGGCTCCTTGCATTGCTCCTCTTTGCCCAGAGCTTTTTTCTCGCCTCTGTCTTCCAGGTATGGTTTAGTATTTTCTGTAGCTACATTAAAGAAAACATAATAGATCATCAGATCACTCACTATTCTGTAGTGCACAAAGTGCCTCATCCTCTGTCGCTGCATTTTTCCCACATCTCCCATCCACAGCACGCCCAGGTTTCTCATTACCTGTTCAGTTTTCCTGAAGGAAACATGTAGTAAGAAAAGAATTTCACTTTTCACAATTACTCCTCTCTTCTTTCAGCAATCTTTCTAATATTTCATATCCTTTCTAAGGATATAAAGACTGAGCAATACACCTTCAGAATTATTTTGGCAGTTGCAGACAACTAAGAGATACAACGTACCAAATAATCTTTTCATACTGAGCTTGAAAGCAGGGATCCCATAATTCTTTAACAGTTAGTTGAGCAATAATAAATTTTGTCAGTCAGCTGTTTATTATTTACAACTACAGAAAGCCAAAATTAGCCATTTGAAGGAGATGGCTAGAGAGGAAGTGGTAATCTGATGTTTTGCCATATGCAGATTCCATACATATTTGTATATACACACACATGGTATCAAGCAAAGTCTAAACACAGAGACACAGAGTATCACAACTCACGCCTGTCCCCTCCTCAATAAGAGGAAGAGAACCATTTCCCTGAGACAAACAATTAGATTTCTGACTAAACTTTTCAGTCATATTATCCTAAAAACATGAGACTAGGCTAATGTTTAAGCAGAAGGACAAGAAACTTCCTCATAGCTTATCTTCCCAAGGAGAACAAAGAAAAGAATTTCTCTTGCTGACCTTCTAGCTTCTTTGGTATTTCCTCTTCTTTTAAGACAATGTGATCCTGCAAAGAAATCAAAAACTATCTTATTGTATTATTGTTCTCAAACAGCAAGTCTGCCACAAAATCCTTCTGGAAATTTTGCTTAATTTTTAAGTTTATAGATCACTGATCAAATGAAAGCAAGCTGTGTGCAGCCCTTCATCCCTTCCACTTCTACAGAACCCCAAAAGCAGGGGAACAAATCTTCTATGTTATGGCAAGATGCACATCTCAGACAATTCACTGAAACATAGATGAAGAGGCTACATTAAATCATCAAAATGTAAGCACAGCAGTAGTGTGTTAACTGCCAGACAATTTTAGAGACCTTCCCCAACCTTAAGGATTCATTGATTTTAAGATCAGGAAATTACCCTTCTTGTCAAGTATCTGCTATCACACAGGACAAGTTGATACACACAACTATAATACAAACAGCCCTATTTGTATGCAGCAATTCCTGTCTTCACCAAGTATGCCAACAGTCAGGTAATAATCAAAAATTTTTAAGACCATTTCCCCAACAATTTGAACTGACTGTTGGAAATACACAGCCACACTTCAGAAAAGTGTGTTTTCGCAGACATGAAACTCAACTCCCATGTCTTCTTTCCAGCTCACTACCTCCCACAATTCCAATGCTCTAATTAATAACATAAATTCCACAATGATGTCTTCCATTTAGTCAGGAATTAATGGGAATTAAAGTTACATTTCTAAAAAAGTAGCTAAAAAGAAAGTGCAACCATCCCAATAAAGGGGTACAGAGAAGCAAAGCAAAGCCCTCTCCTACACCAACAGCAGTACTCCTGTCAAAACCTAGATCCCAATCTTATTTTTCCTCCTCATCTTTTCATATGGCCCCAGATATTACTCAGAACATGCAAAAAAAAGAAAGCACTCTACCAACACCTTAAATTTAAGGGGAAAAAAACAAAGGCAAGAAAGGTAAATTGGACTGATCCTCTTTTCCTAAGCTTCAGGAAAAACTAGACACATTGCGTTTTCAGCACAATGACAATTTCTGTCCTGGTTCCAGTCAGTACAGGGTTAATTTTTGCAGAAGCCAGTGAGGGCATGGCAGGGACCTGAAGCTTATTCTAGACCACATCATGTGCAGGGTGTGGGGTGGGCAGTGGTGGCTGAGCAGCTGGGGTAGAGCTGTGCTCCATGTGGCAAGCCCCCGCGGGTGAACTGTTCATCCTTCCTGTACACTCCATTAGTAATTTTGTTGCTGTTACTGTTCTTTTCTTATCTCATTGCTATTTCCAGTAAATTGTTCATATAGCAACCCATGATTTCACCTTCTACCTCCAATTTCCCCCCAGGGGGGTGGGGGAAGGGGGAGGGGAGCATGAGTGGTGCACGTTTCAGAGTGTTTTCAGTGGGAGCACTAAACTGGGGAATACCATTCCTAAACCACAGCAGTTTCATAGAACGTTAAATTTCCATGTTATTTGACGTGCCAGAAACATCATCACCCCCACAGCTACTCACTTATTAGTACTTAGAGTAGGGGCAGCAGGTTGTAAATCTGCATATAGGGCACTTAAATACAGTAACTGGTAACATATCCTGCTTTTTCCAAACACAGATGTGGTCATAACTACAAGTAACTATTACACATCCAAGCTTTAAGATCAAAACTCAACTGTATAATCTATGTATAACAACTCTAACACTATAATAAGAGACACTTTTGTCTATCTTGTACAAATCAAGTATCTGCTGGGCCTAACACCACTGATCTTGAAGTTCAGTTTTTTACTGTTGATCACTGCAAGCCTACTCTGCTGAAGTGCTTTTAAGGTGACTGTAGATACATGTATTTAAGAGAGCTGAAGTGCATAGCCAGGCCTCACAAAGGTTTATGATTGTAGCTCACCAACTTCCCAAGTCTGCATCAAGATCACATCTGCTAAAATGCAGAATAAGGAGAAATATTTTCTCCCTATCCAGTTTAAATGCCTCCTGGCTCTGTCAAGAGCTCTAGTTGTACCTCACTTACAAGAAAGATCAAAGGCTTTTTCCTTTTCTTTTTTTTTTTTTTGAATGCACATCCATAGTCTAATTAATACTTTCACAACAAACTGCAGAGATCTGATACACCCAAAATAACAAGTTATCAAAAAGACTTTGGGAATAACTGTCTAACTCAAAGTCACTCCATGCACATTCAGTTCTGTTCTTAGGGAGAGCACAGGCATATGACAGAGCACGACAGGACCCTGGAGCAGCTTGCTGCTTGATCTGACAGCAACAGAAGTACAAATACCTTGGGTTTGTTCGGGTGTGCTCGCACAATGCTAGGAGAGACAGGAGACCCAAAGATGTCGCTTGTCTTCCCACCAGGTGGATTCAAGCGTGGACGAGGCTGAGCAGAACTAGAGTCCTCAAAAATGCCACTTTCTTTTCCTCCTGCAAGGCAGTTGTTAAGACTTTTTTTCTAGATTAATTTTATCACATTATATTAAAAAAAAATATATAAAAATTGAAGGACTTGTACAACCCTGCTGCCTAGGGACTTAGTCCTATTTGCCTAGTTGAAATCCTTTGTTACAATTCCCTGGCAGGTCTCAAATTGAGTAACTGCTGACAACTCTACAATACGAAACGGTTTCCTTTCATCATTTCTTAGAATCTCAATTTGGAAAGAATTAAGACTTAAATAACGTGCTAAAAAGTCTGTGAATGCAAATCACTGAAATATTAATATATCCAGAAGTTTGAAGAGATTTGTTGTTCAAACCTACTCGGTATGTAAGAATGCAACATAAAAAGACAGATCCCAGTGCTCCGGTTTAGGAGCACAAAACCATTCTGTGCTGCAATTCAGAGGCCAGTCACAGAGAAAGAGGGGGCAGCTTTTACCTGGAGGGTTTGTTCTTTTTGGAATGTTCTGAGGTTTTTCTGATGCTCCAAAGATATTGGATGCCATCCGGTGTGGCCTGCTTGAAGAAGACACTTCCTCTGTACTCCCAAAGAGATTACTAGAATCTCCCCCTGGGGGTTTCAATACCCTATATGACAGAATAAGAAACAAGATATGAAAGTTCATTTAAAATTTATAGCATTCAAAATATTTGATATCCCCTTCCCATTCTCTCCTTGTATGTAACTATCCTAATTTTAATTTATTTTAGGTAATTCTACTATATCCATGAAGTATCTACTTTTCAAGAGCTGTTTTAATATTCTTAAGTTCAGCACAAATAATGCCAACCTCCTAGTCAATCAACTTGATCATTAAGGTATCTATGATTAGGTGGAATGATCCTAACAGTGCCACCTACACAAATGGCTACACTATCTGTGGTGTTCCAGAAGTAACAGAGATTATGATGGCTAGGATTTTAAAAATAACCATTAGAGAATCAGACTTTGTGCTAAACTGCATATATCAACTTTGAATCTGTGATACAATTCATACCCACTGACTTTTAAATAAAGGCAGACATTTCACAACTACTAAAAAATTTGCTAGTCTCAACCATCAGTTATCATAATAGCTGTTGTAGTTTAGAATGGAGAGACAGAATACCAAAAAGTCAATTATTTAGCAGTCAAGCTGCAAATCCATTAAAACTAAAGCTTTGCACCAGAGGATATCAAATGGACCTGCAGAAAAATTGGAGCTTACAGCAGAAATCATCTGACTTCTTGAAAACTTACCAAAAGTCATTTGGTTATCCTTCAGTAGTAATTCCATAGTTAATGCCTAAGTCTTGTTCAACAGACTACAGGTCCCTCCCCAAAAAGGAACCAAATTACTATTGGGAGTAGAATCAGTGGAAATCAATTGGAAAAATAATTGGAAAATTAACAGAAAAAGGACAGGAAAGAGATTAATACCTAAATATGGCTGAAAGAAGTTCAGCAAAAAAAAAGGCCTAGGAGTGCTGGTGGACAATGGCTGAACATGAGCTGAGTGTGCCCAGGTGGGCAAGAAGGCCAATGACATCCTGGCCTGTACCAGGACCAGGACAGCAACCTCTGCTGGGCACTGGTGAGGCACCTCAAACCGTGGGGGCAGTTTTGGGGCCATCGTGACAATAAAGACTTTAAGTGGCTGGAGCATATCCATAAAAGAGAATGGAGCTGGGGACAGCTCTGGATGAGGAGCAACTCAGGAGAACGTACTGGCTGCGCACAACTCCCTGATGGGAGCCTGCAGCCAGGGGGATTTGGGCAGGGATGCCAGGGATGTAAGGAACAGCCCCAAGTTGTGCCAGGAGAGGGCACACCGGACATCAGGAGGAATTCCTTCACAGGAAGAGATGTTGAACACTGGAATGGGCTGCCCTGGGCAGTGGTAGAGTCACCATCCCTGGAGGTGCTCACAAAATGACTCAATGTGGCACTTAATGCTCTGGTCCAGTTGACAAGTAATCAAAGGTTGAACTCCATGATCTCAGAGGCCTTATCCAACCTTAATGATTCTGGGATTCTGTATTAAAAATAATTTTTACAGTTACATCTACCAATTACCCACAGTGTTAGCAGCTGAACACAGGTAGCAGCTCAATTATACTACTTCTAATCTTAACCCTTGATCTAGAACCTAAAGTAACCTTTGCTTTTAAACCAAGAGAACAGTTATAAATTGCAAGATCTTGATCCCACTCTACTTGAACAATTCAGATATAAGTAAATTATTACAACCCCTCCTCTCCCTAGCCCTGTGACAGCAAAATGTCATCACAGGTGAGCTACATCAAGTATAAAATGAGGTACCTCTTGGTGCCAAGATCTACTGCAGTTTAAGATTTAAGTTCACAAAAGTAGAGATATTTGGCTGCTTTGTCAGAAAATGAGCTTAGTGTGCATTTCAGATCTCAAGATGCAGAATGCAGTTTTAGGCCTTCTAGGGAGGAGAAAAAAGTTCTTCTTTTAGTCTGGAAACAGTTTATATACACAGCACTAGCCTCGGAGGGGCTGCCTTTGCTGGCCAATTTCAATATTTTAATTCTTAGTACAATTGTGGATTTAATACACACTTTTAGCTTAAGGAGTAACTAGAATTGCAGCAGACAGGACAACTCCTTGTCCAAAGCACAGGTTAGATCATACAAAGCTTATTTATTTACAATTTAGTGTCCAATAGACTACAGATCCAACTAGCCTCTGTGCTCTCCATGTATTTTAGAAGACTTAAACCCACAATTAAAGCAGACATTG